>NC_067113.1:61735677-62335677 GCF_021347895.1 Acanthochromis polyacanthus
CCAATGGGAAGCTACCAACAGAGCACAGGCTAATTTTAGCATCTGTTCTGTTCCAGTAGATTTGGGCATGTTTATACTCCAGCAAATCCAGCCAAACTTGTTTGACAAGATTACGTGAATCGGGCTCATCAGCGGAAAAAAAAAGTTTAAGAAACAGGCTGATAATATATTTTCCCCACATACTGGGAATGCTATCTATATAAAACACCTTACAGTCCTCTCATTTGGAAAAGAGTGAATTTAAAGCTTAAAAAGTCCATTTTTAATCAACTTCTGAAGTAAACAAATCTCTTGACATTCTAGTATCTCACCAGAGATATGTGTTCAGTTCAGCTCAGTTTGTATGGTGCCAACTGCAGTTTGGGTTATCTTGAGACGCGTTACAGAAACCATCGGCCTGAAATGTTGATACAATAGTTGAGAAATGTTTGTCATTCCTGGGATGATTGCTTCTCCTAGATGTGTTAAAATAAGAGATCTTTGTTCCTGTCCTGGGACATGTTGGAATGATGTACCTTATATGGAGAAAGTGAGAATTTGTTGCTGATAAAAAAATGTTAAGAACTCTCCATACATGAACATATATAAGTGAGTTATCTCTGGGATTCAAGCTGAGAATGCTACCGGGTATCCATGGTGCCTGATCGGTCCTGGTCTTCTTTGTAATAAATTTGTCTTTATGCAAACGAGCCAGTGTCAGCAGACTTTCCTCAACATCCTTGATGTCTGAGAAATTGCAACATTTAAACAGACAAGACAGCTAAACTTGCAGTTGCTGTCTTGAAATAGGATTCCAAGAGGTGAATCTGTCACTCTTATTATTCTAAATTTAACTACGAACAGATCTTGGCTATCAGTCAATGCTATAACAGCATTTAAAGCCCCGATTTAACGTGGGAAATTTTATTCTTACCTCAACCCAAGCACTTCCTTCCCAGAGCAAAGAGAAAACAGCAGAGTAGGTGCCATTGAGATGATCCTCCACTTTCCCAACTACACCTGCGCCAAGAGTCAAGTTGTGCACCCGAGCCAATAAGACCTCTCCTCCAGACTTCTTAGGACGGCCTTGGAAGTCATACATTTTGATCAGCACCTTCAGCTTGTCCCCTACATGCCACTGTCCATCTCCCCTCTGTGGAAGAATGGTGAAGGTGCTGTTAGCCGGGCAACTGGTTTCGTTCAGGGAAAGAGGAGTCTGCCAAGGTGGAGTTCTGGCCAAGCAATGGATTCCAATAGGAGTTTTTTTCAAGGTCCTCTTTAGGGGACAGTGGCTGGAAAGTCCAGATATCATGCGGTTTCTTTGGCACCGCTCTTGGAGTGATGATGGTGAGGTTTTCTTTCTTCTGAAACTGAAACATGAAATGTGGTGAACAAGATGTTATGATCCTGCTACAGCCCCTGCCCTTCTTTCCCCTTCTCCCTCTTTTTCCTCTTTTCTCCCTTGGTTCCTGATCTGTCTCTTTGACTCCCTCTGTCTGTCTGTTATCTCTCCCTCCTGTCTCTCGCTCCCTGTCACTCGCCTTCTTGCTCTCCCTGCTTCACCTGCCTGCACTCAGCTGATTACTGCAGGTGAAGGGCATTGCAGTAATCAGCTCACCTGCCCACAATCTCTGCGGCCCTTCTCCTGTTTCTTCCTCTGCTACCATCTGTGTCATTTCTATGTGCAGGTCTGGCTGTGACAGGTATGTCTGCACCCACTGTGTCTCACTGGTGAGGCTTCATTTATGGTATGCTTAAGACGTTTGCTTTGTGCTGCAGAGTGACTGGTGTGTCCCCAGATTGTGTCACCCACTTCTAGCTGGATGTTGTCAGTGTCCTCTCTAGCATGGTGTTCTGGTGTATATGATTATCTGGCCAGCACTCCTGTGGTCACAGGTAACTTGTAGAGCTGCCTGGGCTCTCTTCCTCCCTCCTTGTACGTGTGTGTATTTGCCGCTATTGACAGGTATGTACATTTATAAATGTAGTGACTGCGCCGTCTTTTTAGCAGTTTAGCATAGTAATGCTAATGTTGTTTTTATCAGGCTCAGGTAGTTGTGCGTGCCGCTGCGGACATCACTGTCAGCTGACTGGGACTCCTGCAGTTTTGTCTCCTCCTGCAGTTTTGTCTCCTCCTGCAGTTTTGTATTCTCTTGCAGTTTTTTCTCCTCCTGCAGTTTTGTCTCCTCCTGCAGTTTTGTATTCTCTTGCTGTTTTGTCTCCTACTGCTACTTTGTCTCTGTCAGGATTTATTATTTTTTAAAGGCACTGCTGGCCTAACACTGAAATTAATATCACATATGGCTATTACAATATTGATATTAATAACCATTTATTGTGCAATTAATGTGTTGCTTGCCCTTGATCTTTCAAGGGAGAGATATGGATTCAGGCATTAACCCTATCTGTTTATATACACACACACACCACAACATGGAGTGGTTCTACGCATACACATTGCAAAGACATGCAGATGTTTTGCTATGCCTCACAGTATATTCCTATTCCCTTATAAGGTAACAGCACACTGCACTGAAACTGCTTATTTAAGGTGGGAAACCTTGACAATCCTTCCTATGAAATGCCACCGATGGCTGCATCACAGCTAAAAAAGGAGAAGAAATGACAAGTACAGAGTGGGAAGTATTAAGGCTGGGTTATACTTTCCGCACGAACGAGCCACTCAGAAATCCACACGAGAGATCGTGTGTGCATTTATACTCAATGCAGTGTGCTCCCAAACTGCAGGGGGCAGTGTTTCGCAAACACATGTCTACCTAGTCTCCTGTGGTACTAAACTGGAAAATAAGTTTGCCGTTGTTTACATCATTTACAATATGGCATTTTACCAAAAAAGCATTTCAGAAGTTAGTTTTAATTTTACACCATGAGTTGTTAATAACCTGGTTGTCAAAGTGATCTCTGGGTGAGGAATCATAAGTTATTTCTAGACTTCAGCTACGAGACGGTCCTGGCTTTCTGCCATGTTTTTCCACACTGCTCCGTCCCCATAGTGAGAAAAATGTGGAGGTGCGCGGCAAGGAAATTTTCCACTTGATAAGGGCCGCTCGAGGGAACGTGGATACTAAAATGACATAAGTTGTCTGCACGGAGCCGTACGGATCTCACGGATGCGCAAAGCACAAAACAAGCTTTAGAAAGGTTTCTTTTCACAGGGTTCAGCGGCTGTGTTTTGGATGAATCATGTGCCAAGAGACGTGGACATATCTGTGCAACAACCATAGGGAGAACAGAGCCAAACCATGGTTCATCCCCTCCTCCTAGCCATTCATATTTCATCATTTGAATTATGTGTATGTCCTGTAGCCAATCACATTGCACCATGAAGAATAAAATGTTTTGTTCATTATAAACTGTTTCCTTTTCTGTGAGGCTGTTCCAAACAGAAGAGGTCCTTGTACAAGATTTTTTGAGACACTGATGTTTGAAAATAAACAGCTGAATTTGAGAGAAGTAGTTTGTCTTGTAACAAACACATGATCTCACATCTCCTCCTACCATTTTGTCTCTTGCTGTTGTTTTGTCTCCTGCTGTTTTGTCTCCTGCTGCTGTTTTTGTCTGTTTTGTCTGACCTCTGCTGTCTGCTGAGTTTTAATTGTTGACGGTGTATTGCATGTATTGATCGATACATATCGACCGCATGCTTCGTATTTAATGAGTTTAATTTTAATTGTTTGATGAGAATTTATACTGTTTTGAATATTTTGTTTTATTGGTTAATTGTTGTTTCTGATTATTTGGTTCCGTTTTGGGGCATTTGGTGTTTTGTTTGTGATTTATATAATTTAATCTGAACCAGCCCCTTATTGTATATTCTGTTTTTAATAATATATTATGTTGTGTTCATTGCTTGTTTTCCCCAATAATTTCTTATTTCCTTTATAGTTGCTGAAGGCAGGTGGTGGTGGTGATGTCCCCCTCCTTTTTGTATGCTGTGCTCCCTGGGAATTGGTTCACTTCACAGTATATGTCACATATGTCTGGGTGTTTTTGCATTATTTTGGGGGATCCCCTTCCCCTTTGCTAGGCCCTACCCACCTGGTAAGCTTTTCTTTTGTTTGCACCCAGAGTGAATGGTGTTAATCTATTTTAAAAGAATACATTTTAGAGAATTGTTAAAAAATAAAGGATTTTATTTTTGATCCACCTCTCATGCCTCTGAGTAAAACAAACCTGTGTGGCTCCAGTGTTGAGAGAGACTTCTCTGGGTGAGGGCTACATACACACATAATCACTCCCAGGCCCAGGCTGCAAGTGAAAGTGCTAACCACTATTCCACTGTGCAGCCCATAATTCCATATGTATTTTTTAAATAGTTTTGATGTCTTCAGTATTAATCTACAATGGATAAAATAATTACATAAAAACCACTTAATGAGAAGGTGTGTTCAAACTTTTGACTGGTAGTGTGAAAAAATAATGACCAAAACCGGTTTGTTCTCTGACTGAGGAACATTTATGCAGTGGATACATTAAAATTGCACTTTAAAGATCAGATTCTCCACAGACTGACACCAAATTAAAAAAATAAATAAATTAATCCAATGTTAAGATCTGATTTACATAGTGGGGTCATTCCTACTATTCGGTGCCATTTCGGCCTTGTTTAATCTATTAAAAAAATGTTAAAATTTCGAATTTTTTCATCTTTTATCTGAAGGATTACTTATCAAACTATAAGAAAACTATATTGGTCCAGCTCAGGATATCAATAATCTAATATTTTTACTAAATTCTTTGCATGTGACAGACAGCAAATGTCCACCCTGTTACGGGACATTCTCACATCTATTACACTATGTTTCCAAACCACTCTAGCTATAATAATTACATTTAGTAAGAGCTAAAATGTCCCTTAATTTACCCTTGAAATATCAATTTTGAGAAATATTAACAAAGAAGTATATGTACAAAAAATGTGCTCTATTGTAAAGCACAACACAATTTGAACACATTTCTTTTCAATTTTAAGATAATTTCAATGGAATCTGCTTTTTTTTTTTAGTGATTTCATTATACTAATTAGAAACTGCAAGTAAACACAAAGACATGCTAAATATTTCAGACTTTTTATCTAATTCTCATCAAAAAATAAGGTAACAGGGTGGACAGACGAGTAACAGGGTGGACAAGACGTCACAGAATGGACCTAATATTTGTAAACAAAATTTTATTTAAAAAAGTAAATTTATTTAACCTTTACATGAACATTAAAATTATTTAAAAAAATACTTCCAACAAGTAAATAAAAATATCAACTAGTCATATGAAAAACATCAAAAACGTCATTAGCATCAGCTTTACATACGAATTCACTGAACAATATAATTCATTATATTAGAAATTCATTCAATGATTTAAAATAGGAAATTCATTCAATAGCTAAAAATAAAATAATCAATTTATAACCAAAAATAATAATAGAAGACAACATATGCTGAAGAAAGATGTTTATCCACCTCTGTTATGTCCACCCTGTTACTGTGTGTCCACCCTGTTACTCTACAAAACGGTAACAGGGTGGACGGTAACAGGGTGGACATTTAATGCTCAAGCTGTCCCTTACTGCTAATGTGATGAAAAACAAGATAGTACTTAGTGACAACCAAGGAAGATTTTTAGCATATTTATTAACCATATTTTTGAAATTACCAAAAAATATAATTTTCTGCTATAAAACAGGGTAACAGGGTGGACATCTTATGCTTTACCACGTCAGTCAAGCATTCTAAAATACTTTAAAAAAAGGTTGTTTAAAGAGAGGTACTTACTTTACTTTCCCTCCAAAAGTGTAAGCTACTTCCTGTATCATGTGACTAGATGATGCATTGGGGGGGCGTGTGCAGAGATCTTTGTATCAAAGTAACAGGGTGGACAGTTGACTCAGGGACACAACATATTTTGAATATTTTAAGCAGTAAAAATGTATAAATAACAAAAAATAACATTTGGGGAGGTAGATTATAAACGAAGCTGTGCAACAATAGTGAAAAGTGTTGGGTTTATTTCATTACTATTACTTTTATATGTATTTTTAATTGAGCAAACATGATTTGGGACCTGGGAATTTGGCCTACTTATCCAAAAATAAGGGTAATTGTTTAAAATTGAAAT
Organism: Acanthochromis polyacanthus; assembly: GCF_021347895.1. NCBI lineage: Eukaryota > Metazoa > Chordata > Actinopteri > Pomacentridae > Acanthochromis > Acanthochromis polyacanthus. The sequence goes on from NC_067113.1 coordinate 61,741,792, forward strand.
ATTCCTGCATACATATCATTGTATATTATGGTAGAGAACTGTTAACCATATAGGCCAGGCTTTTGAAAATTAGTATTAGGACATTTTTACCAAAAATATGCAATACTGTGTCATGGGGACTCAAATGGCACCGAATAGTAGGAATGACCCAGTGACAGTATTCTTTGCTTTGCCACTGAACCCACAGTTGACTGTCAGATTTCATTAAATGATCAAAACCAGAGCTGGTCTTAACCAGTATAGTGAAAGATTGTTAGAGATGGTCAATTTCTTTGTACAATAGAGCTTCTTTGTTGTTCAAAAAATATTAAAAACAAATCAGCTACAAAGTTACACTGCTTAACTGCTTTTGCTCATTCCAAATGTCTCACTAAGGAGGAAACCCTCATGCAACATGCAAAGAGACACACTATTCCCCGGAGAACTGCAGAATTCAGCATTTAGCATTTTTATTTCTAAACTGGTGACCAATGTCTACCAAATACAAAAATATAGTAAAACAAAGCTGCAAATGTATACCTAATCTAACTCAAAAATAAGACAAAATAAATTTATGGCAAAGAACTACCACCACACATACAGTACTGCCTGCGTGTCTTAACCAACAAGGCAAAGTCAAATGAGATGCTCTGGACTGATAAACATGAACAAGAAGAGCAGTTGCTGGAGGTGGGGGGAGAAAGTTTGTAGTCAGAGCCTGCAGCCAATCAGCTGGAAAACCAACTTCCTCATTCATCACCAACAAAGTAGTTTAAACCGGTCAACGGCAGACTGTTTGAAGAGCCACACAGAGTTTCTCAGAGACATTCACAAAATGCAAACCAAATCACCAAAACTGCCACGACCAAACAAAGAACATGAGTACTGTGATAAACTTTAAAAAATCTTCACATTCCTGAAGCTGTAAAGATTCAGCGTTGAGCACAAAATGTGGATTTATCCGCCAATGAAAATACTCCCCAATAAATGCCCTCTTTACCCCTGTTTGAGTGATGTGCACTATAATCTGCTTTGAGACATCATTTGACAGTTTTTAAAACTCTATACCTGTGACCTGTAGACACTGATGGTTTGGTGCACTGTTACTCAAAAAAAAAAAAAAAAAAAAAAACTTAAAGTTTTTGGTCTCCACAAAGAGTAATTTGTTCTAATACTTGTCAAGTTACTTTTGTATTACTGCCCAACTATAATAACTATATTTAATTAAATGATAAAGTATCAGAAAAAATGTGATGAGGACAAGACTGAGTTGTGTGAGAATCAAGGCAGAAATAGCAACAGGCTATACTTCAACTATAATGTGATTACTGAGTTTAGGAACAGTAACACATCACTTTACTGGATTAAAGTCAAATCGTAGGAGCTTCAGTAAAAATCAACTGGACTTCTCTTGTAGGCTCTTGGAGATGTTTCACGTTCATCCAAGAGGCTTCTTTAGTTCTAATGGACTAATGGGGAGTTACAGAATTTATAGTCACTCCAGCTCACATGGCTGATGGCCCATAAACAACACAGGACTCATATGTCTCCAGGTGGGAATTGTGACACCAGGACGTCCACCAACAACAACAATTATGGAAGTGGAAGTGCCAGTTTACGCAACAAAGGATGAGAATCTGTCAAGTCAGGAGTGAGTTGGAGAAACTTTCTGGGGAGAAACGTTATCACTGTCTTATAGATGTTTGATAAATGGTGTCACAACCCCCCTCCTCCTATGTACAAGTGTGTGCACTCTTGTGCATATGAGAGACTAAACAACAGCTTCATAAGCACATGGCCCAACACAGGAGAACAACTTCTCAGGACAAGACTCAGCAGTCCACCTCCATCTGAAGGAAAAAGGACATTCCTTTGAGAACAGCTATGTCCACATTTTGGACAGAGAGGATAGATGGATTGAGAGAGGAGTAAAGGAAGCCATCTATGTTAAACTGGAAGAGTCATCTCTAAACAGAAGAAGGGGTTTGCAAATCACTAATCAAACACCTAAAACACAGAGATAATGCCTCTTCCCTGAAAGTTTCACCATTGTTTACATCTTGAGTCTCTCCTGACATGCTCCATCACCATGACTGTTCTCATTGGTGGATCACACGATTTCACAACAGTTCACACCTGGAGACACATGAGTCCTGTGTCATTAATGGGCCATCAGCCATGAGAGCTGGAGGGACTATAAATTCTGTAACTCCCCATTAGTCAATTATAACCGAAGAAGTCTCTTTGATTAGAGATAAAATGTCTTCGAGAACCTACAAGAGAAGTCCAGTTGATTTTGACTGAAGCTCCTTTGAACACCACAACCTTTAAGACTGAGAATCTTCACAAACATATTACAAATGTAATTCAAATACAGTAATATCTTACTTTGTTATGCATTAGCCCCAGCACTTAGAGACAGTTAGAAAAACAGAAAAAACTTAGACAAGCTTTTGCTGCAACCTGCCAAAAGACATTAAAGTTGCATGTTTTTGCCAAACGTTATGAAGAACATTTCAGTAATCTTTAACGTGTCAAACAGCAACCACATTCACCAAAAAAGAAAAAATAAATAAAGACAAGTTCTTACCTCCATTTTCTCCGATTTGTTTATGGAATACAGCACAAAGATTGGGACAATCACAATGAAGATGCAAAAAAGCTTTTTCAGAGTTCTGAGTGTCATGACTGGTGATCATCTCTGGTTCATCTGGGTCTGGATTAAAAAGTAAAAACAAAAGGGCTACAAATAACACAACATGACTTCATTTAACCGAAATTCTATCAGCCTGGAAATTCTTTTAACTGATTAAACATCTGTCAAGTCCCCCTTGTAATTTCCCATCCCTAATGTTCTTCCGTTGCAAATATATAAATCTATTTAAAGCGTCTTTTGCGACATCAAATAAAATCAAATCAAACTTTATTTATATAGCACTTTTCATCCATTTAAAATGCAACACAAAGTGCTTCACAAAATAAAAGAATACAACAACAGAGTGAATAAAAGCATAATATAACCAACCAGATCCCGCTTCCAGATATATACACACATGCGCTCACACACATATTCACAAAACACACACACACACACATACACACACACGGTGCTGAGACACGGCAGGGCACTGAGGAACCATGTGGGGAAACACCTATGGGAGCCCTCCACACCAAGAAGCGCCACAGCCCACAGAGAGCGCCGCCACAGAGACCACCCAGACGCCGATGGGCAGGGGCAGACCCCGCACTAAATGCAGAGCCGCCCCAGCCCCTCAGGCCCAGGAGGCCTCCAGGGCAACGCCCCCCGCGGGCAAACCGGGCATACATCCCAGTGTGGAGGCTTCCCATAAGGAAACACTGAAGCTTAAAACTAAAAGACTGACGAGAAGAAAAAAAAAAGCAGGTATAATGCATAAAAATTAAAAGCTTTAAGAAAGTTAAAAATGTAGAGATAAAATAAACAGATAAATAAATAATAATAGTAAATTAAAGCTGCAAGCAGCGATGGACGGGTCCTCGCATCCACGCTGGTCGGCGAATCCATGCACGTTCACCAGGTGGCACTGTGACTGAGAGTGTGTGTCGGCCTCTGAATCACATCTGGACCAGAGTTTAATCACACGTAAAATTTCAGCCAGATTGGAGCATGTTCAGACTCGTTATACAGCATTTCCTGCCCATCCACCACCAGGTGGCGCTGCAACTCAGAGTGTATTTCAAACAGTGGATGTGATGAGGGTTGGACTCTGATCACTCATGAAAAGTTTCAGGCTGATTTGACCATGTAGAGTCCAGTTATACAGCATTTCCTGTCCATCCAACAGGTGGCGCTGCGACTGAGAGTGTCTGTTGGCCTGTAGATGTGATCAGGATTGGATTGTGATCACACATGGAAAGTTTGAGGCAGATTGGAGCATGCAGAGGAGAGTTATACAGCAGTTGATGTTTATAGGCGAAGCATCAAAACTCTAATGGTCGCCATGGCCACGCCATTTGGCTTCTGGTTAAACTTTTGATAACTTTTCCAAACCAAGTCCTGCTGTGTGGACTGACAAAATTTCAGGTCTCCTGGAATTATCCCCTAGGAGGTATTAACTTTCAAAAAAGAGAAAAATCATCAAAAATCTCACAATTAATCCAAGATGGCCGACTTCCTGTTGGGTTTAGGACATGGCTCCAAGAGGCTTTTTGTGCGTCCTGATGTGCTCTATAAGCCTCCCAAATTTCATGGATGTAGGTGAAACGTGCTGGGGGGGCTGTTTGTTAAAAATACTGTAGGGGGCGCTATAGCATGTGCAGTGCCGAGATGCATACGGTGTCGTTGCTTGGGTCGATGGTGATGTGTGTGGTAATTTTAGTGAGCATTGGAGTATTTCTAACCTGTCAAACAACACTTTGTTTTGCATGGCGATATTTGGTTGCTACGGCAACAGCGTTGCATGAAATGTCACACCCTTCACAGTGTGGGATTGTCAAGAGGTGAAGACTCGACTGACCAATTTCCAGCATGATATCACCAAGTTTGGGGCCATTGTACCTGAAAATATAAGGCCTTAAACTTACTATTACCAACAGGTGGCGCTATGACTTTTTCAGAATTTATGAGTGTGGATGTGTTCAGACTGGACCTGGTGTCCAGCATGTGAAGTTTGTGCCAGATAGGATCTTGTTCAGCTGAGATATGAATCGTTAAATTGTCATGGCGAAACATCGAAATTGGTTTGGCCGCCACAGACACGCCCTTTGATGACAAGTCACCATTTTCACTGGGATGCATCATCAATGTGTTTAGGCTGTTGTCACCGCATTTGAAGTGAATATGATCAACCGGGTTACAATAGGGCATGAAAGTGTAAAAGATGTCTATTTCCTGAAACCACAAGGTGGCGCTATGACTGTCAATGAATATCCCTATGTGGATGACATCAGGACAGGACTGTCATCATACATGTAAAGTTTCAGGCAGATTGGAGCATGTCGAGAAGAATTAGACACCACTTCCTCTTTCATGGCGAAGGATCAGTTGTTTGAGGCTCTGCCATGGCCACACCTTTTGGCTTCTGGTTGAGTTTTTGATAACTTTTCATCAGAAAGGTCTGGTGCATGTACTGGCCAAATTTCAGTTCTCTCAGACTTATCCACTAGGAGCTATAAATTTTGACAAATGTACAGCAAATTCAAGATGGCCGACTTCCTGTTGGGTTTAGGGTGTGGCTGTGATTGACTTTTTGGTGTGTCCTGATGTGGTGCATATGCCCACCAAATATTGTAGCTGTAAATAAAACATTGTGGAAGTTGGCCAAATGACCACTTTTTCAATTTTGCAGGTGGTGCTATAGAGCCATTTTTCCACACATATGTGCAACTCCCATAAAATATCAAATTTTTCGCCAGTCCTGATGTGCACGCCAAATTTCACGCGTTTTGGTTCATGATAAGGCCCCCAAAAAGGCAATTCATTTGCCGGGAGAAATTAATTTTGACAAATTTACAGCAAATTGAAGATGGCCGACTTCCTGTTGGGTTTAGGGCGTGGCTGTAATTGACTTTTTGGTGTGTCCTGATGTTCTGCATATGCCCACCAAATATTGTAGCTGTACATGAAACATTGTGGCAGTTGGCCTAATGACTACTTTTTCAAGTTTGCAGGTGGCGCTATAGAGCCATTTTGCCACGCACATGCGCAACTCCCAAAAAATATCAAATTTTTCGCCAGTCCTGATGTGCACGCCAAATTTCACGCGTTTTGGAGTATGATAAGGCCGCCAAAAAGCCAATTTACTTTACGGGAGAAAAAAAAAAAAAAAAATAATAATAATAATTAAAGCTGCAAGCAGCGATGGACGGGTCCTCGCATCCACGCTGGTCGGCGAATCCATGCACGTCCACCAGGTGGCGCTGTGACTGAGAGTGTGTGCTGGCCTCTGAATCACATCTGGACCAGAGTTTAATCACACGTAAAATTTCAGCCAGATTGGAGCATGTTCAGACTAGTTATACAGCATTTCCTGCCCATCCACCACCAGGTGGCGCTGTAACTCAGAGTGTATTTCAAACAGTGGATGTGATGAGGGCTGGACTCTGATCACTCATGAAAAGTTTCAGGCTGATTTGATCATGTAGAGACCAGTTATACAGCATTTACTGTCCCTCCAACAGGTGGCGCTGCAACTGAGAGTGTCTGTTGGCCTGTAGATGTGATCAGGATTGGATTGTGATCACACATGGAAAGTTTGAGGCAGATTGGAGCATGCAGAGGAGAGTTATACAGCAGTTGTTGTTTCATGGCGAAGCATCAAAATTCTAATGGTCGCCATGGCCACGCCATTTGGCTTCTGGTTAAACTTTTGATAACTTTTCCAAACCAAGTCCTGCTGTGTGGACTGACAAAATTTCAGGTCTCCTGGAATTATCCCCAAGGAGGTATTAACTCTCAAAAATGAGAAAAATCATCAAAAATCTCACAATTAATCCAAGATGGCCGACTTCCTGTTGGGTTTAGGACATGGCTCCAAGAGGCTTTTTTGTGCATCCTGATGTGCTCTATAAGCCTCCCAAATTTCATGGATGTAGGTGAAACGTGCTGGGGGGGCTGTTTGTTAAAAATACTGTAGGGGGCGCTATAGCATGTGCAGTGCCGAGATGCATACAGTGTTGTTCCTTGGGTCAATGGTGATGTGTGTGGTAATTTTTGTGAGCATTGGAGTATTCCTAACCTGTCAGAAAGGGCTTTGTTTTTCATGGCGATATTTGGTTGCTACGGCAACAGCGTTGCATGAAATGTCACACCCTTCACAGTGTGGGATTGTCAAGAGGTGAAGACTCGACTGACCAATTTCCAGCATGATATCACCAAGTTTGGGGCCATTGTACCTGAAAATATAAGGCCTTAAACTTACTATTACCAACAGGTGGCGCTATGACTTTTTCAAATTTTATGAGTGTGGATGTGTTCAGACTGGACCTGGTATCCAGCATGTGAAGTCTGAGGCAGATAGGATCTTGTTCAGCTGAGATATGAATCGTTAAATTTTCATGGCGAAACATCGAAATTGGTTTGGCCGCCACAGACACGCCCTTTGATGACAAGTCACCATTTTCACTGGGATGCATCATCAATGTGTTTAGGCTGTTGTCACTGCATTTGAAGTGAATATGATCAACCGGGTAACAATAGGGCATGAAAGTGTAAAAGATGTCTATTTCCTGAAACCACAAGGTGGCGCTATGACTGTCAATGAATATCCCTATGTGGATGACATCAGGACAGGACTGTCATCATACATGTAAAGTTTCAGGCAGATTGGAGCATGTTGAGAAGAATTAGACACCAATTCCTGTTTCATGGCGAAGGATCAGTTGTTTGAGGCTCCGCCATGGCCACACCTTTTGGCTTCTGGTTGAGTTTTTGATTACTTTTCATCAGAAAGGTCTGGTGCATGTACTGGCCAAATTTCAGTTCTCTCAGACTTATCCACTAGGAGCTATAAATTTTGACAAATGTACAGCAAATTCAAGATGGCCGACTTCCTGTTGGGTTTAGGGTGTGGCTGTGATTGACTTTTTGGTGTGTCCTGATGTGGTGCATATGCCCACCAAATATTGTAGCTGTAAATAAAACATTGTGGAAGTTGGCCTAATGACCACTTTTTCAATTTTGCAGGTGGCGCTATAGAGCCATTTTTCCACACATATGCGCAACTCCCATAAAATATCAAATTTTTCGCCAGTCCTGATGTGCACGCCAAATTTCACGCGTTTTGGTTCATGATAAGGCCGCCAAAAAGGCAATTCATTTCCCGAGGAGCGATTAAGTTTGAAAAATTTACAGCAAATTGAAGATGGCCGACTTCCTGTTGGGTTTAGGGCGTGGCTGTAATTGACTTTTTGGTGTGTCCTGATGTTGTGCATATGCCCACCAAATATTGTAGCTGTACATGAAACATTGTGGCAGTTGGCCTAATGACTACTTTTTCAAGTTTGCAGGTGGCGCTATAGAGCCATTTTGCCACGCACATGCGCAACTCCCATAAAATATCAAATTTTTCGCCAGTCCTGATGTGCATGCCAAATTTCACGCGTTTTGGAGTATGATAAGGCCGCCAAAAAGCCAATTTACTTTACGGGAGAAAAAAAAAAAAGAAAAAAATAATAATAATAATAATAGTAAACCCTAGGGTTTCAATAGGGTCCTTGGCACCGCTGGTGCCTTGTCGCACCCTCGGTGCTCGGACCCTAATAAACCCTAGGGTTTCAATAGGGTCCTTGGCACCGCTGGTGCCTTGGACAGTCGGTGCCCTGGCACCGCCTGTCCTTCGCACCCTCGGTGCTCGGACCCTAATAATAATTAAAGCTGCAAGCAGCGATGGACGGGTCCTCGCATCCACGCTGGTCGGTGAATCCACGCACGTCCACCAGGTGGCGCTGTGACTGAGAGTGTATGTCGGCCTCTGAATCGCATCTGGACCAGAGTCCAATCATATATGTAAAATTTCAGCCAGACTGTAGCATGTTCAGAGCAGTTATAGAGCATTTCCTGTCTATCCACCAGGTGGCGCTGTAACTCAGAGTGTATTTCACACAGTGGATGTGATGAGGGTTGGACTCTGATCACTCATGAAAAGTTTCAGGCTGATTTGATCATGTAGAGGCCAGTTATACAGCATTTACTGTCCCTCCAACAGGTGGCGCTGCGACTGAGAGTGTCTGTTGGCCTGTAGACGTGATCAGGATTGGATTGTGATCACACATGGAAAGTTTGAGGCAGATTGGAGCTTGCAGAGGAGAGTTATACAGCAGTTGATGTTTCATGGCGAAGCATCAAAACTCTGATGGTCGCCATGGCCACGCCATTTGGCTTCTGGTTAAACTTTTGATAACTTTTCATCACCAAGTCCTGCTGTGTGGACTGACAAAATTTCAGGTCTCCTGGAATTATCCCCTTGGAGGTATTAACTCTCAAAAATGAGAAAAATCATCAAAAATCTCACAATTAATCCAAGATGGCCGACTTCCTGTTGGGTTTAGGACATGGCTCCAGGAGGCTTTTTTGTGCATCCTGATGTGCTCTATAAGCCTCCCAAATTTCATGGATGTCGGTGAAACGTGCTGGGGGGGCTGTTTGTTAAAAATACTGTAGGGGGCGCTATAGCATGTGCAGTGCCGAGATGCATACGGTGTCGTTGCTTGGGTCGATGGTGATGTGTGTGGTAATTTTAGTGAGCATTGGAGTATTTCTAACCTGTCAAACAGCACTTTGTTTTGCATGGCGATATTTGGTTGCTACGGCAACAGCGTTGCATGAAATGTCACACCCTTCACAGTATGGGATTGTCAAGAGGTGAAGACTCGACTGACCAATTTCCAGCATGATATCACCACGTTTGGGGCCATTGTACCTGACAATATAAGGCCTTAAACTTACTATTACCAACAGGTGGCGCTATGACTTTTTCAGAATTTATGAGTGTGGATGTGTTCAGACTGGACCTGGTGTCCATCATGTGAAGTTTGGGGCACATAGGATCTTGTTCAGCTGAGATATGAATCGTTAAATTTTCATGGCGAAACATCGAAATTGGTTTGGCCGCCACAGACACGCCCTTTGATGACAAGTCACCATTTTCACTGGGATGCATCATCAATGTGTTTAGGCTGTTGTCACTGCATTTGAAGTGAATATGATCAACCGGGTAACAATAGGGCATGAAAGTGTAAAAGATGTCTATTTCCTGAAACCACAAGGTGGCGCTATGACTGTCAATGAATATCCCTATGTGGATGACATCAGGACAGGACTGTCATCATACATGTAAAGTTTCAGGCAGATTGGAGCATGTTGAGAAGAATTAGACACCAATTCCTGTTTCATGGCGAAGGATCAGTTGTTTGAGGCTCCGCCATGGCCACACCTTTTGGCTTCTGGTTGAGTTTTTGATAACTTTTCATCAGAAAGGTCTGGTGCATGTACTGGCCAAATTTCAGTTCTCTCAGACTTATCCACTAGGAGCTATAAATTTTGACAAATGTACAGCAAATTCAAGATGGCCGACTTCCTGTTGGGTTTAGGGTGTGGCTGTGATTGACTTTTTGGTGTGTCCTGATGTGGTGCATATGCCCACCAAATATTGTAGCTGTAAATAAAACATTGTGGAAGTTGGCCTAATGACCACTTTTTCAATTTTGCAGGTGGCGCTATAGAGACATTTTTTCACACATATGCGCAACTCCCATAAAATATCAAATTTTTCGCCAGTCCTGATGTGCACGCCAAATTTCACGCGTTTTGGTTCATGACAAGGCCCCCAAAAAGGCAATTCATTTGCCGGGAGAAATTAATTTTGACAAATTTACAGCAAATTGAAGATGGCCGACTTCCTGTTGGGTTTAGGGCGTGGCTGTCATTGACTTTTTGGTGTGTCCTAATGTGGTGCATATGCCCACCAAATATTGTAGCTGTAAATGAAACATTGTGGAAGTTAGCCTAATGACCACTTTTCAATTTTGCAGGTGGCGCTATAGAGCCATTTTGCCACACACATGCGCAACTCCCATAAAATATCAAATTTTTCGCCAGTCCTGATGTGTACGCCAAATTTCACGCGTTTTGGAATATGATAAGGCCGCCAAAAAGGCAATTCATTTCCCGAGGAGCCATTAAGTTTGAAAAATTTACAGCAAATTGAAGATGGCCGACTTCCTGTTGGGTTTAGGGCGTGGCTGTAGTTGACTTTTTGGTGTGTCCTGATGTTGTGCATATGCCCACCAAATATTGTAGCTGTACATGAAACATTGTGGCAGTTGGCCTAATGACTACTTTTTCAACTTTGCAGGTGGCGCTATAGAGCCATTTTGCCACGCACATGCGCAACTCCCATAAAATATCAAATTTTTCGCCAGTCCTGATGTGCATGCCAAATTTCACGCGTTTTGGAGTATGATAAGGCCGCCAAAAAGCCAATTTACTTTACGGGAGAAAAAAAAGAAAAAAAAAAAATAATAATAATAAACCCTAGGGTTTCAATAGGGTCCTTGGCACCGCTGGTGCCTTGGACAGTCGGTGCCCTGGCACCGCCTGTCCTTCGCACCCTCGGTGCTCGGACCCTAATAAACCCTAGGGTTTCAATAGGGTCCTTGGCACCGCTGGTGCCTTGGACAGTCGGTGCCCTGGCACCGCCTGTCCTTCGCACCCTCGGTGCTCGGACCCTAATAATAATAATGATAAACCCGAGGGTTTCAATAGGGTCCTTGGCACCGCTGGTGCCTTGGACAGTCGGTGCCCTTGCACCGCCTGTCCTCGGCCCCCTCGGTGCTCGGACCCTAATAAACCCTAGGGTTTCAATAGGTTCCTCGGCACCGCTGGTGCCTTGGACAGTCGGTGCCCTTGCACCGCCTGTCCTTCGCACCGTCGGTGCTCGGACCCTAATAATAATAAATAATAATAACTAGACAATTCCCGCACACGGAAATCGTGGGAGGGGCTCGGGCCGGGCGGCCGTCGGGCCCTCGCGCGACCCCATCCAGAGAGGCGTGTTTTGCCATTTTCCGGGCCACGGCAGGCTTTTATTTTGAAATTATGCTGTGCTTTTATTTTGAAACGCAGAGACAGGAAGATCTCACCAGGTCAAAATTTGGATTGGAGTTACTGTAAAGGGTGTGTGAAGCTGAGAGGTTTAACCATAGATATATACAAACACGAGATGGCTCATGAGCGCTGTCAGCCTATGGGGAGTGACGTCGCCACATGGCGGCCATCTTGGGACAGGGCTGCTCGATCACTCATAACATTAAAGTCAATGGAGCATGGATTTTAAAATCACTGTAGATTGCTCAATTTTCAACCGATTTTAGAACAGCTTGGTTTGTTATAAACGTCAGACATGTACTTCTTTTACTGCTTACATAAGAATAATTAAAACCATTGAATTCATATAATAATGAACACAGATATCATCTTTTTTCAGCATAAATGGATGTAAATGTAATTTTATTATTTAGCATTGCACTTCTTTATTACTATCAGCTTTCTAATGCACAGATAAAAACAAAGCTCAACCAAAATCAATGCACAACAAAAAGAGATGATGTCTTTTCTTTTCATGAACCTGGTGCCTACATTACCCACAATGCATTTCGGCTGCAGGCTAACTAATCCAGGCATAGATGTATACAAACAATAAGTCTAAGGTCTCAATCAAAGTCTCTTAACAAGCAAATAAATACAACCACAACCACAAAGAATGTAATTTCACCTAAAGATTAGGTTCTCAAAAAACGTTGGTCTCAGGAAAACCTAATAATTGAAAATCAGATTGTGAGTAACACCATCTTCAATGTGAGTAGCCAGGCAGAAAAGACACACAACTATGCCGCATTTTTCAAAACGAAAAGCTGCGATTTCGGAATTGAGCCTGAATCATAGCCACGTTAATAAGGCTTGTAATAAACTAAACCATTTGTAAATCAATCAAGAATTGAGCGAGTTATGAGTGTTAAAGTGAGGAAATCATCCACCTTACCATTGACTACAGTACAGTGCGCCAGAGCAGTCCCCTGTCCTAAGATGGCCGCCAAGTGACGACGCCGCCGACTCCGTCTTGAGACATCTAGTGTTTGTATATATCTATGGGTTTAACGGTCAAAATGTGCTGTGCTTTTATTTTGAAAGGCAGAAACAGGAAGATCTCACCAGGTCAAAATTTGGATTGGAGTTACTGTAAAGGCTGTGTGAAGCTGAGAGGCTTCAGTGGCGTTTGTCCGGTCTGTCGCAGGCTTCTATTCTGACATTGTGCTGTGCTTTTATTTTGAAAAGCAGAGACAGGAAGATCTCACCTGGTCAAAATTTGGATTGGAGTTACTGTAAAGGCTGTGTGAAGAAGAGAGGTTTTTGTTAGCTGTAAAATGAAATGTGTGTTCACATCCTATGCATCCATAAACCATAAATCCCACCATCACAATATCTACATGCCTGAAAAGAAGAGATTGGGGTTTTTTTAAGACTAAAATGAAGTGTGTAGGTGAAATTATGACGAAGCACGTCATAAAACATCACTTAGAGAAAACATGGAAGATCGGCAGGAAAGAAATCACAACCCGTTTCCCATTCATTCTCTATGGTAGTGCTGAAACACTACGGATGTAATATATTTTCCGCCACTAGTATGCGCCTGTTCGCCCTGCCATTTGTGCGCATGCTCATGCTTCCCTCCCTCAGTTTGAAACTGCCCGGTGTTCAAGATTAACTGGTGATCCGATCAACTGGTGATTTTCAGTTAGCGAGACAGACGTTACACCGGCAATACATAGAATGATGTCTCTATGTAAAACTTTGCGTGGAATAATTATTTTTTTTGGAATGCATACATCCATTTAGCTACATGTTTGCAGTTGGCTTGAATGTTTAAGGGAAAGATAATTTTTAAGCTTCGATTTCTATTTTCTTCACCTATGGGTGACTGTGTTGATGCCTGTTCAAAACACACAGATGTCAATAAACTGTTCTGAAATGCTCTTGTTGTCAGCTTTAACATTGGCTCCAAAAATCGTTATTGTTCTTTTTTTGACTCACGGCTGTTCAGTCTACCAATAAAATACGCGATTTTATGAGGACTTCCACCTAACGGAGAGGAAATATCGCTTCGCTGCGGCAGAGTGTGACGATCTACACCAGATTAACTGGTGACAGTCTGAGGCTTCAGTCCGACGGTCAGACAGAAACAACACGAGAAATACTGTTACTGTTTTCAAAGATTAATGCAATTAAGCTGGTGGATCTGCGTTGTTTTACTTTTATACACCTTTTAAGTAAAACAACGAAATTATATAAACCACCTGACCCACATTTTAACCAACGATTTCTCATTCCTGCCTTCAGAAGCTGCTGTTTCAAACAAGCCACACAATCTCAAAATTCAACACATGCAAACAATAAATGAGAAATAGTAAAAACAGACCAAATAAGATTATCTCACTGCATTGTTTGACAGTAAGTGTAGTGGCACTCTCTGTCTTCAAGGTTCGTTGTACCACCTTTGCAGCTTGTCTAACAACCAGTATTTGAATCACTCGACTGAAAACAAGTCTTCTTTTAAGATGTTTACTTGAAGAACTCAAAAAATACATTTACAGAAAAACTAAAAGGCTCGGCACAGACGGTCAAAAAACTGTGTTGCTTCCATCATCTCCAGCTGCAATCGTAACGTGCATGAAGGCAACACCAAATCACGTATTACGTAGTGGAAGCCAAAATTACGTTGCAAAATAAAACTCTCTTTTTATATTGATTAAGTTATTCATTCTATGAAATATAACAATCATCCTGAATTCCTTAAAATGAAATTAAGCATATTTTAAACAGTTTCAATCTAAATTATGATTTTATATGAATTTCCCATTAACTGGCTCTTACATTACCCGGCCCCTAATTGGTTAGGCTGGAAAACTAAGCAATTATAAACTTAAAACATTAAAGAGCCAAACTACTCAAACTAAAGAATGTCCTCAAATTTCAACTTGTCCTTTTTTTGTCCTTCGTTAGTCTTCTGACACAGCTTCTTGAAGCAGGCATAGCTTGTTCACAGGTCGTTCCAGCGTGCTGGTCTTGGTCTTCAATCTCACTCTTCTCACCGTTCCACTATAGTCTGGTAGAGCTTCAACTATCTTCCCCATGACCCAGGAGTTGCGAGGGGAGGAACCATCCACCAAGAGCACTACATCGCCTACCATGAAGTTTCTTCTAGGCTTCAGCCATTTTTGTCGCTCCTGAAGAAGTGGAATATACTCGCGTGTCCAGCGAGTCCACAATAAGTCTACGAGATATTGGACTTGCCTCCATCTTCTTCTTGTGTAGGTGTCATCTTTGCCGAAGATGCCTGGAGGCAGGATTGGCTGCGCCTTCAGAAGCAGTAAATGATTTGGTGTTAAAGGCTCGATATCATTGGCATCATCTGAGACGCTTGTGAGTGGCCTGCCATTGATTATACTTTCGACTTCACACATTACTGTATGGAGACAGTCATCATTCACTGACTGTTCTTTCAGTAAGGAATTGAGGATTCTTCGCACAGTGCGAATTTGCCTTTCCCAAACCCCACCTTGATGGGAGGCAGCTGGGCTGTTGAATATCCATCTTATTCCCTTTGGTTGCAGAGTTCTCTCGATTCTGTCACTGTCCAACTCTTGGACAGCTTTCCTTAGTTCTCGTTCAGTCGCCACAAAATTCGTGCCATTGTCTGACCTCATGGTGGTAACTTGACCTCTCCTACATATAAAACGACGAATGGCGTTTATGCAGGAGTCCGTGTCGAGGCTGTCAGCAACTTCGATGTGCACAGCTCGGAGAGTGAGACAGGTGAAAATTACCCCGTATCTTTTGACAGTACCCCGGCCCCGTTTTACCTCAAACGGGCCGAAGTAATCAACGCCGGTGTTTGTGAAAGGAGGTTGGTCTGGGAGGAGGCGATCTTCAGGTAAGCTCGCCATCTTTTGCTCACCAACTTTGCCAGTCATCCTACGGCACACTGTGCATTGATGGATGATTTTCCTGATTGCAGAACTGGCTTGTGGAATCCAATATTTCTGTCTCGTTTTTGCCAACACATAATTGCGTCCACAGTGGCCTGTTCTTAGATGTATGTCCCTCAAGATCAAGGTGGCAACTTTGCTATGTTTGGAAAGAATTGCTGGATGTTTGGCACTTTCTGGCATAGCAGACTTGTTAAGTCTTCCCCCTACTCTTAAGGTGTCATTTTGGAGAATCGGATCCAGTTTACACAGCACACTGTTGCGACTGAGTTGACTTCCTTTTCTCAGGACCTTGATTTCCGCCTCAAAGTGCTGTCTTTGACTGAACTGTATTATATGTGCTTCAGCAGCATCCAGATCATCCAAGGTGAGTGATGTCTTTACGGTTTGAGATTTCTTCATATGTTGTTCTAGCATTTTTCTTTGCTTTTCAGGGTCGTTTTCGGTTTGCCTGATTGTTCTTAACGTCTCTTTGCGTTCTTCTTTACGTTTCTTCAGAGCATTCTTTACTTTTACAATCCAAGCCACTGATCGTTTCAATTTGTTCCAATCAGAGTAATAGGTAAGTAGCTGGTTCATTGGTGCCACACTTTCTTCCACTTTGACTGTGTGAACAGCGACTGTGTTCTTGACCTCCGGGTCCTCTTCAAGGCTTTCCTTCCTTCGCACAGGCTGTTCCGGCCAGTCCTTTTCATTCAGCAGAAAGTCTGGTCCTCTTATCCATATTCCTCCTTCGACTAAACTCTTTGCCTTCAGGCCTCTGCTGGCTTGATCTGCAGGATTTTCATGTGTTCTGACATACATCCATTGCAAGGGCTTGGTTGCTTCTCGGATCAAAGATACTCTGTTAGCAACAAAAGTTTTGAAACGTGCTGTTTCACTGTCGATGTATCTGAGCACCGTAGTGCTGTCTGTCCAGAAGACAGATTGTTGCAATGGAATTTGCAGTTCTTGGTGCAACATCTTGTCGACCTTCACTGCGACAACCGCTGCGGTCAACTCAAGCCTAGGGATCGTGACTCGCTTCAGTGGGGACACTCTTGATTTTCCCATGAGGAAAGCACAGTGTTTCTCGCCACGCTCATTCTCTAGCAGCAGGTAAGACACAGTGCCGTAGGCGTGCTCTGAGGCATCCGAAAAATGATGCAACTGTGCTGCAGTAGTGCATCCAAAGTTGGTGGGTTTCAAACATCTACTCACATGGAAGTTGGAAAGGTAAGTAACTTCTTTGAGCCATCTACTCCACTCTTCAGCGCGCTTTCCATCAGTGTTTTCATCCCAACTAAGATGTTCTTTGCAGAGATCCTTCAACAAAAGCTTAGCAGGCAAGATAACCGGTGCCAGAAAGCCCAGCGGATCGTAAATGGAATTAACGATCGACAAGATGCCTCTTCTGGTCACCGGCCTGTCTTGCAGCTTGATTTTGTACGTGAAAGTATCCAATTCTGTGTCCCACTGCACCCCGAGTGTCCTTTCCACTGGTAAAGTGTCGCGTCGCAAATCCAGGTCTCGGACTTCAGTGGCTCTGTGCTCTGTAGGGATTGACATTAACACCTTTCTGCAGTTGCTCATCCACTTCGTTAAGGTGAACCCTCCACTGCTGCATAAATCTTGAAGATCCTTGACCAGTTTCACTGTGTCATCCTCTGTGGCTACACTTTTCAGGCAGTCATCCACATAGAAATTGCGCAGGACTGTCTGAACCGCGTCTGGAGATGCAGTGTCTCTGTGATCCTCCGCAGTCCTTCTCAGTGCATACGATGCTACACTTGGAGAAGAAGTGGCTCCAAAAAGGTGTACTGCCATCCGGAATTCCTCCATGGGCTCATCCAATCTGCCGTTGGGCCACCAAAGAAAACGGAGTAAGTCTGCATCATGTTCTGGCACCTTAACCTGATAAAACATTGATTCATTGTCTGCCATTACTGCTACAGGCCCCTCTCGGAATCTGAGGAGGACACCAACTAACGTGTTGGTCAAGTTGGGCCCCTGGAGCAACTCACTGTTCAGACACCGATCTTGATAGGAGGATGTGCAGTCAAATACCACCCGAAGCTTCTTTTTCTTTGGGTGGTAGACTCCATGGTGCGGTATATAGAACACCCTGTTGTCCTCTCGGGTCAGTTGGTGCGTTGGAACCCGGACCGCATAGCCCTTGGTGATGATTGCTTCCATGAAGTCCTTGTAATCTTCGAAGAACTCAGGATTCTTCTTGAATTTCCTGAGTAATGACGCTATGCGTTGCTCTGCCACACAACGATTGTTAGGCATTTGGAGTTTCTCATTCCTGAGTGGCAAACCAATACAGTAATGCCCATTCTCAAAAACTGTTGTCTTTCCCACAAATCGCAAAAACTGTTTGTCTTCCTGAGACCTCTCTTCCTTGTCATCATAGTTGCGTTCCGGGAAGTCAGCGTTGTACTGTTGGACCAACAGGTTCTCGATCTCCTCCAATGAAATTCTGTTCATGGACGTATGAGGTGACTCATTCTCAATTTCATTTTTTCTTATAGGTCCATTCACAACCCATCCAATAACTGTTTTGACGGCATAAGGGCCTCCATCTTGACTGTTAATGATGCGCCAGGGCTCCATTGCTTTTGAACAGTTAGCACCAATAAGTAGGCCTACATCAGCTTCTATCTCTGGCAAGCTTACTTCCTGAAGATAACGCCACTGTTGGATATCTGACTGCTTGGGAATGTTTCCAGCATGAACAGGTATGCTACTGTGCGTAAACACCTTGGGCAACTCAACATACATACTGTCCTCCAACCCACACACTTCAAGCTCTGATAAAACAAAACTGTTCATGAGCTTCTGTTTTTTCGGTGCATCTTGACCCATAGTGCTGAGAAGTATCCTTGTTGGTTTCCCTTTCACATTCAGTTTCTTTTGCAAGTCTTCCGTGCAGAATGTTGCCGTGCTCCCTGGGTCCAGAAAGGCGTATGTATCTACATGCTGCTCACTATTCTTCGACTTGACCTTCACCGGTACTATCGACAGCACACATTCAGCTTCTCCGGCCCCTGTGAGGCCGCAAGACTCTTGTGAGATGGGAACCTCAGCTGGTAGCTCCTCTTTAGGACTAGAACCATCATTCTTTCCTTGTGAGGCGGGACTTTCATCCTTCTGTTTGTGCAGAATGTCAGGGTGCTTAAGTCCACATTCTTTGCATTCCACCTTTCGTTTACATGCTTTGCTGAGATGGCCAGGAATCAAACATGCAAAACATAGACCCTTCAATTTCAGAAATTCCAATCGGTCTTGATGGGGTTGACCTTTGATCTTACTGCATGAGGCAAGAGCGTGAGACTGCTGACAGTACAAACACGGTTTATCAAAGGCGTTCACCGCTTTACCACCGCTGACAGGTTTGACCTTGGCAGGCCTTTCTTGAGGCTCTTTAGCTTCGGGAACAACATTGGTTGCAAAACTGCTTCCACGAACCTCCTTCCTTGCAGGCTGTTTTCCTTTTTGGTTCGTCTTTATGGGTGTGGTTGAGCGGACATCTGAGATATCACCAAAAAGCGGATCTATCGCGATCTTAGCTTGGCGATCTATGAAGTTCACCAAATCCGTAAATTTGGCCCTGTGACCACGTCGCTCCCTGAGGTCGAAAGCTTCTGTTCGCCAACGTTCTCTCATTTTGTAGGGCAGCTTGGATATCAGTGAGCGCAGATTGGTGGGATTATCCATTTCTTCTAAAAACTCAATGTCTTCCATAGAGTTACGACATCCTATCAGAAACATTGCATAAGCATTTAATGCTTTCCCATCATCTGCTTTCACTTGTGGCCATTTCAGTGCTTTCTCCATGTAGGCACTGGCAATTCGAAGCTCATCTCCGTAATGCTTATGCAGAAGACGCTTTGCTTCTTTATAGCCCCTGCTTGGTGCCATATGAGCGCAACTACGCACGAGTTCTTGGGGCTCACCATCTGTAAACTGTTCCAAGAAATATAGTTTATCTTGGTCATTGTCTGTTTTCTGCTCTATGGCATGTTCAAATGCTCTCAAAAAAGACTTGAGCTGGAGTGCATCACCTTTGAACACAGAAATGTCCTTTGTCGGTAGTTGTGAAAGCTGCTGTTGCTTTACGAGCAATTCAGTAATTACGTTCTGTCTTTGCATGACTGACACAATGTCATCACCTGTTTGTGTTCTGGGACTCTGGTTCAAGACTGGCTGAGATAATTGTGGTAATTGTGAGTGCTGCACTTGTCTTGGTGCTTGAACATTCGTTGTAGCAGGCTGCGGTAGCGACATGCTAACTCTTTCTTTCTTTATGTTCCCACTTACTGATTTTCGCACTGACACATGACTACTTCTGCCATCTTCCAACGTTTCATACTCTTTAAGCACTTGAATCTTTGCTTGGCTTTCAGCTAATGCAGTCTCCAATTCTAATTCTTCTTTTTCAGCTCTAATTCGAATTTCTTGAAATTCAAGCTGTTGTTTTTTCTTCAGCGCAGCCGCGCGTTTCAGTAGAGCTGCATGTTCTGCTTCCTGACGAGCACGAGTGGATGATACACGTGATGTGTTGGAGGTGTTACTTACATGAGAGTGAGCCTTTTCAACATTGCTGACCCCTATCTGTGAAACACTGTCACTGGGCAAAACAGCATCTTGTTCATTTGTCACTTGTTCAGTAGGTTCCTCTAACTGCAAGTTTTCCTCCTCTGTGGAACCATGCACTTCTGCCAGCCATCTTTTAATTGCTTTCATGAAGCCTGTTATCTGATCCATTTTAGGCTCATACCAACTATTTTGGTCAAGAATTTTTTCATCTTCAGACAACAGACTGCAAACTTCACTATTGAACCTATTGAATTCGTTTAGAGACTGTGCAAAATCACACTCCATCTTAAGCTGTACATTTTCCACATTTTGAGTGTCACACTTCAGTGCCTCTATCACTTTAATTTGGCTGGTTAGAGTTGCTAAAGTTCGTTTCCTCAACGCTATGAACCGTTGTAATTTTTCCTCCATGCCCTTCTGGGTTAACTTGCGTGCTCTCCCCTGTTCCAATCCATCCCTGCCACACGTGTCATCTCCATCAGCCATCCTATATCGCGGAGTTAATGTGCAGTATGCAGGCACAAAGTTTAAAGCACTTACTTCAAGGTTGCCTTTCTTCTATAACTGTGTGCAAACAACTGTCCAACATCACAAAAAGCTCCACATGACCGAATCCAGTACTGACATGCACACGTGTTGCCTCAGGAGATTAAACTGGATCCACGGAATTTTACCGATAGGTTTTTACTTTCGGTTTCGTCCGAACTCCTTCATTCGTCAGTGTAACGTCTTTTCATCATAATATCCAAAGATAAAGAAGCCTTTTCGTTACCCTTTCCAGGTGAATTCCAAAGAGTTATCCTTTTTAGTCCCAATTCCTCTCGGCGAGGCACAAGCTTCTTTTCTCCTCAGCCGCGTTATCCAGTTATTCCATGCAGTGAGGCTCCGTTAGCAGTTTTTTGACTTATGTAGTGGCACTCTCTGTCTTCAAGGTTCGTTGTACCACCTTTGCAGCTTGTCTAACAACCAGTATTTGAATCACTCGACTGAAAACAAGTCTTCTTTTAAGATGTTTACTTGAAGAACTCAAAAAATACATTTACAGAAAAACTAAAAGGCTCGGCACAGACGGTCAAAAAACTGTGTTGCTTCCATCATCTCCAGCTGCAATCGTAACGTGCATGAAGGCAACACCAAATCACGTATTACGTAGTGGAAGCCAAAATTACGTTGCAAAATAAAACTCTCTTTTTATATTGATTAAGTTATTCATTCTATGAAATATAACAATCATCCTGAATTCCTTAAAATGAAATTAAGCATATTTTAAACAGTTTCAATCTAAATTATGATTTTATATGAATTTCCCATTAACTGGCTCTTACAGTAAGTTTCATCTGCAGAATCTCTCTCAGTCCAAAAAAAAAAGACTAAAAACCACTTCTTCACCGAATACCTTTGTACTTCACTTGCTGAAAATAAAGAAGTAACAATCCTATTACCTTCTGCACTGCCTGCAGACACCAAGGTCCTATTTAAACATTTTAACTTTTTTAATGGCATTTATCCAGGCTGTTTTCTCCTGACTAGATCCTTGCTTGTGTTGTATGTATTCTCAGATGTCACTTTGGATAAAAGCATCTGCTAAATGAAACTGTACAACTGTAGAAATATACAAAGCAGAAGTCCAGACATTAAAAAAATACAAACAAAATTAACAATTGTATCCCACATAAAAGCAAAACGTATCACTCACAGGTACATATTCTTATGTAGCTACATGTATGGAACCCTACAGAGGTAAATACTTATCACAACAAAATTTGACACTATCAAAAAAATTCAAATGATTTAATTAGACAGGTGCTCAAGTAGCACTTGCACACAGTTAACCAATTTGCTCAAACTGGGCACACAGGTGGGCACACCTCTAACTGGGCACAGGCACACCTGTGTGGCCAAATTTGGCTACACAGGTGGGCACACAGGTGGAGAGATTTGGGGAGTACATCTCTCTCTCTGTATAAGGTTGGTTAACCCATTACAACCTTGTGGGTTTAGTGAGGAGAAAGTTTAGACAAGGCAGGCATTTCATCAAGCGAGTTATAGCAGTTGTAGAGTGGCTGATAGTGTGATTGCAGTTTGATTGTGACAGAGTGAGTGGCTGTTTGAAAGTGAGAGTGTCTGAGGTAAGGTGTGTTGAGAGTCTGGTGTTATTGTCTTTTTGTGATTGTAACTGTTTTGTATGTCTGTTCTGTAATTTGTCTGTCTGTGTATCTGTTAAGCGTTTGTGGCATCTATAGCTAAGTGTGAAGGTAGTTTTATAGTTAAGTCTGAAGGTAGATAAATTAGTAGATGGGTAAGCGTAGGATTTAGTTTAGTTTACGTTAGTTAGGTGTTAGTGTAGCCAGTGGTAAGAAAGGGCAACACAGGAAAATCTCTCTTAAAAAATGGACCCCAAAATGGCACAAGAGGTCCTTGACCTGAAAATTAACAACCGTTACCCTGAAGTCATCACTGCAAAACAAATACGTGATCAGAAGAAGAGCTGAAACCTTCACGGTAAAGGGTAAGGTGTATAATAGGGATTTGTAGTTTGTCAACACACTTTCTAAACTATGTAATTTCATGTTAAATGTGCTTCACATTCACACACTAGATGGTGAACTGTACTACATACGTAGGCGGAAAAAAACTCAGCCTGATCACCTGGCAAAAGTTGTTTGCTCTGCCAAAGAGGCAGATGACATCGTTTATGAATTTCATGAAAGCCATTTTGGGGGTCACTGTGGCTGGGAGAAAACACACAGCGCTATAATCAGCCGCTGTTACTGGCCTGGCATGGAGAGTGACATTAAGAAGTGGGTACATTGATATCTTCATAATGACTTTTAAAATGCACATGTAAGTTCATTGTTAGTGTATATTTGTATCTAGATAGAATGCTAATCTAAGGTTTAAATACTAACTAATGCTCTGCAGGTGTAAGCACTTACACACGTGGACAAAATTGTTGGTACCCCTCAGTTAAAGAAGGAAAAACCCACAATTCTCACTGAAATCACTTGAAACTCACAAAAGTAACAATAAATAAAAATTTATTGAAAATTAAATAATCAAAAACAGCCATTACTTTTGAATTGTTGATTAACATAATTATTTAAAAAAAACAAACTAATGAAACAGGCCTGGACAAAAATGATGGTACCTCCATAAAAGATTGAAAACTATTTGACCAGAGTGACATGATTAACTCAGGTGTGTCATTTAATTGACATCACAGGTGTTTCCAAACTCATAATCAGTCAGTCTGCCTATTTAAAGGGAGACAAGTAGTCACCCTGCTGTTTGGTGAAAAGGTGTGTACCACACTGAACATGGACAACAGAAAGCGAAGGAGAGAATTGTCCCAGGACATCCGAAAAAAAATTATAGACAAACATCTTAAAGGTAAAGGCTATAAGACCATCTCTAAACAGCTTGAAGTTCCTGTGACAACAGTGGCTCATATTATTCAGAAGTTCAAGACCCACGGGACAGTAGCCAACCTCCCTGGACGTGGCCGCAAGAGGAAAATTGATGACAAATTGAAGAGACGGATCGTTGGAATTGTATCCAAAGAGCCCAGAGCAACCTCCAAAGAAATTAAAGGTGAACTCCAAGGCCAAGGTACATCAGTGTCAGATCGCACCATTCGTCGTTGTTTGAGCCAAAGTGGACTTCATGGGAGACGACCAAGGAGGACACCACTGCTGAAAAAAACTCATAAAAAAGCGAGACTGGAATTTGCAAAAATGCATGTTGACAAGCCACAAAGCTTCTGGGAGAATGTCCTTTGGACAGATGAGACCAAACTGGAGCTTTTTGGTAAGGCACATCAACTCTATGTTCATAGACTCAAAAACCAAGCATACGAAGAAAAGAACACTGTCCCTACGGTGAAACATGGAGGAGGCTCAGTAATGTTTTGGGGCTGCTTTGCTGCATCTGGCACAGGGTGTCTTGAAAGTGTGCAAGGTACGATGAAATCTGAAGACTATCAAGGCATTCTGGAGAGAAATGTGCTGCCTAGTGTCAGAAAGCTTGGTCTCAGTCGCAGGTCATGGGTCTTCCAACAGGACAACGATCCAAAACACACAGCCAAAAACACCCAAGAATGGCTGAGAGAAAAGTGTTGGACTATTCTAAAGTGGCCTTCTATGAGCCCAGATCTGAATCCCATTGAACATATGTGGAAGGAGCTGAAACATGCCATTTGGAGAAGACACCCATCAAACCTGAGACAACTGGAGCTGTTTGCTCATGAGGAGTGGGCCAAAATACCTGTTGACAGCTGCAGAACGCTCATTGACAAATACAGAAATCGTTTAATTGCAGTGATTGCCTCAAAAGGTTGTGCAACAAAATATTAAGTTATGGGTACCATCATTTTTGTCCAGCCCTATTTCATTAGTTTGTTTTTTTAAATAATTATGTTAATCAACAATTCAAAAGTGATGGCTGATTTTGATTATTTAATTTTCAATAAATCTTTATTTATTGTTACTTTTGTGAGTTTCAAGTGATTTCAGTGAGAATTGTGGGTTTTTCCTTCTTTAACTGAGGGGTACCAACAATTTTGTCCACGTGTGTATTTTACTTCTCTGTCTTGGTGATTCTCAAAATTGTACTTTTAATTTTCAACATTTCTCATAATTTTGTGCTCTTTGTGTGACATTTTGGTCGTTATACATCATTTGTGTAATACTCTGGCCATTTTATGTCTTTATGAGTTAATTTTTTATCTTATTTTGCTTATTTTATGTCCTTTAGTGGTAGTTTAGCGTCTCATTTTGGCATTTTGGCTAAACTACCACTAAAGAATATAAAACAACCAGAATGAGACGCTAAACTACCACTAAAGGATATAAAACAGCCAACATGTGATGCTGAACTACCACTAAAGGATATTTTACCACACGGTTTGAACTTATTAAAAGACGTGCGCACCGTGTCCTGGTCTCCTGTCAGCTGCTTTAACGGGTTTTGACAGTAAACAGTGATCACAGCTGCACTAGTTTCATCCGCGGTTACGTAGTTTTCTTTCTTGTTGCCTGACAGCGCATGACTCCTACGATGAGAACGCAACTTATTTCCAGATATTTTGTCAGGACCAAAATGAATAAAACAGCAGAAATCTCATTTTTAGAAGCGAAGTTGTTCCATTGTTTATTTCCTGGTTAGTCGGTAAGGGGTCCTGAAAAGCCACGCCTACGAAACATCTGTCTCAGAAACGCTAGAATCACCAGTTGATCGGATCACCAGTTAATCTTGAACACCGGCCGCTGGAGAGACAGACTGCGCTCAACTTTCCTTGGACTGAGTTAAACGTTAAGTTTTATGACAAACCGAGTGATGACACAAACTATGAATGAATGAAGGTCTATGTATATTTCTACCCGCTTTATAGTGAGGCTTGTGTTTTTGTCGAAGCTAAATGAGTATGTTTAGTACGATGTTGAAGACAAAAGGAGTCAATAACTGTAAACAAACGTGACTGTTGGACACACATGAGCCGGTTTACGTTTATAACAGTTCATTTACATCCTCGAGTTACGATGAAAGAACGTCATGTCCGTTCATCCTGTTAACACTGAACATCGCGTTGGCTTTATCCTCAGTGTTATGATGCAGCCCGGTCTCACGGGGATTCGTGAAACTGTCACGTCAGTTTTTGTTTCGGTTTCGTGCGCACCAACACGATGTCGTCATGTTTTTCGTGCCGCTCACCACGAGCGAAACCCGCTGTGGTAATCACATCTGAAAGTGGTTTATACCGGCGGATTCATGACGATCTAAGCTGTCCATTGGCGTTTGCGGCCGCCGCTGCGGCCGCCGCTTCGGCCGCCGGACATTCTTTAAATTCCTATGCAAATTCGGCGGATTCATGACGATTTAAGCTGTCCATTGGCGTTTGCGGCCGCCGCCAGACATCCGGCCACAGCAGCGGCCGCGGCGGCGGCCGCAAACGCCGATGGACAGCTTAAATCGTCATGAATCCGCCGGTATAAACCACTTTCAGATGTGATTACCACAGCGGGTTTCGCTCGTGGTGAGCGGCACGAAAAACATGACGACATCGTGTTGGTGCGCACGAAACCGAAACAAAAACTGACGTGACAGTTTCACGAATCCCCGTGAGACCGTGTTGTATGATGAAATAATTACAAATCCAACCGTCCGTTTTCTACCGCTTGATAGGCTCCAGCGCCTTGAATACGTTCAAGACAAAATGACTGTTCAATAAAACGGTTGTATTTTTTAAGCATGTTGTGTATTAAGACATATTACCAGTATGTGTGCTTTATGTGACTCTAAAGTGTGCAGATAACTGTAGGGACGTGACTGTACTGGAAGTTGACTGAAACTGGTCAGACCGGTTTCTGTGTCTGTAGTGGAATTTTACTGAAACTGGTCAATCCGGGTTCTGTGACAGCCTCTTCTGAACCTCTTCACACATCAGTGTCACATGATGGCCCCTATTGTTCAGAGAGTTTCAGCTACAGAGGTCCACTGATTGGTGACAGAACTGACAGCAGAAACATGCAGGCTGGCAGGAACTTAAAGCAGCAGTGGATAGTCTTCCTCTACACATCAACATCTGTTATAGAAAGCATCTTTGTCTGTAGCACACATACAGGGCTGGAAGTCATTTCTTACAAACACTCAAATTACTGTAATTATGTAGTTTTTTGGGATACTTGTGCTTTTATGAGTAGATTTCCAAGTCTGTACTCTTACTTGTACTTAAGTATTCATTATGCCATGTGGGGAAAAAGACTTGTTTTGTATCTTATCAGTTATTAATGATTAATTGATAGTGTTTGAACTATTGTCAAAGCCAAATACGGCAAATGTAGAGCCCTAGTCCGGAGAGGTGACGGTGACATCACCAGTTAAAAGGAACTAATACTCTGAGGAGTTTTTTTTAAGAATACTCTGTATTTTTGCTTCACTATTTTCAAACACCAGTCCTTTTACTTGTGAATGAGCCATATTTTAGCAATGTAACAGTACTGACTTTCACTACTCTTATCCACCACTGCATAGATTGACTCTTTTATTTCCTTTATGACAGCTAAAATGCGCAAAGTAATATTTTACCCTGGGAGAGTGACCGTAACCTTCCGTAAGGGGCCCCTGGGATATCTTCGTCAGGACCCCACGGATGCAGCCAAACTATTAAAGAACAACCCGTCCCTACAGGACAGGTCGGCACCTTTGAAAGAGGAGCTGGTCAGGCAAAATGCTGTCAGTGTGGTCCGTCAGAGAGGAGGGGACCCTACGGACAAGACAGAGGTGTGTGGAGAATACATCCTGCAGTTTGGGAAGTACAAGGGGAAATCCTTCCGTTGGCTCCTTGAGAATGATGTCGGGTACACCATCTACCTCATAAAGACTCAGCAAAAAGAGGAGGCTGCAGGAGTATTCACAGCAGAGGGTCATAGCAAGGACAGCCTGCTCTCGTTCATCACTTATGCCCTTAGCTTTGAAGAGGTTCGGTCTCTTCTCAGCTTTGAGTCCAAAAGGCCAGTGGTGACATCATCAGCATCATCATCGGAGGATGACCAGCTGGTTGGTTTTGGCTCTCATGCCAACAACACCTGGCGGGAGATTTGGGAGAGCAGAGATGACGGCTATGCAGCCTTCATCCTGAAGCAGCGCTGTGCTCAGGGGACAAAGATGCACAGGCTCCAGCTGTACCTGCAACGGAAGCTTCACAGTGCCTGTCAGACACATACACCGCCTGCTCCGGCTCAAGCCATGGGTGAGTGTTGTTTTTTCATTTATTTGGTCAAGAAGATACCATGGGAGTGAGAAAACTAATTGTGAACTCTTGTCTGTTTGCATTGCAGCGATGGAAGAGGATGAAGAGCTGGAAACAGCAATGCTCAGCATCTCTCCTTCAATGGAACACGTGCAGAGCTGTGAGTAAACTTTTGTTATTTTAACTAATTGATAATTCAGACTCACTAATAGTTTAGCCCCTTTGCTATTAGATTACCTATTAGTAGTAATGAACAAGAGTCTTTAGAAGTAATCTAGTTTTAAACTGTCACTGATTTTTACTTAATTCTTTATTTCGTCTTGTGTCTTACAGCTGCTGCTGCTGCTCCAACATCCTCATCGGCAGCAGTGAACAGATGCAGTCAGGCTTCGAGAACAGAAAGAGGTTACTAACTGACCGATGACTCTGGAACCATGAATTGTTCTCCTACATGAAGCATGACCGAGACCGTTCTGTCTGTTCTGTTCCATTGACCATGTTCGGGTCATGTTTGTGTTCTGCTTTTCTGTATAAAGTCCTAGTGACTATGAATTGATTCCAGTCATGATGAAGGTAAGTACCAATCTTTATTTTCTCATGAGAGTGAACGGAAAAAGTGCGTATGGCTTGGCTACTAACACTCGAATGCTTGTATTTGCAGTGTGGCCTGCTTTTACTAACGTCGCTTTTTATACTTTGCCAGTTTTCAAATGACTGATGAGACTTTTTCTGTTGCAAAACCATCAGCTGCACAGTCCAGGGTAACTGAGCTGAAGGATGCAGAATCAGTCAGTAAGTACACAACATTCTGTTTTTCCATTTAAACCTTTGTATTGTGTTGTACTTATGTCTGTCATAACCTGTTGTTTTTTGCCATCGTTCCCTCTCTGTAGCTCTTGCTCTGCCTGTGAAAAGACCTGTACCTCTGCCTCAGCAGCTGATGTTCCTCCAGCCAGAAACTGCAGATCCTGTACCAACAGACACCACTGTCACAGCTACAGGTGTGTGTCATGTAGAGAGAGTGTTCCTGACCTTTTTACCTCCATGTTGTCACGCTCTCTATTGTAAATCCTTTAAAGGGTGTTTCGTTGTCATAAATCAAGTATAGCATGATGTTAATGTATACGAAAGATAACTGCTAGCAGACAACTAGTGTGCAATTTTGAACATAATAATAGTTACATGGCAGGGCCCAGTGAGATTCAGGGACTGCAGTGTCGATGTTAAATTCTTATGTTTTTCTTGCTGTGAATAATAATCAAATGTTTCTTTCATCAATTTAGCGTCAGAGGAACTTTCATTTTCTGCTGAGACGTCTGCAGTTCCCAGCCAACCTTCACTTCAGCAGCCGGCGGCACAGAGAGCTCAAAGTCAGTCATCAAATGATTTTGATTCGGTTGTTTACTGCAGATTTATCAAGTCACACTCAAAATCCTATTATTTCTTTCTATGTTTATTTCTGTCTGATTAGGCCAGCCATCGACCAAGCCATCACCTGTCTCCAGCTGTCCTCCACCACAACCTCCTGCCTACGACCACGATGTCAGCCAGTGGTCCTGTTCATAGCAGCAGAGGATCTGGATGAAGACAGAGCTGGAAGCAATGGGTCTCTGGCCGGGCTCCATCCCTGTGCGCAACCTAATGAAGATGGTGTCACTGTGGCGTTTCCCCCCTCAGCCAGAATTAATTGACAGTGTTGCAGACTTTCCATCTCCCAAATACTTCCAGCTCCATCCTTTTTTTTTATGGAAGCCTGAAAATGACAATTTAATGGGCAGGCTGAGGCACAACGAAGCCCTCCCATGTATTGGAGGTTGCGCTCATCCTCAAGTTACTTCTGCGGGTGTCGGAAGACCTCGAGTGATTGTTGGCCTCACTGGACAATATTACCTGCTGTCATCCAGGCTGTGCTGCAAAGTGTGCCGGAGGAGGTGGTACACTGACAACCCTCACTGGCTGGAAAAACTTCCGCAGAGGTTCACCAACCTGTTGCCAGCAAAACTTACTTACAAGAAGGCAATCTGTAAGTCAGTGTTGGATGAACTCAGGCGAACAGGAAACTCACCCACTGACATGGCAAAGCAGATCATGGAAGTGATGCACTTGAAATATGAACGTGCACACTTGGCCTACCTCCTCAGCTGCCAAAACATAATGGATGCTGAGGCAGGAAGATCTGGACAAAGAACCATCACCCAGTTCATACGACAGGAAACCCAGCCAGAGTCTTTTGGGGCATATGAGGATTCAGACGGCTGGAATGGAATCTCTGTGTCTTCACACTACCTGACGGACTGCCTCCTGCATGAATACCAACACCAGGAAGGTGCCATCAAGAAACTCCTGCAGGGCACATTTGGACAGGCTTTTCGCTCAGACCACACCCGCAAAATTGCCAGAAAGGTCACCTTTTCATCGGGCGCCATGTCATCATATGCTGTGATGAATGAAAACTGGATGATCCTTTCATGGGTCATGGTGCAGTCAGAGACAGAGAAGTCACTGACGTCACTGTATGAGGGTCTGGCAAACCGCTACAGTGTCGCAGACATAGAGAAGGCACAGTACCAGTGGGTGGACAGGTAACAAATTATCTTTGGTCGTGTTTCATATTTTTCCACTTCCACAACTGATGGAAAATTTTTGATTCCTTTTACACAAAGACTAACTGATATGACATTAATATACTTTATCTATTTTGACTTTCAGGGATTGCTGTGCAGCGTTTAAAGTGTCAGAGTGTCGCCCCGGAGAGCATCTCAACTGGGAAGCGTGGCGAACAACTGACACCATTGTTGCTGAGGCCACGACTGGCAACTTAATGAACACATGTGCATCAAGAACACACTTCAATACAAACATAACAATAAAACTGGACTTGTTTCATTGCATGAGGAGATTTCTCCGTGAGTGCGTTTCAGAGCATCATCCTCTCTTCGCCTCCTTTGCACAGTTCCTGTCTGTCGCCTTCTCTATCGTGGACCAGGAGGACTTGCAGAAGCTGAAAGATGCCTATGCTTTCTGTGGCATTCAGCCTGCCAACCCCACAAAGCAGCACATTCGGGAGCACTGCAGGACCAAGATCCCACAGCCTCAGGAGCTTGTAAAGAGGGTTGAGGGAGTGTTCCAGCACTTCTACCTGGCCAAAGATCCGAATGATGTGCCTCTCTTCAAGCCCTCGATGCTGAAAGCCTGGCGGATCCAGCGAACTCATATGCTGCGAGGTTGCCTGAGCGATCCTGAGGTGGAAGGAGGGATCTTGTACAGGCATGGGGGGACCTTGCAGCTCAACCATGTGCAGGGTGAAGGGGCTAAACTTCCTGTGTGGATCCCCATCAGAGGCACATCACAGCAGGAAGGTTACCATTTTCATCAGGCTCAGTGGGTCACTGGAACACGCGTGTCCCCGGAGCTCTTTCAAGCACAGGGGATGACAGGCGTGGCAAGGTGGAACTACCAGCGTCTAGTGGACTTGAAACAACCTGGTGTTCGTCTTCCAGCTGTCTTTGATCCAGCTTTGATAACAGCACTAAATGTTGCATCTGAAAAGGTGCTGGGGCAGAGACACTGGAGAGAAGTTTGGCCTGGAATATACTGAGCCTGGCTGCCGCCCAGTTCCTCTGGACTGGGAAAAGCACAGGACCAAGACGGACTCTACCTCTGCCCCGAGTGGTCCTCCTCAAAGCGCTGTGCCGACTGTCCAGCCTGAGCCTCCTCAGTCAGCATCCACGGCCCCACCCAAGCTGTTGCAGTTTCCTGCTCGTCCATCTGGTGACATGACTGATCCATTTATGACTTCAAGTACCACTCCCAAACTACAGACAGAACCAGGTAAACATTTGAAGAAAAAAAACCTCTAGCATGAACAGCAGTCCCACAATTGAATCCTATTAATTTCTATAAATATCTTTCTTAGAAATATGATGAGACGAACACAAGATGTGACAACTGTATTTATTGTATGTATATATTGTACTTTTCTTATCTTCTAGGATCCACATTTCCACCACTTCTGCCCCTGCTGTCCTCGCCATCTGCAACCCGCACTGGACCTATAAAGACTGGTGGGAGGGTGTTTGTGCTCGACCACAAGCGCTGGCCAGCTCCCATGAAAAAGACCATAGACGAGCTCCTCAATAAACACCGCGGGCAAAAGGACATGCTGAAGCTGGTGGACCAGGAGTATGCTGCTCTAGTTCACAGCAGCTGTAAGGACCCAAACAGCATGCTCCATCCCACCACTAAGCTGCACATAACACAGTATATGAAACACCTGAGTAAGCTGCTGAACACCAGCTCCTCTTTTAACACCAGCCCAGAGAAGGTGGAAGAAAGGCAGCAGCTTTGGCACTCTCTGACAGAGGGCAGTGAGACAACCAGCGTGCCAGTTGTTGCCATGCCAGCTGCTGTTTTTAACCCCCCTCCACCTGTTCAGACACCTCTAACGCAGGACTCAATAGAGGAAATTGTTAAAGGTATCATGACCAAGCAGCAGCAGCAGCAGCAGCAGCAACAACCACAGCAACAGCCGGGGAAAAAAGCCCAGACAAAGAAGTGCCTGTCCTGTGGCCAGCCTAAGTCCAGGTATGAAAATGACGGTTCTTCTGTCCATTTCTTCTACCAACAGGGCCCGGTCAGGTACTTCTACTGTTCCACTAAGGTCTTTAAAACATATGGTGCTGAAGGTCTGACAGATGAAAAAATGGACTTCAAAGACTTGGCACGGACAGAATTCTTTCAGCGTGAACTGGAGGCAACAAAACAAAGGGTGGAGGAGAGAGTACAGCAAAAAAGAAAAAGGACTGACTCCCAGCCGACAGGGACACGCAAATGCCGGTTCTGCAGACTGGAGCTAAAGCAGGGCCCGGACAGTCCACACATCCACGCTGGCTTCACTGCAGTAGCAGGGAAGTACATCTACTGCCCAGCAAAAGTCTTTTCTTTCTATAAAGATAAGGGTATGGACAAGGAGATGACCTGGAGAGAGTTCCAGGAGTCTCCTTTCTTTGAAGTGGAAAGGCAGAGGTGGGAGGCTGAAAAACGAAAATGAGTGAGAGGGTGGGCTGGTGGCTTAGCATGTGTGTCTGTATATATGTATATGTAATTTTTGCTCTTTGTTCAATTTGATTTGTTTGTGAAAGAGTTGAACTGTTGTTCTGTGTGAATAAAGAACACATTTCATTCAGTTACATCTGCAGCTCTCATTTATATGTTTGTATAATGTACAGTAATCAGAATATTGTCATTGAAACTTTGAGGAAGATTACCAAGTTAGTCACTTAAAGAAACATTCCCTTATCTTTGATTTGTTTTCGATTTAGTTCTTCATTTC
Organism: Acanthochromis polyacanthus; assembly: GCF_021347895.1. Lineage (NCBI taxonomy): Eukaryota > Metazoa > Chordata > Actinopteri > Pomacentridae > Acanthochromis > Acanthochromis polyacanthus. The sequence goes on from NC_067113.1 coordinate 61,774,953, forward strand.
TGACATGTAAGTAGTACTAAGAAAAAGAAAAAAGACAAAAAATGGAAAAATACATTAATGAATATACCAGAGAATCTCTCTGTAGTTCATGCACAAAAAAAGAATAGAAAGAGGTTTAAACTGATTTAATCCTCCCCCTGTGATTTCATTCATTTTTCCAATCACACAATCCTGAAGAGACCCAGCACTGGGGACAGTGTCAGGAAAGCTGCAATTTCATTGGCTGTCACTGAGTGTCAACTATACACGACTGGCCCACCAAAGCCAAGCGCCCAATCCATTCACCTATCAGTGACTGATACTGGCAAGCGTATCTTGCCCCGTTTTAAGTGTTAGTTACACCTCTGCAGTACTTCCTGGTTCTCAGCCTGGCGCAACGTCGCGTTCTGCCGGTAATTACGGGCTAACCGTTAATCCTAGCTGAAAAGTAAAATGACCGTGAGCGAGAGGAAGGCTGTGGCTAACCAGAAATGTAATTATTTTCCAGATATTGTGAGAAATGACCGAGCGCCAGCGATTTCAAAAGCAGTCTCCCTCAATGAGCCAGATGATTCAGTTTACATTGGTGCCTATGGAGAGAAGGGTGCGACTTTGCTGTAAACTGCTGCCTGTCATTTCACTTCAGAAAGAGCTAGGTCTTCAAACTTGGATTCATTTGAATCCCAGGAAAATTGTTTACAATCTGACCAAATTTCATTCTCCTAATACTTGTCGTTTGGTCGTGAGAGCGATTCTATCGTGAAAGTTTCAGGCGGATTTTTCACCTCTTCTCCACTCTGCCTAGTCACATGACCCACTGTGAGCAGAGCAGATTTGGAGAATTTTCACTTTTTTGAGGACTCACTGATCAAAAACTGTAAATGTCAGCCTGACATAAAATACATCCCTGCGGCGACAAGAGAAATCACTACGTTTTGATGGTTAAATGACGTTTCTAGGTGAAAGTATGGCGAAGCAGTGGCGTTGTGAAAACAGGTGAGTCTTCAGTCTGAGTGATTCAGTAATCCCATTCATTGTCTATTACGCCGCCTTCTTAAGGGGTAGACATGCTCCTGACAGCAGTGTTTCTGAACGGGAGCGCAACGTCGCGTTCTGCCGGTCCTTACGGGCTAACCGTTAATCCTAGCTGAAAAGTAAAATGACCGTGAGCGAGAGGAAGGCTGTGGCTAACCAGAAATGTAATTATTTTCCAGATATTGTGAGAAATGACCGAGCGCCAGCGATTTCAAAAGCAGTCTCCCTCCATGAGGCAGATGATTCAGTTTACATTGGTGCCGATGGAGAGAAGGGTGCGACTTTGCTGTAAACTGCTGCCTGTCATTTCACTTCAGAAAGAGCTAGGTCTTCAAACTTGGATTCATTTGAATCCCAGGTAGATTGTCTACAATCTGACCAAATTTCATTCTCCTAATACTTGTCGTTTGGTCGTGAGAGCGATTCTATCGTGAAAGTTTCAGGCGGATTTTTCACTTGTCCTCCACTCTGCCTAGTCACATGACCCACTCTAAAGAGAGCAGATTTTGAGAATTTTCACTTTTTTGAGGACTTACTGATCAAAAACTGTAAATGTCAGCATGACATAAAATACATCCCTGCGTAGACTGTGGAAAATTAATGCAGTTTTTGCTCATAACTCTGGCAAATATCAATGAATGTCTTAGAAAATCCATAGCCATCGATTCCCGATAAAACCACACAAGCTGATATATAATTTGTGTGTGATTTGTCAAAGCCCTGGGAGGAGTAGCGAGCCAAAGTTTTAGGCGGAAGAAGAATAATAAAGACTAAACTCCGCAGGAGAGCAATAGGTGCTCTGGCATTTCATGCCCGAGCCCCTAATAAGATTTTAAGATGTAATACTGATAAAATGCATAACTAAGAACAAGTCATAAGAAAGAAGTAAAAATAACATAATAGAAGAACTAAAAGTTTATAAGAAATCAGTTAAAAGCCAAACCAAAAAGGTGAGTCTTGAGCCTCCTTTTAAAAACATCAACAGTCTCTGCAGTCCTGATGCTCTCCGGCAGGCTATTCCATAGTCGAGGGCCATAATGGCTGAAAGCAGCCTCCCCGTGGGTTTTTGTATTAACTCTAGGAATAATTAAAAGTCCAGTGCCGGAGGACCTCAGGAAACCACCTTCTGCAAAGTTACCCAGACAATGAGTTACGCCCATCCATTTTGATTCTTCTCACATGCAGCAGAGTTGTGGCCAATGCTGAGCTTCACTTAAAGGTTCTTGTCATTCAGTTTAAAAAACAGGTTTGTAGCAACACAGATGTAAAGTACGATGGTTTTGATGCAAACAGCTGACTGTGTGTTAAATATTAAACTGACAGAAATGTTCTGTTTGGCCATTTCTAAAAACAAAATGAGTGGAGCTGTCAATGTTTCTGTATTGATCTTTTATAGAAACGAAAACGTCTTTTTATGAGCAGTATTTTTTTTTTTAAATGCATGTATTATTGCATAAGACATGCATATCCTGGGTTAGATACAGCCCACAGTCCTTTAGAAACTGTAGGTTTGGAGTCTAAACCCATTTGCTATTTGCACTGTTATCAGATATTGTGTGTTTGCCATATAACCATAAAAACTGGTCCAGCTGAGTTGCTCAGTGCTGGATTCACATAACAACCCTGTATGTTGAGTTTCAGGTTCATCTAATACAACAGACAGCTGATAAACTGACAAATATAGCCAATAATTATTTTGCAAATCCATTGAAATGCTATTTTTTTCAGCACACTGTTGAAGCTGGATATTTAAGTTTTCATTAAACAAAGACAAACAATCTGAGGTAATCTGAGTTCAGCTTTAGTGTGCAGGTACAGATACTGCAGCAGTAAAACAGACAGACATTTATTCTATCTGGTCTCACACAAAAACTAAAGAACTACTTATTCAAGTACTTTTCAGTATGTACTATTTTACTCAACTAATTTCATTTTATATCACTTGTACTCCACAACATTTTAAACACAAATATTATATTTTTCACTCTTCTGCAATTATAGTTACTTTTCAGATTCACACTGAAAAAAGTACAAAGCAATTAAAAAGCATATAATGTAGCTAAAATCTGTAAAAACCTTAACCCTGAACCACATACTTTTCTTCTGCTACTATAATTTAATACATTTTAAAGTTAATCACTTTTACTTGTAGCAGAACTGCTCCCAGACTTTTTAAAATAACCGTTTCACTTAAATATAATGTGCTGCATAGTTTAATTGGTATATCATATTTCTTAACCATAAAATATTAATTGACAACAATACATACAATATTTTCTTCTTCTGGCTCCTTGAGTTTTCTCACTTCTCACCTGTTGCGAAAGACTACGGTTCACACCACGTATCCCCATTCATGATGCTGCCACCAGGAATGGAATCAGACAAAACACTGCGTCCAAAATCCACAGTTTGATAAAACAAAACAAAACAATGAAAAAACAAAAACAAAACAGCAGCAGTCTCACAAAGGCAAGTAGTCAAAGAGGACACCAGAGCAGAAAGGGAGCAAAAGAGCAAAATCCAGAAACTGTTCAAAAAAACGGTACGCCCACAATGCATTAAAAACTCAATATCTAGAAAACAGGAGTCCAGAGACAATCTAGCAACAGGGAGACAATGTTCTTCCTGCCTGTAAACAGAGGGGAGTGACAGACTAGGAAGGTGGGTGGTGCTAAAAGGAAAGAAACTTAAAGAATGAACATAGAGTGGAAGTAAAATTGACTGGTATGCACAGAAAGAAAAACATAAGCTTCATTTTTCAAAAAGGTACAATGCAATACAAGACGATGTGACACTGGAATTCATTTTGTCCTTAGGAAGTTTCATTTGACACACAGACTAAACATCCACTGTCTGTACAACAATTCGTTCTCATTAGTGATGTGTCGTGGGGGGCAGGAGTGTGTCCCAGCTGACTTAAGGTGAAGGCAGGAAACACTCTGGACAGGTCACCAGTCCGTCACAGGACTACACACCGAGACAAACAATCACACTCACATTCACACCTATGGACAATTCAGAATCATCAATTAACCTGAGCATGTTGTTGGACTGTGGGAGGAACCTGGAAACCCGGAGAAAACCCATGTGTGCACAGGGAGAACATGCAGACTCCCAGGCTGAGATGTGAACTGTCAAGTGGAGTTAAAATTTGAGATCCCAGGGGCAGCCATTAAAGTTAGACTCTGGCATTAAAGGAGCACAATAAATACTGTAAATTACAAAAGTATTACAACCTGATGACTGTATGCTTCACTTTGAATTGATTATTGTAATATTAAACATTGATACAAAAGATTCTGTTTGACCAAGTAATGTCTAACTGCATAGTTGAAAAAGGAATGTAGTAAAAAGGGCGTGACAAAGATGCTCCACCTGATCTGTTCTGGCAGTCAGTACTGCTGTACTTCCTTTAAAGGAATTGTTTCTCAGTTGAACAGTTCAGCAGGTGAGAGGTGGAAATTTCAAGTCATCATGACTGAACTAAAAATGGTATATGTCAAACCAAGACAACAAGTCAGGTGCGCAGATAGCTCAGCTGGCTGAGTGGACGGCCCATAAAAAGGGGTTATAGTCCCCATCGCAGCGGTAACTCCCCCAATGCAATTGCCCATATTTCCTGTCTCTCTCTTAACTGTCCTGTATTTTAAAAAGGTCAAAAAATAATTTTAACACAAAACAAATGTACAAGTTGGGAGGGAGAAATGTGTGCAATATATGTGTGTCCATGGGGAAGTTACTAAAGTATCTAAATGAATGGCAGAGATGGAGTTCTTTGCAGGACATCTCTGGAGTTGGATCTTGTCAGAAAAGCTCCAGAAAAGAGGATTGTACTTCAATGGTGTGTGTCTGCAGAGCCAGAGGCTGCACACACAGGGCTGCACCGAGAGAGCTTCTGTTGCATTTGCATTTTTTTAAAGACAGCTACCACAATAGATGATCACTCAAGTGCACAATTTATGATTTAAATGCACACAAATGCAAAAGGATTTTAAAGGATGATTTCACTCAAAATGTACTTCGAATTTAAAATGTTTATTCAAGGAGTATTCCATTTTGAGGGAGTAAGTTTGTCTACAGAGGTGGAGGCTGCACTTTCAGGACCACACCGAGTATTCCACACAAAGCATTACTTCATATCCTACCTAAGACTTTAAAGGTTTAATTCACCCAAATAGTACTTATTACAGGGCTGTACAGTGGAGTAGTGGTTAGCACTTTCGCCTTGCAGCAAGAAGATCTCCACTTCAAATCCTGGGGTGGGCCTGGGATCTTTCTGCATGGAGTTTGCATGTTCTCCCTGTGCATGCGTGGGTTTTCTCTGGGTACTCCGGCTTCCTCCCACAGTCCAAAAATATGCTGAGGTTAATTGACAACTCTGAATTGTCCATAGATGTGAGTGTGATTGTTTGTCTGTATATGTAGCCCTGTGACAGACTGGCGACCTGTCCAGGGTGTCCCCTGCCTTTGACTGAGTCAGCTGGGATAGGCTCCAGCGCGACCCGAGTGAGAATGAAGTGGTGTATAGAGAATGGATGGAGTACTTATTACAGTATCATAACTTGGTTGCTAAGAATTGCATTTGGATAAATTATGTAATTATTGTGCTGTCAAATGATTAAAATTTTTAAATCAGATTAATCACAGGGTTGTTGTGGATTAGTTTTGATTAATCATGATTAAATAGCATTCATTTTTAATCTAAATTAATTGTGCTTCATTTTGCAGGCGCAAACAGACTCAAGAACGATGACAATGTACTGAACACTTTGGCCCTATCTAGAGCCTGCCTCTGCAGGCTCTAGATAGGGCCCTCCTTCTCTGTGTATTTGCTTCCTTTTTAGGTGTGCTGGGTTCTGCAGCGGCAGCTGAAGGCAATCCACTGCAGTTAATCAGCAGAAGCAGGAGCAGGTCCACCAGTGTCAATCAGCCCACTTCTCCACACAATATAACCAGACTCCATTCAGCCCTCAGATGCCGGATTGTGAACTTCCACTGTCAGTTCACTACTGAAGAGTCTACAACTTTAACTCTTGATTGAACCTCAGTAACCCTGTTTCTGCTCTTCTGCAGTTTTGGGACTCCACCTGCTCCTGCTACTCTCCGGTCTGACTCTTTGGATTCGTCTTCAGCTCAAATCCATTTCCCTCTGGACACATCGCCTGGTTCATCTCCACCATCTCCACATAACCCAAACCCCTTATGCCTTCTCCTGTCATCGTAGCCTCTGCCTTCAGCTTCCCAGACACCCAAGCCTTCAGCTCCCAGTTTACCCCAGTAAATGCCACAGTAGCAGTGCCTCAGTCAGAGCAGTGACAGGTCAGGTTTTCTTGTGTTTATAGCCTACAGAGGATTATTGCCCTTAACTTGAGTTTTGTTGTTTGTAGATCACTGTTTGCTTATTAGTCAGTGTATTTCTATAGCCCTAGTTTAGCCTTAGTCTCAGAGTATTAGAGTTAGAAGCCTTTTTGTTCTTATAGTCGTCATAGCTTAATGATCCCTTTTGTTGCAGGCCAGAGTAATCCTGTGGTACTGTAGCTCTTTGTTATTTTGAGTATTTCCTGTATCCTATTTGAGAGTTTCCCTAGTTAATGTAGTTGAACTTTTAGAAATGCACCTAAGTTTTGTTAGTTTCCTAGTGGGTTTTTCCCCATCTTGCATTCCTTCCCAGGTGTCACCTGCAGTGGGTTTGTGTTTACCTTAGTTTAGTATGCCAACCTCTAGGGGCAGCATAGTTTTCCCCAGTTTAGTTTGTGTGGTTCGATAGCTGGAATTAGTAGTTCTGTTTGAGTTTATTGTAAATAAATCATTGTTAATACTGCATCTGCCTATATCGTTCTCTATTCCTGCGCCTGAGCTCTCGTGCAAGACCTAATGCATGCATTGTCCTGATCATGCACTTACTACACAAAACAGAACGATTACTGTGATAGGAGTTTGTTGTCAGGCTTTTCTTAACCTTGTCTGACGGGCAGTCATGTGATGTGCAGAAACTGCAACTGTGTGAAGGATCTGCTTTGTCTAAAGTAAACCAAAGGGAAATGCAATATTATATCCTACTATCACACATTTTTGCATTTTCTTTCTTTGCATACATTTACTGTGTTACAGAGGCATGAAAAACATGTTAGCTTTTTGTCCACAATAAATGACTGAACCTGCTTTTAGTCTGACATGAACTTTCATGCCACATTAAAATCAAAGCATATCACAAGTCAAAAGATGCCTTTAGTCACAGCAACCCTGTGATGGGCGGCATGGCTCAGTGGGTAGAGTGGCCGTCTTGCAACAGGAGGGTTGCCGGTTCAATCCTCGAGCTCATGTCAAGGTGTCCCTGAGCAAGACACCTAACCCCTAATTGCTCCTGATGGGTTGTGGTTAGCACCTTGCATGGCAGCTTCCGCCATCAGTGTGTGAATGGGTGAATGTGATGTATCATGTAAAGCGCTTTGGATAAAAGCGCTATATAAATACAACCATTTACCATTTTAGTTATAATTTTCTGACATTTTGGCCTTTTTTTTGGGAAGAAATACATTCTATCTTCTTAGCATTGATATTTAATTTTTCTTATGTGTGAACCATACTTTATGCTTTTCACTTTTAGTTTATCACTGCTGAACGCTTTGCAAAACAATTAAATTAATAAATGTTTAATTACTATTGTATATATATATATATATATATGTATGTATGTATGTATGTATGTATACTGGTCAAATGTTTTAGAACGCCCCAATTTTTCCATTTTCCTAAATTGAAATTCAAATAGTTCAAGTCCAATGAATAGCTTGAAATGGTACAAAGGTAAGTGGTGAACTGCCAGAGTTTAAAAAAGGTAAAGTTACCCAAAACTGAAAAATTATGTACATTTCAGAATTAAACAAAAATGCTTTTTCAAGAACAAGGAATGGGTTAATAACTTAAAGCTGTTCTCCAGCAACAGAGCCTGATCACACCTTGAAATTTGTTGCTACCAAATCCTACAGGTGCCCCAAGTTTTCTTGATTACTTCCAACCTCCTCTGTCCACACAAAAATAGGTGTTGGAACACACCGTGGCACCAGACCCTCCAGAGCATTATTTGAACAGCATTGTAGTGCAGAAAGTAGTGTGTTGATATAAAAATGGTGAGGGATCTGAAACTGCAAGGTGGCTTTCGTAGATGTTTGATCAGTTAAAAGAATGTCCAGAATGACAGAATTTCGGATGAATAAAGTTACTGGCCAAAGTACGGATCTTCTTTTTGGTGACTGTGATTGTCCTCAGCTATGTGCTGTGTTTCATACACAATGTGGAGGTAAGGACTTGTTTTTTTTGTTTTGTTTTGTTTTTTGGTGCTAAAGATTGCTGAAATGTTCTTCATAACGTTTGGCAAAAACATGCAACTTCAGTGTCTTTTAGCACATTACACCAAAAGCTTGTCTAGGTTTTTTTTTTTCTTTTCGGTTTTTCTAACTGTCTCTAAGTGCTGGGGTTAATGCATTACATTTGAGTCAGTCGAAAGAAGTTCAGCAGCAGGACACACACCACAGTCTGCAGGATGTCAACCACCTTGCATGGGCACGGGAGTACAACCTGAACCAACCCTTCACGATCTACAGTGGAAAAGAAGATCAAGGAGTGAAGGCCATTATCCAAGTGACCTAAATCCTGTGACAAGACACTGTGGAAGGAGGTAAACACTGATCTCGGCAAAATCACAGAAGGGATCAAAGGTACCACCATGAAGAAGATAGAGAGGATGGGGGTGTCAAGGGGCCCGGAGGGGTTGAACCCAGCGTGCAGACACACAGGAGGCAAAACAGAATCTGAAACCAAGGACTTTATTGAAAGAAATACAACACACTGACAGAGTAAACTAAAGCAAACCAAACTCCATACAAAAATCAATGAATTTAACAGAAACTACACAGGACTCCAACATAACCCACAATAATAACAAAAAGCTGACCGCTATCAGGGCTAAAACCTAAACAAAACGGCTTGACTCATGATCCGTCAAGTCCAAACGGAGGGCGGCAGACCAGAACCAAGACAGAACTGGGCAGAGTGGAGGGCAGGGAGCCAGCAGAGTCAGAGGGGGAAAGCTCCGGAATAATTCCAGGCTCTATTTCTGGGGAGTTCTGGGGCTCCGGCAAACAGACCGGGCAGGGCGGAGTAGGCAAGGGGGGTCCGGAGCTGTGGCAGACCAGAGCAGAGTGGCTGACAGAGAGCCAGCAGGGGCAATGGACCAGCAAGGAGTGGTGAGATGAGCCAGGCTTTAGCTGGTGCTGTTTAGCGATCTGGTACAGCTGCGCTCCCTTAGCAGCTGTGCCCAATTGGCCTGGGCTGACAGCTGGCCAAGAGTGCAGCACAGGGAAGGGAGGGACCATGACAGGGGGATCTGTTATATGCCTATGGAACAAGAAGGTTCGGAGCGATTGAAGGTAAGCGACCTGCTCTGTTAATTCCCACCAAATCCAGAAGGCAGACAGAAATAGACTGCATAGTCAAGGAAAGGAGGCAGCTGAAGAAACAATGAAGGAAGGCCACAGAGAAGAAGGAAGGCATAAACCTGCTGCAGGGAGAGATCCAGGGGAGACTTGTAACACTGAGGAGAGCGGAAAACCTCCTGAGGAAGCACAGGAGGAAGGAGCAAATAAGATCATGGAGGTGGTCATTCGGGAATCTCGTTGGGTGGTCAGAGGACAGCAAATAAGACCTGAACTGAGGCTACCGCCAGTCAGAGCCTATATGGATGACCTCACAACACTCACCACAACCAAGGCCTGCACTGTTCGACTGCTGAGTAAGCTGCAAGAAAACATCGAGCTGACTCACATGAGGCTCAAGCCAAACAAGTCATTTCCATCATCAAGGGGAAACTATCAGACCATCACTTTCACATTGGCAATGAGACTATTTCAACTGTCTTGGAGAAGCCTGTGAAAAGTCTAGGCCAATGGTATAATGCCTCTGTCAAAGACAAAGAGCAGGCAGACCAGCTAAGGAAGGAGGTAACCAGTGGTCTAGTGAACATTGATAAAACCCAGCTTCCTGGCAGGCTGAAGCTCTGGTGTATGCAGTTTGGGCTACTTCCACGCCTCATGTGGCCACTAACCCTGTATGAAGTACCAGTGTCTAAGATGGAAAAGCTGGAGAGACTGGTTAGCTTCTACACAAGGAAATGGCTTGGTCTTTCCACGTGCCCCAGCAGTATTGGGCTCTGTGGCGGAGGATTTCTAGATCTGTCCATCTCCAGCTTTTCTGAGGAGTAAAAGTGCGCCAAAGTGCGCCAAAGTAAGAATGGAGATGATGCTACAGGATTCAGGCAATCCAATCATAGCTCAAGCTGCCCCAAAGTTGGCAACTGGGAGGAGGTGGATCCCTTCAGTGGTAACAGATCAGGCAAAGGCAGAACTTAGTGGGAGTATGTGGAAAGACTCACTGGCAGGCGATCAAGGACCTCTCCAGAGCCACTGAAAAGGGAAGTCAGTGGCTGTGGATGAAGAGAAAAGACTCCACCTGAGCCTTCAGCTGAGTAGCTGGCATGTAGGAAGTGAACCTTGGATGCTGGGATTCACTTCTGAACCCTCTGAAGGTGTCATGAGCCTACCAGCGAAACCCAGATGAAGGAGAGTGCCCACTGGATGACCCACAGGATGCCCTCATGTCTCATGTATGCAATAAAGGAGATCAACATCTAGTCCTACACAACAGACAGGTAGGTTCTTGAAGCCATTTCACCTCTAATCCAAGAGGCTTCTTCAGTTTTAATTGGTTAATTGGGAGTTACAGAATTTATAGTCACTCCAGCTCTCATTGCTGATGGCCCATTAGCAACCCAGGACTCGCGTGTCTCCGGGTGTGAATTGTTGTGAAATCGTGTGATCCACTAATAAGAGCAGTCACGGTGATGGGACATATCAATTTGCGCAACAAAGGATGTGAATCTGTCAAGTCAGGATTGACTCAAGATGTAAACAATGGTGAACCTTTCTGGGAAGAGACCTTATCTCTGTGTTTTAGGTGTTTGATTAGTGATATTGCAGACCCCTTTTTTTGTTTAGAGATGACTGTTCCAGTTGAACATAGATGGCTTCCTTTACTCCTCTCTCAAACCATCTGTCCTCTTTGTACAAAGTGTGGACATTGCTGTCCTCAAAGGAATGTCCTTTTTCCTTCAGACGGAGGTGGACTGCTGAGTCTTGTCCTGAGGAGTTGTTTTCCTGTGTTGGGTCATGCGCTTATGAAGCTGTTGTTTAGTCTTTTCTATGTACAAGAGTGCACAGACTTGTACATAGGAGGAGGGGGGTTGTGACACCATTTATCAAGCATCTATAACACAATGACAACGTTTCTCCCCAGAAAGTTTCTCCAACTCACTCCTGACTTGATAGATTCTCATCCTTTGTTGCGTAAACTGGCACTTCCACTTCCATGATTGTTGTAGTTGTTGGTGGATGTCCTGATCACAACAATTCCCACTTGGAGGCATGTGAGTCCTGTGTCATTACTGGGCCATCAGCCATGTGAGCTGGAGTGATTCTAAATGTTTTTAACTCCCCATTAGTCAATTAGAACTAAAGAAGCCTCTTGGATGAAAGTGAACGTGAACCGTCTTCAGGAACCTACAAGAGAAGTCCAGTTGATTTTCACTGAAGCTCCTACGATTTGTCTTTAACGCAGTAAAGTGATGTGTTACTGTTCCTAAACTCAGTAATCACATTATAGTTGAAGTATAGTCTGCTGCTATTTCTGCCTTGATTCTCACACAACTCAGTCTTGTCCTCATCACATCTTTTTCTGATACTTTATCATTTAACACTTTCATATAGTTATTATAGTTAGGCAATAAAAAGGCAACAAAAGTAACTTAACAGGTAGTAGGACAAATTACTCTCTGTGGGGAAATAAAAGATTAAGACATTTTTTGGATTAACAGCCCTAACACTGCTGTCTGCATATCGCATGACGAGACCAAACCATCAGTGTCTAAAAGTCATAAAAATATAGTTTTAAAAAAATGCCAAATGATTCAAAACAGATTATAGGAAAAATCACTTAAACAGGGGTAACGAGGGCATTTATTGGGAGCTATTTTCAGTGGCGGATAAACCCACATTTTGTGCTCAGGGCTGAATCTTTACAGCTTCAAGAATGTGAAGAATATTTAAATGTTATCAAAGTATTCATGTTCTTTGTTTGGTTGCGGAAGTTTTAGTGCTTTGGTTTGCATTTTGTGAATGTCTCTGGCTCTTCAAACAGTCTGTCATTGACCTGTTTTCACTGGTTTATGGTGATGAATGAGTAAGTCGGTTTTCTGTGAGCTGATTGGCTGCAGGCTCTGACCACACTCTGTCCTCGCCCACCTCCAGGATCTGCTCTTCCTGTTCACTTTAATCAATACAACAGTAGCATGTTGTACTCTGCCTTGTCAGTTAAAATGTGCATGCAGTACTGTCTCCATCCTGTGTGATGTAGTTGTTTGCTTTACATTCATTTCATCTTGTTTTTGAGTTAGATGAGGTATACATTTGTAGTTTTGTTGACTATATTTTGTATTTGGTAGACTTTGGTCAAAAATTTAGAAATAAAATGCTAAATGCTGAAATCTGCAGTCCTCCTGGGAATAGAGTGTGTCTCTTTGCATGCTGCATGAGAGTTTCCTCCTTGGTTAGACATTTGTAATGAGCAAAAACAGTTAAGTTCAGCAGTACAACTTTGTAGCTGATTTGTTTAAGTTTTAAATAGTTTTCTGAACAAGAAAAAGCTCTATTGTAGAAAGATATTAACCATCTCTAACAATCTATACATATTAAGATCAGTTATGGTTTTGATCATTTAATGAGATCTGACAGTCAACTATGTCAAGCAGATTTGAACATTGGATTAATTTCAGATTTGTTTGTTTTTTGTTTAATTTGGTGTCAGAATTAGAAAATCTGATCTTTAAAGTGCAATTTTAATGTATACACTGCATAAATGTTCCCCAGCCAATACCAGCCAAACGTTTGGACACACTTCTCAATGTTTTTTTTTAAAAATTATTTTATCCCTTCTAGATAAATACTGAAGACATCAATACTATAAAAGAATACATATGGAATTGTGTTGTAAACATAAGTGTTGATCTTCAGTATTAATATACAATGCAAAAAATAATACAATTAAAAAAAAAAAACAGGCATTGAAAGAGAAGGTGTGTCCAGTATTAACTGGTAGTGTATATCGAGTATGCATTTGCAGTTTGCATCCGTTTTCCTTTAATTGAAGATAATCTGCGATCACATTGATGCTCAGTTTTTTATGTCTACCTCCAATAGAAACGTATCGGGTCTATAGGGGGATTAGACTTGAAAATGAGTAATGTAAATGAAATGTTTAATTCATTTTAAAACTAAAATGACTGGCATCATTTTTGTTTCCTACTCCTCATGTCTTTATGTGTAAATCAGCACAGGAAATGAATCTGTTCTTGTCTGTTTCTAACAGTAGCTGTTATTTCTGAGTGAAACTGACTTTGTCACAAAGTGTGGGTTTGGACTCGAGCGGAGAACCACGCCACCGAGGCTGAATAAAGGAAAAACTGGTTTATTGTATGAGGGAGGGGTGAGAATGGTCAGGGGTGAAGGTCCAGGAGTGGAGCGGCGGCGGAGGAAGGGTTCCGGCTGCTGAGGTGGAGGGAGGCCGGGGATCGGCGGCCGTGGAGGGCTCCGGAGGGGAGCAGAGTGTGGCGGCAGATGGTACGGGGATCCCTGGCGACTGATGATCCAAGAGTCTCAATGACGGAGGGGTCCAGGGGGGAAACGGATGGATCTTGGCAGGCAGGGAGGAAACCGGACAGCTGCTCCTAAGCAGGCAGAAGAGAGGACAGGTTAGCAAAAGGTTTCGCTGAATGCAGAGCTTACTGTGCGGCGAGAAAGAGACTGACAGGTCTGTCAAGTACAACAATCTGGCGGAGAATGGATGAGTCAACCGGTCTTTTATTGGAGCAGTGGTGATTAGTGGAATGTTTCTCAGCTGTCCGGGCTCCAGTGCAGCGGCTGATTGTCTGAGTGGAGACAGCTGTGAGGCTGTGCTCCACACAGAGCTTGGCTGGGGAAAAAACAATAGAGAGAGAGAGAGCAGGAGGAAGAAAGGAGGGAGAGAAAAGGAGGGAATTTTGGGATGCCAGGTGGGTGAGGGTGAGGAGAGAGCCCTGACAGACTTTGAGGATTTTATTTTACATTCATCAGTTATATGCTACCTTAGATTGTGCTACATTTGGTAACTTTTTGCCCTACATTGTGGCTCCCAAGAGTAAGTCAAACTTTTCTGATGTCAGTGCTTTAAAGGAAAGCCATCTCCATGGAAGTGAAATTGGATATAATAAACTGATCAAGTTGTGAAAACAATGAAACAAATTCTGTACTCTTCTTGTAAAATGACTCATACATGCATGAAAGTCATTGGTATTCATGACTTTTCCGAAGAACTGATCAATGTCGTGATGCACATAATGGCTTTGTTTGCATTTTTGCGGAGTTCCGAAAATCGACTTACGTTGGTCTGTAGGAATGTAACACTGACCTAAGTCAAGGACCCCCTGTATTTACTGCATGTGGCACGATGCTGCATTCAATGGCAACTGGGAAGTCAAAATTTCCTATTTCTGACTAGGAAAATCAGGGAAAATGCCATCACAATTCACATTTCCTACTTGGTAACGTGGGTAGAGTTTCTCAGTTTTGACCTCAGCATTTGACATGATTCCCACAAAATTGCAGCCCTGACAGTAAACAGTAAATGAACATAGCTTCTCTACTGTTCATGAGTTTCATATCTAATTGTAGAAAACATGAGAAAGCATACCTTTTTTTCTACTTCTCCATTGAACCAAGTTGAAGAATGACTCAAGTCCAACTTCTCAAATCTGAGGTTCACTGAATGCAGCATTAAACAGCCCTGCCTTTGATCAGCACCTAAATCACACCATCAGTGCCAATTAGCATCAAGATGATAATACAAGTCAAAATTATTTCTTTCAACCAATATGAGTCTTGGTGAGCAAGACCTTGAAACACACAGACTCGCACACAAACCCTTTGATGTGGAGGATTAGGATTGGGGTTTGGGTTAGCCTTTCGCAGAGCAGATTAAACAACCTTTAAACTCCTGTTATTTTTCCCATGCATAAGGCTGCAAGAGGACCAAATCCAAATTCAGTTCTTTTCGTCTCACTGAAATCCCTCATTTTGTACATCACTCTGTTCTAAAGAGCACAAAGCACTATTCTGGTCTTACTTTTGTTTGAAGCATCTTTGTCATCATCTCTCTCTTGATCTTTTACTAGTTTCAGAAGAAAGAAAACCTCACAATCATCCCTCCAAGAGCTGTGCCTAAGAAAGTTTCTGCTTGGCCACTATGGTGATGGACAGGATGACAGACGAGTTTAGACAGGAGTCTCCATGGACTATGATGTTTGCAGATGACATTGTGATCTGTAGTGAGAGCAGGGAACAGGTGGAGGAAAAGCTAGAGGCGTGGAGGTTTGCCCTGGAAAGGAGAGGAATGAAGGTTAGCCGCAGTAAGACGGAGTATCTGTGTGTGAATGAGAGGGACCCAAGTGGAAGAGTGAGGTTACAGGGAGAAGAGATCAAGAAGGTGGAGGATTTTAAGTACTTAGGGTCAACAGTCCAGAGCAATGGAGAGTGTGGAAAAGAGGTAAAGAAGCGTGTACAGGCAGGCTGGAACGGCTGGAGAAAAGTGTCAGGTGTGATGATGTGTGATAGAAGAGTGTTGTGTTTTCGGGCAAAAACACTTGAAGAAGGAAACACTACGCAGAGGAATTTCTTTTTCGTCTTTACTGTGGGCGCGCATTTTCATAACAACACGACACTTCAACACTTTCCACCACTTTACGACTGCTTACTTCTTCTTCAGTTCCTTATCAATAACAACGCTCCACTGCCACCTAGTGGACAGGTAGTATGAACTCTCAGGACACAACATTTCCCCCTTTCTTAAAAGTGTTACTTCTACACCAATCAAATAGGGTAATTGCAAAACATTTTCGAACACTATTGTCTGTAGTAGTAGTCTGAACGTTACTTCACTAACAACAATTTTCAGTACACATTTCCCTTTATATAATACTGCAACATAACTGCATAGGTCTTCTTATAATCTTTCTTAATATAACTAATGCAGCCGATTTTAAATCCTTATGTTCTCAAGTGACAAAGTCGTCCAGCCACTCAGGAGGTCTCCTGTTTCGCTGGTTTCTACTTGGTAGGCTGTCACTCGGGGCCGGCTCTTCTGGCCTCTGTTCTTCAGCAGGAAGAGTGAAGATCTCAGGTAGCACCGACAGGTGTGAAGCATCCCAAGTTTTCCCATCTGTGAGTGTGTAGCTATGAGGTCCTTTTTTCTGCAGGACTTTGAAAGGCTCACTGAACTTGGATTTTCCTTTCTTAACATGCACAGGTTTCCTCACACGTACCAAGCTTCCTGGGTGCAGCTTAGGAGCCTTGGCATGTCTCTTGGTGTCTGTGTTTGTTTTCATTTGTAATTGCTTGTTTTTGACTCTGTCTCTCAGTTCTTCATCTTGAGCAGCTGTGAAATCGCGTTGGACAGAGAGTTTGGTTCTCATCGTCCTGCCATACATGAGCTGGAATGGTGATAACCCTGTGGTTGCATGCGGTGTAGCTCTGTAGGCTTGCAGGAACTCAGTGATAAAGTTTTTCCATGGAGCTCTCTCTCGCTCTGCAGTAAGAATACTTTCCTTTAACACTCTATTAAACCTCTCTACAGCTCCATTTCCTTGTGGGTGGTATATTGTTGTTCTGATGTGTTGGATGTCTCGTTCCTTCAGAAAAGAAGAAAGTTCTGTGGATGTGAACTGTGGGCCATTGTCTGTAACAACTGCTATAGGATTTCCTTTTTGGCTAAAAACAGTCCTCATGAAGTGAATTACTGTAGCCGTGGTGCACTGTGGAGCAAAACACACTTCTGGCCACTTTGAATAATAGTCCACCATAGTAATAGCAAACTTGCAGTCAGCTGGACCAATCTCGAATGGGCCAACAATGTCCAGTGCCAGCTTCTGCCAAGGCCCATCAGGCAAAGGAACAGGTGTCAATGGTGCAGGATTTGTTTGTGCAGTCTTGTCATTCAGCTGGCAAGGAACACATGTGGCAATGACTGATTGTACCAGCACATCCATCTTAGGCCACCAGTACAAGTCTCTGAGTCGCTGTTTGGTACGGACTATGCCTTGGTGGCTCTCATGTGCTAGATGTACCATATGTGAACGTAGTTGTACTGGCACCACTAGCCTGTAGCTCCCTCTTACTACAAGTGACCCATGTGTGGACAGTTCATTCCTAACCTGGTAGTAAGGCAACATGTCTGCAGGTAGACGCTTAGGAGACGCAGGCCATCCATTTGTCATATAGTGGCATAGCTGACGCAGTTCTGGGCAGGAAGAGCAGACATCAGAAAAATCAGACATGGGGACAGCAGTCAGGAGAACAGACACAGCAGCAACAGTCTCTGGCTCCATGTCTGGAAGGTCATTCTGGTGGTATGGCAGTGGCAAACGAGATAGGCAGTCCGCTGCATGGTTCTGTGCACCAGGCCTGTAGACAATATCATAGTTGAAACAGAGTAGCCTGGCAGACCAACGTGCTATTCTCATACCAGCCCTACCCATGCCCTTTGAGTTCAGGAGTGTGGTTAAGGCCTGATGATCAGTTCGTAAGGTGAACTTTGTTCCCCATAAGTAAGTTCTCCATCGTTCTGTAGCCCAGACACAGGCTAATGCTTCTTTCTCTACAACTGAATATTTCCTCTCAGCAGCACTCAGTGAGCGGGAAGCAAATGCCACTGTTCTTTCAGAATTGTCTGAGTGGATCTGTGTCAGGACCCCACCTAGTCCGTAATCTGAAGCATCCGTGGACACTATCGTGGGCAGTGAAGGGTCAAACATGGCAAGTGCTGGGCTGTCAGTAATAAGTATCTTTACCTGCTGGAAACTTCTCTGTGCTTCTTCAGTCCAAGTGAATGTGGCATCACGTAGTATTGCTCTCATTGGTTCCACTACAGTTGCATAATTTTGGATGAATTTTGAGTACCAGGATGTCAGACCAAGGAAAGATCTGAGGGAAGTAGCATCTGCAGGTGCTGGAGCGTCTCGAATGGCTACCACGTGGTCATCATTTGGCAGCAAACCAGCTTCAGTTATAGTGTGGCCCAGGTAAGTCAGCTTTTGTTGGTAGAATTTGCATTTCTCTGTGTTCAGACGTAGACCGGCTTCCTGTAACTTATGGAGTACAGCTTTGAGGCGCGTGTCATGCTCAGCACGGCTGGATGAGTACACTATGATGTCATCTAAATATGCTTGAACCCCCGGCAGACCTTGCAGCACAATGGACATCATTTTCTGGAATGCTGACGGTGCTGATGCCAATCCATAGCAAACGCGCTTGTATCGGAACAACCCCTCATGAGTTATGAAGGCAGTTAGATCTCTGCTCTCCTCATGCAGAGGAACCTGGTAGTAGGCATTGGCCAGGTCGATGGTCGAGAAGATGCTTGCTCCTCTGAGCTCTGAAAAGAGCTCCTCCATGTGTGGAATGGGGTAACTATCAGTCACTATAGCCTTGTTTGGTTCTCTGAGGTCTGAACACATGCGTATTCTGGATGAATTCTTTCGCTGCGTCACTACAATCGGCGACACCCAGGGAGATGCATCAATTTTCTCGATGATGTCGGCGTCCAGCAGCCGCTTCAATTCTGCAGAAACAGCATCCCTGATAGCAAAAGGCAATCTCCTTAGTTTTTGTTGCACTGGCTTCACATTATCTCTGACCTTGACTTTGTGCACAAAATTTTTCACACAGCCCATAGCAGATGTAGATGGGGCTGTAGTGACATGTGGAGATGAAGGTGGATCAGTAGGTGGAGGTGGAGCAGCAGACAGAGGTGGATCAGCAGGTGGAGGTGGGGCAGCAGATAGCACTCTTACTTTCTGTTCTGCTTTGAGAATCACTCTGTTTCCTTTGATGACAATATCCAGTGCTTTGATTAGGTCCAATCCCAGCAGTAGTGAACCTGACTCCACAATGTAGAAGGAAGCTGGGGCAGAATAGCCATCATGGTGTATCTGTGTATCCAGTATGCCTCGGACTGGGATTCTCTGCCCTGAGTATGTCACCAGTGGAATCTTTGCTTCTGTCAGGGGTAAATGACGGAATGCATACTCGTAGACATGGGCTGGTAATATTGACACTGATGATCCAGTATCTACTATCATCTCACGTGTCTGCATATTTGGGAATGTGCCTAAATCCACTTTGCACATTATTTTTTTCCCTCTGGGGCAGCATCTTGCAGAAACAGTACAGTCAGTTCAGGAATAACAACCTCCCTCACTTCATGTTTTGGACTTGAACGACACACTTTTGAAAAATGTCCAGTCTTTCCACACGATTTGCACACTTTGTTTGTAGCAGGACATTTTGGAGAATTTGCCAGATGTTTATCTGAGTCACATCTGAAACATTTGCGAGTGTGTGTCGTCTTTGCTTCACCTTTCTTTTGTCCACCTGAACTGTTGAAGCGCCCCCCTCCTCTTTTTGGCAGCTTGCTTATCTCCCGTACTGGTACATCACTGTGTGAGAAAGTACTAGCATCACGTGCAGCAGCTTCCACTTGGTTAGCAATCTGTATGGCTTTATCCAGTGTCAGTTTATCTTCTAGTAATAAACGTTCACGTATGCGTCCATTGTAAGCTTTTTCGACAATCTGGTCTCGTAACATATCTTGTTCTGCATTCCCAAAGTCACACAATAACAGCATCTCACGTAGGGCGGAGACGTATTGAGCCATCGTTTCATCATGTCTCTGCGCTCGTTGGCGAAACTTATGTCTTTCAGCAATCACATTTACCTTCGGCACAAAATGCGCTCTCAAGGCAGCCACAGCATGAGCATAAGTAGTACCCGTTTCAGGCAATGTGTAGAAAATCCTCTGTGCTTCAGTACCGACGCTATGCAGTAGTACCGCTCGCAGTCGGGTGTCGGGCCACTCTTGTCCTGCCGCATCAATCACGAGCAGGTAGTTTTCAAACATCTTCAGCCAAGTTGCAAACGGCATAGAAGATTCTCCCGGGCATTGTAGAAAAGCAGGAGGCATAGGAGTAGTAGCCACAGCCATCCTCGTCGCCAATTTGTTGTGTTTTCGGGCAAAAACACTTGAAGAAGGAAACACTACGCAGAGGAATTTCTTTTTCGTCTTTACTGTGGGCGCGCATTTTCATAACAACACGACACTTCAACACTTTCCACCACTTTACGACTGCTTACTTCTTCTTCAGTTCCTTATCAATAACAACGCTCCACTGCCACCTAGTGGACAGGTAGTATGAACTCTCAGGACACAACAAAGAGTTTCAGCTAAAATGAAAGGAAAGGTTTACAAAACTGTGGTGAGACCAGCCATGTTGTTTGGTGTAGAGACAGTGTTCCTGAGGAAAGACAGGAGGCAGAGCTGGAGGTAGCAGAACTGAAAATGCTGAGGTTCTCTTTGGGAGTGACCAGGATGGATAGGATCAGGAATGAGTACATCAGAGGGACAGCACATGTTAGAGGCTTTGGAGATAAAGTCAGAGAGGCCAGACTGAGATGGTTCGGACATGTCCAGAGGAGAGAGAGTGAATATATTGGTAGAAGCATGCTGGGTTTCCCACTGCCAGGCAGGAGGCCTAGAGGAAGACCAAAGAGGAGGTTTATGGATGTGGTTAAAGAGGACATGAAGGTAGTTGGTGTGAGAGAAGAGGATGCAGAAGACAGGGTTAGATGGAGGCAATTGATTCGCTGTGGCGACCCCTGAAGGGAAAAGCCGAAAGGAAAAGAAGGTAGCTTCTGTTAAAGACAATTATATTGAAAGTCAGTTACACTTTTGTTTAAATATCCAGCTAAGTTCATTTTGCAAACCTATCCACCTCTGCAGGTATGTGACTGAGCTGCCGGGTGGTGAGGCCTACAGCCATGGCCATAAGTTTGGACACAACATGACTTATGTCTGTTTTGATGTCTATTACACAACATAACTAATATTTTTTGACAGCACCAGTTTAATTAGTCAACAAATCAACAAGGGATATAATATTATCAATAAATTCCAACAATTGGAACAACTTTGTTCCCAAAACATAATATTAGAAGAAAATAACAAAAAAATGCAGTACTTTCACAACCGAATTTGGTAAGAATAACAAAATGACACCAAACTCTTTTGATGTTTTTTTTAAATATGAAACTTAATACAGTTCTCAGGAGTTGTGTACTGTATTGTAAGTGACAATTTTGTGGTATTTTCTAAGATTCACAAGCGACATGGTACTTGTGTCCAAACTTATGGCCATGGCTGTACATCTCTTGCTCTGTAGGGCTGCCTGCTTTTCGCCATCTGATGCCAACGAAACATGGTTCAAGGTGGCCACAGCACTGGATCCACGTTTTAAGGATTTGAAATGTCTTGCAAGACAAAAGAGGGAACAGGTAAAGACTAAGGATAAGCTGGACTATTGAGTCCAATTTATCAAATTAAATCAAACTTTAAATAGCACTTTTCACACATAAGAAATGCAACACAAAGTGCTTAACAAAATAAAATAAAACTAAAATAAAATGGCCCACTGCACTTAGTATTAATGACAGTCATTCATTCATCCACCCATCCATGTATTCATTCATGTATTAATTTATTCATTCAGGTGTCGACCAGTTTGGAGAACATGCTCCAAGCAGCAGAGCCCATAGGAGTAGCTACTCTCCAGCCCTCCACAGCGGATGATGAACCAGCTAAAAAGAAGAGGAGGAGCACTCTCCTACTGGGGTCTGATTCTGACTCAGAAGAAGATGGAATGGAGTCTGGAGAGCTGCGGCGCTACAGAGCAGAACCCAGCATCAGTATTGATGACTGTCCCCTGTAATGGTGGTATGCTCACTCAGGAGCATATGAACAGCTGTCAGCCCTAGTATGCAAGTACCTGGCCTCCCTGGTAACATCTATACCTTGTGAGAGACTGTTTAGCCTCGCAGGCCACATAGTGCAGCTGAAAAGGGCAGCCTTGCTCCCAGAAAATGTGACCAAACTGGTCTGTCTGAGCGACTGGCAAAGGAGGAAATAAGAGGCATGAGATCAGCATAGCTGCTATGTCCTCTGTAGCCTACTAGAACTGATAGCTTCTTTTTTCAGCACTTTATTTTGGGATGATGAACACTGTTATTTTTGATGTGCTAACTTACAGCACTGTGATTGATCGGTCTGTTTTAATTATTTTATATTATCTGAAATAGAGGAAAAGCAACAAGTTCTATGTTCAATACTTGAATTGCTCAGAAAAATGTTCTGTTTCTGAATGTGTTTACTAACATCACTTTATATGGACCTGATGTTTTATTTTTATTTTATAATTATTTGGAGATTGCTGGGAGCCCTGTTGTTTTTTTTTTCTCTCTCGCACCCTCTCTCTCTCACCCACGCTCTCTCACTTTTTTTTCTCTTCAAGCCAGACGTGATTGGTCAATATGTGTTTGCGCTGAGCAGAGCGGGGGAGGGGCGGCAGTTACACTCTCAGACGCAGCAGCGGTAGAACAGGAACAGAGCAGGAGGGAGAGAGAGAAAGAGAGCCAGGGGCAACAAAACCAGACATCGATAGAAAGGTAAAGAAAATGAGTGACACCAGGAAAACAAGTAAAATCTGGAACCATTTCAATTTGATATCAAGTTGATAATACAAAGGCAGAGTGTAGAGTCTGCAAGAAAAGAATATCCTACAGAGCCAGCTCCGTAAACAACCTCCTGAGAACCCACTCTTTTGCCACTTTGAGCAGCTCTTCTGCTAAGTTCTCAGCAGTGTGTCTGTCGCTGAACTCAAAACAATCCAGAAGATGGGACACCATTTAAAATTTTTCAATAAAGTGACATGTAACTGACAAGAAGGATGTATTGGTTTGGGATGTCCAGCTGTCAGTTATTAGACAGACTGCTGTGGCTTTTTAACCCTCTCTTGCAGTAATGTATGTTCTGTGTCATACAGACCTGGGATGATTTTTGGGGAAAGTATTTTCCTGCTTGGAATTGCATACATTGGATTTAGTGCATGAACAAACTTCCTGAATCCTTTATCATCCACAACTGAAAATGGTTGAAAATCAAGGGTAATCATTTTTGCCAGTTCTTCATCAATTGAGTTCTGTCTTGCTGTGGTCACAGACTTCTGCAAAAACTGTGTCATAGAGCTCTGGATCGGAGGTTTTGGTGGTTGTGGTGGCATACTACATGATGCTGTAGATACTGCAGCAGAAGCAGCAGCAGCAACAGTAGACACACTGGCACCTTCATTAATACCACATTCAACCCATTGCACTGATGGGTGAACAGTTCTCAGGAGGTTGTTTGAATGTGGTATTAATGAAGGTGCCAGTGTGTCTACTGTTGCAGCATCTACAGCATCATGTAGTATGCCACCACAACCACCAAAACCTCCGATCCAGAGCTCTATGACACAGTTTTTGCAGAAGTCTGTGACCACAGCAAGACAGAACTCAATTGATGAAGAACTGGCAAAAATGATTACCCTTGATTTTCAACCATTTTCAGTTGTGGATGATAAAGGATTCAGGAAGTTTGTTCATGCACTAAATCCAATGTATGCAATTCCAAGCAGGAAAATACTTTCCCCAAAAATCATCCCAGGTCTGTATGACACAGAACATACATTACTGCAAGAGAGGGTTAAAAAGCCACAGCAGTCTGTCTAATAACTGACAGCTGGACATCCCAAACCAATACATCCTTCTTGTCAGTTACATGTCACTTTATTGAAAAATTTTAAATGGTGTCCCATCTTCTGGATTGTTTTGAGTTCAGCGACAGACACACTGCTGAGAACTTAGCAGAAGAGCTGCTCAAAGTGGCAAAAGAGTGGGTTCTCAGGAGGTTGTTTACGGAGCTGGCTCTGTAGGATATTCTTTTCTTGCAGACTCTACACTCTGCCTTTGTATTATCAACTTGATATCAAATTGAAATGGTTCCAGATTTTACTTGTTTTCCTGGTGTCACTCATTTTCTTTACCTTTCTATCGATGTCTGGTTTTGTTGCCCCTGGCTCTCTTTCTCTCTCTCCCTCCTGCTCTGTTCCTGTTCTACCGCTGCTGCGTCTGAGAGTGTAACTGCCGCCCCTCCCCCGCTCTGCTCAGCGCAAACACATATTGACCAATCACGTCTGGCTTGAAGAGAAAAAAAGTGAGAGAGCGTGGGTGAGAGAGAGAGGGTGCGAGAGAGAAAAAAAAAACAACAGGGCTCCCAGCAATCTCCAAATAATTATAAAATAAAAATAAAACATCAGGTCCATATAAAGTGATGTTAGTAAACACATTCAGAAACAGAACATTTTTCTGAGCAATTCAAGTATTGAACATAGAACTTGTTGCTTTTCCTCTATTTCAGATAATATAAAATAATTAAAACAGACCGATCAATCACAGTGCTGTAAGTTAGCACATCAAAAATAACAGTGTTCATCATCCCAAAATAAAGTGCTGAAAAAAGAAGCTATCAGTTCTAGTAGGCTACAGAGGACATAGCAGCTATGCTGATCTCATGCCTCTTATTTCCTCCTTTGCCAGTCGCTCAGACAGACCAGTTTGGTCACATTTTCTGGGAGCAAGGCTGCCCTTTTCAGCTGCACTATGTGGCCTGCGAGGCTAAACAGTCTCTCACAAGGTATAGATGTTACCAGGGAGGCCAGGTACTTGCATACTAGGGCTGACAGCTGTTCATATGCTCCTGAGTGAGCATACCACCATTACAGGGGACAGTCATCAATACTGATGCTGGGTTCTGCTCTGTAGCGCCGCAGCTCTCCAGACTCCATTCCATCTTCTTCTGAGTCAGAATCAGACCCCAGTAGGAGAGTGCTCCTCCTCTTCTTTTTAGCTGGTTCATCATCCGCTGTGGAGGGCTGGAGAGTAGCTACTCCTATGGGCTCTGCTGCTTGGAGCATGTTCTCCAAACTGGTCGACACCTGAATGAATAAATTAATACATGAATGAATACATGGATGGGTGGATGAATGAATGACTGTCATTAATACTAAGTGCAGTGGGCCATTTTATTTTAGTTTTATTTTATTTTGTTAAGCACTTTGTGTTGCATTTCTTATGTGTGAAAAGTGCTATTTAAAGTTTGATTTAATTTGATAAATTGGACTCAATAGTCCAGCTTATCCTTAGTCTTTACCTGTTCCCTCTTTTGTCTTGCAAGACATTTCAAATCCTTAAAACGTGGATCCAGTGCTGTGGCCACCTTGAACCATGTTTCGTTGGCATCAGATGGCGAAAAGCAGGCAGCCCTACAGAGCAAGAGATGTACAGCCATGGCCATAAGTTTGGACACAAGTACCATGTCGCTTGTGAATCTTAGAAAATACCACAAAATTGTCACTTACAATACAGTACACAACTCCTGAGAACTGTATTAAGTTTCATATTTAAAAAAAACATCAAAAGAGTTTGGTGTCATTTTGTTATTCTTACCAAATTCGGTTGTGAAAGTACTGCATTTTTTTGTTATTTTCTTCTAATATTATGTTTTGGGAACAAAGTTGTTCCAATTGTTGGAATTTATTGATAATATTATATCCCTTGTTGATTTGTTGACTAATTAAACTGGTGCTGTCAAAAAATATTAGTTATGTTGTGTAATAGACATCAAAACAGACATAAGTCATGTTGTGTCCAAACTTATGGCCATGGCTGTAGGCCTCACCACCCGGCAGCTCAGTCACATACCTGCAGAGGTGGATAGGTTTGCAAAATGAACTTAGCTGGATATTTAAACAAAAGTGTAACTGACTTTCAATATAATTGTCTTTAACAGAAGCTACCTTCTTTTCCTTTCGGCTTTTCCCTTCAGGGGTCGCCACAGCGAATCAATTGCCTCCATCTAACCCTGTCTTCTGCATCCTCTTCTCTCACACCAACTACCTTCATGTCCTCTTTAACCACATCCATAAACCTCCTCTTTGGTCTTCCTCTAGGCCTCCTGCCTGGCAGTGGGAAACCCAGCATGCTTCTACCAATATATTCACTCTCTCTCCTCTGGACATGTCCGAACCATCTCAGTCTGGCCTCTCTGACTTTATCTCCAAAGCCTCTAACATGTGCTGTCCCTCTGATGTACTCATTCCTGATCCTATCCATCCTGGTCACTCCCAAAGAGAACCTCAGCATTTTCAGTTCTGCTACCTCCAGCTCTGCCTCCTGTCTTTTCCTCAGGAACACTGTCTCTACACCAAACAACATGGCTGGTCTCACCACAGTTTTGTAAACCTTTCCTTTCATTTTAGCTGAAACTCTTTGTTGTGTCCTGAGAGTTCATACTACCTGTCCACTAGGTGGCAGTGGAGCGTTGTTATTGATAAGGAACTGAAGAAGAAGTAAGCAGTCGTAAAGTGGTGGAAAGTGTTGAAGTGTCGTGTTGTTATGAAAATGCGCGCCCACAGTAAAGACGAAAAAGAAATTCCTCTGCGTAGTGTTTCCTTCTTCAAGTGTTTTTGCCCGAAAACACAACAAATTGGCGACGAGGATGGCTGTGGCTACTACTCCTATGCCTCCTGCTTTTCTACAATGCCCGGGAGAATCTTCTATGCCGTTTGCAACTTGGCTGAAGATGTTTGAAAACTACCTGCTCGTGATTGATGCGGCAGGACAAGAGTGGCCCGACACCCGACTGCGAGCGGTACTACTGCATAGCGTCGGTACTGAAGCACAGAGGATTTTCTACACATTGCCTGAAACGGGTACTACTTATGCTCATGCTGTGGCTGCCTTGAGAGCGCATTTTGTGCCGAAGGTAAATGTGATTGCTGAAAGACATAAGTTTCGCCAACGAGCGCAGAGACATGATGAAACGATGGCTCAATACGTCTCCGCCCTACGTGAGATGCTGTTATTGTGTGACTTTGGGAATGCAGAACAAGATATGTTACGAGACCAGATTGTCGAAAAAGCTTACAATGGACGCATACGTGAACGTTTATTACTAGAAGATAAACTGACACTGGATAAAGCCATACAGATTGCTAACCAAGTGGAAGCTGCTGCACGTGATGCTAGTACTTTCTCACACAGTGATGTACCAGTACGGGAGATAAGCAAGCTGCCAAAAAGAGGAGGGGGGCGCTTCAACAGTTCAGGTGGACAAAAGAAAGGTGAAGCAAAGACGACACACACTCGCAAATGTTTCAGATGTGACTCAGATAAACATCTGGCAAATTCTCCAAAATGTCCTGCTACAAACAAAGTGTGCAAATCGTGTGGAAAGACTGGACATTTTTCAAAAGTGTGTCGTTCAAGTCCAAAACATGAAGTGAGGGAGGTTGTTATTCCTGAACTGACTGTACTGTTTCTGCAAGATGCTGCCCCAGAGGGAAAAAAAATAATGTGCAAAGTGGATTTAGGCACATTCCCAAATATGCAGACACGTGAGATGATAGTAGATACTGGATCATCAGTGTCAATATTACCAGCCCATGTCTACGAGTATGCATTCCGTCATTTACCCCTGACAGAAGCAAAGATTCCACTGGTGACATACTCAGGGCAGAGAATCCCAGTCCGAGGCATACTGGATACACAGATACACCATGATGGCTATTCTGCCCCAGCTTCCTTCTACATTGTGGAGTCAGGTTCACTACTGCTGGGATTGGACCTAATCAAAGCACTGGATATTGTCATCAAAGGAAACAGAGTGATTCTCAAAGCAGAACAGAAAGTAAGAGTGCTATCTGCTGCCCCACCTCCACCTGCTGATCCACCTCTGTCTGCTGCTCCACCTCCACCTACTGATCCACCTTCATCTCCACATGTCACTACAGCCCCATCTACATCTGCTATGGGCTGTGTGAAAAATTTTGTGCACAAAGTCAAGGTCAGAGATAATGTGAAGCCAGTGCAACAAAAACTAAGGAGATTGCCTTTTGCTATCAGGGATGCTGTTTCTGCAGAATTGAAGCGGCTGCTGGACGCCGACATCATCGAGAAAATTGATGCATCTCCCTGGGTGTCGCCGATTGTAGTGACGCAGCGAAAGAATTCATCCAGAATACGCATGTGTTCAGACCTCAGAGAACCAAACAAGGCTATAGTGACTGATAGTTACCCCATTCCACACATGGAGGAGCTCTTTTCAGAGCTCAGAGGAGCAAGCATCTTCTCGACCATCGACCTGGCCAATGCCTACTACCAGGTTCCTCTGCATGAGGAGAGCAGAGATCTAACTGCCTTCATAACTCATGAGGGGTTGTTCCGATACAAGCGCGTTTGCTATGGATTGGCATCAGCACCGTCAGCATTCCAGAAAATGATGTCCATTGTGCTGCAAGGTCTGCCGGGGGTTCAAGCATATTTAGATGACATCATAGTGTACTCATCCAGCCGTGCTGAGCATGACACGCGCCTCAAAGCTGTACTCCATAAGTTACAGGAAGCCGGTCTACGTCTGAACACAGAGAAATGCAAATTCTACCAACAAAAGCTGACTTACCTGGGCCACACTATAACTGAAGCTGGTTTGCTGCCAAATGATGACCACGTGGTAGCCATTCGAGACGCTCCAGCACCTGCAGATGCTACTTCCCTCAGATCTTTCCTTGGTCTGACATCCTGGTACTCAAAATTCATCCAAAATTATGCAACTGTAGTGGAACCAATGAGAGCAATACTACGTGATGCCACATTCACTTGGACTGAAGAAGCACAGAGAAGTTTCCAGCAGGTAAAGATACTTATTACTGACAGCCCAGCACTTGCCATGTTTGACCCTTCACTGCCCACGATAGTGTCCACGGATGCTTCAGATTACGGACTAGGTGGGGTCCTGACACAGATCCACTCAGACAATTCTGAAAGAACAGTGGCATTTGCTTCCCGCTCACTGAGTGCTGCTGAGAGGAAATATTCAGTTGTAGAGAAAGAAGCATTAGCCTGTGTCTGGGCTACAGAACGATGGAGAACTTACTTATGGGGAACAAAGTTCACCTTACGAACTGATCATCAGGCCTTAACCACACTCCTGAACTCAAAGGGCATGGGTAGGGCTGGTATGAGAATAGCACGTTGGTCTGCCAGGCTACTCTGTTTCAACTATGATATTGTCTACAGGCCTGGTGCACAGAACCATGCAGCGGACTGCCTATCTCGTTTGCCACTGCCATACCACCAGAATGACCTTCCAGACATGGAGCCAGAGACTGTTGCTGCTGTGTCTGTTCTCCTGACTGCTGTCCCCATGTCTGATTTTTCTGATGTCTGCTCTTCCTGCCCAGAACTGCGTCAGCTATGCCACTATATGACAAATGGATGGCCTGCGTCTCCTAAGCGTCTACCTGCAGACATGTTGCCTTACTACCAGGTTAGGAATGAACTGTCCACACATGGGTCACTTGTAGTAAGAGGGAGCTACAGGCTAGTGGTGCCAGTACAACTACGTTCACATATGGTACATCTAGCACATGAGAGCCACCAAGGCATAGTCCGTACCAAACAGCGACTCAGAGACTTGTACTGGTGGCCTAAGATGGATGTGCTGGTACAATCAGTCATTGCCACATGTGTTCCTTGCCAGCTGAATGACAAGACCGCACAAACAAATCCTGCACCATTGACACCTGTTCCTTTGCCTGATGGGCCTTGGCAGAAGCTGGCACTGGACATTGTTGGCCCATTCGAGATTGGTCCAGCTGACTGCAAGTTTGCTATTACTATGGTGGACTATTATTCAAAGTGGCCAGAAGTGTGTTTTGCTCCACAGTGCACCACGGCTACAGTAATTCACTTCATGAGGACTGTTTTTAGCCAAAAAGGAAATCCTATAGCAGTTGTTACAGACAATGGCCCACAGTTCACATCCACAGAACTTTCTTCTTTTCTGAAGGAACGAGACATCCAACACATCAGAACAACAATATACCACCCACAAGGAAATGGAGCTGTAGAGAGGTTTAATAGAGTGTTAAAGGAAAGTATTCTTACTGCAGAGCGAGAGAGAGCTCCATGGAAAAACTTTATCACTGAGTTCCTGCAAGCCTACAGAGCTACACCGCATGCAACCACAGGGTTATCACCATTCCAGCTCATGTATGGCAGGACGATGAGAACCAAACTCTCTGTCCAACGCGATTTCACAGCTGCTCAAGATGAAGAACTGAGAGACAGAGTCAAAAACAAGCAATTACAAATGAAAACAAACACAGACACCAAGAGACATGCCAAGGCTCCTAAGCTGCACCCAGGAAGCTTGGTACGTGTGAGGAAACCTGTGCATGTTAAGAAAGGAAAATCCAAGTTCAGTGAGCCTTTCAAAGTCCTGCAGAAAAAAGGACCTCATAGCTACACACTCACAGATGGGAAAACTTGGGATGCTTCACACCTGTCGGTGCTACCTGAGATCTTCACTCTTCCTGCTGAAGAACAGAGGCCAGAAGAGCCGGCCCCGAGTGACAGCCTACCAAGTAGAAACCAGCGAAACAGGAGACCTCCTGAGTGGCTGGACGACTTTGTCACTTGAGAACATAAGGATTTAAAATCGGCTGCATTAGTTATATTAAGAAAGATTATAAGAAGACCTATGCAGTTATGTTGCAGTATTATATAAAGGGAAATGTGTACTGAAAATTGTTGTTAGTGAAGTAACGTTCAGACTACTACTACAGACAATAGTGTTCGAAAATGTTTTGCAATTACCCTATTTGATTGGTGTAGAAGTAACACTTTTAAGAAAGGGGGAAATGTTGTGTCCTGAGAGTTCATACTACCTGTCCACTAGGTGGCAGTGGAGCGTTGTTATTGATAAGGAACTGAAGAAGAAGTAAGCAGTCGTAAAGTGGTGGAAAGTGTTGAAGTGTCGTGTTGTTATGAAAATGCGCGCCCACAGTAAAGACGAAAAAGAAATTCCTCTGCGTAGTGTTTCCTTCTTCAAGTGTTTTTGCCCGAAAACACAACACTCTTCTATCACACATCATCACACCTGACACTTTTCTCCAGCCGTTCCAGCCTGCCTGTACACGCTTCTTTACCTCTTTTCCACACTCTCCATTGCTCTGGACTGTTGACCCTAAGTACTTAAAATCCTCCACCTTCTTGATCTCTTCTCCCTGTAACCTCACTCTTCCACTTGGGTCCCTCTCATTCACACACAGATACTCCGTCTTACTGCGGCTAACCTTCATTCCTCTCCTTTCCAGGGCAAACCTCCACGCCTCTAGCTTTTCCTCCACCTGTTCCCTGCTCTCACTACAGATCACAATGTCATCTGCAAACATCATAGTCCATGGAGACTCCTGTCTAAACTCGTCTGTCATCCTGTCCATCACCATAGTGGCCAAGCAGAAACTTTCTTAGGCACAGCTCTTGGAGGGATGATTGTGAGGTTTTCTTTCTTCTGAAACTAGTAAAAGATCAAGAGAGAGATGATGACAAAGATGCTTCAAACAAAAGTAAGACCAGAATAGTGCTTTGTGCTCTTTAGAACAGAGTGATGTACAAAATGAGGGATTTCAGTGAGACGAAAAGAACTGAATTTGGATTTGGTCCTCTTGCAGCCTTATGCATGGGAAAAATAACAGGAGTTTAAAGGTTGTTTAATCTGCTCTGCGAAAGGCTAACCCAAACCCCAATCCTAATCCTCCACATCAAAGGGTTTGTGTGCGAGTCTGTGTGTTTCAAGGTCTTGCTCACCAAGACTCATATTGGTTGAAAGAAATAATTTTGACTTGTATTATCATCTTGATGCTAATTGGCACTGATGGTGTGATTTAGGTGCTGATCAAAGGCAGGGCTGTTTAATGCTGCATTCAGTGAACCTCAGATTTGAGAAGTTGGACTTGAGTCATTCTTCAACTTGGTTCAATGGAGAAGTAGAAAAAAAAGGTATGCTTTCTCATGTTTTCTACAATTAGATATGAAACTCATGAACAGTAGAGAAGCTATGTTCATTTACTGTTTACTGTCAGGGCTGCAATTTTGTGGGAATCATGTCAAATGCTGAGGTCAAAACTGAGAAACTCTACCCACGTTACCAAGTAGGAAATGTGAATTGTGATGGCATTTTCCCTGATTTTCCTAGTCAGAAATAGGAAATTTTGACTTCCCAGTTGCCATTGAATGCAGCATCGTGCCACATGCAGTAAATACAGGGGGTCCTTGACTTAGGTCAGTGTTACATTCCTACAGACCAACGTAAGTCGATTTTCGGAACTCCGCAAAAATGCAAACAAAGCCATTATGTGCATCACGACATTGATCAGTTCTTCGGAAAAGTCATGAATACCAATGACTTTCATGCATGTATGAGTCATTTTACAAGAAGAGTACAGAATTTGTTTCATTGTTTTCACAACTTGATCAGTTTATTATATCCAATTTCACTTCCATGGAGATGGCTTTCCTTTAAAGCACTGACATCAGAAAAGTTTGACTTACTCTTGGGAGCCACAATGTAGGGCAAAAAGTTACCAAATGTAGCACAATCTAAGGTAGCATATAACTGATGAATGTAAAATAAAATCCTCAAAGTCTGTCAGGGCTCTCTCCTCACCCTCACCCACCTGGCATCCCAAAATTCCCTCCTTTTCTCTCCCTCCTTTCTTCCTCCTGCTCTCTCTCTCTCTATTGTTTTTTCCCCAGCCAAGCTCTGTGTGGAGCACAGCCTCACAGCTGTCTCCACTCAGACAATCAGCCGCTGCACTGGAGCCCGGACAGCTGAGAAACATTCCACTAATCACCACTGCTCCAATAAAAGACCGGTTGACTCATCCATTCTCCGCCAGATTGTTGTACTTGACAGACCTGTCAGTCTCTTTCTCGCCGCACAGTAAGCTCTGCATTCAGCGAAACCTTTTGCTAACCTGTCCTCTCTTCTGCCTGCTTAGGAGCAGCTGTCCGGTTTCCTCCCTGCCTGCCAAGATCCATCCGTTTCCCCCCTGGACCCCTCCGTCATTGAGACTCTTGGATCATCAGTCGCCAGGGATCCCCGTACCATCTGCCGCCACACTCTGCTCCCCTCCGGAGCCCTCCACGGCCGCCGATCCCCGGCCTCCCTCCACCTCAGCAGCCGGAACCCTTCCTCCGCCGCCGCTCCACTCCTGGACCTTCACCCCTGACCATTCTCACCCCTCCCTCATACAATAAACCAGTTTTTCCTTTATTCAGCCTCGGTGGCGTGGTTCTCCGCTCGAGTCCAAACCCACACTTTGTGACAAAGTCAGTTTCACTCAGAAATAACAGCTACTGTTAGAAACAGACAAGAACAGATTCATTTCCTGTGCTGATTTACACATAAAGACATGAGGAGTAGGAAACAAAAATGATGCCAGTCATTTTAGTTTTAAAATGAATTAAACATTTCATTTACATTACTCATTTTCAAGTCTAATCCCCCTATAGACCCGATACGTTTCTATTGGAGGTAGACATAAAAAACTGAGCATCAATGTGATCGCAGATTATCTTCAATTAAAGGAAAACGGATGCAAACTGCAAATGCATACTCGATATACACTACCAGTTAATACTGGACACACCTTCTCTTTCAATGCCTGTTTTTTTTTTTTAATTGTATTATTTTTTGCATTGTATATTAATACTGAAGATCAACACTTATGTTTACAACACAATTCCATATGTATTCTTTTATAGTATTGATGTCTTCAGTATTTATCTAGAAGGGATAAAATAATTTTTAAAAAAAAACATTGAGAAGTGTGTCCAAACGTTTGGCTGGTATTGGCTGGGGAACATTTATGCAGTGTATACATTAAAATTGCACTTTAAAGATCAGATTTTCTAATTCTGACACCAAATTAAACAAAAAACAAACAAATCTGAAATTAATCCAATGTTCAAATCTGCTTGACATAGTTGACTGTCAGATCTCATTAAATGATCAAAACCATAACTGATCTTAATATGTATAGATTGTTAGAGATGGTTAATATCTTTCTACAATAGAGCTTTTTCTTGTTCAGAAAACTATTTAAAACTTAAACAAATCAGCTACAAAGTTGTACTGCTGAACTTAACTGTTTTTGCTCATTACAAATGTCTAACCAAGGAGGAAACTCTCATGCAGCATGCAAAGAGACACACTCTATTCCCAGGAGGACTGCAGATTTCAGCATTTAGCATTTTTATTTCTAAATTTTTGACCAAAGTCTACCAAATACAAAATATAGTCAACAAAACTACAAATGTATACCTCATCTAACTCAAAAACAAGATGAAATGAATGTAAAGCAAACAACTACATCACACAGGATGGAGACAGTACTGCATGCACATTTTAACTGACAAGGCAGAGTACAACATGCTACTGTTGTATTGATTAAAGTGAACAGGAAGAGCAGATCCTGGAGGTGGGCGAGGACAGAGTGTGGTCAGAGCCTGCAGCCAATCAGCTCACAGAAAACCGACTTACTCATTCATCACCATAAACCAGTGAAAACAGGTCAATGACAGACTGTTTGAAGAGCCAGAGACATTCACAAAATGCAAACCAAAGCACTAAAACTTCCGCAACCAAACAAAGAACATGAATACTTTGATAACATTTAAATATTCTTCACATTCTTGAAGCTGTAAAGATTCAGCCCTGAGCACAAAATGTGGGTTTATCCGCCACTGAAAATAGCTCCCAATAAATGCCCTCGTTACCCCTGTTTAAGTGATTTTTCCTATAATCTGTTTTGAATCATTTGGCATTTTTTTAAAACTATATTTTTATGACTTTTAGACACTGATGGTTTGGTCTCGTCATGCGATATGCAGACAGCAGTGTTAGGGCTGTTAATCCAAAAAATGTCTTAATCTTTTATTTCCCCACAGAGAGTAATTTGTCCTACTACCTGTTAAGTTACTTTTGTTGCCTTTTTATTGCCTAACTATAATAACTATATGAAAGTGTTAAATGATAAAGTATCAGAAAAAGATGTGATGAGGACAAGACTGAGTTGTGTGAGAATCAAGGCAGAAATAGCAGCAGACTATACTTCAACTATAATGTGATTACTGAGTTTAGGAACAGTAACACATCACTTTACTGCGTTAAAGACAAATCGTAGGAGCTTCAGTGAAAATCAACTGGACTTCTCTTGTAGGTTCCTGAAGACGGTTCACGTTCACTTTCATCCAAGAGGCTTCTTTAGTTCTAATTGACTAATGGGGAGTTAAAAACATTTAGAATCACTCCAGCTCACATGGCTGATGGCCCAGTAATGACACAGGACTCACATGCCTCCAAGTGGGAATTGTTGTGATCAGGACATCCACCAACAACTACAACAATCATGGAAGTGGAAGTGCCAGTTTACGCAACAAAGGATGAGAATCTATCAAGTCAGGAGTGAGTTGGAGAAACTTTCTGGGGAGAAACGTTGTCATTGTGTTATAGATGCTTGATAAATGGTGTCACAACCCCCCTCCTCCTATGTACAAGTCTGTGCACTCTTGTACATAGAAAAGACTAAACAACAGCTTCATAAGCGCATGACCCAACACAGGAAAACAACTCCTCAGGACAAGACTCAGCAGTCCACCTCCGTCTGAAGGAAAAAGGACATTCCTTTGAGGACAGCAATGTCCACACTTTGTACAAAGAGGACAGATGGTTTGAGAGAGGAGTAAAGGAAGCCATCTATGTTCAACTGGAACAGTCATCTCTAAACAAAAAAAGGGGTCTGCAATATCACTAATCAAACACCTAAAACACAGAGATAAGGTCTCTTCCCAGAAAGGTTCACCATTGTTTACATCTTGAGTCAATCCTGACTTGACAGATTCACATCCTTTGTTGCGCAAATTGATATGTCCCATCACCGTGACTGCTCTTATTAGTGGATCACACGATTTCACAACAATTCACACCCGGAGACACGCGAGTCCTGGGTTGCTAATGGGCCATCAGCAATGAGAGCTGGAGTGACTATAAATTCTGTAACTCCCAATTAACCAATTAAAACTGAAGAAGCCTCTTGGATTAGAGGTGAAATGGCTTCAAGAACCTACCTGTCTGTTGTGTAGGACTAGATGTTGATCTCCTTTATTGCATACATGAGACACCTACGACTCTGTTGGATGGTCAAGTGAGTGAGGGCATCCTGTGGGTCATCCAGTGGGCACTCTCCTTCATCTGGGTTTCGCTGGTAGGCCCACGACACCTTCAGAGGGTTCAGAAGTGAATCCCAGCATCCAAGGTTCACTTCCTACATGCCAGCTACTCAGCTGAAGGCTCAGGTGGAGTCTTTTCTCTTCATCCACAGCCACTGACTTCCCTTTTCAGTGGCTCTGGAGAGGTCCTTGATCGCCTGCCAGTGAGTCTTTCCACATACTCCCACTAAGTTCTGCCTTTGCCTGATCTGTTACCACTGAAAGGCTCCACCTCCCCCCAGTTGCCAACTTTGGGGCAGCTTGAGCTATTATTGGATTGCCTGAATCCTGTAGCATCATCTCCATTCTTACTTTGGCGCACTTTGGCGCACTTTTACTCCTCAGAAAAGCTGGAGATGGACAGATCTAGAAATCCTCCGCCACAGAGCCCAATACTGCTGGGGCACGTGGAAAGACCAAGCCATTTCCTTGTGTAGAAGCTAACCAGTCTCTCCAGCTTTTCCATCTTAGACACTGGTACTTCATACAGGGTTAGTGGCCACATGAGGCGTGGAAGTAGCCCAAACTGCATACACCAGAGCTTCAGCCTGCCAGGAAGCTGGGTTTTATCAATGTTCACTAGACCACTGGTTACCTCCTTCCTTAGCTGGTCTGCCTGCTCTTTGTCTTTGACAGAGGCATTATACCATTGGCCTAGACTTTTCACAGGCTTCTCCAAGACAGTTGAAATAGTCTCATTGCCAATGTGAAAGTGATGGTCTGATAGTTTCCCCTTGATGATGGAAATGACTTGTTTGGCTTGAGCCTCATGTGAGTCAGCTCGATGTTTTCTTGCAGCTTACTCAGCAGTCGAACAGTGCAGGCCTTGGTTGTGGTGAGTGTTGTGAGGTCATCCATATAGGCTCTGACTGGCGGTAGCCTCAGTTCAGGTCTTATTTGCTGTCCTCTGACCACCCAACGAGATTCCCGAATGACCACCTCCATGATCTTATTTGCTCCTTCCTCCTGTGCTTCCTCAGGAGGTTTTCCGCTCTCCTCAGTGTTACAAGTCTCCCCTGGATCTCTCCCTGCAGCAGGTTTATGCCTTCCTTCTTCTCTGTGGCCTTCCTTCATTGTTTCTTCAGCTGCCTCCTTTCCTTGACTATGCAGTCTATTTCTGTCTGCCTTCTGGATTTGGTGGGAATTAACAGAGCAGGTCGCTTACCTTCAATCGCTCCGAACCTTCTTGTTCCATAGGCATATAACAGATCCCCCTGTCATGGTCCCTCCCTTCCCTGTGCTGCACTCTTGGCCAGCTGTCAGCCCAGGCCAATTGGGCACAGCTGCTAAGGGAGCGCAGCTGTACCAGATCGCTAAACAGCACCAGCTAAAGCCTGGCTCATCTCACCACTCCTTGCTGGTCCATTGCCCCTGCTGGCTCTCTGTCAGCCACTCTGCTCTGGTCTGCCACAGCTCCGGACCCCCCTTGCCTACTCCGCCCTGCCCGGTCTGTTTGCCGGAGCCCCAGAACTCCCCAGAAATAGAGCCTGGAATTATTCCGGAGCTTTCCCCCTCTGACTCTGCTGGCTCCCTGCCCTCCACTCTGCCCAGTTCTGTCTTGGCTCTGGTCTGCCGCCCTCCGTTTGGACTTGACGGATCATGAGTCAAGCCGTTTTGTTTAGGTTTTAGCCCTGATAGCGGTCAGCTTTTTGTTATTATTGTGGGTTATGTTGGAGTCCCGTGTAGTTTCTGTTAAATTCACTGATTTTTGTATGGAGTTTGGTTTGCTTTAGTTTACTCTGTCAGTGTGTTGTATTTCTTTCAATAAAGTCCTTGGTTTCAGATTCTGTTTTGCCTCCTGTGTGTCTGCACGCTGGGTTCAACCCCTCCGGGCCCCTTGACACCCCCATCCTCTCTATCTTCTTCATGGTGGTACCTTTGATCCCTTCTGTGATTTTGCCGAGATCAGTGTTTACCTCCTTCCACAGTGTCTTGTCACAGGTTTTAGGTCACTTGGATAATGGCCTTCACTCCTTGATCTTCTTTTCCACTGTAGATCGTGAAGGGTTGGTTCAGGTTGTACTCCCGTGCCCATGCAAGGTGGTTGACATCCTGCAGACTGTGGTGTGTGTCCTGCTGCTGAACTTCTTTCGACTGACTCAAATGTAATGCATTAACCCCAGCACTTAGAGACAGTTAGAAAAACCGAAAAAAAACCCAAGACAAGGTTTTGGCGTAATGTGCTAAAAGACACTGAAGTTGCATGTTTTTGCCAAACATTATGAAGAACACTTCAGCAATCTTTAGCATGTGAAACAGCAGCTATATTCACCAAAAAACAAAACAAAACAAAAAAAACAAGTCCTTACCTCCACATTGTGTATGAAACACAGCACATAGCTGAGGACAATCACAGTCACCAAAAAGAAGATCCGTACTTTGGCCAGTAATTTTATTCAACCGAAATTCTGTCATTCTGGACATTCTTTTATCTGATCAAACATCTACGAAAGCCACCTTGCAGTTTCAGATCCCTCACCATTTTTATATCAACACACTACTTTCTGCACTACAATGCTGTTCAAATAATCCTCTGGAGGGTCTGGTGCCACGGTGTGTTCCAACACCTATTTTTGTGTGGACAGAGGAGGTTGGAAGTAATCAAGAAAACTTGGGGCACCTGTAGGATTTGGTAGCAACAACTTTCAAGGTGTGATCAGGCTCTGTTGCTGGAGAACAGCTTTAAGTTGTTAACCCATTCGTTGTTCTTGAAAAAGCATTTTTGTTTAATTCTGAAATGTACATAATTTTTCAGTTTTGGGTAACTTTACCTTTTTTTAAACTCTGGCAGTTCACCACTTACCTTTGTACCATTTCAAGCTATTCATTGGACTTGAACTATTTGAATTTCAATTTAGGAAAATGGAAAAATTGGGGCGTTCTAAAACATTTGACCAGTATACATACATATATATATATATATATATATATATATACACAATAGTAATTAAACATTTATTAATTTAATTGTTTTGCAAAGCGTTCAGCAGTGATAAACTAAAAGTGAAAAGCATAAAGTATGGTTCACACATAAAAAAATTAAATATCAATGCTAAGAAGATAGAATGCATTTCTTCCAAAAAAAAAGGCCAAAATGTCAGAAAATTATAACTAAAATGGTAAATGGTTGTATTTATATAGCACTTTTATCCAAAGCGCTTTACATGATACATCACATTCACCCATTCACACACACATTCACACACTGATGGCGGAAGCTGCCATGCAAGGTGCTAACCACGACCCATCAGGAGCAATTAGGGGTTAGGTGTCTTGCTCAGGGACACCTTGACATGAGCTCGAGGATTTAACCGGCAGCCCTCCGGTTGCAAGATGGCCACTCTACCCACTGAGCCATGCTGCCCATCACAGAGTTGCTGTGACTAAAGGCATCTTTTGACTTGTGATATGCTTTGATTTTAATGTGGCATGAAAGTTCATGTCAGACTAAAAGCAGGTTCAATCATTTATTGTGGACAAAAAGCTAACATGTTTTTCATGCCTCTGTGACACAGTAAATGTATGCAAAGAAAGAAAATGCAAAAATGTGTGATAGTAGGATATAATATTGCATTTCCCTTTGGTTTACTTTAGACAAAGCAGATCCTTCACACAGTTGCAGTTTCTGCACATCACATGACTGCCCGTCAGACAAGGTTAAGAAAAGCCTGACAACAAACTCCTATCACAGTAATCGTTCTGTTTTGTGTAGTAAGTGCATGATCAGGACAATGCATTCTGTTCCGGGAGTAGAGCTGGTTATTTCTGGTGGAGCTGTTAGATCACATTCTTTTGGCGTGGTTATCAGATCAGGTGCTATCTGTAGCCAAAGTGTTTGTGCGTTAGGTCTTGCACGAGAGCTCAGACGCAGGAATAGAGAACGAGATAGGCAGATGCAGTATTGACAATGATTTATTTACAATAAACTCAAACAGAACTACTAATCGCAGCTATCGAACCACACAAACTAAACTGGGGACCCAAGCTGGGGAAAACTATGCTTCCCCTAGAGGTTGGCATACTAAACTAAGGTAAACACAAACCCACTGCAGGTGACACCTGGGAAGGAATGC
Source organism: Acanthochromis polyacanthus (assembly GCF_021347895.1). NCBI lineage: Eukaryota > Metazoa > Chordata > Actinopteri > Pomacentridae > Acanthochromis > Acanthochromis polyacanthus. Next base: position 61,815,277 of record NC_067113.1, read on the forward strand.
AAGATGGGGAAAAACCCACTAGGAAACTAACAAAACTAAGGTGCATTTCTAAAAGTTCAACTACATTAACTAGGGAAACTCTCAAATAGGATACAAGAAATACTCAAAATAACAAAGAGCTACAGTACCACAGGATTACTCTGGCCTGCAACAAAAGGGATCATTAAGCTATGACGACTATAAGAACAAAAAGGCTTCTAACTCTAATACTCTGAGACTAAGGCTAAACTAGGGCTATAGAAATACACTGACTAATAAGCAAACAGTGATCTACAAACAACAAAACTCAAGTTAAGGGCAATAATCCTCTGTAGGCTATAAACACAAGAAAACCTGACCTGTCACTGCTCTGACTGAGGCACTGCTACTGTGGCATTTACTGGGGTAAACTGGGAGCTGAAGGCTTGGGTGTCTGGGAAGCTGAAGGCAGAGGCTACGATGACAGGAGAAGGCATAAGGGGTTTGGGTTATGTGGAGATGGTGGAGATGAACCAGGCGATGTGTCCAGAGGGAAATGGATTTGAGCTGAAGACGAATCCAAAGAGTCAGACCGGAGAGTAGCAGGAGCAGGTGGAGTCCCAAAACTGCAGAAGAGCAGAAACAGGGTTACTGAGGTTCAATCAAGAGTTAAAGTTGTAGACTCTTCAGTAGTGAACTGACAGTGGAAGTTCACAATCCGGCATCTGAGGGCTGAATGGAGTCTGGTTATATTGTGTGGAGAAGTGGGCTGATTGACACTGGTGGACCTGCTCCTGCTTCTGCTGATTAACTGCAGTGGATTGCCTTCAGCTGCCGCTGCAGAACCCAGCACACCTAAAAAGGAAGCAAATACACAGAGAAGGAGGGCCCTATCTAGAGCCTGCAGAGGCAGGCTCTAGATAGGGCCAAAGTGTTCAGTACATTGTCATCGTTCTTGAGTCTGTTTGCGCCTGCAAAATGAAGCACAATTAATTTAGATTAAAAATGAATGCTATTTAATCATGATTAATCAAAACTAATCCACAACAACCCTGTGATTAATCTGATTTAAAAATTTTAATCATTTGACAGCACAATAATTACATAATTTATCCAAATGCAATTCTTAGCAACCAAGTTATGATACTGTAATAAGTACTCCATCCATTCTCTATACACCACTTCATTCTCACTCGGGTCGCGCTGGAGCCTATCCCAGCTGACTCAGTCAAAGGCAGGGGACACCCTGGACAGGTCGCCAGTCTGTCACAGGGCTACATATACAGACAAACAATCACACTCACATCTATGGACAATTCAGAGTTGTCAATTAACCTCAGCATATTTTTGGACTGTGGGAGGAAGCCGGAGTACCCAGAGAAAACCCACGCATGCACAGGGAGAACATGCAAACTCCATGCAGAAAGATCCCAGGCCCACCCCAGGATTTGAAGTGGAGATCTTCTTGCTGCAAGGCGAAAGTGCTAACCACTACTCCACTGTACAGCCCTGTAATAAGTACTATTTGGGTGAATTAAACCTTTAAAGTCTTAGGTAGGATATGAAGTAATGCTTTGTGTGGAATACTCGGTGTGGTCCTGAAAGTGCAGCCTCCACCTCTGTAGACAAACTTACTCCCTCAAAATGGAATACTCCTTGAATAAACATTTTAAATTCGAAGTATATTTTGAGTGAAATCATCCTTTAAAATCCTTTTGCATTTGTGTGCATTTAAATCATAAATTGTGCACTTGAGTGATCATCTATTGTGGTAGCTGTCTTTAAAAAAATGCAAATGCAACAGAAGCTCTCTCGGTGCAGCCCTGTGTGTGCAGCCTCTGGCTCTGCAGACACACACCATTGAAGTACAATCCTCTTTTCTGGAGCTTTTCTGACAAGTTCCAACTCCAGAGATGTCCTGCAAAGAACTCCATCTCTGCCATTCATTTAGATACTTTAGTAACTTCCCCATGGACACACATGTATTGCACACATTTCTCCCTCCCAACTTGTACATTTGTTTTGTGTTAAAATTATTTTTTGACCTTTTTAAAATACAGGACAGTTAAGAGAGAGACAGGAAATATGGGTAATTGCATTGGGGGAGTTACCGCTGCGATGGGGACTATAACCCCTTTTTATGGGCCGTCCATTTGATTTGATTTGACGTAGCAAAAGACGCTTTAAATAGATTTACATATTTGCAACGGAAGAACATTAGGGATGGGAAACTGCAAGGGGGACTTGTCAGATGTTTAATCAGTTAAAAGAATTTCCAGGCTGATAGAATTGCAGTTAAATGAAGTCATGTTGTGTTATTTGTAGCCCTTTTGTTTTTACTTTTTAATCCAGACCCAGATGAACCAGAGATGATCACCAGTCATGACACTCAGAACTCTGAAAAAGCTTTTTTGCATCTTCATTGTGATTGTCCCAATCTTTGTGCTGTATTCCATAAACAAATCGGAGAAAATGGAGGTGAGAACTTGTCTTTATTTATTTTTTCTTTTTTGGTGAATGTGGTTGCTGTTTGACACGTTAAAGATTACTGAAATGTTCTTCATAACGTTTGGCAAAAACATGCAACTTTAATGTCTTTTGGCAGGTTGCAGCAAAAGCTTGTCTAAGTTTTTTCTGTTTTTCTAACTGTCTCTAAGTGCTGGGGCTAATGCATAACAAAGTAAGATATTACTGTATTTGAATTACATTTGTAATATGTTTGTGAAGATTCTCAGTCTTAAAGGTTGTGGTGTTCAAAGGAGCTTCAGTCAAAATCAACTGGACTTCTCTTGTAGGTTCTCGAAGACATTTTATCTCTAATCAAAGAGACTTCTTCGGTTATAATTGACTAATGGGGAGTTACAGAATTTATAGTCCCTCCAGCTCTCATGGCTGATGGCCCATTAATGACACAGGACTCATGTGTCTCCAGGTGTGAACTGTTGTGAAATCGTGTGATCCACCAATGAGAACAGTCATGGTGATGGAGCATGTCAGGAGAGACTCAAGATGTAAACAATGGTGAAACTTTCAGGGAAGAGGCATTATCTCTGTGTTTTAGGTGTTTGATTAGTGATTTGCAAACCCCTTCTTCTGTTTAGAGATGACTCTTCCAGTTTAACATAGATGGCTTCCTTTACTCCTCTCTCAATCCATCTATCCTCTCTGTCCAAAATGTGGACATAGCTGTTCTCAAAGGAATGTCCTTTTTCCTTCAGATGGAGGTGGACTGCTGAGTCTTGTCCTGAGAAGTTGTTCTCCTGTGTTGGGCCATGCGCTTATGAAGCTGTTGTTTAGTGTGTAGTTGTGTAGTTGTACATAGGAGGAGGGGGGTTGTGACACCATTTATCAAACATTTATAAGACAGTGATAACGTTTCTCCCCAGAAAGTTTCTCCAACTCACTCCTGACTTGACAGATTCTCATCCTTTGTTGCGTAAACTGGCACTTCCACTTCCATAATTGTTGTTGTTGGTGGACGTCCTGGTGTCACAATTCCCACCTGGAGACATATGAGTCCTGTGTTGTTTATGGGCCATCAGCCATGTGAGCTGGAGTGACTATAAATTCTGTAACTCCCCATTAGTCCATTAGAACTAAAGAAGCCTCTTGGATGAACGTGAAACATCTCCAAGAGCCTACAAGAGAAGTCCAGTTGATTTTTACTGAAGCTCCTACGATTTGACTTTAATCCAGTAAAGTGATGTGTTACTGTTCCTAAACTCAGTAATCACATTATAGTTGAAGTATAGCCTGTTGCTATTTCTGCCTTGATTCTCACACAACTCAGTCTTGTCCTCATCACATTTTTTCTGATACTTTATCATTTAATTAAATATAGTTATTATAGTTGGGCAGTAATACAAAAGTAACTTGACAAGTATTAGAACAAATTACTCTTTGTGGAGACCAAAAACTTTAAGTTTTTTTTTTTTTTTTTTTTTTTTGAGTAACAGTGCACCAAACCATCAGTGTCTACAGGTCACAGGTATAGAGTTTTAAAAACTGTCAAATGATGTCTCAAAGCAGATTATAGTGCACATCACTCAAACAGGGGTAAAGAGGGCATTTATTGGGGAGTATTTTCATTGGCGGATAAATCCACATTTTGTGCTCAACGCTGAATCTTTACAGCTTCAGGAATGTGAAGATTTTTTAAAGTTTATCACAGTACTCATGTTCTTTGTTTGGTCGTGGCAGTTTTGGTGATTTGGTTTGCATTTTGTGAATGTCTCTGAGAAACTCTGTGTGGCTCTTCAAACAGTCTGCCGTTGACCGGTTTAAACTACTTTGTTGGTGATGAATGAGGAAGTTGGTTTTCCAGCTGATTGGCTGCAGGCTCTGACTACAAACTTTCTCCCCCCCACCTCCAGCAACTGCTCTTCTTGTTCATGTTTATCAGTCCAGAGCATCTCATTTGACTTTGCCTTGTTGGTTAAGACACGCAGGCAGTACTGTATGTGTGGTGGTAGTTCTTTGCCATAAATTTATTTTGTCTTATTTTTGAGTTAGATTAGGTATACATTTGCAGCTTTGTTTTACTATATTTTTGTATTTGGTAGACATTGGTCACCAGTTTAGAAATAAAAATGCTAAATGCTGAATTCTGCAGTTCTCCGGGGAATAGTGTGTCTCTTTGCATGTTGCATGAGGGTTTCCTCCTTAGTGAGACATTTGGAATGAGCAAAAGCAGTTAAGCAGTGTAACTTTGTAGCTGATTTGTTTTTAATATTTTTTGAACAACAAAGAAGCTCTATTGTACAAAGAAATTGACCATCTCTAACAATCTTTCACTATACTGGTTAAGACCAGCTCTGGTTTTGATCATTTAATGAAATCTGACAGTCAACTGTGGGTTCAGTGGCAAAGCAAAGAATACTGTCACTGGGTCATTCCTACTATTCGGTGCCATTTGAGTCCCCATGACACAGTATTGCATATTTTTGGTAAAAATGTCCTAATACTAATTTTCAAAAGCCTGGCCTATATGGTTAACAGTTCTCTACCATAATATACAATGATATGTATGCAGGAATATTTCAATTTTAAACAATTACCCTTATTTTTGGATAAGTAGGCCAAATTCCCAGGTCCCAAATCATGTTTGCTCAATTAAAAATACATATAAAAGTAATAGTAATGAAATAAACCCAACACTTTTCACTATTGTTGCACAGCTTCGTTTATAATCTACCTCCCCAAATGTTATTTTTTGTTATTTATACATTTTTACTGCTTAAAATATTCAAAATATGTTGTGTCCCTGAGTCAACTGTCCACCCTGTTACTTTGATACAAAGATCTCTGCACACGCCCCCCCAATGCATCATCTAGTCACATGATACAGGAAGTAGCTTACACTTTTGGAGGGAAAGTAAAGTAAGTACCTCTCTTTAAACAACCTTTTTTTAAAGTATTTTAGAATGCTTGACTGACGTGGTAAAGCATAAGATGTCCACCCTGTTACCCTGTTTTATAGCAGAAAATTATATTTTTTGGTAATTTCAAAAATATGGTTAATAAATATGCTAAAAATCTTCCTTGGTTGTCACTAAGTACTATCTTGTTTTTCATCACATTAGCAGTAAGGGACAGCTTGAGCATTAAATGTCCACCCTGTTACCGTCCACCCTGTTACCGTTTTGTAGAGTAACAGGGTGGACACACAGTAACAGGGTGGACATAACAGAGGTGGATAAACATCTTTCTTCAGCATATGTTGTCTTCTATTATTATTTTTGGTTATAAATTGATTATTTTATTTTTAGCTATTGAATGAATTTCCTATTTTAAATCATTGAATGAATTTCTAATATAATGAATTATATTGTTCAGTGAATTCGTATGTAAAGCTGATGCTAATGACGTTTTTGATGTTTTTCATATGACTAGTTGATATTTTTATTTACTTGTTGGAAGTATTTTTTTAAATAATTTTAATGTTCATGTAAAGGTTAAATAAATTTACTTTTTTAAATAAAATTTTGTTTACAAATATTAGGTCCATTCTGTGACGTCTTGTCCACCCTGTTACTCGTCTGTCCACCCTGTTACCTTATTTTTTGATGAGAATTAGATAAAAAGTCTGAAATATTTAGCATGTCTTTGTGTTTACTTGCAGTTTCTAATTAGTATAATGAAATCACTAAAAAAAAAAAGCAGATTCCATTGAAATTATCTTAAAATTGAAAAGAAATGTGTTCAAATTGTGTTGTGCTTTACAATAGAGCACATTTTTTGTACATATACTTCTTTGTTAATATTTCTCAAAATTGATATTTCAAGGGTAAATTAAGGGACATTTTAGCTCTTACTAAATGTAATTATTATAGCTAGAGTGGTTTGGAAACATAGTGTAATAGATGTGAGAATGTCCCGTAACAGGGTGGACATTTGCTGTCTGTCACATGCAAAGAATTTAGTAAAAATATTAGATTATTGATATCCTGAGCTGGACCAATATAGTTTTCTTATAGTTTGATAAGTAATCCTTCAGATAAAAGATGAAAAAATTCGAAATTTTAACATTTTTTTAATAGATTAAACAAGGCCGAAATGGCACCGAATAGTAGGAATGACCCCACTATGTAAATCAGATCTTAACATTGGATTAATTTATTTATTTTTTTAATTTGGTGTCAGTCTGTGGAGAATCTGATCTTTAAAGTGCAATTTTAATGTATCCACTGCATAAATGTTCCTCAGTCAGAGAACAAACCGGTTTTGGTCATTATTTTTTCACACTACCAGTCAAAAGTTTGAACACACCTTCTCATTAAGTGGTTTTTATGTAATTATTTTATCCATTGTAGATTAATACTGAAGACATCAAAACTATTTAAAAAATACATATGGAATTATGGGCTGCACAGTGGAATAGTGGTTAGCACTTTCACTTGCAGCCTGGGCCTGGGAGTGATTATGTGTGTATGTAGCCCTCACCCAGAGAAGTCTCTCTCAACACTGGAGCCACACAGGTTTGTTTTACTCAGAGGCATGAGAGGTGGATCAAAAATAAAATCCTTTATTTTTTAACAATTCTCTAAAATGTATTCTTTTAAAATAGATTAACACCATTCACTCTGGGTGCAAACAAAAGAAAAGCTTACCAGGTGGGTAGGGCCTAGCAAAGGGGAAGGGGATCCCCCAAAATAATGCAAAAACACCCAGACATATGTGACATATACTGTGAAGTGAACCAATTCCCAGGGAGCACAGCATACAAAAAGGAGGGGGACATCACCACCACCACCTGCCTTCAGCAACTATAAAGGAAATAAGAAATTATTGGGGAAAACAAGCAATGAACACAACATAATATATTATTAAAAACAGAATATACAATAAGGGGCTGGTTCAGATTAAATTATATAAATCACAAACAAAACACCAAATGCCCCAAAACGGAACCAAATAATCAGAAACAACAATTAACCAATAAAACAAAATATTCAAAACAGTATAAATTCTCATCAAACAATTAAAATTAAACTCATTAAATACGAAGCATGCGGTCGATATGTATTGATCAATACATGCAATACACCGTCAACAATTAAAACTCAGCAGACAGCAGAGGTCAGACAAAACAGACAAAAACAGCAGCAGGAGACAAAACAGCAGGAGACAAAACAACAGCAAGAGACAAAATGGTAGGAGGAGATGTGAGATCATGTGTTTGTTACAAGACAAACTACTTCTCTCAAATTCAGCTGTTTATTTTCAAACATCAGTGTCTCAAAAAATCTTGTACAAGGACCTCTTCTGTTTGGAACAGCCTCACAGAAAAGGAAACAGTTTATAATGAACAAAACATTTTATTCTTCATGGTGCAATGTGATTGGCTACAGGACATACACATAATTCAAATGATGAAATATGAATGGCTAGGAGGAGGGGATGAACCATGGTTTGGCTCTGTTCTCCCTATGGTTGTTGCACAGATATGTCCACGTCTCTTGGCACATGATTCATCCAAAACACAGCCGCTGAACCCTGTGAAAAGAAACCTTTCTAAAGCTTGTTTTGTGCTTTGCGCATCCGTGAGATCCGTACGGCTCCGTGCAGACAACTTATGTCATTTTAGTATCCACGTTCCCTCGAGCGGCCCTTATCAAGTGGAAAATTTCCTTGCCGCGCACCTCCACATTTTTCTCACTATGGGGACGGAGCAGTGTGGAAAAACATGGCAGAAAGCCAGGACCGTCTCGTAGCTGAAGTCTAGAAATAACTTATGATTCCTCACCCAGAGATCACTTTGACAACCAGGTTATTAACAACTCATGGTGTAAAATTAAAACTAACTTCTGAAATGCTTTTTTGGTAAAATGCCATATTGTAAATGATGTAAACAACGGCAAACTTATTTTCCAGTTTAGTACCACAGGAGACTAGGTAGACATGTGTTTGCGAAACACTGCCCCCTGCAGTTTGGGAGCACACTGCATTGAGTATAAATGCACACACGATCTCTCGTGTGGATTTCCGAGTGGCTCGTTCGTGCGGAAAGTATAACCCAGCCTTAATACTTCCCACTCTGTACTTGTCATTTCTTCTCCTTTTTTAGCTGTGATGCAGCCATCGGTGGCATTTCATAGGAAGGATTGTCAAGGTTTCCCACCTTAAATAAGCAGTTTCAGTGCAGTGTGCTGTTACCTTATAAGGGAATAGGAATATACTGTGAGGCATAGCAAAACATCTGCATGTCTTTGCAATGTGTATGCGTAGAACCACTCCATGTTGTGGTGTGTGTGTGTATATAAACAGATAGGGTTAATGCCTGAATCCATATCTCTCCCTTGAAAGATCAAGGGCAAGCAACACATTAATTGCACAATAAATGGTTATTAATATCAATATTGTAATAGCCATATGTGATATTAATTTCAGTGTTAGGCCAGCAGTGCCTTTAAAAAATAATAAATCCTGACAGAGACAAAGTAGCAGTAGGAGACAAAACAGCAAGAGAATACAAAACTGCAGGAGGAGACAAAACTGCAGGAGGAGACAAAACTGCAGGAGTCCCAGTCAGCTGACAGTGATGTCCGCAGCGGCACGCACAACTACCTGAGCCTGATAAAAACAACATTAGCATTACTATGCTAAACTGCTAAAAAGACGGCGCAGTCACTACATTTATAAATGTACATACCTGTCAATAGCGGCAAATACACACACGTACAAGGAGGGAGGAAGAGAGCCCAGGCAGCTCTACAAGTTACCTGTGACCACAGGAGTGCTGGCCAGATAATCATATACACCAGAACACCATGCTAGAGAGGACACTGACAACATCCAGCTAGAAGTGGGTGACACAATCTGGGGACACACCAGTCACTCTGCAGCACAAAGCAAACGTCTTAAGCATACCATAAATGAAGCCTCACCAGTGAGACACAGTGGGTGCAGACATACCTGTCACAGCCAGACCTGCACATAGAAATGACACAGATGGTAGCAGAGGAAGAAACAGGAGAAGGGCCGCAGAGATTGTGGGCAGGTGAGCTGATTACTGCAATGCCCTTCACCTGCAGTAATCAGCTGAGTGCAGGCAGGTGAAGCAGGGAGAGCAAGAAGGCGAGTGACAGGGAGCGAGAGACAGGAGGGAGAGATAACAGACAGACAGAGGGAGTCAAAGAGACAGATCAGGAACCAAGGGAGAAAAGAGGAAAAAGAGGGAGAAGGGGAAAGAAGGGCAGGGGCTGTAGCAGGATCATAACATCTTGTTCACCACATTTCATGTTTCAGTTTCAGAAGAAAGAAAACCTCACCATCATCACTCCAAGAGCGGTGCCAAAGAAACCGCATGATATCTGGACTTTCCAGCCACTGTCCCCTAAAGAGGACCTTGAAAAAAAACTCCTATTGGAATCCATTGCTTGGCCAGAAACTCCACCTTGGCAGACTCCTCTTTCCCTGAACGAAACCAGTTGCCCGGCTAACAGCACCTTCACCATTCTTCCACAGAGGGGAGATGGACAGTGGCATGTAGGGGACAAGCTGAAGGTGCTGATCAAAATGTATGACTTCCAAGGCCGTCCTAAGAAGTCTGGAGGAGAGGTCTTATTGGCTCGGGTGCACAACTTGACTCTTGGCGCAGGTGTGGTTGGGAAAGTGGAGGATCATCTCAATGGCACCTACCGGTACTCTGCTGTTTTCTCTTTGCTCTGGGAAGGAAGTGCTTGGGTTGAGGTAAGAATAAAATTTCCCACGTTAAATGGGGGCTTTAAATGCTGTTATAGCATTGACTGATAGCCAAGATCTGTTCGTAGTTAAATTTAGAATAATAAGAGTGACAGATTCACCTCTTGGAATCCTATTTCAAGACAGCAACTGCAAGTTTAGCTGTCTTGTCTGTTTAAATGTTGCAATTTCTCAGACATCAAGGATGTTGAGGAAAAGTCTGCTGACACTGGCTCGTTTGCATAAAGACAAATTTATTACAAAGAAGACCAGGACCGATCAGGCACCATGGATACCCGGTAGCATTCTCAGCTTGAATCCCAGAGATAACTCACTTATATATGTTCATGTATGGAGAGTTCTTAACATTTTTTTTATCAGCAACAAATTCTCACTTTCTCCATATAAGGTACATCATTCCAACATGTCCCAGGACAGGAACAAAGATCTCTTATTTTAACACATCTAGGAGTAGCAATCATCCCAGGAATGACAAACATTTCTCAACTATTGTATCAACATTTCAGGCCGATGGTTTCTGTAGCGCATCTCAAGATAACCCAAACTGCAGTTGGCACCATACAAACTGAGCTGAACTGAACACATATCTCTGGTGAGATACTAGAATGTCAAGAGATTTGTTTACTTCAGAAGTTGATTAAAAATGGACTTTTTAAGCTTTAAATTCACTCTTTTCCAAATGAGAGGACTGTAAGGTGTTTTATATAGATAGCATTCCCAGTATGTGGGGAAAATATATTATCAGCCTGTTTCTTAAACTTTTTTTTTCCGCTGATGAGCCCGATTCACGTAATCTTGTCAAACAAGTTTGGCTGGATTTGCTGGAGTATAAACATGCCCAAATCTACTGGAACAGAACAGATGCTAAAATTAGCCTGTGCTCTGTTGGTAGCTTCCCACTGGTAAAAGAAACACACAGTGGATATACCTGATGTGATGTAAACTGTAACCCGATAAACTGACATGAATTAAAATACTTCTTGGTCCTGGAAGTAATGCTAGGCTACTACTGTAGGTATGTTTGTTCGATGGACGTGAAGCATTTACATGATGACAGTCAGATGGTTTAATTTATTCCATCTTTGTCTAAGTTTTTGATTTTTATACTTAACAGGCCATCCTTCAAAGGTGATTGGACTGATTGGGTGCTTTTGTTTTTGGCATGGGATTTAGCAAACAGACTATTCTCCATCCATGTGTTGAATTCTGCTGTCTAAGAATAGCACCTAAAAAAAGAAGCATCTCACAATTTTGCAGCCTTTTTCCTGAAAATACTATGTTTTGTGCTGTGGACCGATGGAGTTGTTTAATCTGTGATACATCAACTTTATGCCAGGAACAAGGGTTGCAGCTTCAAGTAATTCTTGAAGTTAAATCCAGTTGTGTTCTCTGTCCTATCAGGTGACACTGGTTCACCCCAGTGAGGCCATCACGGTGCTACGCAGGTTGAACAGTGAACAGCCTGACAGAGTTGACTTCCAAAGCCTCTTTCGCTCAGGCTCTGTCTCTGAAACTACCATCTGTAACGTATTCCTGCGTTCGACCGAGCAGCCGCTGTGCAACTACACTGACCTCCATACAGGTGATCCTTGGTTCTGCTTCAAGCCAAAGAATCTGACCTGTGATACCAGGATCATCCACTCCAAGAGAGGATTCAAACAAATTCTCAAGGCCAATGAGGAAAAACTCTTTCAGCTGTGAGTAACTTATGTTGTTCTCTTTTGAGGGAAATTTCTGGAGTTATTAATGCAGTAAAACATGTTTTAAATCATACAAAAATTAAGATCACCACTCTGAACTACACTATAATAATTTCTGTTGATTTTGGATTCCATCCTTCCAGAAACTGACAGATGCACACTTGATTTATTAAAGCTTCCTTAAAAAATGTATACATCCAGCAAACATGGAGGATCAGCGATATTCATTTGCAGTTGTGTAAATGGTTGCCTGGTAAATACAGGTCTGCTGTTCACTCTTTTTTTTTTGTTCTCCATTGCTGCAACAGGTAAATATCCCGCTCTTGAGCTGCAATATGATCCACTATTTTTACCAGCTGTTCATTAGTCTGTAGTGTTTACTCAGAGCTTTGTCTGTTGAAAACAGCTGGCTTCTGTGTCAAATAAATGATGCTGATGAATGGTGAAACTGCAAATTTAAGCATCATAAGTTTAACAATTAGTATAAAGTATAAAGACACTACAAATCTGTCACTTAACACACACTCGTTGTGTATGGCAATAATTATTTAATGCAGGTTTAATTAGGGTCCAAGCACCGAAGGTGCCCAGGACAGACGGTGCAAGGGCACCGACTGTCCAAGGCGCCGCGGTGCCTAGGACCCTATTGAAACCCTAGGGTTTTATTATTATTATTATTCATTCTTTTTCAACATTTTGAAATGCATTTTTGGCGGCCTTAACGTACCCCAAAATGTATGGAACTTGGCATGCACATCAGGACTGCCAAAAAATTTGATATATTATGGAAGTTGTGCATGTGTGTGCCAAAATGACTCCATATCGCCCCCTGCAAAATTGAAAAAGTGGTCATTAGGCCAACTGCCACAATGTCTAATCTACAGTCATAGCACCACCTGTTGGTAACAGTAAGTTTAAGGCCTTACATTTTCAGGTACAATGGCCCCAAACTTGGTGATATAATGCTGGAAATTGGTCAGCCAAGTCTTCACCTCTTGACAATCCCACACTGTGAAGGCTGTGACATTTCATGCAATGCTGTTGCCATAGCAACCAAATATCGCCATGAAAAAACAAAGTACTTTTTCACAGGTTAGGAATACTCCAGCACTCACTAAAATTATCACATACGTCACCATCGACCCATGGAACAACACTGTATGCATCTCGGCACTGCACATGCTATAGCACCCCCAGCAGACTCTTTAACAAACAGCCCCCCCAGCACACTTCACCTACATCCATAAAATTTGGGAGGCCTATAGAGCACATCAGGACGCACAAAAAAGCCTCATGGAGCCATGCCCTAAACCCAACAGGAAGTCGGCCATCTTGGATTAATTGTGAGATTTTTGTCATTTTTGAGCAAACTCCAGGAGACCTGAAATTTTGTCAGTCCACACAGCGGGACTTGGTGATGAAAACTTATCAAAATGTTAAGCACAAGCCAAATGGTGTGGCCATGGCAACCATCAGAGATTTGATGCTTTGTCATGAAACATCAGCTGCTGTATAACTATCCTCTGCCTGCTCCAATCTGCCTCAAACTTTCCATGTGTGATCAGAGTCCAATCCTGATCACATCCATAGGCCAATATACACTCTTGGTTGCAGCGCCACCTGGTGGTTGGACAGGAAATGCTCTATAACTAGTCTGTACATGCACCAATCTGCCTGAAACGTTGCATGTATGATCAGAGTCTGGTCCTGATGATATCCACAGGTGGAAATACACTCGGTCGCAGCACCACCTGGTGGACATGCATGGATTCGCCCACCAGCAAGGATGCGAGGACCCGTCCAACGCTGCTTGAGCTTTAATTTTCTAATTGATTTTTCTCGGTTCAAAATGCTTTCCAGTTTGTGTTTGCAAATGTTTAAGATTTTATTATGTATGCTTTGCTTCAGCGGTGTCAACATTAAAGTCTCAATTCCAGCTTCAGGACCTGCTAGTGTCACTGTGTTGCCAAGACAGAAAGGTAAAGGATCTTCTCATTACTACAATCACCATAGCCTAACAATGAAAGTGAATGAAAACTAAACATCTGCAAAACATTTTTTCAGGCCAGTTGGAGAAGTATGAACTGCAAAAAGTTTTATCATGAACACCACACATACAAATGATAATGGAGAAAATCAACTTCAACATATTGAATACATTGAAATTTGTAACTACATGTAGATGCATGTAAGAGTTCCACTGAAATGGAAAAATGAGGGGGCCATTGTTCAGTAATTTTCCAATTATGTATTTCACAAACTATTTAGCAGGAGGATAGCACTTGACTCCTAACACTCAGCTGTAATGCTTACTCTGGTACATGTGCTGCAAAGAATTAAAGAAAGAAGTTGCAATGAAGTTATGCTGCTAACAAGTCTTTTTGTCATAGACCTCAAAAGTTGTTTTGAAAACATTAAACATAACTGTATCAAGTAAAGTAACCTATCTATATTACAAGAAATCAAAGTAAGGAAAATAAGGTCATGAATCAACAACTTTAAATATTGACGTTAATTCCGTACAGTGTCAATTTACCTGAGTAATTTTAACATTAAGAATTAAAACGCCACAAAAATGACATAAAACACAACTTAACTAAACAAAAATAAATATTAAGGGTCAAACTGTATGTTCTTGTTAATCATGAAAACTACACACGTGGACAAAATTGTTGGTACCCCTCAGTTAAAGAAGGAAAAACCCACAATTCTCACTGAAATCACTTGAAACTCACAAAAGTAACAATAAATAAAAATTTATTGAAAATTAAATAATCAAAAACAGCCATTACTTTTGAATTGTTGATTAACATAATTATTTAAAAAAACAAACTAATGAAACAGGGCTGGACAAAAATGATGGTACCTCTATAAAAGATTGAAAACTATTTGACCAGAGTGACATGATTAACTCAGGTGTGTCATTTAATTGACATCACAGGTGTTTCCAAACTCATAATCAGTCAGTCTGCCTATTTAAAGGGAGACAAGTAGTCACCCTGCTGTTTGGTGAAAAGGTGTGTACCACACTGAACATGGACAACAGAAAGCGAAGGAGAGAATTGTCCCAGGACATCCGAAAAAAAATTATAGACAAACATCTTAAAGGTAAAGGCTATAAGACCATCTCTAAACAGCTTGAAGTTCCTGTGACAACAGTGGCTCATATTATTCAGAAGTTCAAGACCCACGGGACAGTAGCCAACCTCCCTGGACGTGGCCGCAAGAGGAAAATTGATGACAAATTGAAGAGACGGATCGTTCGAATTGTATCCAAAGAGCCCAGAGCAACCTCCAAAGAAATTAAAGGTGAACTCCAAGGCCAAGGTACATCAGTGTCAGATCGCACCATTCGTCGTTGTTTGAGCCAAAGTGGACTTCATGGGAGACGACCAAGGAGGACACCACTGCTGAAAAAAACTCATAAAAAAGCCAGACTGGAAGTTGCAAAAATGCATGTTGACAAGCCACAAAGCTTCTGGGAGAATGTCCTTTGGACAGATGAGACCAAACTGGAGCTTTTTGGTAAGGCACATCAACTCTATGTTCATAGACTCAAAAACCAAGCATACGAAGAAAAGAACACTGTCCCTACGGTGAAACATGGAGGAGGCTCAGTAATGTTTTGGGGCTGCTTTGCTGCATCTGGCACAGGGTGTCTTGAAAGTGTGCAAGGTACGATGAAATCTGAAGACTATCAAGGCATTCTGGAGAGAAATGTGCTGCCTCGTGTCAGAAAGCTTGGTCTCAGTCGCAGGTCATGGGTCTTCCAACAGGACAACGATCCAAAACACACAGCCAAAAACACCCAAGAATGGCTGAGAGAAAAGCGTTGGACTATTCTAAAGTGGCCTTCTATGAGCCCAGATCTGAATCCCACTGAACATATGTGGACGGAGCTGAAACATGCCATTTGGAGAAGACACCCATCAAACCTGAGACAACTGGAGCTGTTTGCTCATGAGGAGTGGGCCAAAATACCTGTTGACAGCTGCAGAACGCTCATTGACAAATACAGAAATCGTTTAATTGCAGTGATTGCCTCAAAAGGTTGTGCAACAAAATATTAAGTTATGGGTACCATCATTTTTGTCCAGCCCTATTTCATTAGTTTGTTTTTTAAATAATTATGTTAATCAACAATTCAAAAGTGATGGCTGATTTTGATTATTTAATTTTCAACAAATTTTTATTTATTGTTACTTTTGTCAGTTTCAAGTGATTTCAGTGAGAATTGTGGGTTTTTCCTTCTTTAACTGAGGGGTACCAACAATTTTGTCCACGTGTGTAACGAGACTAATGTAGAACTAAAGTTGACCATAAAAAATATACATTAAATGTTACATGTATGAATGAGTGACTCTGTTGTAATGAGTGACATGTACTTTTATCACAATGAACATGGACTGATAATCAGCGGTCTAAGTTGTGTATTAATCTGTGGCTGGAAATGGTCAAACAAAAACAAATCCACGATACGCTGCCTCCACAAAACAACACACCTTTTTTTTTAAAAAAAAAAAAAACAGTTTGAAGACTACAAGTCTGATGCATTTATGTGTTATTGTCCTCAAATATGTTGATGCAAGTACATCCTGGGTAGATGGGTGTTTATTTGAGAACAGGTGGGACCAGTGAGGGTAGAAAATTGAGTCCACAAAGACATACAATTACCAGGATCTCCATCAATAATAAACTGATTTGGAACTTTTCAAGGGATTTATCAACAAAGTTATTCTTATCTTTCCCTCCTCTCAGGTCAAGCAGTCGTGAACAACAGCAATGTGGAGTCTGGACCCTCTGGCTATTACTACCAGGGTGCATGGCAAACACTAATTGGCACCAAAGTTCAGCAGTTCAACACTCCCTCAGCCATCACTCAGTGTCTGAAAGGCAAAGTGGTCCACCTGTACGGAGACTCCACCATCAGGCAGTGGTTTGAGTACTTCAGTGGAGCACTACCAGGTAGTTTCCTCTCAGGGATTGAAGGAAAAAGACTCATTTTCTTCACACTGAATCTGTTTCCTCTGTAATACTTTTAGATCTCAAGGAGTTTGACCTGCACAGCCAGAAGCAAAATGGACCTTTCATGGCCATGGACTTTGCAAACAACATCTTGGTGACGTTCCGCTGCCATGGTCCTCCTATCCGTTTTCGCGATGTCCCAATCAGCGAGTTGCGCTACATTGCCAATGAACTAGACAATGTAATCGGAGGCACCAACACTGTCGTGATCTTTGGCATCTGGTCGCACTTCAGCACTTTCCCAGTGGAGGTCTACATCCAGCGGTTGCAGAGCATCCGCAGGGCAGTGATACGCCTGCTGAACAGATCTCCAGGTACAGTGGTCATCATCCGGACAGCAAACCCCAAAGCTTTGACGCTCTATGAGACTCTGACCAACAGTGACTGGTACTCACTGCAGAATGACAAAATACTCAGGGCCATATTTAAAGGATTGAATGTTCATCTGTTGGATGCCTGGGAGATGGTCCTGGCCCACCACTTACCTCACAACCTCCACCCACAACCTCCCATTATTAAGAATATGATCAATGTTCTCTTGTCCTACACATGCCCTCTAAAGGGAGGCTAGATTTTGTCTTTGCCTTTTGCCCTCCGCTCGGTGGCTCCTGCGGGGGGGGCTGTGTGGACCTCCTTGGGCTGGAGGAGACAGTTCCCTCCTTTTGGTGGATGTTTTCCTGCATGCCAGACCCACCACACCGGCACTTATCAAAACTCACTAGAGTCTGTTCCTCCGGTCGCTGAGTCAGTGGAGGTTGCTGGGTTAGTGTCTGTGGATCTCACTCTGCTTCTTCTATCCTTCCTGTGGTCTCCTGACATCTTCATGATTGATCCTGTTGGGATTCTGTCGTATCTGGTGTTTGTGAAGGGTCTTAGATTTGTAACTGGTTTCAAGGGGTGAATTAAAGAGCACAAATAAATAGAATCTTTTTCACTCAGAACACAGTCTATGCCTCACTGTTCTGTCTGTTTGTTTTATGTTTCACTTGGGTGTGCACAGCCCTCAATGGCATAATGTAGGAAACAGCTTGAAATAAACATGATAGGTTAATTTGCCATGAGAGCAGGTGATGGTCACAGTCACAAATAAGAAAAAAAAATTGCATGAAGCTTAAGTAATGACACCATTTTTGGTGTCATTTTTGAGCGGACTTGCAGACAAATAAAAGAAAAAAAAGATTTTGTCTTCAGCAATCCATGCACAGCCGAGACTAACTACAATTAGTCGTTTTGAATACACCAGGTTGGATAATAAAGATAACCTAACACCTACATCCTCATGTTTGGGATTGTAGCACAGCATTTCTGGAAATGCTGGAATTCTGTAGCCAGTGCAGAGACAGATAATATTGCCATGACATTTCATACATAATCCTAGTCTATGAAACAGACTTATAGTCACTCATCTGGGAGCTAACTTCCACTTCTAAGAAACTCTACTGGTCTTGCTTCAAGGTGATTGTAGTTTGCCACATTAATTTTTTGAAGTGCTATTAGTGTTGTGATTTCTGGAGACAGTTTATGGTACAAATATAGTTTTAGCTCCAGGGCATATTCAGTTTCTGGTTTTCACCATTCATTGGTTCATCTTGTCTATTTGGGATTTACTGCTCAATATTTTAATAAACACCACAGATGGCGACACCTTTGGACAGAGATGGGGACAATTTCAGAAAGTTTTAGAATTCAGAGTTTTACTATATAAGCAGAAGAGCCATTTACAGCTGCCATGTGAAGCACAAATGGGAAAACTATCAGTCTCTTGTTGCTCTACACTTGAGGTTGAATTTGAAGCTGCTGGATTGCTTTGCAGTGCAAAAAGGGAAGAGGGCGCTATTGTTCTTCAGAAAAACACAGATGCATTCAAGTCTGCACTGACCAACGGTGGTTCTAACATTACTGACAGAGCAAAGATCTTCCAGAGAAAACCAACATTATAACTGGGGCCCAGGGGAGCCACCAGGGAGTTTGGGCCCCATGAAAAGAAATTTTACTGGGACCCTGTAGCGCCGGACATAAGGCCGGCGAAAATATTTTGCGCTGTTTACATAAAACTGTGCATTTTAATGATATTTTTGACTATTATTTCCCATATTTGTGAAAAGGACAATGTGACAGTTACTTGGTAGGGGAAGCATTGAACACTCTGAATACTCTGAATACAATGTTTCATTTATTTACTGAAAGATTGATTCTCATTCTTCAGCATAAATTTTCCCAAAATTAAATTACATACCTGAATAATACAAAACTTGAACATAAAATAACCTCTTCCATTAAATAAATTGCAATTATCATCTGTGAAGAAACAGATCAAATAAAAAATAAAATAAATAAATAAATAAAATACAAAAAGCCAACTGCCTTTTATGATTCCTCACCACCATCTATAGAATCATACAAGCACAATAATAAAATCAGCTGGAGATGTTAAACTAAGTCAACAAAGTTGGTCCATTCATAAAGAAAAACATAACAGGCCAGATACAACCTTGCTCAGCCAAGCTTCCTCTTGCACACATATTTACAATACATATTTACAACTGGCCCTTGCTCAACCTTTCTAACCAAGAGCCCAACGCCGAGCCTTCTCAATAGCGAAATCATTGATCAGGTCTTTGAAGTCTAGCTTTCTAGCCAACTGACTTTCGATGGACAGCATGGCAAGACTGCAGAGCCTTTCCTGTGACATTTTGGACCTAAAGTAGTTTTTTTTAAATCATTTTTAGCTTGCTGAAAGCTCTCTCACCACCTGCAACACTAACTGGCAGTGAGCAAAATATATGCAAAGCAATACACACTTCTCCAAAGATGCTTTGCAGCTGCAGCTTACAAATAGCATTCAGGAGTTCAAGAGGGGACAAGTTAGGGAGGAAATTGGAAGCGTATACACTGTTAAGGTGTCTTACTTCATTTTCAAAATCAGGTGTAAGATCACCAGAATACTTTGTGATCAATTGTTGGCACAGAGAAGAGATTTTGTCCTCACTAATCTGCCCAACTTTCAGAACAGCAGAAAATTAATTTACAATATTTGCTGTGGTCTGGAACCTAGTCCCCAAGTCACTTATGATACTGTCCATAGCAGTAAAAAACAGTGTTCCGAAACACAGTTTCTGCACTCTCCCGAGACCTCTCCTCTTCAGAGGTCTCATCATGGAATCTTCGCCTTTTCTTCTGGCGGCTGCAGTTGCTCACCTCCTTCCTCAGTTGTGGGTACTGGGCTGTTCATTAGTCTGTAGTCTGGGTTGTGGGCTTGTTCAGGGTAGGGGGCTCACAGGCCTCATAGACAGCAGCTGCTGCTGCTGCACTTGACGTGTCTGTTCAAACATGCATCACTTTGACACGGGGGAGGGGGGGCTGATTAAATACGGGCAGCTTGCTAAATGTGAACAGTGAAATATAAAATTCCAGAGTTTTCTTCAAAAATATGAGCTTGTGGTGCACATTAGATTTAGGTCTCACACACAAAGGGCAGTTTTATTGTGAAGGGGAAAAACGGGGTTTTGAACCTCCAGGTTTTGGCGGAGGGAAGTTGTTGTGTCCCGCCGGAGTTGTGGCAAGAAGCAAGAGTGGAGAGTGGAAAATAAAGTTGTTGAGACACCTGGCGATTTTCGTCTCCTTTTCTCCAGCCTCCACATTGGTGACCCCGACGTTGAACCTCACCAGACAAGTGGGGACATGTCGACCGAAGCGACTTCGTCTGCTGTGGCTGCTGCTGCTGCTGTGGTTCCACCGGCTGTGGTTCCGCCGGCTGTCTTCGCGGCTACTGTAAAGCTGCCGGATTTCTGGACACACGACCCAGAACCGTGGTTCCAGCATGTTGAGGCCCAGTTTCACCTGCGTGGCATCACCACAGACAACACGAAATATTTTCACGTCATCGCGGCTTTGGATTCAGCCACTACTCGCAGGTTGATGGGACTGCTGCGTGACCCACCGACTGCCGGCAAGTATGCGGCACTGAAGACTCAGTTAATATGGACATACCAGCTCTCGGATATGGAGCGGGCCGATCGACTGTTATCTCTGAGTGGGTTAGGAGATAGCAAGCCTTCGGAGCTGATGGAGAATATGCTGCCACTGCTGGGCTCCGGTGACACTTCATTCCTCTTCACCCACTTGTTCCTGCGCCAGCTCCCGCCTCAGGTACGCACTGCCCTGGCTGCCTCTCCCCTCATCTGCACTAAAGATTATAGGGGTTTGGCCGAAGAAGCTGACAGACTGTTGCTAGCATCCCATCAGTTTTCGGTGCATGCCCTGTTGCCGGGCGGGTCCGACGGTGATGATTCAGTGGAGGTAGCTGCCATCACGGAGCGCCGGAGAAGGGAGAGCAGCCTGTGTTTCTTCCACCGCCGCTTCGGAGTGAAGGCTCGGCGATGTGTCCAACCGTGTTCCTTTCAGCGGCCGGGAAATGAGCAGACCGGCGCTCGCTAGCAGCTGCGTGCACCGGTGACAACGACAACAAGCTGCTTTTCGTTGAGGACAGCGCTTCTGGACGTCGTTTCCTCGTGGATTCGGGGGCGCAGCGGAGCATCGTTCCCCCCTCCTCTGCTGACAATTTGGGACAAGGACAAGGACCCCCGCTGGATGCAGCTAATGGCACACCTATCCGCACCTATGGCACCAGGTTTATGACCGTGTCTTTTAATGGCCGTGAGTTTAGCTGGGACTTTGTGGTAGCTTCAGTTTCAGTACCTATTCTGGGTGCAGATTTTCTGTGTGCATTCAGGCTGTTAGTAGCTGTAACTAACAGATGTTTGATTAATGCTGTATCTTTTGAATCTTACCCGTCTACTCTGGGGTTCGCAGGGCCTGTACTGGAAAACATGCTCGCCAATGGGAACACATACCAGCGCCTGCTCGCGGAGTTTCCTGCCCTTACGGTCCCCACTTTTTCTACTGCAGTAGCTAAACACGGGGTTGAGCATTACATCACTACAGTTTTTGCACGCGCGCGCCGTCTGGATGCAGCTAAGTTGGCCATCTCCAAAGAGGAGTTTGCCAGCATGGAGCGGCTGGGCATCGTGCGCCGTTCTGACAGCCCATGGGCTTCACCACTACACTTGGTTCCAAAGTCCGATGGGGGCTGGCGGCCTTGCGGTGATTTCCGGCGCCTCAACAATGCTACCACTGATGACAGATACCCAGTCCCCCATATTCAGGGTTTTTCTGCGCACCTGGAGGGGGTGGTCATCTTCTCCAAAGTCGACTTGGTGAGAGGTTATCACCAGGTACCTGTCCGTTCAGAGGATGTCCCTAAAACCGCTGTCATCACTCCTTTTGGGCTGTTCGAGTTTTTGAGGATGCCTTTTGGCCTGAAGGGCGCGGCTCAGACATTTCAGCGGCTCATGGACTCTGTGTTGCGCGATATGCCTTTCCTGTTCGTGTACCTGGATGACATATTGGTGACGAGTGCGTCCATGGAGGAACACTTGTTACACCTTCGCAGACTTTTCGAGCGTCTCAGTGAACACAGATTAATTGTGAACCCGGCTAAGTGTCTGTTCGGTCTTTCAGAAATTGAGTTCCTGGGACACTGCGTGTCGCGACGGGGCGCTGTGCCACTCCCTGCCAAAGTCGAAGCAGTTTCGGCTTTTCCGCGTCCTAGCTCTGTGAAACCCCTTCAGGAGTTTTTGGGGATGGTTAATTTTTACAACTGTTTCATCCCCCAAGCTGCACACATCATGCACCCCTTATACAACGCGTTAAAAGGAAAAAAAGGTAACCAGGACATTGAGTGGACCCCGGAGAGGTTGCTAGCTTTTGAGGAGGTGAAGGCGGCACTTGCCAATGCTGCCCTGTTAGCGCACCCTGACCCGGCTCCACCCATTGCCCTGACCTCCGATGCGTCCGATTACGCCGTCGGGGCGGTTTGTGAACAATGGTCTGACGGGGCATGGCAGCCGCTAGCTTTTTTCAGCAGGAAGCTGCGTGACTCTGAGAGGAAGTACAGTACATTCGACAGGGAGCTCTTAGCCCTTTTCCTCGCCACACGCCACTTCAGGTTCCTCTTGGAGGGCCGGGAGTTTACTGCTTTTGTGGACCATAAACCCCTTACATTTGCTATGGCTAAGACATCCGAACCTTGGTCGGCACGGCAGCAGCGGAAGCTTTCTGCTGTTTCAGAGTTTACGACAGACATTCGACACGTGGCTGGGAAGTACAACCTGGTTGCTGACTGCCTGTTCCGTGCCCAGATTTCCACTGTTCATTTGGGGATGGACTATGCTGAAATGGCTGCAGACCAGCTGAAGGACCATGAGGTGCAGGCGCTGCGCACAGCCGAGTCTAGTTTGCAGCTGAGGGATGTCACGTTTCATGACAGCGGGGTGTCCCTCCTTTGCGACGTTTCTATGGGCAAGCCGCACCCTTTGGTTCCCGTCGCTTGGTGCCGCCGTGTGTTTGAGGCTGTCCACTCCCTGTCACACCCGGGGGTTAAGGCGTCGGTCAGACTGGTGGGGGCCAGGTTCGTGTGGCCCGGTCTCAGAAAGGATGTCAAAGTTTGGACTACTACGTGCATGGCGTGCCAGCGTGCTAAGGTACAGCGTCATGTTAAATCTCCTTTGGGGCCCTTTCCCATTCCTGAGAGACGTTTTGACCATGTGCATGTGGACCTGGTCGGTCCTTTTCCCCCGTCCCGTGGGTTTACTCACCTCCTGACCATGGTGGACAGGACCACACGGTGGCCCGAAGTGGTTCCCCTGTCCTCTACTACTTCGCCTGACGTTGCCCGGGCATTCATCTACTCCTGGGTGTCGCGGTTTGGTGTGCCTTTGGACATGACGTCGGATAGGGGCCCTCAGTTTACCTCGGAGCTCTGGAATGCGATAGCTGGGAGCTTGGGGGTTAATCTGCACCGCACCACGGCTTATCACCCACAGGCCAATGGACCGTGCGAGCGGTTTCATCGTTCTTTGAAAGCTGCTCTCCGCGCGTCCCTGGTAGACAGTAGCTGGGTCGATAGGCTGCCCTGGGTTTTGCTGGGTCTGCGTTCTGCCCCCAGAGAGGACCTGCACGCCTCCTCTGCTCAGTTGGTTCTGGGTCAGTCTCTGAGTGTCCCGGGCAAGTTCCTGGGTGATGTCCCAGGTTTGACCCCTGGGGTTGTTGGACGGTTTGGTCAGGAGGGAGGTGCTGGAGTTTTTTCACCAGTTGCTGCGCACCACTGCCTCCCTCAGTCCTATATCCCTAAGGACCTTATGTTGGCCAAATATGTTTATCCGGCATGACGCGCACCGCTCTCCTCTGCAGGCCCCTTATGACGGTCCCTTTCGCGTATTGGAGGCAGGACACAAGTTTTTTCTGATTGAGATGGAGTCAGGTCAGGATCGTGTTTCTGTGGATCGTCTGAAGCCAGCTCATGTGCTCCGGGGCGACGATGTGGAGCTGGCTCATCCTGCCCGCCGTGGCCGTCCACCTAATCTGATACAGAACAGTGACCCTTAACCACATGACAGCCCGCTGCGTGGTATGGTTACACGCACCCGCAGGGGTAGAATAGTTTGTTTGCCTGAGCGGTATGTTTGAGGATTTGCTGCTTGCATGTTCTGTTTTTGTGTTTCCTTTGTGTGTTCTGGGGGGGCCTGTGTGGTGCACATTAGATTTAGGTCTCACACACAAAGGGCAGTTTTATTGTGAAGGGGAAAAACGGGGTTTTGAACCTCCAGGTTTTGGCGGAGGGAAGTTGTTGTGTCCCGCCGGAGTTGTGGCAAGAAGCAAGAGTGGAGAGTGGAAAATAAAGTTGTTGAGACTCCTGGCGATTTTTGTCTCCTTTTATCCAGCCTCCACAAGCTAATATGGGGAGAAAAGCGAGCTAGCTTAAAAATCACAAAAGAGTAGAAACAACAACAGGCTAATGTTCCAGAAATTTCCACCACATGAACCAAACCCACCTTGTTTTTTGAAAAACTGGGTAACATATTGCCGGCCCTTGGCCTCTTTCTCCTGCCTTATCTTTTTTTCTTTTTGTTTCTGACTACCTGACTTCTGAGGCATACTGTCGTCACCCTACTCAGTCTGACTGAAGCACCGCGGCGTGCAGCAGTTCAGTTGATTCAGTAGGACTGAACCATTTTACGTAAAAAGCGCATTATAAATAATATTTATTTGTGATTATAAATTAACAAGTAGTGCCATATTCATTTTGTCAGTATTATAATTTTATCAGGGGCCTTTCTGGGCCCCTGTTAATGATGGGCTCCTAGAATCCTTCCCCTTTTCGGCGATCTGCTGGGGCCTGATAAAAGCAGCTAGGCCTTTTAAAAATATATATGTTTCAGCAAATCTCCATCATATCAAAACTTTAAAGTTGATTTGATGATGATATTGTGATGTTTGAAATTTCTGCACTTGAAACAATAAGTACAATTAACAGTGAAAAAACAGACTGATTTGAAAAATGTAAATGCAGTGCATAGATGCAGAATATCATTTGTATGTTTATTAGAAGCAAAAGAAAATGTAATATTTAAAAGAAGACTTCAGTACCTGCATTTCCACTTGATATCCCAACTTGCAGTTTAAAAACCGCTTTCTAATTTCCCAGTCGGAAGTTCTGGTACTCGACAAAGCAGTCCCACCTTCATGGTCCCACAGATCCATCCTCATTGTCCACATTTTGGATTTGTTCTTGGTCAGAAAGAAAACCTCCTTCAGACCGAGCCAGTGGTCCTTTAAAAGCTGTTGATCTTGCTTTGCTTGGTATCTTTTTTTCCTGCACAACCTCACCTGTGTGATTCTATAATTATTTATACAGTTTAATATAATGTATGGACACACTTGACCTAAAATAGCAGAAGAAATACAAAGTCCGAGTAGAAAAAAGTTAGATTTTTTTGCTGTGGACACTATAAATATGTGTAATGAATCTTTTTCAGAACTTATAATGTAAATATAAATTGTTTGTCATAAAATAATATACAAATTTAGCAGTTAACACAGTTATATATCACTATTTGCACTAAAATGCAGGAATTTTTTTAGGCGTTTTTGCACAACTATTAACAAAATCATGAGGAGTCATAATAAAATTTTACATAAATGAATTTGTACCATTCCAAAAAGCTTTTTCTGTCCACCACAATCTCTACAATGACAAAAACAATAGAAACAGGCTTTAGGACCATAGGGAGAATCCAGAGTCCTGGTGTTCTCCATTGCTAGAATATGTTAATTATGAATATTATTATTGTTGTCGTTGTTGTTTTATTATTGTTGTTGTTGTTGTTTCATTATTATTATTAGTAGTAGTAGTAGTAGCAGTAATTTATTACATCTGAAACAAAATCTTCATTTTCTGTGCATCTTTGGTGTCTAGCAGAGAGTGATCTGTGGCCAAAGCCAGTGAAGGACGTGCTGCTCTCCCAAAGAGTTATAACTATCCCCTGACTAAAAAAATAAATAAAAATGATAGAAAGTTCCAAATCTGCACTTTGGCCATCTCTCCTCTGTGCATTTCTAGAATATTCCACTTTCTTACTATGAACACAGAGACTGGGGGCGTGTCTGTGCGGCCGCTCCCCGTCAGAGCGTCTCTGTCACTCAGCTTCAAGTTTCTCAGTCACCTTTGGGGAAATCCAGTTCGCGTTTTTACTCCAGAGAATGCCAGGTTTGTCAAAATCTTCCGTCCTACACCAAGCATCACTCCAAGGGTCTGTGTTTCTCACCAGATGCTTTCAGCAGAGAGGACTCTCCGCTGAGTCCAAAGTTCAAAGTTTCGCCGTGCATAAAAGACGCTGAAAATACGCTTGGGTGAAGTTCGGTAAAAAAAAAAATATGGCGTTAATTATTGATCATATCTCTGGTTTTACTTGGCCGATCAAAATGATTCAAAAACTGGTAGAAAGTTCAAAATCTGCAATTTCAGCATAAGTTTAAAGGGAGACTCCTTAACGCTTCATTTTCCTGCTTTTTTTTTTTATTACAGCGGTGCTACCCTAAAAACGCTCTAGAGCGTCTTAAGAGTAGCAAGGGTTAAAAAAAAAAGTTGAAACATGTTATAATGGAAATGGAAATGTTTATATCACCAGTTACAATTTGTGAAATTGTGTTCATGGAATAAGCTAAAGAGAGAGTTTCCATATTGGCATAAAGTAATTTAGTTTAGAAAAAAGATGTCATATAAGTCTAGAGTTATGTGATATTACGACAGCTAATTTACGTGCGGAAAAGCACAACTGTTTTGCCGTTACTAAGGTAACCCGTGGGTGTTGCTGATGTTATTCCTGCTGATGGCATGTGTTGACTATGAGCCCACAGTAAAGCTTTTCTCATTCATCCAAAGCCTTGTGTGGACATTCGATTACCTTACAGTTGGCAGATCCGGCGTTTTCAGCTGATCTCACTGATCACCTCAACACACTCAACAAGAGCCTACGAGGCAAAGACCAACTTGTACCACAGCTTTATGCGTACACGAAAGCATTCTGTGTGATGCTCCAACTCTTTGAGGCACTTCCCCACACTTTTCGAAATCAGATCTGCATTTCCGAAGGCTGATCTCTCTGATAAAAAGGGGGAAAATGTGTCTGTGATCACATCTTTCATGATGATGATTTTTCTGCCACTGACAACAAAATCAAGCTGTTCATGACTCCCTTCATGATAAATGCAGAAGAAGTGAAAGAGAGTCTGCAATTAGAACGAATAGTAATGCAGTGTGACAATGTGAAGAATCAACATCAGTGTTTCTCCTTACCTGACTTGTACCGGAGCTTGGATGAAGCTTCCTCTGATAAGACGCCACGCAAAACAAATGATGAGTCTGTTCGGCTCAACACACATATGTGAACAAACATTTTCTCTGGTGACGCTGAACAAAAGCTGATCGAGAACCAAAATGACCAGCGACCATCTCTGTGATGTTCTTCGCATCTCAACCACCAAACTGACGCCCAACCTGCCAGCCATTATACAAGCCAAAGCGCAACTTCATTAACTAACCCTCCCATTGAGCGCAACCGTGTTCCCAAAAATATTACATTCCATCTGTTATTAAGCCCTGTTACTTAACCCTTTAAGCTTCAGTCAATTCCAGCCGTTTTCAGTACAAAAAATCGCTAATATTCTATTTTTAAATAAAAAAATTACGAAAAATACGGGGAATATTGGACGCGCATCGGGAGGTGCATTTCCTTGAAAATGACCGATTCGGGGATTTTATACGACTTCTGGACATGTTTTGGACAAAATAGTTTCCTGGCTTGTGTCGTCTGGATGTAAAAGGTTGGATTATGGCCGTTTTTTGTGGAATCTTTTTTTTTGTGTGTAGTAATGAACCCGGAAATGTGAGTTGCGCTGTGTGCGTTGAAGCCGTGTATAGAGAACGGATGGATGAATATTTGTTTTTGTCGGACAAATGTGTTTTTCTCACCCGCTGTAGTAATCGCATCTGAAAGTGGTTTATACCGGTGGATTCATGAGAATCTAAGCTTTCCATCGGCGTATAGTGTTTGTATAATCGTGTTTGCAGCCGTCGGACATTCTTGAAATTCCTATGCAAATTAGTAGGTGTACCGCCGGCGGTACACCTACGACGCACTGAAGCGTAAATGGTTAAGAAATGTAATCATTATGTATTGATGACATTTTTAAAACAACTGTTAGTTGATCTGTTAACAAGCCAAACTTGTTTGTGTGGCCGGATAGTTTCTCCCTCCTAGCCACTGTGTGGCACTGCGCTAGTTCAATCGCCGCTGTGACAGCGGGGCGGCATCCGGCGCCGCTGTATATGTATATATCATGGTAGAGACTGCGATTTGATAGAATTGGAGTTTCTACCAGTAGAGATTGCGATTGGAGTCTCTACCAGTAGAGATTGCGACCTCAATCTCTACCAGTAGAAACTCCAATTCTACCAGTAGAGATTTGTCAGGGCTAAGGTTAGACTTTTAAGGTTAGGGTCAGGGGTCAGGGCAGGGGTCAGATTTAAAGGTCAGGGTTAGTTAAGGTTAGGGTCAGGGGTCAGATTTAAAGTTCCATCTCTACTGGTAGAGATTACAATCGCAAACTGTACTGGTAGAGACTCCAATTCTACCAAATCGCAGTCTCTACCCTGACATATACACAGGTGGGTGGCTTTCAGTGTTGCCAACTTAGCGACTTTCTCGCTAAATCTAGGAACTTTTCAAAGCTCCTACTGACTTTTTTTTGTCAAAAGCGACTAGCGACAAATCTAGCGACTTTTTATGCCGTTTTGGAGACTCTGATAGGAAAACTCGACTCATTCTGCAGTTACTGTTTTCAACAAGCAGCAGGTGCTGCTGTGAGCTTCTCCCCCTCCCAGAGCACAGGCTGTCAGTACATCACACCTGACACTTTTCTCCAGCCGTTCCAGCCTGCCTGTACATGCTTCTTTACCTCTTTTCCACACTCTCCATTGCTCTGGACTGTTGACCCTAAGTACTTAAAATCCTCCACCTTCTTGATCTCTTCTCCCTGTAACCTCACTCTTCCACTTGGGTCCCTCTCATTCACACACAGATACTCCGTCTTACTGCGGCTAACCTTCATTCCTCTCCTTTCCAGGGCAAACCTCCACGCCTCTAGCTTTTCCTCCACCTGTTCCCTGCTCTCACTACAGATCACAATGTCATCTGCAAACATCATAGTCCATGGAGACTCCTGTCTAACCTCGTCTGTCATCCTGTCCATCACCATAGCAAACAAGAAGGGGCTCAGAGCTGATCCCTGATGTAGTCCCACCTCCACCTTGAACTCCTCTGTCACACCTACAGCACACCTCACCACTGTCTTACATTCCTCATACATGTCCTGCACCACTCTAACATACTTCTCTGCCACTCCAGACTTCCTCATACAAAACCACAGTTCCTCTCTGGGCACCCTGTCATAAGCTTTCTCCAGATCTACAAAGACACAATGCAGCTCCTTCTGACCTTCTCTGTACTTCTCTATCAACATCCTCAAAGCAAATATTGCATCTGTACTTACTCATCTGTACTCTTTCTTGGCATGAAACCACACTGCTGCTCACAGATGTTCACCTCTTCCCTTAGTCTAGCTTCAACTACTCTTTCCCATAACTTCATCGTGTGGCTCATCAGCTTTATTCCTCTGTAGTTGCCACAACTCTGCACATCTCCCTTGTTCTTAAAGATGGGCACCAGCACACTTCTCCTCCATTCCTCGGGCATCTTCTCACTATCTAAGATCCTGTTGAACAACCCAGTCAGAAACTCTACACTGTAACGAATTTCACTGTAAAATAACAGTAAAATACTGGCAGCAGGGACGCCAGTATTTTACTGTTATTTTACAATGCACCTACTGTAATTTATTTTAACAGTATAGTACTGTATTTTGAATTACAGTATATTACCGTAGGATAACAGTGGGTGGTGTGGTAATTTTACAGCGCATGTACTGTTATTTATTTTAACAGTATACTACCGTATTTTGGATTACAGTACATGACAGTAGGATAACTGTGTTATGGTAATTTTACAGTATACACCAGTTTATTCACAAAGGATATTAAATTTGCTATTTTGCATTTAATTTCTATAAAGCCCCACAAATTAAAAAAGTAGCTTATAACATCATACAGGGCTTTTGAAATTCTGGACTGAACGGCAAGTCAACAAGTCGATCAGGACCGATCTGGACCCATGTCCCTCCGTACCTCATGTTTATCATGACAGCAGGTAACATCCACAAGTTCAACTATTAACATGCAAGACATGACTTTTCTTGTATTTTACTCAAATTGTGTACCTTCTTGTGCTTGTGCTTCTACCTTAAGCCTATCACAAACGCATCCAGCAACATGCATCTACCAGTATTCGCCTGTCTGTGCGCACCGAAGAAAAGCAGCATGTTAAGCTAGCGGAGGAGACGGAGGACAGTAACACAGAGTGAACAATGTAACGACCACTCACTCTGATGCTGTTTTCAAGAATCAAGAACTGACAGAGTACAGAGCGCTCACACTAACGCCGTTTCCCAGAATAATCACAAGTGAACTGATTTAATGTTGATTAAATGTTATTTCCAATCATTCCTGAACTTTGAACTTGAATAAAAATCAGATCAGACCTTTAAGTAGCAAGTTTGAGAACCCCAGGTATAAAACACAAGAGAATATATATTCCATAACATAGCTGTACTTTAATACAAACCCTCAGCAGACTTTGTAATACTAATAACATTTAGAACATTTGTATTACAGAAAGAAAAGGTATTCCATTAGCTATTTGGAAGAAACTGTACATAATAATAAAATCCTTAATGACATGCTTTACTAATAAGCATAACGTCAGACACTGCATTAAAATAGCATCAAGAACAGTGAAATAGAACAGTCTAGCTTGTAAACAAGTCTTTTGCACATGTAGATGTGAACAATAACAGTGAAAGTGGAGAAAGAGAAGAGAAGGAGAAAGACAGAGTGAACAGTGAGAGTACTTGACTGCAGCATTTGGCTGGAATCCTCAATCACTGATGACTAGTGCCTGTAAAACAAACAGACAAGCAAAAATTTAGCAACACAATGTCACTGGTAAAATATAAAAATGTGAAACAGACTAATGGAGGGAGGGAAAGAAACATAAGTATGAGGGGAGAGAAAAGGGCCAGAGCAATAAACTGTTCAAGGGAGAGAGAAAATAAAAAGTGTGAAGAAGAGAGACCAGCAAGAGACAGAAAGGAGAAAGGGTAGTTAGTTGGTTGTTATAGTTTAGGGAAGGAGATTACCTCTTACATGGGCTAAGTCAGTAGGTTGGTAGCATGTTGTTAGAAAGTTAAGTACAGCTAGTGAGAGGAATGGAGTCGAGCGTTGTGTGTTGTGTGCTTGCTTCCACTTGAAAAAGTAGAGCGTTGAAATATTTTAAGCTTATCTTCAGCTTGATGTTGTTGAAGCAGTAGTTGAACAGGCTGAAGCCATACTACTTTATCAGAGTGAAACTAGACCATTCCTATGACCAATGTTAAAAACCAGATGAAATTGTTTGCACCCATTCCTACTATTATTCTCAACCAAGAACAGCCAGCCTGTTGAGATCATGGTGCTCTAGGATGTAGCTTTGGCAAATTTATCATAAATACTGTATAATCAAAGAAGAGTTCTTAGTGTGCTGTTTTACTGGAGCTGAAGCAAGCATATAATGAAGAAGTGACAAGACAGCTATGACCTACCTAAATGAAGTTCCACTCATACTGTCTATTTTTTAGCTGGCTTCAACTGAGTCAAAGGATACCCTGGTGTTACCTTATTTAAAGAACTATTTCATGAAAGGCTGAAAATCTGATGTACTGTTAATAGGCTGGCCTATATTTGTAAGAACTTAAAAATGAAATTAAATGAGTAAGTGATAAGATGCTAACACACCTGACAAAGGTCAGAAACAACACCAGATTGCTAACGTTAGCTAACTGAGTTCAAGCTTGCTAAGTTACAGAGCTTGCTTTGCTAATTTTAGCAGACTGACCAGGTGAAACAGACCTAATGAAATAGGCTATTATTTATATTGTCAACTGTTTAATAATCATGCAGACAAAACAATACTGGACACTGACAGTTTTTGGAGATAAAAATAACTTTACCTCTTTGGTTGAAGTCCACATGGACTGCTTGGAATGATGAAGAAGCTGTGCTGTCCAAAGTCAGGTTCAGGAATATCGTCACATCTTGTCACTCAAAAATGACTTGAGCAATGTGAAAAGTTTGATTAATAATGAAGTGATGTCATCAAAACAGAAACATAAGCCCACTATTATCAGTAAGATGCTGATGGATAGTGACAAGACCTGAGAAGGAATGTGGTGCCGCTCTCCACCGCTTGACAGAAAATACTGTTTTATACTGTTAAATTACAGTTATCTGCTGTTATTGTTAACTGACTGATTTAACTGTTAATTTACATGCTGTGGATGACTATTTAACAGTATTTTACATTTATTATAAAAAACAGTAAGATACTGTTATAAATTCACCGTAAATTTACAGAAATTTGTTACAGTGTACTGCTACCTCTCCGAGACACTTCCATACCTCCACAGGTATATCATCAGGACCAAGTGCCTTTCCACTCTTCATCCTCTTCAATGCCCTCCTCACTTTATCCTTACTAATCTTTGCTACTTCCTGGTCCACAACAGTCACCGCTTCTACTCTTCGTTCTCTCTCATTTTCCTCATTCATCAACTCTTCAAAGTACTCTTTCCATCTTCCCATCACACTATTGGCACCTGTCAACACACTTCCATCCTTATCCTTTATCACCCTAACCTGCTGCACGTCCTTCCCATCTCTGTCTCTCTGCCTTGCCAACCTGTACAGATCAGTCTCTCCCTCCTTACTGTCCAACCTAGCATACAAGTCATCGTAAGCCCCTTGTTTGGCCTTTGTGACCTCTACTTTCACCTTGCGCTGCATCTCCCGGTACTCCTGTCTACTCTCTTCAGTCCTCTCAGTGTCCCACTTCTTCTTAGCTAACCTCTTTCTCTGGATCCACTCCTGCACCTCCTCATTCCACCACCAAGTCTCCTTATCTCCTTTCCTTCCAGATGACACACAAAGTACTCTCCGATCTGTCTCCCTGATCACATTTGCTGTCGTTGTCCAGTCATCTGGAAGCACCTCCTGACCATCCAAAGCCTGTCTCCACTGTTTCCTGAAAGTCATACAACACTCTTCCTTTTTCAGCTTCCACCATTTGGTCCTCTGCTCTGCCTTTGCCCTCTTCATCTTCTTCACCACCAGGGTCATCCTACACACCACCATCCTATGCTGTCTGGCTACACTCTCACCTACCACTACTTTGCAGTCACTGATCTCCTTCAGATTACACAGTCTACATAAGATGTAGTCTACCTTTGTGCTCCTACCTCCACTCTTATAGGTCACCCTATGTTCCTGCCTCTTCTGGAAGAAAGTATTCACTACAACCATTTCCATCCTTTTTGCAAAGTCAACCACCGTCTGTCCTTCTGCGTTCCTCTCCTGGATACCAAAACTGCCCATGACCTCCTCATCATCTCTGTTTCCTGCACCAACATGGCCATTAAAAAAAGCTACCTAATGTTCATTATTTTTGGATTACATATGTGACAGTGGTTTATTTCATCGAAGTGGACAGGTGTTTATTTTGGCTTACCTGCATGGTTCAAGCAGGACCTCCAGCCTCTGCAGTTTCCCCCACTCACCTTCAGTTGGCATGACCAATCTGTGGTTGTTCTGTTGGTCCAACGTAGCCTGGATAGCTTCTCGGTTGCGTAGGAGGCATGAGACCATGGCGAGAGTCGAATTCCACCTGGTCGGTACACCCTGTATAAGTTGCTCGCTCTTTTTTCCAAGGGCTACTTGTTGCTGGTTAAGTTCTGTGGTAGTTGCAGGGCTTTGTTTAAAATGTCTAACAATATTGTGGCACTTGGCTAGTACACTAGCAAACCCACTACCATCGAGGCAGACCGTGATGAACCTCTGGAGAATGTGAGCATTGCAGGTGATGTGCTCGTATGGAAGGGCTCTCATAGCGGTCAGCATGTTTGCTGTGCTGTCTGTACCGATAGTGGATATTTTGTTTTCAATTCCCCAGTCATTTGCCACTTTGAGAAACTGTTTGGCGCATTTATCAGCGAAGTGCCTGGTTTCTGTTTTCATGATGGTCAGTGCAAATGAGTTGAGGTTCCACTCACATCAATAAAGTGTCCGGTCACCCCCAAATAGCTGTGGTTGCCAGCTGAGGTCCAGTGATCTCCGGTTATTGCAACATACAGCCAGGGCCATAAGTTTGGACACAGCATGACTTACTATGTCTGTTTTGATGTCTATTACAGAACATAACTAATATTTTTTGACAGCACAAGTTTAATTAGTCAACAAATCAACAAGGGATATAATATTATCAACAAATTCCAACAATTGGAACAACTTTGTTCCCAAAACATAATATTAGAAGAAAATAACAAAAAAATGCAGTACTTTCACAACCGAATTTGGTAAGAATAACAAAATGACACCAAACTCTTTTGATGTTTTTTTTTAAATATGAAACTTAATATAGTTCTCAGGAGTTGTGTACTGTATTGTAAGTGACAATTTTGTGGTATTTTCTAAGATTCACAAGCGACATGGTACTTGTGTCCAAACTTATGGCCATGGCTGTATAGTTTTACATCCAGGGCATATTCGGTTTCTGGTTTTGACCATTCACTGGTTCATCTTGTATGTTTGGAATTTATTGCTCTAGGCCGAACTCAGACAGCATGTTTGATCACTGTTGCATTTTATATTGTGTAGTGTATGTGCATTCTTTAAATATAGAAAAAAATAAAAAACTGAAAAAGAATTAATGAGGAGGGCAAATTCAAGAAAAATAAAGTGGAATGTGGTTGAAATGATTGGGGATATAAATACAACATTAATTTAAAAGAAGGAGGTGTTGTAAAGCAGGTAGAGTAACTGAGCAGTTTTTCTCACCTCTCCTGAGCTTGACAACATTTTTTAGCTCAAAGTTTTTATTTCCTGACCCTGCAACTTTAATGTTATGCTTGACTCTCAAAGCTCTCATAGTCTCTCTTTAGGTGTTTTCAGACACATCTATGAAATGATAACTCTTTACCTCACTGTTTCAACAAAGAAAGTTTAATAAGGCTGTAGAACAATTGAAGGCTAACAAATAACAAAGCTGAGCTATGCATATGTAACCCAGTTGAGCTGCACTTCACCATAGCTGGCTGCTTAAAGCAGCATCTTGATTCTGTCTTGTGTGAAAAGTGAAAGATGGAAGGCTTGTTTATAATTTTATGCTACTATTTATTACTACCTCAACAGGAACAGAATACATACTGGCCAGTCACACAACACATCAACCAGGGCACATTTCAACACTACCAGCAGCATTTACCTAATATCTAAGAGAGGGCACCCTTCAGCCAACAAATCTCCACAGATAGATGAACATTAAAAATCACAACAAGAAAAGCACTCAGAGAGCGCAGTACTCCACCAAGGCTGTTCATTTATTTTCAGAAACATAGCATCTTTTGTAGAAATGCAGCATTTGTTTATTTGTGATTGATGATCAGAAATCACAGCAACATAGAATGTATCCATTTAATATAGATGTACCCACAAACAAAACGATCTTACGCTGAGCACAGGCACATGTTATGCATGTGTATGTTATGTACGGACACCGAATCACGTGACCTAAATATGTAGCGGATGGTGGGAATTGATGGGACTCAAAAACACCCACACAATTTAATCAGTTGTTCCTTGGAGTATTTGACTGTTGCGTGCGCCAAGCTCACTGGGTGGCTGGCTGTATGTGCCCTTTGCTTGACCATAGACTATGAATAGAAGATGGATGTCACTTCCAGGTCTGACAAAGTGAAGTTGAGGTGTCTTAAACCTGTATTCTTTCTAATCTCCAGTAGGGGACGACTTTTGTAGTTGAAAAAAGAAGTGCAAGTGTACAGAATTCTACAAGCAAATGACAGAACTTATGTTCTCAGTATGCATCTTTCTAATGTGTTTATCCTCTAAATTCCTTGGATTACTTCTCCCTCTAAAGAACATGATGTTCATTTTGTAAATTATGGTCCCATTTAGAGCAAAATATACAATAAAGCAGAATATGTTTCAGGACGGGGCCACCTTGTGATTGACATATCTCTACTGTATGAGCTTTGGAGTGTCCTCAAGTTTGCAGTCAAATCTACCCTTCCCTTATTTTATCTGCTTCAAAAGATCAAAATAGGGACAGTCAAAGTTCAGACTTTAAAGTCAAAGTTCATAAACCAGTAGGTGAATATGTCCTTCTTTTACGTACTGTCCATGTGCTCAACATCGTGAGGAACTGCGATGGCACAGCACAGGTCGTTAAATTATGTCTTAATTAACAGCGGTGCAGTTGTTGGTTCTGTCAAAATCACCATGCATTTATGAGATTAAATTTTACTTGAATTAGGACCATAAAAGTCTGCATCAGTATACAGGTAATCAATGCAATGCATGAAGTCAATCATTTGTTCTTATTTTCAGGTCTTGTTATTTACAGAACATGATAGAAAAAAAGTTATGTTGATATATTTACAGTAATTTAAATCATGTGTAAAGCATCAGAATTCATACTGTAAACTAGCAAAGCACTCGGAGAGCGTAGACCTCCGCCAGGCCATCTGTCTGTCTGTCTGTCTGTCTGTCTGTTAACAGCATAACTCAAAAAGTCATGGACGGATTTTCACCAAATTTTTACAGAATGTCCGGAAGAGCAAAAGTAACAATCGATTAGATTTTGGAGGTGATCTGGATCACCTCCAAAACGGTTGGCATTCTAATCATACTTATAGTACGTAGTATACAGTATATACTCATTGAGTATGTAGTATGTAGTACGTTAGTATGCCATTTCGGACACAGCCATGGAGTCCATTTTGACTGCAAGACCGCGTGGATATCTGTATGCTTCATAAAAATATGGACAGAAATACAGTGACTATGAAACGTGCAGCGCCACCATGCGACGCGTGCGCACGCATGGAGCCGAGCTATTTGTGGATTATTTACTTATTTCAAGACATGTTTTGGACAAAATATTATACTTGCTAGTTTTGTCTGGATGCCTAAACTTGGATTCTGGCCGGTTTTTGTGGATTATTTTCATCTTTGACCAGTAAAAGAGCGTCCAAAGGTGAGTTGTGCCCTTTAAATGTTTTGTTGTTTGTTGGAGAAATGTGTTTATATTACCCGCTGTGGTAATCACATCTGAAAGTGGTTTATACCGGCGAAGTCATGACAATCTAAGCTTTCCATGGGTGTATAGTGTTTGTATAATCGCGTTTGCAGCTTCAGATTTTTAGTAAAATGCTTATGCAGATCTCAAAGCGTCCCGCAGGTGGGCCGTTGAAGCTTAACTGGGCTCAGGAATGTTTTTGAAAATCTGTCAGAAGAGCTATGAATATGTTGTTTAACTTCAGGAAACAACAGTGGGCATCTGATGTCAATGCAACATCAAGTTGATGTCATTCATTGAATAATGACATCAACTTGATGTTGCATTGACATCAGATGCCCAGAGTCTGTTTTCTATTCATTGTTTTTTGAACAACTGTGGGTAATTTTGGTATGAAGCTTATGAGGATTTTAATGCAATACTATTAAATTAAAAGTAATTTAAACAGCATACTGTTTGACAGAATGATGCATATTGTATAAAATGTTTACTGGCTTATGTTTTTGGTTGTGAGTTCACTCACTACAGGGTGGAAGGGGGGGTGGCTGGCTCCTGGGGAGTGGCGATCCAGAGGTGTCACTGCTGGACGGAGGGAGTTGGCAGCAGAGTGGCAGTGGCAGCTTGCAGTTGGGCCAGGTGGGAGCAGGTCCGCTCTTTATACTACAGTGAACAATGAGCCAGGTCAGTGTCAAGAGGCCAGAAACTACTTGGAGTTCAGAGGATTAAAGACAAAAGGTCTAATAATTATATATCTTGTATTTCATGTAAGTAAATAAGACACTGAATTAAAATGAAATTGATGCATATAATAAACATGCTGCATTTGTAAATCAAGTTATTTAATTCTGAAATTTGTTTGAATTTTAGTGCTTAAGGCTTGCCAGACAAAAGGCAGTGTTCCCACTTTGTTCTCACTGTATAGGGGAGTGGTTAGACAGGTTTGTTTGGCCATCATGAAAGACTGGTGTTTATGAGATCAGTGAATATGATCCTTGCTGCAGTGCTGCATGGGTTCACAAGCCTCTTGTTTACTATCAGGAAGTCAAAAAAAGGACAAATTTCAGTACAAGACAATAAAATCAACTGAATGATGGCAGTATAATTTCATCAGAATTCACCGTGTCATTTTCAGAAGATATTCTGCTGAGGTAAGACACATTATCAACAAGATTCCACTGACAGATGTTGAACGCTAAATGTTGACACTCATATTTCATGCAATTTTTCACCGTACTTCTACATTTTCTTTACAGGGACATATAATCAATCATGACGCTCAGAGTTCGTAAAATGCAGGAGGTCACTGCTTACTAGCCAAAGCTTGGTATCTTCTTCTTTTTGTTAACTGTGATTGTCCTCATCTTTGTGCTGTATTTGGAGGTAAGGACTTGTCTTTTGCTTGTTTTTTTTTTCTTTTTTGGTGAATGTGGCTGCCGTTTGACATGTTAAAGATTACTGAAATGTTCTTCATGACGTTTTGGCAAAAACATGCAACTTTAGTGTCTTTTGGCAGGTTGCAGCAAAAGCTTCTCTCGTTTTTTTTCTATTTTTCTAACTGTCTCTAAGTGCTGGAGCTAATGCATTACAAAGTAAGATATTGCTGTATTTTAATTACATTTGTCTGTAATTTGTCTGTAGAGATTCTTAGTCATGAAAGTTGTGGTAATCATAGAAGCTTCAATCAAAATCAACTGGACTTCTCCTGTAGGTGCTTGAAGACATTTTATCTCTAATCCAAGAGGCTTCTTTAGTTCTAACTGACTAATGGGGAGTTACAGAAATTATAATCACTCCAGCTCACATGGCGGATGGTCAATTAATGACACAGGACTCACATGACTCCAGGTGGGAATTGTTGTGACACCAGGAGGTCCACCAACAACGACAACAATCATGGTGGTGGAGCTGCTACTTTACACAACAAAGGATTTGAATCTGCCAAGTCAGGAATGACTCATGATGTTAACAATATGAAGCTTTCTGGGGAGAGACCTTATCTCTGTCTTATAGCTGTTTGATAAGTGATATTGCAGTACACATGTTCTTTGTGTTATTTGTTTGGCCCACTGTAGTTTTAGTAATTTGGTTTGCATTTTGTGAATGTCTCTGGCTCTTCAAACCAGGCCCGGACTGGCAATCGGGAGAGGCGGGACTTTTCCCGGTGGCCTGCCTCCTTCATTGGCCTGCCTGGACGGACTGGCAGGCCAATGAAAAGAAAGCTGATCGGCTTTTTGGCAGACAGGCCAGAGACAGCAGCACTAGAAGCCTACAGAGTACACGCCCACCCTCCTGTCACTCACACAAAGCAAGTGCTCTGAACTCTAAATCAGAAGGATAGGGATTGGTCAAAGTGACATTTTTTTTAGAAGAAACGTGCCATGATTGGTTAGTTGCTTTGTGGCCCGCCCCTTCATAGCGAGAACGGGGAAGCATGCACTGCAGAGTGGTGATATGAGAGTGAGGCGAGAGAGTGGAAGGAGTGAAGATTATGGAGCACCCTGAGAAAGCTGGCGGCAAAAAACGAGAAAAAACGAAGAGAAAAGGTGGACATGAGAGGGAGATGGAGAAGAAAAAAAGGTTGCTCGAGGAGGAAGGGGCAAAGTGTTATAAAATAACACACGTTTCATCAACCCCCACCCAGGTCCAGCAGTGTACAGTTGAAAATAAATGATGCTGCTACTTCAAGTAAATTTACAAACGGTCGGTTCTTCTCACAAATGCATCATCAGACTTCAAAGGCCAAAATATAATAAAAAATGTCTGGCCCAAATAAGCTCCACAGGTGTCAGGTGGGTTGCAGGAAGCCTGAAAGTGTTTGAGACCCCCTCTTCAGGTAGGATAGGCAGTTGACTTACAATTTTCAGTTATAAAATGAACATTGATGTTTGCATATACTATTAGCTATGACCAGCTGACATCTAAATGATTTGCTGACAAAATAATATATATTTTTTTTAATTCCACATGTTATATAAATAATAGGAAAAGGAAAACATTGGAAAAATTGGTAAGGGCAGTGAAGAGATTACAGAAGAGAAAAGTACTGGACTGTATGGAGCTGTCGTTATGGTTGTGTTTAATAGACTTACTGTCTGTTTAGTAGTGTTGTAATTGCTATAACAACTGTAGAAGGCATATTTTTGGAAGGAAAAAAAACAAAATTTTGGTGCATTATCCCACGTGACACAACCCTTGCAGTGGCGGAAGTGGCCTGACTGATTGGAAATCTCCCGGCCTGAATTTCTTTCCCAGTCCAGCCCTGCTTCAAACAGTCTGTTGTTGACCTGTTCTAACTGGTTTGTGGTGATGCTGAATGAGGAAATTGGTTTTCTGCCAGCTGATTGGCTGCAGGCTCTGACCACACTCTGATCCACTCTTCCTGTTCACTTTAATCAGTACAACAGTAGCATGTTAGACTATGCCTTGTCAGTTAAGACATGCAGGCAATACTGTCTGTGTGGTGGTAGTTGTTCACTTTACATTCATTTTGTCTTGTTTTTGAGTTATATTAGGTATACATTTGTAGTTTTGTTTATCATATTTTTGTATTTGGTAGACTTTGGTTACAGTTTTCAACCCCTGGCAAAAAATTATGGAATCACCAATCCTGGAGGATGTTCATTCAGTTATTTAATTTTGTCAAAAAAAATAAAGTCATTTAAAATGACAGCTTTCTGGCTTCAAGAAACACTAAAAGAAATCAAGAAAAAAATTGTGGTAGTCAATAAAAAATGCTTTTTAGATCAAGGAGAGCGAAAAAAGATATATATAAATTAGTGATGCACGATATTAAAACTTCTGGCCGATACCGATATCCGACATTAAGTTTCTGATATCGCCAATAACCGATATTACCGATGTCGATATTCAAATTTTGTTCACACTGAAAAAGGAGTATCAGTAAGCACTGTGAGAACCTGAACACTATTCAAAAGAAGCCTATACCAAATTACGCCACATCCATCCATCCATTCTTTCTACACCGGTTTATCCTCACTAGGATCACGGGGGTGCTGGAGCCTATCTCAGCTGACTCGGGCGAAGGCAGGGGACACCCTGGACAGGTCACCAGTCTGTCGCAGGGCTACATATTGCGCCACATAGTTTTCTATATTATGTAACAAATATAAAACATATTTTAACATGTTTTAACATATTCAATGTCAAGTCCGGGACCATTTAAGTAAACCATCTGTGAAATAGCAGCAGTCTCAAATGTAAAGGAAGTATGCCCTGACTATATTTTGAGAAGGGATGTGCAAATTTTGTGCTACAGTCTGTGCACATTTCTCAAGCTACACAGGCCTAAAATTGTCAAACTATTGGAAATGTCCCAAACACTGAAACAGTTATACTAGTCCATTAGCCAAGTGGGTAAAATTTGGGTCATTGGTACCACTTTGTGAGGCAAATTCTCATATGCATTTTTGTTAAGGACAATATGCCTAGTAACTATTCCTGTATGATAGACATGCACAAGTGGCAGCTTTATCTGAGATGTCCATGGGTTTTTAATAGGTATGTCAATACAATTTTCTAGCCTCTGATATGGTAAATGCAAGCATATACATTGATTTAAATACTAAATACACTCAGAAAAGACATTCAAAATCATTGAAAACTATAATGAGTTTCTTATTGATATGCTGTGATACAAAGAACTTAAAGAAATGTTTTTTATCTACACATTTTAACTGAGAAATTTAAATTACAGCAGAGTGTGTCATGGCCCCTCCCTCTCCTACTCAGCGCTCTGGCACAGCTGGCTCAAATGAGCAAACGAGCGCACCTGCTCACAATGAGCAATCTGCTCTGTATAAAGCCTGGCTCTCTCCACTGGTCTGACGCTGGGACATTACATGCTGCTCTCCGTTGTGTGCACGCCGCTTCCCGGATTCTCGGAATTACCTCGCCTGCTCGTCACCTCTCCTCAGCTCTGCCACCCCACCTCATTCCCCGAACCCCTGGACATTATTGTGAGTCACCTCTCCTCTGTTTAGTTTAGTTAATCTCCACCACGGCCGACTGGTCCATCGCCTTTAGTTTAGTTTTTAT
Organism: Acanthochromis polyacanthus; assembly: GCF_021347895.1. Taxonomy (NCBI): domain Eukaryota; kingdom Metazoa; phylum Chordata; class Actinopteri; family Pomacentridae; genus Acanthochromis; species Acanthochromis polyacanthus. Next base: position 61,857,917 of record NC_067113.1, read on the forward strand.
CCCCGTTCTGTTTGTTCCCTGTGCCTCCTCATATGGAGTGTTTATGTTGAGTTTGTATAATTAAACCCCTTTTTGCAAATCACCCGCCTGTCTGTGTGCCTGCTGCATGGGTTCTAAACGCCCAGCTCATGACAGAGCGTTTAAAACAAATTTTTGTCATTATCCTTCTGGTAGATTGTAACACATTCATCTTTTATGTAATACATCTTTAGTGTGACATAGAGCAAGGGAAAATGTGTCCTTACAACGTTTAACATCCTTACCACCTTTGTGGTTGGGCTTTGACCTTTACATGGAAGTATTAAGGGTCACCATAAGGGTTATCCATGTAAGACAGCCAATAAGATGGGAACTTTCCATTGTGATTCTGCGCGTGATCAAGATACTCTCCAAAATGGTCAACTAAGTGTGGATATGGTGGATTGTTTAATGTTTCTTGGAGTGTTTGTTGTCTCACATTCTCACACAGCTCTTCCATAGACAATGAAATGTTGTCTAGATGGACTTTCTTGTTGCTTCCAGTGTTCTGATTCCAAGAAAGAAAGCTTTTCCATATAAGGCGGAACAAAGCGTCATACAGCAGTTTGTGTAGTTGGATGGCCCTGTTGGAATTTGTCCTTCCATAACACTATCAACTGATCCCTCTGCAATCACACCTGCTTCAATACACAAGTCTTGCAAACCTGCATCTTGGAATCGTTTGCCAATTACTCATAGCAGCGTACATATGGTGTGGAAGGTTCCCATCCTTGGAATGATATTTGGATATTTGTGTTTCCACAAAATGTCAGTGGCTTTTGTGTAGAAGGCTTGGTCAAAAACTACCACTACACACGTGGACAAAATTGTTGGTACCCCTCAGTTAAAGAAGGAAAAACCCACAATTCTCACTGAAATCACTTGAAACTCACAAAAGTAACAATAAATAAAAATTTATTGAAAATTAAATAATCAAAATCAGCCATCACTTTTGAATTGTTGATTAACATAATTATTTAAAAAAACAAACTAATGAAATAGGGCTGGACAAAAATGATGGTACCCATAACTTAATATTTTGTTGCACAACCTTTTGAGGCAATCACTGCAATTAAACGATTTCTGTATTTGTCAATGAGCGTTCTGCAGCTGTCAACAGGTATTTTGGCCCACTCCTCATGAGCAAACAGCTCCAGTTGTCTCAGGTTTGATGGGTGTCTTCTCCAAATGGCATGTTTCAGCTCCTTCCACATATGTTCAATGGGATTCAGATCTGGGCTCATAGAAGGCCACTTTAGAATAGTCCAACGCTTTTCTCTCAGCCATTCTTGGGTGTTTTTGGCTGTGTGGTTTGGATCGTTGTCCTGTTGGAAGACCCATGACCTGCGACTGAGACCAAGCTTTCTGACACTAGGCAGCACATTTCTCTCCAGAATGCCTTGATAGTCTTCAGATTTCATCGTACCTTGCACACTTTCAAGACACCCTGTGCCAGATGCAGCAAAGCAGCCCCAAAACATTACTGAGCCTCCTCCATGTTTCACCGTAGGGACAGTGTTCTTTTCTTCGTATGCTTGCTTTTTGAGTCTATGAACATAGAGTTGATGTGCCTTACCAAAAAGCTCCAGTTTGGTCTCATCTGTCCAAAGGACATTCTCCCAGAAGCTTTGTGGCTTGTCAACATGCATTTTTGCAAATTCCAGTCTCGCTTTTTTATGAGTTTTTTTCAGCAGTGGTGTCCTCCTTGGTCGTCTCCCATGAAGTCCACTTTGGCTCAAACAACGACGAATGGTGCTATCTGACACTGATGTACCTTGGCCTTGGAGTTCACCTTTAATTTCTTTGGAGGTTGCTCTGGGCTCTTTGGATACAATTCGAACGATCCGTCTCTTCAATTTGTCATCAATTTTCCTCTTGCGGCCACGTCCAGGGAGGTTGGCTACTGTCCCGTGGGGTCTTGAACTTCTGAATAATATGAGCCACTGTTGTCACAGGAACTTCAAGCTGTTTAGAGATGGTCTTATAGCCTTTACCTTTAAGATGTTTGTCTATAATTTTTTTTTCGGATGTCCTGGGACAATTCTCTCCTTCGCTTTCTGTTGTCCATGTTCAGTGTGGTACACACCTTTTCACCAAACAGCAGGGTGACTACTTGTCTCCCTTTAAATAGGCAGACTGACTGATTATGAGTTTGGAAACACCTGTGATGTCAATTAAATGACACACCTGAGTTAATCATGTCACTCTGGTCAAATAGTTTTCAATCTTTTATAGAGGTACCATCATTTTTGTCCAGGCCTGTTTCATTAGTTTGTTTTTTTAAATAATTATGTTAATCAACAATTCAAAAGTAATGGCTGTTTTTGATTATTTAATTTTCAATAAATTTTTATTTATTGTTACTTTTGTGAGTTTCAAGTGATTTCAGTGAGAATTGTGGGTTTTTCCTTCTTTAACTGATGGGTACCAACAATTTTGTCCACGTGTGTATATGTGGCAGTTGCAGCATGTTCCTAATCTTCAGAGTTTGTGTCAAAATCTCCTGAACTGTTGATAAGTCAGTGGCAGGGGCATTGATTGTTGGAAGATATCCCAGAGTGTCTTGGATAACTTCTTCATCTCTTGTCTGAATATTGAAGTCAGTCCATCCATTTACAGTTTGTCTGGAGGAACAATGCACGCGAGCTACCAGCCAGAGCAGATTGTTTTGCTTGAGCGTCTCTCAGTACTTTCTCACACTCTAAGGCAACATGTGGCCTTGGGACAGGGCCAGTGTGTTTTCTCCTCCACTGTAAACTGAAGTAAACACCTCTCCTGGTTCAATAGTCATCTCGTGTTTTTTTTTTTTTTTTTTGGATGACATTTGTGGGTTTGGGCTCAGGCATTGAGCCATACACCTTTAGTTGCACAATCATCCCATTTACCCTGTGTGATGTTCCAACCCCAGACAGTGTCTCTTCATTGTGATCAATGTTGTCCCATACCACTGTTGTTGGAACATGAAGCTGGATGGTCAGGGGCAAAGGAACAGTTTTAGCTGAAGTGTTCAGTCAGTTTGATTTTTTTTTTTTTTTTTTTTTTTTCACAGGTTTTCAGTTGGATTTAGATCTGGTGATTGAGCAGGCCAAGGCATGGTTCAAATGTTCTGGTTCTCCATCCAGGTTTTTCCTGACCTTGCCGTGTGGTAAGGAGCATTGTCTTGTTGGAAAATCCAGTCATTGGAGACAGGAAAGAGTTTTCCAGCTAATGGAAGAAGACTGTTTTCAAGAGTAGCCCCAAACATGACCTGGTTCATTGACCCTGTTCCACCCAGAGTGAAACAATCCCAGATGGTCACTGATCCACCCCCATGTTTTATTGTAGGGGCAGACAGTCTGGTTTGTAGCTTCTCCAGGCTTCCTCCTAACCAGTAGGTTGGCTGGAATGTGTTTTTCTTGGTGTAATGAACAGCTGTCTTGGAGATCTTCAGTTTTTTCGCTAACAGTCTCACTCATTCCAATTTTCCGCAGTGCCAAGATGGCTGCCGTTGTGGCTTCACATAATTCTTTTGTTTGAGGTGTTATGAGAGCTGACGACTTCTGAGTTGTGCTGAATGTCACCAGGAAACAACTCTAGGCCTTTGTGCAGTGCTGCTTATGACATGAAATGTCCTCTTATATACACTGGAATACAATGAAGCTGAAGCATGTCAGATAGGACATAAAGTATAAACACTGTATAGATGGCACAATTGATGAATTTACTCATGACCTGTGATGGGGCCTTCTGTGTAAACAAGTAGCACCCATGAAGGTCCAGTGTTGCATTTTTTGAAACATTGAAAGAAATCCCTAAAAATCACATGTATTATACTTTTAAAAATAAATTATTTGAGTTGTCTATCACTAAACATCTTTAGGATGAAGAAAAAAAATATCACAGGTTCAAATAGTTACTTGGAAAATTGTTGAAACTGTTCCTAAAGAGAGAGCTGGGGGGGGGTCAGTGGAAGACATGTTGTTTGAACTTGGAATGTGGTTTATCTTACAGTATTATTTTCCTGCCAAAAATATTGCATTTTTGCAGTTCAGAGTGTGGGGTGCTGGGATATGTAGTGCTTGTCTACATTCAGGCAGAAATAGATATAGCGAGACAGCCTTAAAAAAAATGTTGCAGTTTTCCAACTGTTGGCCTCATAGGGTTAAAGGATATGTGGAAAAAAACACGGTTATGGTGAAAAATCACAAATAAGTGATAAAGCTGCCAGTGTGGAAAAGCTGTCCCATCTTAATGTAAACTACTGTACACTCTGGTAGACAGTTTTTAAATTCCTCCAACAACACAAGCTCATGAACAGAGGTTAAATCACCAGCCTTACTGGCTGTACACCATCTGTCAAACAACGTATCCTTCTCTCTCGCAAAGTCCATATAGTTTTGGTTCGGCGCTTTCTTAAGGCCACGGAAATGCTGTCTATATGCTTCAGGGATCAATTCATAGGCACGTAGAATAGCACGCTTCACTTTATCATACACCAGACCATACTCTACAGAGAGGGACGAACAGGCCTCCTGAGCCTTACCTGATAACTTACACTGTAACAAAATAGCTAAACTCAATGGCCGAGGCCCTGAACGCCTACAGGGCCTTGGCCACCCCAACAGGGACTGGGCCCCGTCCGGGATTAACCCTGAAAATAAGAAAGACAAAAAACAAAAGAGCGTCCAATGGAGGAGCTGAAGCAGCTCAGTTGGAAATTCTCCTGTCTGCCTGAATGAGGCGACAGCTAAGCATAAAAACGAAGGTTCACCAGTGACAAACACAAAAAAAACACATAATCCAAAAGATCAATTTCCTAAGTCATTTTAAAGAAATGGACGAGCCTGTTGGCATGTATGAAAAGTGTGCTCTCAATTTGTGGGAATGGACCTTTATTGTGATGTAATGAAAATGAACCAATAGGAGGCGCTGTTGTTGTTATGCAGTTGTATAGTGCCCTTGCTGCTGCCTGTGTAAAAGAAGGAGAATAAAATGGTTCCAGTTAAGAAGACTGATGCCCCACTGTTCTGAATTATTTCGGTCTAGCACTGGGTGTCCACGCCAGAATCGCTGTGGAATTCATCTCTGCTAACAGGTTATGGGCCCAGAGTCACCCAGAGTCACCCAGGGTCACCCAGAGAATCGCTGAGAGGATAAGCCACCGAAAGAAACGTCGCAAAGTACCGCGTGTCTGGTGAGCGTTAACATGCTATGCTAGCACCATGAGTAGAAGAGCCGCAGAGTCAAGTAGCCGTTGGTCTCAGCTAATTTTTGACGGTGATGAAAAGAACTATGAACTGTGGGAGACGAAATTTTTGGGCCATCTTCGCTTACAAGGGCTAAAGGACATTATTTTAAGTGAACCCCCCGACGGAGATGAGGCGTCGGAAGACGAGGAGAAAAACTCGGAGGCATACGCCGAGCTAATATAGTTTCTAGACGATAAAAGTTTGTCACTGGTGATGCGAGAAGCTGCAGATGATGGGCGGAAAGCCTTACAGATTTTGAGAGGCTATTATGCAGGCAGTGGTAAACCTCGTATAATAAGCCTGTATACTGAACTGACTTCACTTCAAATGTCTAACCGTGAGACAGTGACAGAATACGTCATACGGGCAGAGACAATCATCACAGCACTTAGAAATGCTGGAGAGATTTTAAGAGACGGATTGTTGATAGCTATGGTTTTGAAGGGCCTGCCAGAATCATTCAAACCATTCGCTATTCATATCACGCAAAGTGAGGTAGAAGTATCGTTTACTGATTTCAAAGCTAAACTACGGAGCTATGAGGACACGGAGAAGATGCGCGCTGCAGCTCCGGATGACAACGTGATGAAGGTGCGAATGCAGCCGAGGGAGAGACCCGCTTCAAGTGCAAACGACCAGAATGCCGAAAGCACGGACATTGTGTGCTACAGATGTGGACTAAAGGGACACAAGGCAAGAGTATGTCAGCGCAAGCAGTGGTGTAGCCAGTGCAAAAGCGCCACACATCGGGACGCGACCTGTCGACGGAAACAGCGGCGAGACGATGCCAGAAAAGTTTCTGAGGAGAGATGTAACAGTGATTATGCATTCCAAATGAGCGATGCAGACACAGAGAGCCATCCAGGGCTTATTATCAACGAGAAAGGTCTAATGGTGGATTCAGGAGCAACTTCGCATATCATCAGGGATATAGCAAAGTTCAGGGAGTTTGACGATGACTTCAAGCCCCAGACGCACTGCGTGGAATTAGCTGATGGCACCAGATGCACCGGAGTGGCTGAACGCAGGGGAAATGCGGAGGTCGCTCTGATCGACAGCAGAGGGCAGTGCCACAACACAATCCTGAGGAATGCATTATACATCCCTTCCTATCCACAGGACATCTTTTCGGTGAAAGCAGCTACTTCAAATGGAGCAACGGTGATCTTCAAGCAGGGAAAAGATCTCCTGCAACACAAGGACGGTACAAACTTTCATATTCATGTATGCAACAATCTCTATTATCTACACACAGAAAGTAGTGAATGTATTGACAAATGTAACAGTTGTCATAACCTACAGAAATGGCATGAGATCCTAGGACACTGTAATTATGATGACATCCAAAAATTACAGAATGTGGTTAAAGGTATGACAATCAAAGGTAAAGTGGATAAAACTCCACATTGTGAAGTGTGCACTCAAGGAAAGTTTACCCAAACTAGGAACAGGGAGCCTGATGTGAGAGCCAAAACAGCTTTAGAGCTGGTACACACAGACATAGCAGGACCAATAGACCCAGTCTAGAGATGGACATAAGTTTGCATTATCATTCACTGATGACTATTCCAGTGCAGTATTTGTATACTTTTTGAGGAACAAGAGTGACACAGTACAAGCAACAGAGAAGTTTCTAGCTGATACAGCCCCATACGGGAAGATCAAACGCATCAGATCTGACAACGGTGCAGAGTTCATGAGTAAAAATTATCAGGCGTTACTGAGCAAAAACGGGATTAGACATGAGACTTCAGCACCTTATTCGCCACACCAGAATGGTACGGCTGAGCGAAATTGGCGAACTCTTTTCGACATGGCTCGGTGTATGTTAATAGAAAGCGACCTGCCAAAAGTGTTATGGACCTATGCAGTGCAGACAGCAGCTGTAGTGAGGAACAGATGCTTCAACAATCGCACAAAACAAACACCATATTTCATGCTGACTGGAAGAAAGCCTGACATTTCCAAAATGCAAAAATTTGGATCCGAATGTTATGCTTATAAGCAGGACAAAAGAAAACTAGACTCAAGGAGTGAGAAGGGGATATTTGTCGGTTACGACAAGAACAGCCCAGCATACATGGTTTACACTCCTGAAAATGGAAAGGTGCAGAAACACAGACTGGTGAAGTTTACAACCAAACATATGTTGAGCATCAGACGCAGACAGACATGACATCCGATGATGACATTGAGATACAGAACAGGGTGAACAAGGATAGACAAAGAAATGAGAGTCCAGGACCTAGTGGAGACCAGGTTCCAGTCACTATACCTGAGGTGAACAGTCAAGAACAGACAGATGAGACCAAACATGAGCAAAAGCGATACCCTTCCAGAGTGAGAAACAAGCCAGGTCACTTAAGTGAATATGTAACCGGTGATAAAAGTGAGGATCATGTACAGATGAACATAGATTACTGCTACAAACTGATGTGTAACATACCTGTAACTTTCAAAGAAGCTGTAACCTCACCTAAATCAAGGGAATGGGTTAATGCAATGGATGAAGAGATCCAATCGCTGAGAGACAATAACACATTTACCCTGACACAATTGCCTGAAGGTAAGAAAGTAGTGGGGGGTAAATGGGTTTATGCCATCAAGAACAATGTGGATGGGACTCACAAATACAGGGCTCGATATGTAGCCAAAGGATACAGTCAAAAAGTAGGTGAAGACTATGAAGAAACGTTTTCTCCTACTGCTAACATGGCCAGCGTAAGAGTGCTGATGCAAAAAGCAGCACAGGAAAACCTGATTTTACATCAGATGGACGTCAAAACTGCCTATCTACATACACCAATAGATTGCGAGATTTACTTGGAACAGCCAGAAGGTTATGAAGAGAAATCTAGCACAAATGAAAGGTTGGTGTACAAGCTAGAAAAGTCCCTATATGGACTGAAACAATCAGGTAGAAATTGGAACAAAACTCTACATGAGTATCTGAGTGAAAACAATTTTTCACAAAGCCCTGTTGATCATTGTGTTTAAACGAGGGAGACAGAAAATGAGAAAGTGATCATTATAATATGGGTTGACGATTTAATAATTGCTGCAAGTGATGAAAATGCACTGAATGTTGTGAAAGAAATGCTCACAGCCAGATTCAAGATGAAGGATTTGGGGAAACTGACACATTTCCTTGGTATTGACTTTGACCAAAGTGACGGATGTGTAAAAATGTCACAGAAGAAATATGTTGAAAGGATTCTTGAAAGGTTTGACATGCAAAACTGTAAAACTAGAGAGACACCTTGCGAACAAAAACTGGACTACACTGATGATGCAGAAATGTGTGATGTCAGAAAATACAGAGAGGCTGTTGGAAGCTTACTTTATCTTGCAACATGTACAAGGATTGACCTGAGTTTTGTTGTAAGTAAACTTTCGCAGTACTTTGCTGAACCAACCGAAGAACAATGGACTACTGTCAAACATGTACTGAGGTACCTAAAGGGGACAACTGAGAAAGAGTTGTGTTACAGAAAATGCAACAGTGAAAATGGTAAATGGACTTGCTCTTATATAGCGCTTTTCTACTCATCAGAGTACTCAAAGCGCTTTTACAACAATTGCTCCCATTCACCCAGACACACACACATTCACACACTAATGTGCAGGTTGCTAATCAACCTGCAACATCAGTCAGTATACATTCACACACCAGTGGAACAGTCACTGGTAGGCAATTCGGGGTTCAGAATCTTGCCCAAGGAAACTTCGGCATGCAGCACATGACTAGGCGAGAGCGGGAATCGAACCGCCAACCATTCGATCATTGGACGACCCGCTCTACCACCTGAGCCACAGCCGCCCCGATGGGAAAAGATGGGACTACATGCTTACAGTGATGCGGATTGGGCAGCTGATGTACACACGTGGACAAAATTGTTGGTACCCCTCAGTTAAAGAAGGAAAAACCCACAATTCTCACTGAAATCACTTGAAACTCACAAAAGTAACAATAAATAAAATTTATTGAAAATTAAATAATCAAAAACAGCCATCACTTTTGAATTGTTGATTAACATAATTATTTAAAAAAACAAACTAATGAAACAGGCCTGGACAAAAATGATGGTACCTCTATAAAAGATTGAAAACTATTTGACCAGAGTGACATGATTAACTCAGGTGTGTCATTTAATTGACATCACAGGTGTTTCCAAACTCATAATCAGTCAGTCTGCCTATTTAAAGGGAGACAAGTAGTCACCCTGCTGTTTGGTGAAAAGGTGTGTACCACACTGAACATGGACAACAGAAAGCGAAGGAGAGAATTGTCCCAGGACATCCGAAAAAAAATTATAGACAAACATCTTAAAGGTAAAGGCTATAAGACCATCTCTAAACAGCTTGAAGTTCCTGTGACAACAGTGGCTCATATTATTCAGAAGTTCAAGACCCACGGGACAGTAGCCAACCTCCCTGGACGTGGCCGCAAGAGGAAAATTGATGACAAATTGAAGAGACGGATCGTTGGAATTGTATCCAAAGAGCCCAGAGCAACCTCCAAAGAAATTAAAGGTGAACTCCAAGGCCAAGGTACATCAGTGTCAGATCGCACCATTCGTCGTTGTTTGAGCCAAAGTGGACTTCATGGGAGACGACCAAGGAGGACACCACTGCTGAAAAAAACTCATAAAAAAGCCAGACTGGAATTTGCAAAAATGCATGTTGACAAGCCACAAAGCTTCTGGGAGAATGTCCTTTGGACAGATGAGACCAAACTGGAGCTTTTTGGTAAGGCACATCAACTCTATGTTCATAGACTCAAAAACCAAGCATACGAAGAAAAGAACACTGTCCCTACGGTGAAACATGGAGGAGGCTCAGTAATGTTTTGGGGCTGCTTTGCTGCATCTGGCACAGGGTGTCTTGAAAGTGTGCAAGGTACGATGAAATCTGAAGACTATCAAGGCATTCTGGAGAGAAATGTGCTGCCTCGTGTCAGAAAGCTTGGTCTCAGTCGCAGGTCATGGGTCTTCCAACAGGACAACGATCCAAAACACACAGCCAAAAACACCCAAGAATGGCTGAGAGAAAAGCGTTGGACTATTCTAAAGTGGCCTTCTATGAGCCCAGATCTGAATCCCATTGAACATATGTGGAAGGAGCTGAAACATGCCATTTGGAGAAGACACCCATCAAACCTGAGACAACTGGAGCTGTTTGCTCATGAGGAGTGGGCCAAAATACCTGTTGACAGCTGCAGAACGCTCATTGACAAATACAGAAATCGTTTAATTGCAGTGATTGCCTCAAAAGGTTGTGCAACAAAATATTAAGTTATGGGTACCATCATTTTTGTCCAGCCCTATTTCATTAGTTTGTTTTTTTAAATAATTATGTTAATCAACAATTCAAAAGTGATGGCTGATTTTGATTATTTAATTTTCAATAAATTTTTATTTATTGTTACTTTTGTGAGTTTCAAGTGATTTCCGTGAGAATTGTGGGTTTTTCCTTCTTTAACTGAGGGGTACCAACAATTTTGTCCACGTGTGTAACTGACAGACGGAGTACAAGTGGTTACTGTGTAAGCCTAAATGAGAATGGTCCTTTGATTTCTTGGAAGACCAAAAAGCAGCCTACTGTTGCCCTTTCCACGTGTGAGGCAGAGTACATGGCGTTGGCCACTACTATTCAAGAGTGTATGTATCTAGTGCAACTGCTAGAGGGCATTGACAAACGTAAATACACACTTCCTAAAGTCTATGAGGATAATCAGGGCACAATAGCTTTAGCTAAAAACCATGTGAATAGACAGAGGTGCAAGCATGTTGACATCAAGTATCATTTTGTAAGGTCAACGGTAAATGATGGGAAAATCAGTCTGGAGTATTGTCCAACAGACCTGATGGTTGCAGATGTTATGACAAAGCCTGCAACAAAATCTAAGTTGAGTAAATTTGCAAAGTTTATGTTTGGAGGTTAGCTATGTGTATGAAATGATATACGATAAGGTGCTAAGATCTTTCAATGTTTGCTTAAAATCACAATGTGAGAGCAAGTGAGGGTGTTGGCATGTATGAAAAGTGTGCTCTCAATTTGTGGGAATGGACCTTTATTGTGATGTAATGAAAATGAACCAATAGGAGGCGCTGTTGTTGTTATGCAGTTGTATAGTGCCCTTCCTGCTGCCTGTGTAAAAGAAGGAGAATAAAATGGTTCCAGTTAAGAAGACTGATGCCCCACTGTTCTGAATTATTTCGGTCTAGCACTGGGTGTCCACGCCAGAATCGCTGTGGAATTCATCTCTGCTAACAGAGCCCCCAAATATGTCACGTCCCCGACTCTAGGTGATGAAGGGAGTAACAGCTGTAAAGAAATGGATACAGAGGCAGGAAAACTAATTGTGAGACATCAACAAAAGAAAATCTATTCATCCAAAAAGACGACTCCAACACAAAGCACACTTAAGTACAAAGCTGGTCACACTACACATCTCTTTAACCATTAGACACTTGTCCTCAAACAGAACACGAGACAACAACACCACACTCTGGCAGCTGATCTGGCCCACTGGCCACAACGGTCAGGTTGGGTCATCCTTTAACCATCCCTGCTGGTTGTAAGGGGCCACAGGTGCACCTAGCCACTCCCATTGGGCGTAGCCTGGGAACAGGGAAAAGAGAAGAGGAAAAACACAGCCTACCTTGCCTACTCAGACACACCACAGAATGTAACACTCATATTTTCTTATAAAATCACCAGTGCAGAAATACTGTGCTTTAACTGTAGCTCCAATACTCAGCATCAACATCAAAACAGTAAATAAAGTCAGTTACACCTAATAGAGTTCGGGATTGTGATGTCACATCGCAAAGCATCTTTGGATTTGTGGCCTGCTCACTAGCGGCCTCATTAAAATCTACACATTTTCATATGTTTTTAGCGCGCAAACTTTCTGGTCATCAGCAACAATGGGGCACAGATGTTGTGTGGTGGGTTGTGACAGTAAATCTCACCACTGGTCTGGGAGAAAATTGACCGACGGGCTAAAATATTTCAGTTTTCCCGCTTGGAAAAGACATCAGGGGAGCGACATCTCTGAAATGACAAAAAGACGCTGAATGGCTTGGATTGCTGCCATTAAACTAAAGTTAATCTCTTTCGGCAATATTCCCAAGAGGATGTTCGTTTGTCTCAGGCATTTCCATAAGGGTGAGTTGCCTTTTTATTCTTGTTTCTGCCTGTCAATCGTGATGTCCTTAGCCCACTTTGGTAGCTAAACATCTGTCAGTCCCTCTCGTTTGGTTGTCAATGGACCAGCTTTTGTGCTCGTATGGATCTATCCCATCAATTAATCCTATTTTCTCCATATATCTTTGCTTCGCTTCGTTGTTCAGTTTTTCCCGGTAGATAATGGCGTATTTGCCTCTGTTTTGGTCCTTTTTTAAACGAAAACGATCTACTCCACCAGATGATGTTATTTGGTTGTTTACTATTGCAGGCCACAAACATGGCGGGCGCATCCCATAATCCATCGCGATGTGACGTCCATTCCCGAACTCTATAGTGTACTAGGCCTTGTGTCAACCACAGCATGGCTGATATGGCTAGCTGCGTTTGCTGAGCTTCATTAACTCACTAAGACGCCGCCAAAAGTAACAAACATACCTACAGTAGTAGCTTAGCATTACTTCCAGGACCAAGAAGTATTTTATATCTTAGCAGTTTGTCGGGTTACAGTCTACATCACATCAGGCATATCTTTGTGTCTGTCTTTTACCAATGCAATGGGAAGCTACCATCAGCGCATAGGCTAATTTTAGCATCATTTCAAGAGCCGACCTTGACCACACAATGACAAAAAGACAGAGAGTGAACAGTATTTGCTGCATGTGTCACAATGCTGCAAATGCAACTGGGAAGTCAGAGTTTCCCATTTCTGACTCAGAAAATCAAGGAAAATGCCACCAGAAGTCATATTTCCTACTTGGTAACGTGGGTAGAGTTTCTCAGTTTTGACCTCAGCATTTGACCTGATTCCCACAAAATTACATACAGCCTATACAGTTAGCAGTAAATGAAAATAGCTTCTCTACTGTTCATGAGTTTCGTATCTAAATGTATAAAACATGAGAAAATGTACCGTTTTTCCTACTTTGTGCATCAAACCAAAGTTAAAGAATGACCCAAGTCCAACATCCCATATCGGAGGTGCATTGAATGCAGCACGAGACAGCCCTGCCTTTGATCAGCACCTAAATCATACCATCAGTGCCAATTAGCGCCAATATTATGCTACAAGTCAAAATTATTTCTTCCAACCAATGTGAGTTTTGGTGAACAAGACCTTGAAACAAACCCTTAGATGCAGAGGTTAGGGTTGGCCTTTGGCAGAGCAGACTGATCACTTTTTTTTTTTTTTTCCGGCAACAGAGCAGGCAGAATGGGGATCTGGCTGCTGCATTGTGCCATACAATTTTGCTTTTCCAAGGGGAGTTTATAAGTATAAGATTCCCCTTGATACTGTACAGTAATTTATTTAGTTTGAATACTTGTTGATTAGTTAAATATACATAAATTTGCCGGACCTGATGGGAAAGGCAGGAAGAGAGAAAAGAGGAAGAAGGAAAAAAAACAAAACAAGGGGGGATACTGAAGAGAAAAGGAAGAGTGCAAGAATACAATTATCTTTCAATTGAAACTGACACAACAGACAACAAGCTAGTACACCTTAACAAAGACACACCGGAACGCATCCTACGGGTTTTGTTAGGAAACACAGCTAGTAATTATTCAGATCATCTACACACGTGGACAAAATTGTTGGTACCCCTCAGTTAAAGAAGGAAAAACCCACAATTCTCACTGAAATCACTTGAAACTCACAAAAGTAACAATAAATAAAAATTTATTGACAATTAAATAATCAAAAACAGCCATTACTTTTGAATTGTCGATTAACATAATTATTTAAAAAAAACAAACTAATGAAACAGGCCTGGACAAAAATGATGGTACCTCTATAAAAGATTGAAAACTATTTGACCAGAGTGACATGATTAACTCAGGTGTGTCATTTAATTGACATCACAGGTGTTTCCAAACTCATAATCAGTCAGTCTGCCTATTTAAAGGGAGACAAGTAGTCACCCTGCTGTTTGGTGAAAAGGTGTGTACCACACTGAACATGGACAACAGAAAGCGAAGGAGAGAATTGTCCCAGGACATCCGAAAAAAAATTATAGACAAACATCTTAAAGGTAAAGGCTATAAGACCATCTCTAAACAGCTTGAAGTTCCTGTGACAACAGTGGCTCATATTATTCAGAAGTTCAAGACCCACGGGACAGTAGCCAACCTCCCTGGACGTGGCCGCAAGAGGAAAATTGATGACAAATTGAAGAGACGGATCGTTGGAATTGTATCCAAAGAGCCCAGAGCAACCTCCAAAGAAATTAAAGGTGAACTCCAAGGCCAAGGTACATCAGTGTCAGATCGCACCATTCGTCGTTGTTTGAGCCAAAGTGGACTTCATGGGAGACGACCAAGGAGGACACCACTGCTGAAAAAAACTCATAAAAAAGCCAGACTGGAATTTGCAAAAATGCATGTTGACAAGCCACAAAGCTTCTGGGAGAATGTCCTTTGGACAGATGAGACCAAACTGGAGCTTTTTGGTAAGGCACATCAACTCTATGTTCATAGACTCAAAAACCAATCATACGAAGAAAAGAACACTGTCCCTACGGTGAAACATGGAGGACGCTCAGTAATGTTTTGGGGCTGCTTTGCTGCATCTGGCACAGGGTGTCTTGAAAGTGTGCAAGGTACAATGAAATCTGAAGACTATCAAGGCATTCTGGAGAGAAATGTGCTGCCTAGTGTCAGAAAGCTTGGTCTCAGTCGCAGGTCATGGGTCTTCCAACAGGACAACGATCCAAAACACACAGCCAAAAACACCCAAGAATGGCTGAGAGAAAAGCGTTGGACTATTCTAAAGTGGCCTTCTATGAGCCCAGATCTGAATCCCATTGAACATATGTAGAAGGAGCTGAAACATGCCATTTGGAGAAGACACCCATCAAACCTGAGACAACTGGAGCTGTTTGCTCATGAGGAGTGGGCCAAAATACCTGTTGACAGCTGCAGAACGCTCATTGACAAATACAGAAATCGTTTAATTGCAGTGATTGCCTCAAAAGGTTGTGCAACAAAATATTAAGTTATGGGTACCATCATTTTTGTCCAGCCCTATTTTATTAGTTTGTTTTTTAAATAATTATGTTAATCAACAATTCAAAAGTGATGGCTGATTTTGATTATTTAATTTTCAATAAATTTTTATTTATTGTTCCTTTTGTGAGTTTCAAGTGATTTCAGTGAGAATTGTGGGTTTTTCCTTCTTTAACTGAGGGGTACCAACAATTTTGTCCACGTGTGTATGTGAAACAAACAAACTGAGGAAACATGTCTTTTGATATTTAGGCACCAGGACAAACTTAACACCCCACAAGACAACATGGTTGCTATGTCCACATGCAGAGTACGGTGCAATTGTGACTGTGATCATGCAACTATGACCTCTGACCTCTGTGAAAGCCAGCGGGCCCGAGAGCCCACAAGACCCAGGCGAGCCAGCAGCAATCCCAGAGTAGAGATCCGAGCCACCAAACCACGAGGACGACCATTGATCGGCCCGGAAGAGGGCAGAGGGAGAACCCGACCAGGACCCCCAGCGTCCAGCGGGGCCGGGCCCCAGGCGACCAAGACCGGCGGCCGCCGACCCCGCCAGGGGCCGGAGGCCCAGGACAGACCCAGCACAGGACCCCGGGTCCCAGGCATCCAAGAGGCAACCCCCGCCATCACCAGGGTCAACATCACCAGGGGAACCGGCCACCCCAGATGGCCACCCGGCATGGGCCAGCGCCCCCGCCAGGGCTGCGGCGTGGTCCTCCAGCGCAGGACGAGCCAGGAGCAGCCGCCACCAAGACCGGGGCCCACAGCAACCGCAGCCAGAGACCCGCCGACCAAAGAGGCACGCAGCCGCCACACACCAGAAGGCGGAAAGGCGAGAGAGGACAGAGGGCAGCAGAAGAACCCAACCCAGGGCCCACCATCCCCAGGCCCACTGCGGCCACCCCCCCGAGGGCACAGGACCCCCCCCCACACACACACACCCCACCCCCCCACCCCCCACACCCCTGCACCCCAGATCCCCGGGCAGCGGCCAGGCACCGACCTAGACCCGCAGCAGCACATCCGGGCCAACCAGGCCCCCCAGCAAGGTCGACCCCCCCACCCTCGAGGGAGGGGGCAACCCCCAGACACCCAGACCCAGG
Source organism: Acanthochromis polyacanthus (assembly GCF_021347895.1). Classification (NCBI taxonomy): domain Eukaryota; kingdom Metazoa; phylum Chordata; class Actinopteri; family Pomacentridae; genus Acanthochromis; species Acanthochromis polyacanthus. The sequence continues at coordinate 61,874,463 of NC_067113.1, forward strand.
GCTCCGCACCCCGCCCACCCCGAACACCTCGGCCACCCGGCCCAGGGCCGGCAGCCACCGGCCCAGGTCCCCCCGGCAACCCAACCCCACCGCCGCCAGAGAGCCCCAACCGCCGCCCCCACCCCGGCCCCAGACCGGACCAAGCACGAAGCCGCCCACCCAGCGCGGGAGCCCAGATCCCCACCCCAAGACGGCACCAAGCACCCGCAGTCCCCAGGCCCCCCGCACCGACATCCGACCGCCAAGGTGGCGAGGCCCCAATTCAACCCTTACATTAGTTGATGGAACTCATCACAGGGGACCAGAGGGAACGAAAATCAGCTAGCTGATCCTTTGAACCTGCAGACATTGTCTCGAAGCTGATGTAGTCTAATAAGAGATTCCTAAACTGCTTATTGTTCAGATTGTTTTTGGCTTTCCAATTTATGAGGATAGTTTTCTTTGCGGTGCATAAGCTGGTGAGAACCATACATACAGAGTTAGATCCTATGTTGATTTCACCTAGGTCACCTAATAGGCACAGTGTGGGACTTGCAGCAATGTTGCATTTAAACCATAATGACGGGTCTTCACATACCTCAAGCCAGAACCTTTGCACAGGTGCGCAGGACCACATGGCATGGAGGTAATTGTCAGTCATGTTATCACTGCAGTGTGAGCAAATATCCGAATGGGACAGACCCATCCTGAACATCCTTTGTCCTGTATAATGAGTTCTGTGCAGAATTTTAAATTGTATAAGTTGCATATTTGAGTTCTTTGTCATTTTAAAGGTATTTAAACATATTTGTGACTATGCATTTTGATTAAGGTTACTGGATAGGTCAGCTTCCCATTTTGCTGTAGGAAGAAAGATTGTATCTTCTGACTTTGATAATATTCTATATAGTTTTGATAATAGCTTTGGGGGACGAAAATTTAAGAATTCTTCTACCCTAAGAGGAAGCTGCCAGTGTAATTGGTTGAGGGTGTATTTTTTTCCTATAATCGATTTAAGTTGGTGGTATTCTAAAAATTTTGTGTTGCTAATTCCATATTTTGAAGTGAGTGTGTGAAATGACAGAAAGTTACCATCTTCTATGATATGTTCTGTTTTATCCCTTGATTTCTCCAGTGAGTAAAATTTATCATCTTTTTATTTTGCAGAATGTCAGGGTTATTCCAGATTGGAGTAAGTTTACATGGAATGACTGAAGACTTACTTAATTTTAGAAATTCCCACCAAACCATTAAAGAGGAGCTGATATTAATGCTTTTGAAACACTGATGAAATTTAATAGTTGTGCTGATAAATGGCAAGTCAGAAATGGCTATGTCCTCACATATTGCTTACTCTACATCTAACCATAACTCATCTACATTACTAGGTTTTAGCCATTTGGAAATATACTGCAACTTACTAGCTAGGAAGTAGTGGCTGAAGTTAGGTAAATCCAGTCCACCTCTATCTTTAGTCTGTTGTAGAGTCTTTAAACTGATACGTGATGGTTTGTTTTTCCAAAGAAATTTGGATATATGTGAGTCCAGTGATTTAAACCAACAGGAGGATGGTTTGGATGGTATCATTGAGAATAGATGGTTAACTTTAGGTAAAACCATCATTTTAATAGTGGCAACTCTCCCCATGAGTGATATGGGTAAGTGCTTCCACCGTATAAGATCATCCTCTATTGTTTTCAATAACTGAACATAATTTAGTTTTGTAAGTTCTGATATCCTGGGAGCGATATTTATGCCTAAATATCTGAGGTTTCCAGACTGTATTATGATGTTAGATATTTTTGGTATGTCACAATTAATAGGCATGGCTGTAGTCTTAGACCAGTTGATAGAATAATCAGATATCAATGAAAATTTATTAATAAGCGTAATTGTCTGGGAGATAGATGATTTGGAGTTATTTAGGAAAAGTAATACATCATCTGCATAAAGACTTATTTTATGTTCTATATTGTTGGCTTGGATTCCTCTGATGTCTGTATTTTGTCTTATGGCAGCTGCCAGAGGTTCAATAAAGATGGCGAAAAGTGATGGAGAAAGTGGGCAGCCCTGCCTAGTGCCTCTCTGCAAACAGAAACTTGCACCAGTCTGGTCATTGGTCTTAACACATGCAGCCGGGTTATTATAAAAGATTTTTATCCAGTCTATAAAAGATGGCCCAAAACCAAATCTGTTTAATGTTGCAAACAGAAATTTCCAATTTACTCGATCAAATGCTTTTTCTGCGTCTGAGATAATTATGGATTCTAAATGATGTATTGTGGAATAATCTATTATGTTAATTAATCTGCACATATTAGTAGAAGAATGTCTCCCTTTTATAAAGCCTGTTTGATCAGGATGTATTATAAGGGGGGTTACTTTTTCTATTCTACTGGCAAGAGCTTTGCTGATAATTTTGAGATCTACATTTATTAATGAAACTGGACAGTAACTAGATGGAAGTGTGGGGTCCTTTTCTGGTTTTAATAACAAAATAATTCTGGCTAAATTCATATTTGAAGGTATTTTTTGTTTGTTTTCAATTTCTGTTACCATTTTATGAAAGGTGGGAGCCAACGTGGACAAGGTACGTTTTGTCCGTTTGTTTCTTGGCTATAAAAGACACAAGCAGAAACAAAAAATCAAGCCGTTTTTTCGTTTTTTCGTGTTGAGCAAAAATCAAAAAACAGGAAACGGTTCGTTTTTTCGTTTTTTCGTTTTTTCGTTTTCACCCCCAAAATGAAAATACGACTCAATATTCCGTTTCATTGGTGGGCAGGGCTTCGGAGCCTGCCAGTGCACAATAAAGCTCCTGCCCATCACAATAAAGCTCTTGCGCTGGCATTCATAGACAGACTGACTTTCATTGTATTGCCTGCCCCCACTGCACTTCCCCTAACTCTAAATTAAAGCAAGTCGTGTACACAGTAATGACAGTCATAACTAGTGGTGTAGTCTAGTTTTTTCTAGTGGGTATACTCCAACCTCATAAACCAAAGCCAGGTCAGGTTCTCATATATGTGCGCGTGCACTCACACGTCCACACGCACACACACACAGCAGCAGCTCCTTTATTTCAAACTACCAATTAGATACTTATAGACATTATAGCGTCAGCAGCTCCTCCTCCTGCCATCAGGTAGAGCTGATGTTTCCTCTTCATCAGGTAGAGCTGATGTTTCCTCTTCATCAGGCTCCCTTTCCTAAACGTTAACCTTAGCTCCAGCTGTAGTGTTCCCTAAAGCGGCAGTATTCACAGGACAAGCAACAGGCTTATTAAAACACTGAAATAGTTTCATTTAGCTTTGCTTTCTTTTCTTATTTTTTCTCCACTGACTGATGTTGGGTCATTAGAAGTTCTAGACTCATGTCCCTCTTCTTCTAAGCCAGGGGTATTCAGCTAAAATTCAGAGAGGTCCAGTCAGCAAAGGTCCAGAACATCATAATGTCTAACTTGAGTTACTGTGATATATGCTGATGTAACCTGGTAGTTTTATTAGAGTCTGCCTGTAATCAAAAACTGACCGTCAAATAAATTCAGTACGGTTCAAAAACATTTAGACATTTATTAATAAATAACTTATATGTAACTGTATATCTTAGAATAAAGTGCAGAACTTAAAAAAGCATGACTGAACAACCTGAATCAACTTCTGTACATCTTTAACAATACCTAAATCTCATAAATGTAAACATTTGAACACTTTTACATTTTTGTCTGTCTCATATCACTCCCCTAATACCTCTGCAGCTTAATGGGAGAACTGAGCTGCTGCTTGTTTGAGCCGTTCTCAAAACATATTTTGATTATGTTCATAGTTGAGAAATCTACCTTACAGCTGTTTGCTGAGCCAAACATGGTCAGCATGTGACCACAGTCTGTCCTCTAGAGATGTATAAGGCACAAAAGATACGACTCTCAGAGCCGATGCTTTGTAGTAAATCTGAAGAGCCGACTCCTAACGTATTTAATGGAGTATGGAGTTTAACACTGTCCTAGCAGAAAACATGTTACTGGATCCTAGATTAAAGAAGCTTTCCTTCAGTGACAACAGAGCTGTTGATGAGACACTTCAGAGAATAAGAGCAGCAGTCTGACACCTCCACCATTAGAGGACCAAGTGGAGGAGGAACCTCAAACTTCTGCTGTGTGGAGGCTCTTTGATGGAAGAGCTACAGGAGATGCTGCAAGGAGAAATCCTACAGCTGATGTGGTAATGGAGGATCATATCTAGAGGAACCCCTCATCCAACCAGCAGATGACCCACTGAGCTGGAGCAGGACAAGGCCTCAGTCTGCCCCACCTGGTGAATGTGATGGAGGAGAGACAACTTCTTCCATCTGAGAGAATCTTCTCAAAAACACAGCAGATATTCACTGAAAGAAGAAATGTATCAGCCCATCCAAGCTCAGCCATCTGATTTTTTTAAATGTCAGCCAGCTCTGAGGACATTTATACTGTTTGAATACTGAGTCTGGTTCTGTTTCTGTTCTGGTTCTGTGGGTTCATGTGCAGAGTTTTGTTCATTTATTTTTTTGTGCAAAAAAAGTTTGGTTGAAATAATAAACAAAAGCAAGAATACCTGTTTTTGTAACAGAGCAAATGTACAAAATGAGTCAATTATAAGGCTTCTCATAAAAACACTGAATGAAAAAGAGTTTGTCAAAACACAAATGATTCATATTTGCCAGGTTAGGCTAAAACATGAGGCTACAAAGAATAATAAATTAGGAGCCGTTTGGGAGCCGAAAGAACCGGCTTTTCTTTGGAAGCAGTGCCAAAAGCTCTCTGAAAAGAGCCGAACTTCCATCACTACTGTCCTCTCTGTCCCTCATCTCTCAGCTGCTTTTTGAAGGCAGAGCTGCGATGCGATTCAGCGACGTCATTGGCTGAGTAGCGTCACGTGGGATGCCTGAACTCGGACATAATTGGTCTGTGCGTTTCTGAGCCGATAGACCAATGATAAATACTGGAAAGCTGCACCGGTAAAATAAAAGCGACCTGTCAAATTTACACCCGTATAGACGGCGTCTGGGTCCGGATCCGGACCGCGGTCGGCCTTTAGTGAGCCCTGTTCTCAGCCAGACACCTTCCCCTGTCCCATACAGCTTCACCGCTTCCTGACACAGAGAAAAATGAACGTTATGTCAAAAAAACATACTAATACATGTGTTTGCGCATTTTAAGTGGTTATATGGAAATTCGGACCGTATCTTTTGTGCCTTATACATCTCTAGAGGACAGACTGTGGTCACATGCTGACCATGTTTGGCTCAGCAAACAGCTGTAAGGCAGCTTTCTCAACTATGAACATAATCAAAATATGTTTTGAGAACGGCTCAAACAAGCAGCAGTTCAGCTCTCCCATTAAGCTGCAGAGATATTAGGGGAGTGATATGAGACAGACAAAAATGTGAAAGTGTTCAAATGTTTACATTTATGAGATTTAGGTATTGTTAAAGATGTATAGAAGTTGATTCAGGTTGTTCAGTCATGCTTTTTTAAGTTCTGCACTTTATTCTAAGATATACAGTTACATATAAGTTATTTATTAATAAATGTCTAAATGTTTTTGAACCGTACTGAATTTATTTGACGGTCAGTTTTTGATTACAGGCAGACTCTAATAAAACTACCAGGTTACATCAGCATATATCACAGTAACTCAAGTTAGACATTATGATGTTCTGGACCTTTGCTGACTGGACCTCTCTGAATTTTAGCTGAATACCCCTGGCTTAGAAGAAGAGGGACATGAGTCTAGAACTTCTAATGACCCAACATCAGTCAGTGGAGAAAAAATAAGAAAAGAAAGCAAAGCTAAATGAAACTATTTCAGTGTTTTAATAAGCCTGTTGCTTGTCCTGTGAATACTGCCGCTTTAGGGAACACTACAGCTGGAGCTAAGGTTAACGTTTAGGAAAGGGAGCCTGATGAAGAGGAAACATCAGCTCTACCTGATGAAGAGGAAACATCAGGTCTACCTGATGAAGAGGAAACATCAGCTCTACCTGATGAAGAGGAAACATCAGCTCTACCTGATGAAGAGGAAATATCAGCTCTACCTGATGAAGAGGAAACATCAGGTCTACCTGATGGCAGGAGGAGGAGCTGCTGACGCTATAATGTCTATAAGTATCTAATTGGTAGTTTGAAATAAAGGAGCTGCTGCTGCTGTGTGTGTGTGTGTGTGTGTGTGTGTGTGTGTGTGTGTGTGTGTGTGTGTGTGTGTGTGTGTGTGTGTGTGTGTGTGTGTGTGCGCGCGCGGACATGTGAGTGCACGCGCACATATATGAGAACCTGACCTGGCTTTGGTTTATGAGGTTGGAGTATAACCAGTAGAAAAACTAGACTACACCACTGGTTATGACTGTCATTACTGTGTACACGACTTGCTTTGATTTAGAGTTAGGGGAAGTGCCGTGGGGGCAGGCAATACAATGAAAGTCAGTCTGTCTATGAATGCCAGCGCAAGAGCTTTATTGTGATGGGCAGAGCTTTATTGTGCACTGGCAGGCTCCGAAGCCCCGCCCACCAATGAAACGAAATATGGAGTCATATTTTCATTTTGGGGGTGAAAACGAAAAACGAAAAAATGAACCGTTTCCTGCTTTTTTTGTTTTTTGCTCAAAACGAAAAAACGAAAAAACGGCTTGATTTTTTGTTTCTGCTTGTGTCTTTTATAGCCAGGAAACAAACGGATAAAACGTACCTTGTCCCTAAAGGTATCATTTATCTTATCTGGGTCATGGCTGATGTTTCCATCTGGGTCTTTGACAGCAGAGATTGTTCTTTTCTCTTTGTTTACTTTTAATTGATTGGCCAAAAATTTACCAGATTTATTGCGATGTTCAAAGTTCTCTAAGCGAAGTCTTTGCACCATGAATTCAGTTTTTTTTTATCTATAATTTCATTAAGTTCAAGTTTAGCTTGTCTTATATCCTTCAGCGTGTGCTCCTCTGGAGAAACACGATAAGCTTCCTCCAGGGATTGAATTAGAAGTTCTAACTCTGAGATTCTTGAAACCTTATGTGAAGAGAAAGATATTATTTTTCCCCTCAAAACTGCTTTTCCTGCTTCCCACAGAACACACCCTGATGTTTCTGACAAGTCGTTATCTTCTAGATATATAGACCATTCTCTTTTAACATAGCTGATAAATTCGGGATCTTTAAGTAATGATGTGTTAAATCTCCAGTTTGTAGCTGGGGGTTTATTATTCTTATTTTTAAGAGTGAATAATACAGGTGCATGATCGCAAATGGTAATGGCATGGATTTTGATTTCTGAAATGTCATTCATCAGCGTGTTGCTAATTAAAAAATAATCTAGTCTAGAGTAAGAATGATGAGCTGAAGAAAAGAATGTGTATTCTCTGACAGTAGGGTGATGAGAACGCCACGCATCACAAAGACCAAAATCCTTCATATATTGTTGAAGTGTTTCTGAGGATCGCCACACTCGCTGGTTTCCTGTGGTACTGAGCCTGTCCATTCCCGGGTCACACACCATTTTGAAGTCCCCTCCTATAATCAGTGCGTTATTTGAGTAACCATCAAATGAAGTGAAGAGAGAGTGAAAAAAGGAGGGGTCATCAACATTTGGTCTATTCACAATGCACAATTTAACATTTTGGATGGATAATACAACTATAATAAATCTGCCTTGTGGGTCTGCAATTGTGCTATCAATACCGAAGGTTAGTCTTTTATTTATAAGGACTGCTACTCCTCTTTGCCTGGAATTATAACAGGCTGAGTACACATGTGGAAACTGTGCTGATGGAAGAAGATCCAATGATGAATTTGATAAATGAGTTTCCTGCAATAAGACAATGTCTGCTTGCAAATTCTGCAGTTGCTGATTGATTTTCAGTCTCTTTTCCCCTGTACCAGCTCCATGCACATTCCAAGTGACAAACCTTAGTGTGTTCATGACTGAACAACTAAAGTAAGTGCTACATGCATATTACCAGAGCTTATATCTGAAAGGGGCCACATACGTGCATGCATGCCAGCTAAGTGTGCATTCTGAATCACCCTGTTTAATATTTTCAAACGTGGCTGTGCTGTAGTGCTGATGTATGTCAACAAATCCTATTCTCATGTCTGTGTGTGAGGTTTAAGTGGTGAAACAGGTGAAATAACAGGTGAAATAATGGTGAACTGTGAAAAGGTGAGAAAGAAAAAGAGTGAAAAGTGAAGCGAGTAACAGTGAAAAAAATAAAATATTATTTAAAAAGGACATTGGTGCTGTGAGCAGTGCAGTGAAGACGGGAATTAAATTTAGTATTAATTATTTTATGGCAGTGTTATGTATAATGACATTGTGAGTGAGATCAAGCACATCACCTAACATCAGAAGAGCCACGGAGTGATGTTCCGGTCGCGGTACAGTTGACCGTTGATAAATAGTTTGTCCACCACGATGACAGCATGAGAGCCTTCAGCTATAGCTTTCTTCCTGATAGGGAACAGGGCTCTGCGCCGATCCAGGATCTCTTTAGGGAACTGATCGTTAAAGCCGAAGTTGGTTCCCTTCAGCTCCCGGCCCTGACGCTTCACCTGCTCCTTCTGCTTGTAGTTAGCAAACTTCGCTATGATGGGTCTATGATGGGACTGATCACTTTTAAACTCCTGTTATTTTTACCATGTGTAAGGCTGCAAGAGGACCAAATCCAAATTAAGTTATTTTCATCTTACTGAAATCCCTCATTTTGTACATCACTCTATTCTAAAGAGCATAAAACAGGATTCTGGTCTTCCTTTTGTTTGAAGCATCTTTGTCACCATCTCTCTCTTTATCTTTTACCAGTTTCAGAAGAAGAAAAACCTCACCGTCATCCCTCCAAGAGCGGTGCCTAAGAAACATCATGATTTCTGGACTTTCCAGCCACTGTCCCCTAAAGAGGACATCGAAGAAAAACTTCTACTGGAATCCATTGCTTGGCCAGAAACTCCACCTTTGCCGATTCCTCTTTCCCTGAACGAAGCCACTTATCCAGCTAACAGCACCTTCACCATTCTTCCACAGAGAGGAGATGGACAGTGGCATTTAGGGGACAAGCTGAAGGTGCTGATCAAAATGTATGACTTTCAAGGAAGTCCTAAGAAGTCTGGAGGAGACGTCTTATTCGCCCGGCTGCATAATCCGAGTCTTGGTGCAGGTGTGGCTGGAAAAGTGGAGGATCATCTCAATGGCACCTACTCTGCTGTTTTCTCTTTAATCTGGGAAGGAAGTGCTTGGGTTGAGGTAATAATAAAATTTCCCTTGTTAAGGGGAAGTTGTAAATGTTGTTGTTCTATCTTCCAATTGACTGATGGCCAAGATCTGTGCTTAGTTAAATTTAGAATAACAAGAGTGACAGATTCACCACTTGAAATCCTATTTTTAGACAGCAACTGCAAGTTTTACTGTCTTGTCTGTTTAAATGTTGGAGTTCTCAGACATCAAGGATGTGGAGATGTTGAGGAAAAGTCCGTTGACACTGACTTGTTTGCATAAAGACAAATTTAGTACAAAGAAGACCAGGACCGATCAGGCACCATGGATGCCTGGGAGCATTCTCAGCTTGAATCACAGAGATAACTCACTTACAGTGCCTTGTGAAAGTATTCGGCCACCTTGAACTTTTCAACCTTTCACCACATTTCAGGCTTCAAACATAAAGATATAAAATTTTAATTTTTTTTGTCAAGAATCAACAACAATTGGGACACAATCGTGAAGTGGAATGAAATTTATTGGATATTTTATACTTTTTTAACAAATATAAAACTGAAAAGTGGGGTGTGCAATATTATTCGGCCCCTTTACTTTCAGTGCAGCAAACTCACTCCAGAAGTTCAGTGAGGATCTCTGAATGATCCAATGTTGTCCTAAATGACTGATGATGATAAATAGAATCCACCTGTGTGTAATCAAGTCTCCGTATAAATGCACCTGCTCTGTGATAGTCTCAGGGTTCTGTTTAAAGTGCAGAGAGCATCATGAAGACCAAGGAACACACCAGGCAGGTCCGAGATACTGTTGTGGAGAAGTTTAAAGCCGGATTTGGATACAAAAAGATTTCCCAAGCTTTAAACATCTCAAGGAGCACTGTGCAAGCAATCATATTGAAATGGGAGGAGTATCAGACCACTGCAAATCTACCAAGACCCGGCCGTCCCTCTAAACTTTCACCTCCAACAAGGAGAAGACTGATCAGAGATGCAGCCAAGAGGCCCATGATCACTCTGGATGAACTGCAGAGATCTACAGCTGAGGTGGGAGAGTCTGTCCATAGGACAACAATCAGTCGTACACTGCACAAATCTGGCCTTTATGGAAGAGTGGCAAGAAGAAAGCCATTTCTCAAAGATATCCATAAAAAGTCTCATTTGAAGTTTGCCACAAGCCACCTGGGAGACACACCAAACATGTGGAAGAAGGTGCTCTGGTCAGATGAAACCAAAATGGAACTTTTTGGCCACAATGCAAAACGATATGTTTGGCGTAAAAGCAACACAGCTCATCACCCTGAACACACCATCCCCACTGTCAAACATGGTGGTGGCAGCCTCATGGTTTGGGCCTGCTTTTCTTCAGCAGGGACAGGGAAGATGGTTAAAATTGATGGGAAGATGAATGGAGCCAAATACAGGACCATTCTGGAAGAAAACCTGTTGGCGTCTGCAAAAGACCTGAGACTGGGACGGAGATTTATCTTCCAACAGGACAATGATCCAAAACATAAAGCCAAATCTACAATGGAATGGTTCACAAATAAATGTATCCAGGTGTTAGAATGGCCAAGTCAAAGTCCAGACCTGAATCCAATGGAGAATCTGTGGGCAGAGCTGAAGACTGCTGTTCACAAACGCTCTCCATCCAACCTCACTGAGCTGGAGCTGTTTTGCAAGGAAGAATGGGCAAGAATTTCAGTCTCTCGATGTGCAAAACTGATAGAGACATACCCCAAGCGACTTGCAGCTGTAATTGCAGCAAAAGGTGGCGCTACAAAGTATTAATGCAAGGGGGCCGAATAATATTGCACGCCCCACTTTTCAGGTTTTTATTTGTTAAAAAAGTTTAAAATATCCAATAAATTTCGTTCCACTTCACGATTGTGTCCCACTTGTTGTTGATTCTTGACAAAAAATAAAAATTTTATATCTTTATGTTTGAAGCCTGAAATGTGGCGAAAGGTTGAAAAGTTCAAGGGGGCCGAATACTTTCACAAGGCACGGTATATAGGTTCATGTATGGAGAATTCTCTTAACAGTTTTTTCCATCACTAACAGATTCTCACTTTCTCCACAGAAGGTACATCATTCCAACATGTCCCAGGACATGAACAAAGATCTTTTATAATTTAACATGCCAAGGAGTAGCATAATCGTTCCAGGAATAACAGAAACATTTCTCAACTATTGTATGAACAACATTTCAGGCCTATGGTTTTTGTAACGCTTCCTGAGATAACCCAAATTGCAGTCGGCACCATACAAATGAAGTTGAACTGAATTTAACTTAATTGAACACACATCTGTGGTCATATATATCACTACAATGTCAAGAGGAGATGTGTTTAGTTCAGAAGTTGACTGAAAATGGACTTTTTAAAGCTTGAAGTTGGCTCGTTTCCAAATGAGAGAATTGTTAGATGTTTTTGATGACTACATACATGATATCATGATAAAAAACTCAGACTAAAGAATCCTATTCCAGGCAAAAGGTCAGCATCAAATCAATTGATAACCCATGAGGCTGCATTATAGAACTGCAGGGTAGAGCTAGTTAGCTGTAGCATTCCCACTGTCAGGGGAAAATACAAGATCAGACTGTTTCTTATAGAAACCTTTTTTTGGTTGATGAGCTTGATTCGTGTAATCTTGTCAAACAAGTTTGGCTCGATTTGCTGGAGTATAAACATGCCCAAATCTACTGGAACAGAACAGATGCTAAAATTAGCCTATGCTCTGATGGTAGCTTCCCATTGGTAAAAGACACACACAAAGATATGCCTGATGTGATGTAGACTGTAAACTGATAAGATATAAAATACTTCTTGGTCCTGGAAGTAATGCTAGGCTACTACTGTAGGTATCTTTGTTAGCTGGACATGAAACATTTGCATGATGACAATCAGACAGTTTAATTCATTCCATCATTGCTCTAACTTTTACATTTTATACTTAACCGACCATCTTTCAAATACTTGAATTGTGACTGGATTGATTGGGTGTTTGCGCTTTCGGGATGAGATTTAGCAAACAGGCTATTCTCCATCCATGTGTTGAATTCTGCCGCCCAAGAATAGCACCTAAAATCTGAAAATAATGTGCTTTGTGTGGTGGACCAGTGGAGTTGTTTAATCTGTGATACATCAACTTTATGCCAGGAACAGAGGTTGCAGCTTCAAGTAATTCTTGAAGTTAAATCAAGTTGTGTTCTCTGTCCTATCAGGTGACACTGGTTCACCCCAGTGAGGCCATCACGGTGCTACGCAGGTTGAACAGTGAACAGCCTGACAGAGTTGACTTCCAGAGCCTCTTCCACTCAGGCTCTGTCTCTGAAACTACCATCTGTAACGTATTCCTGCGTTCGACCGAGCAGCCGCTGTGCAACTACACTGACCTCCATACAGGTGATCCTTGGTTCTGCTTCAAGCCAAAGAATCTGAACTGTGATACCAGGATCAACCACTCCAGGAGAGAAGTCAAACAAAACCTCAAGGCCAAGGAGGAGAAACTCTTTCAGCTGTGAGTAGCTTCTTTTGTTGTCTTTTGAAGGAAATTTCTGGAGTTATTAATGCAGTAAAACATGTCATAAATCATACAAATTAAGATCACCACTCTGAATTACACTACAATTTCTATTTATTTTGGATGCCATACTTCCAGAAACCAACAGATACACACAGATCCAGCAAACATGGAGGAACACCGATATTCATTTGTAGTTGTGTGAATATTTGCCTGGTAAATACAAGTCTGCTGTTCACTCTCTTTTTCTTTTTTCTGTTTGCTCTCCATCGATGTAACAGGAAATATCCGGCTGTTTAGCTGCAATATGATCCACTATGCTCACCAGCTGACTCAAAACTTTACCAGCTGTTCATTAGTCTGTAGTGTTTACACCGAACTTTGTCTGTTGAAAACAGCTGGCTTCTATGTCAAATAAATGACACTGAGTGGTGAAACTGAACTGAAACTGCAAATTTCAGAATTATAAGTCTAACAATTAGTGAAAAGACATTAAAATGGACATCTGTCACTTCACACACTCGTGTACAGGGAAACATTATATAGCAGCTTTAACTTTCTAAATGACTTTTCTGGGTTTAACCTCAAAATGCTTTCCAATTTTTGATTGGATATGTGTAAGATTTTATTATGTATGCTTTGCTTCAGCCGTGTCAACATGAAAGTCTCAATTCCAGCTTCAGGACCTGCTCATGTCACTGTGTTGCCAAGACAGAAAGGTAAAGGATCTTCTCATTACTACAATCACCATAGCCTAACAATGAAAGTGAATAAAAACCACCCATCTGTAAAACCTTTGTTCAGGCCAGTTTGAGAAATGCGGCAGCTGCAAAATGTATTAACATCATGAACACTGCACATACAAATGTTAAGGGAGAAAATCTTCTTCAGTATATTGAAAATGTATTGAATATGTTTATTATGTTTAATATGTATATGAATATTTTTTAAGTATATGCTACCGTTGAAAAGTTTGAGGTCACCCACACAATTTCATGTTTTCCATGAAAACTCACACTTTTATTCATGTGCTAACATAATTGAACAAGAGTTTTCTAGTCATCAATGAGCCTTTCAACACTATTAGCTAACACAATGCAGCATTAGAACACAGGAGTGATGGTTGCTGGAAATGTTCCTCTGTACCCCTATGGAGATATTCCATTAAAAATCAGCCATTTCCAGCTAGAATAGTCATTTACCACATTAACAAAGTCTGGACTGTGTTTAGGATTCATTTAATGTTATCTTCATTGAAAAAAATGCTTTTCTTTCAAAAACAAAGACATTTCTAAGTGACCCCAAACTTTTGAATGGTCGTGTATATAGATTCGGGGTGCCCAACCTTTTTTGATCCAAGATCTACTTTTCAAGTCGCCAACCTCCCGAGATCTCCCAATCCAGTGTCAACATCGCAAACTCAAGGTGCATGTCCAATCGATGCGATTTTTCCCACACGGGAATCGCACGGACAGCGAGCGGTCACTCGTGGACCACAACATTGTCACGTGACAGCGCTTTCAGCTTGATAATCCGGCAGATGAGTCAGATAAACACAGCTGTTCAGCCAAAAACTTTGCTTTTTTTTCGAAAACACTAATTGTTACGATTCATGTGCAGATACAGCTGTTATAAGCTTCTCCTTCATTGTGAACTGTGTTCAACACCTGCTGACCTTCTTTAAGCACCTAGCCTGCCTCTGATTGGACAAACGCATCGACTCAGGGGCTGGTCTGCTCCTGGATTTCAAGCCGGACCATCACGGTGGCTCGGTCGCAAACTTTCTCTATTATTACAAAAACACTTCAGTGAAAAGGGCTGCACAGTGATATAGTGGTTAGCACTTTCGCCTTGCAGCAAGAAGATCCCGGTTCAAATCCTGGGGTGGGCCTGGGATCTTTCTCCATGGAGTTTGCATGTTCTCCCTGTGCATGCGTGGGTTTTCTCCGGGCACTCCGGCTTCCTCCCACAGTCCAAAAATATGCTGAGGTTAATTGACTATTCTAAATTGCCCGTAGGTGTGAATGTGAGTGTGATTGTTCGTCTGTATATGTAGCCCTGCAACAGACTGGCGACCTGTCCAGGGTGTGCCCTGCCTTCGCCCGAGTCAGCTGAGATAGGCTCCAGCACCCCCCGCGACTCTAGTGAGGATAAAGCGGTACATAGAGAATGGATGGATGGACTTCAGTGAAAAGTATTTCTGAAAGCATTTGAGGCGAGAAATAAGTTATGCAATAGCTGAATCTGTCCGTTTTTAATTCATTGACGGCTGGTTTAGATGTTTGAGGACAGTTTCACGATGCGTGGAATCTCCACACGCCGGAGTCCAGTCTACTCTATGCAAATGAGCTACAGCCAATGCGCCGCATGTGGCATGCTGGTCTGGTTGCGGTGCGTTTCCAGCTGCGATCCGGTGTGTTTTGTCTCCAGAGGGCTGCAGCTCATTTGCATAGAGTAGACTGGACTTCTACTTTATGCAAATTCGATGCTGCATGCGGAGATTCCGTACATTGTGAAAGTGTCCTCAAACATCTAAACTAGCCATCAGTGACATAAAACGTGGACAGATTCAGCTGCTGCGCAGCTTATTTCTCGCCTCAAATGCTTTCGCTGAAGTGTTTTTGAAATAAAAGATAAAGTTTGCGGCCGAGCCATTGTGTTTATCTGACTCGGCTGCCGGACCATCAAGCTGAAAGCTTGGTTATGTGACCACGTCGTGGCCTGCCGTTTCTCGAGTGCTATGATGTGACAATGTTGTGGTCCACCAGTGACCACCCGCTATCTGTGCGATTTTCAGATGCAGTGTATTGCCGTGCAGGAAAATCGCATCTAGTGGACACGCACATCATTTCCAACCTGCAGTAACAAACCGAACAACACTTTTTCTTGTTGTCACACAGCCACTAGATGTCACATCACAAACCTTTCCTCCCTCAAACACAGACACACAGAGAGAGGTGAGCTGGGGCAAAAAAATCAGCCCTGGCATTTTTGGTTAAGACCGGCCCACACCATTATCGGTTGACTGAATCAAACAATAATTTTTGAATCTGAGGACAAAAACTGACCAAGGTCGGATTTTCAGAACAAAAATTCAAAAACATCTTTAGAGACCTATACAAGCTTGTTGACAAGTTGGAAAAAAAATTGCAACCTGGTAGAGCAGCGGTATTCAACTAAAACTCAAAGAGGTCTAATCAGAGAAAAATGATGAAAGGCAAAGGTCCGGAACATCAGAAAGTGTAACTTGAATTAGTGGGATTTATGTTGATGTAACCTAGTAGTTTTATTAAAGTCTGCATGTAATCAGTAACTTAGCTTCAAATCAAATAAATTCAGTACGGTTCAAAAAAAAAAAGAAAACAACATTCTGACAGCATTATTAATAAATAATTTTTGATATAACAGTACATGTTAAAATGGCGTGCAGAACTTAAAAAAATAATGACTGAACAACCTGAACTAACATATATACAGCTTTAACAATACCTATGTAGGATCGACCAATCATCATTATCAACAGTGGAACATGACAAGAACAGATTTAACACCTTCACAGCCACAGTGGAGATGAGACTCCCCTTTTGATCAGCGAAGCAAGAGGGACACCAGGACACCATGCCAGATGTGGGACATGTTTGACATGGGGGTGCGAAGCACCAAGTCAGCAGGAAGCGAGGCCAAGAGCTGACTTTAAAGGATTCCCCCCAATACAGACCTCCAGGATGTGTATTGGACCTGTCTTAGCAAGAGACTGGCTCAAAACCCCCAAGTACCACCAAGCCTCCAAAGAACCAAATTGGTGGCCATAAAAATTCTGACTGATTCCTGAACCACAGAAGAGGGGAAGCTCAGAAACCTGGATGACAACTTCAAAGACATTCCATTCACAAACAAAGGAACTCTGGACTCCCCTCAAAACTAACAAAGACAATCATCTCCCAATTCTGGACAAAACTCCTTTTATGCACATCCATTTCAACAAACAAGTGAACTTTTCAATGACTTTGTGATTAACCTACCTCTTGTCTTACCTTTAATATTTTATTTCTCCTGATTAGTATCAATGTAATAATTTTTAACATGTCTGCCGATCACATATGAGCATGTTTGGTATCATTTTAATCAGCTATCTATCAGTAATGCTCCTAGATAAACCATGTTCAACAAATTTTAATATTTTTGAAAGTTACAGAAATTACCTGAAAATGTAACTCTGTGGGACATCTGGACATCAGCCCCCACTGACAGGGGATGTACCAGACCCTTGCTGAGTTAATGATATGCAAAGGCACCCCTTTAAAAGACCACATCTGAAACCACCATTTTGAGTTCTCTTGATAGCACCACTCTGAGTTCTTTTGAGTCCTCTTGAATTTTGTGAGTCCTCCATCACTCTGAGAGTTCTTCTGACTTCTTTTGAGTCCTCTTGAATTTTGTGAGTCCTCCATCACTCTGAGAGTTCTTCTGACTTCTTTTGAGTCCTCTTGAATTTTGTGAGTCCTCCATCACTCTGAGAGTTCTTCTGACTTCTTTTGAGTCCTCTTGAATTTTGTGAGTCCTCCTGAATCTTTTGAGTTCTCCTGAATTTTGAAGTCGACTTGCTATCCATCACTCTGAGGCTCCACTCTGTCCACCGTTGTTCCGACCCAAATCAACCAAGGCTGACCGGACCATCCACCGAGGCAGCATCATCATTATCATCATCATCATCATCATCACGGCATGCAAGTACCTTTCAGTCACTGGAACTTGGTGCAATTTTCTCAAATTATCTTTTCAAAGATAATATTGACAGGCTAACAAATTAGCCTACTATCAAATTGACGGCTGCTTTCAGGTGTGGTCTATTTATCCCTTTTCCCTCAGAACATCGTATTTTAAGTGTAATATTAATCCCAGTGTTACATTGAAATATTGTGTTCTCTTCCTTCCTTTTTCCCATCATTCACATCTCACCATCTTATTCATTTTGTGTTGTTGTTGTTCGTCTTAATGTGTGGTGTTGTTGTTATTGTTTAGCTTAGTTTAATGAATGTACATAAATATAAGTTCAGTGCCTCAATTGTTTTGTTGTTCACATCTTGGTCCCTAACTTGTATAGATTCCAGCTACCTCAATTTTATACATAACCTTTCAATCTGAATAATTCCCCTTATGATTCCTGAAGCTCTTCTTGACAACGCAACAAGAAGTGTTTCATAGGCTAATTATTATATTTGTCTAATCTAAATACTTCGCTGGTCGAATATCAGGTAGACTATATAATAATTCTGTATGAAATTCTTAACCCCATTTGAGCAAACATTATCCCTACATTAATATTGGTGGAGAAACATTATTATAATCTTACAGTTATAATTGGTGGAGAAAACCCTTACAAACAATTTAAACACATATATTAACATATATCAGAAATCCTACACCTAAGTCTCAAAAAAATGTAAACAATTGAATCCCCATATATCCTCTGCTGCTTAATATAGAACTGAGCTGCAGCTTGCCCTGCAAGTATTTTGAATTGTGGTCTGAATGGTGTCAGGGCTGTTCTCAAACACATTTGGAGTTCATGGGTGAGTCTGGAACCATATTTACTTTTCATTATGTTCATAGTTGAAGAAGCTGTCTTGCCTTGAACATGGTCAGCATGTGTAGGGCTACTATCTTCTCGGTGTCGCGTTACTTGTCTGTTTGGTCTGTCCTTCTCTCACCTGTCCCTCGCCTCTCAACTGTTTTCTGAACGCACAGCTTCGATGTTTATCAGCTGCAATGCTGAGACTTCATTGGCTGAGTAGCGTCACATGGGATGTCACGGATTACAGTTAGGCGGACCAGAGCAGAGAGTAGGGCTGAACGATTAATTGCATTTGCAATAATATTGCGATATGATAAAACGCGATTTGCTAATCGCAACGTGCGCGATTAAAATGTGGTCACGAGACACAAACGAATGTGAGAGGAGCCGTGAGGGATTCACCAACATCCACTGCCCTTTGCTTCAACCCAACCTACGGCGCAATGGCCTCTGGCTCCTCAGAAACTACTGAGACATTAGTCCCGAAGAGGCACAGCACATCAGTTGTGTGGGATTATTTCGGATTTAAAAAAGATGATGCAGCGCAAAGTCGAGTGTTGTGGAGAGTGTGTCGTGCCACCATTGCCACAACTAGAGGTAACACAACAAATTTGTTCCAACACTTGAAAAATATCACTGTGCCTCTTATGACGCCTGGAAAGCGAAAATGCCGAGCTCAAGTACCGTTACGCCAGGTACCAGACAGGAATCACTTCCCCAGATGTTTGAGAGCGTTACTCCGTATGAGCGCACTTCAAAGCGACACGGGGAAATCACACGGGCAATCACTCACTTCATGGCTAAAGACATGGCGCCTCTCAGCGCGGTGACCAAGCCTAGGTTTACCGCATTGATAAACACCCTCGATAAACGGTACAGGATACCCTCCCGTACATACTTTAGCCAGACTGCCATACCGGAGCTTTACAAACAGTGCAAAGATAAAGTCGCTGCGGAGCTTAAAACTGTGGACTTTTTTGCTGCAACAACCGATTTGTGGTCAAGCCGCACAGCTGAGCCTTACCAGAGTCTTACAGTACATTTTATCGAAGATGATTTCTTCCTCAAAGCTCGCTGCCTACAAGCCACCTACTTCCCAGACGACCACACTGGGGAAAATATTGCAGCCGGCCTGAAAGAGGGGCTTGCTAGCTGGGATCTCCCGGAGGAGAGACAAGTCTGCACCACTACGGACAACGCATCAAATATGGTGCTGGCTGCACGGCTGAATGAGTGGATGAGGCTCCAGTGTTTTGGGCACACATTACATCTGGCCATCGGTAAGTTGTCATTTGTGTGTGTGTGTGTGTGTGTGTGTGTGTGTGTGTGTGTGTGTGTGTGTGTAAAAGGGAGAGGAATGCACTAATTGACAGTAATTAATGTATGCCTAAGTATAAAAAAATCGAATGTGTTGATTAGTATTCAGACAGCCTAATAATAATAATACACATTTTTATTCATAATGCACTTTTCTGAAAAGTGATTAAATTCATACTTTCTCCCACTCCTTATGTTAATTGAAATGTGTATTGATTTTATGTGCTCATATGTCTGTATGTGGTGCCCACCTGCATTTCTCCTTTTATTTGTTTTGAAAGAGGACAGTAGTGTAGATGTATTTCAGAATGACAGAATTATATCAGAGTGCAATGATGACTCATAGACTTGTATCACAAAACTCAAATTATACAGCTTTTTTTTTTTCTAATTTCTTTCAGAAAATGCACTCAAAGATGACAGAGTGTCAAGGGCAACAGCACAGTGCAGGAAGCTGGTGGGGCACTTTTCCCACAGTTGGAAAAAAAAGACTGCCCTGACAGAGGCACAGAGAAGCCTCAAGCTACCTGAGCACAACCTCATCACTGAGTGTCCAACAAGATGGGGATCTAAAGAACTGATGATTGCCAGAGTACTTGAACAGGCCAAAGCCATCTCCCAGGTATTGTCTGGTGATCGATACGCACGCTCCCTCATCCCAACCTGGCAAGACATAGATGTGTTGGAGTCAATCCACAGGGCACTGCATCCTCTACTTGAATTCACCGATGCCCTTTCTGGAGAGGAGTATGTGAGTATCTCCTACCTCAAGCCAGTGCTCCACCTTTTTGCCACTTCAGTCCTGGCTGAAGATGTTGAGGACACTGATCTGACAAAGTCAATCAAAAACAAAGTCCTAGCATACCTCAACAGCAAATATGGAGAACCAGACATCCAGGAGCTCATGGATGTTGCCTGTTTCCTGGACCCAAGGTTCAAAACAAAATACATCAGCTCTGACAACATCCCTGTCATCAAGACCAGACTGAAGAATGAGATGGTAGACGGGGCTAAACATACATATCATCAGGTAAATTATAATTATATATTTCACAAAAATGTTTCTGTAAAATCTAACTGGAAAACTAATAGCTGTTTTTATCATCTATTAGGAGAAAAGGTCTCGTACTGAACCAGCTCAGGTGCCTGAAAGTGCCCAGCCTGTCGGGGGGAAGGTGAAGAGGTCTCTAGGCAGCTTTTTTAAAAGCATTGCACCC
Source organism: Acanthochromis polyacanthus (assembly GCF_021347895.1). NCBI lineage: Eukaryota > Metazoa > Chordata > Actinopteri > Pomacentridae > Acanthochromis > Acanthochromis polyacanthus. The sequence continues at coordinate 61,895,301 of NC_067113.1, forward strand.
TCCCCGTTGCCTGCAAAACTTGAGGACATCGCAGAGGCAGAGATCAGCAGCTATTTGATGACTCCTGCCATTGATGGAGAGGATGATCCCCTGGCTTGGTGGCGGGTACACAAGATCATTTTCCCACAACTGTGCACCATGGCACGCAAGTATCTCTGCATACCTGCCACAAGCGCTCCCTCAGAGCGTCTCTTTAGTACAGGAGGGAATATTGTCACTTGCACTCGCTCATCTTTGAAGCCAGCCAAAGTAAATATGCTGATCTTCTTAGCAAAAAACCTGTGAGCCACGAGAAGAACACTGTTGAATCATTGTGGCTGGCAGTGCCATGCTCAATGTGAAGTTTAGTCTGTGTTGTATTGTAATGTTCTTTTGAAAAGTAAGGTTGATATTGATAATATTCAAATTTTTTTTTTTTGCCTAATGTAAAAGTGCATTTGTTTTTTTATTTATTACGTTATTCTGATTCTACAAAATATTTTCAAATAGAGTCAAATTCTATGCTTCAGTTGTGTGAAATGTTACTGATTTGGGAGCAGTGAGATGCCCTATTATTTTATATATTTTTGTTAAGATGGTAAATTTTGCACAGTTTTTACAAAGTGCTTGTTCTTATGTGTCTTTGAGCATTTAAATAAAAATCCCATTTATTTAAAGTCATACATCTTAGAATTTTATTCAAACAAATGGAAAGAACATTTTACACTAAATGCATTTCATGTTATGTTGGTCATATTTAAAACAAACATTTATGGCTTTTTGGGGAAAAAAAGATAAAATAATAAAATCGCAATCGCAATATTTGGGAGAAAAAAAAAAAAAAAAAAAAAATCGCAATTAGATTATTTTCCCAAATCGTTCAGCCCTAGCAGAGAGCCACAACTACCAAGACCGGAGGAGATGAAGAGGGTTTTAATTGCTTACAGGTGGTTATGGCAGGAGTGCAGGGATGGAAACCGGTACCAAATGGTCAAGGGAGAGCCGGAGGGGAAGGAGGAAGGCGGGGATCCCGGACAGCTGGGTCTAGACGAGGGTAGGAGAAAAACAATGTAAGAAAATGCCAAAAACTCAACAGAATTACAGGAGGCTAGAGAGTGAACTGACTGAAGTTTTGTTCAACAATCTGGCAGGGAGTGGAAGGATGAACCGGTTCTTATTGCAGAGGAGTAATCAGGTGAATGTCCTTCAGCTGTCCAGGACCCACGGGGAAGGCAGATTACCTGAGTAGAGGCAGGTGTGCGCCTGCACTCTACTCAGGTGTCGCACTGAGAGGAGAGAGGAGCATGAGAGGGAGAGGAAGAGAGGAACCAGATGGGAAAGGGGGTATTGGGGATATCAGGTGGGAAGGACGGGGGTGAGGAGGGAGCCCTGACAGTACCCCCCCCCCCGTCAATGGGCGCCTCCGGGTCAGTCGGGGGAGCATTCAAGAATTCATGAATGTAACCTGGCAAGTGGTCGGCTAGCCAGGGTCGCTGGTCGGCAATCTTGCGGCCCAGGGTTACGTAGGAGTCATTAGGGTCTTCTCTCCATTTCTCCCACAATTCGTACAGCACGTTAAAGAAAATGCTGTGCTCCTCGCAGGAGGAGAAGAGGTCCACGGACGTGTTTTGAGTTTCGCTCAGGGTGCCTGCTGGCTCTGGGGCTGGTAGAACTGGCGGTGGAGAATTTGGCGAGGACTGGGTGGCAGAAAATTGGGGTAGGGACAATGGCGCAGGCTGGGCTGGAGACGAGGCAACTTGGGTGAGCAGGGCGGTGAAGTGGTTCAATCGTGTCTTTGTGGCGGCAACATCCTGTAAAGCTTGGCTGTATTGAATTATCAGGGTCAGGTCAGGAGCTACCTGGGATATCTGGCTGGCTAAAATGGTAAGTTGAGTGTACATTCGCTGATAATTGTCTGTGAGCTCACGGAGGGTTTGGTGGTGTTGTCCGAGCAGGGTTCCCAGCAGCGTGCATTATGTCGGGTGGAGATGGCAGGTCCGGTCCTGATAGTGGGCTCTCTGGGTCCATGTTATGGCCAGATTGTTCTGTCACGGATTACAGTTAGGCGGACCAGAGCAGAGCGCCACAACTACCAAGACCGGAGGAGATGAAGAGGGTTTTTATTGCTTACAGGTGGTTATGGCAGGAGTGCAGGGACGTGGGAGGTTGATGGAGGAAGAATGTGGCCGGGTGGGTCTGAGGCCGGGGATCAGCGGTGGTCTGTGGTCCTGGGAAGGACCAGAGTGTCGCAGATGGAGGTGGGGGGATCCCTGGCGGCCAGACACGGGGACTTCAGGGAAGGAAGGTTCTGGGAGCAACGAGCAGCTGGTTAGCTGCAACGGGTTCTGGATGTGAAGAGGGAAGCCGGTTTGGGATTCAGGGAAGGGTCCAGGCAGGAACGGGGGGTCCAGTGAAGGGGAAACCGGTACCGAATGGTCAGGGGAGAGCCAGAGGGGAAGGAGGAAGGCGGGGATCCCGGACAGCTGGGTCTAGACGAGGGTAGGAGAAAAACAATGTAAGAAAATGCCAAAAACTCAACAGAATTACAGGAGGCTAGAGAGTGAACTGACCGTGAAGTTTTGTTCAACAATCTGGCAGGGAGTGGAAGGATGAGCCGGTTCTTATTGCAGAGGAGTAATCAGGTGAATGTCCTTCAGCTGTCCGGGACCCACGGGGAAGGCAGATTACCTGAGTAGAGGCAGGTGTGTGCCTGCACTCTACTCAGGTGTCGCACTGGGAAGGGAGCAGAGGCAGTGGAGAGGATGGGAGACCGGGAGGAGACAGAGGGAGAGCCAGGGGCAGAGGAACAGATGGGAGACAGAGGGAGAGACGGGGGCAGAGGAGCGGATGGGAGACTGAAGGGAGAGACAGACAGAGAAACCGAGGGACAGAGAGAGAGAGGGGAGCATGAGTGGGAGTGGAGCAAGAGTGGGAGAGAGGAGCATGAGAGGGAGAGGAAGAGAGGAACCAGATGGGAAAGGGGGTATTGGGGATGTCAGGTGGGAAGGACGGGGGTGAGGAGGGAGCCCTGACATGGGATGACTGAACTCATACATAATTGGTCTGTGTTTCCTGAGCTGATAACCAACTGTAAAAAGCTGTAAAAACACTGGAAAAGCCGCGCCGGGATAGTAGAAGTGACTCATGAAATGTAAAATCCCATTACAATTTACTGATTACAGGAACCTGTTGACGAGCCCCTACTAGACACCGACCTACCGGGACAGTGCCTGGTTTGCCAGATGGCCAGTCCATCTCTACACAGACAAATTCCTCTCACATTCCTCCAGTTTGCATGGTGTGCTGTAGCACAAACCTGCTCCTCTCAAACACATGTTAGTAACATCCTTATGTTTAACAAGGACTGATTGGCCACTCCTGATATAGATGCATACAATATGTTAGAGTTACACTGACATGGAAAATTGAAGGGGCCATTGTTCAGTAACTTTCCAATACTGTATTTTACAAACTATTTAGGAATTTAGCGGGAGGCTACCACTTGAGTCCAAGCTTCCTCTCAGCCTTGATGCTTACTCTGCTACATGTGCTGGAAAGAATCACTGAAAAAAGCTGCAATGAAGCTATGCTGCTAACAAGTTGTGTGTTAATCTGTCTCCGAAAGTAGACAAACAAAAACAAATCCACTATACACTGCCTCCACAAAAAACAGTCTATTTAAAAATAATGTTTTAAGACTACATATCAGTGATGCATTTACGTGTTATTGTCCTAGTAAATGTGTTATTGCAAGGACATCCTGGGTAGATGGGTGTTTATTGTGAACAGGTGGGACCAATGAGGGTAGTAGACTGAGTCCACAAAGACCCTAAAGAGATGTTTACCAGGATCTCCACTAGTAATAATCTGATTTGGAACTTTTCAAGGGATTTATCAACAAAGTTATTCTTATCTTTCCCTCCTCTCAGGTCAAGCAGTGGTGAATAACAGTAATGTGGAGTCTGGACCCTCTGGCTATTACTACCAGGGTGCATGGCAAACACTAAGTGGCACCAAAGTTCAGCAGTTCAACACCCCCTCAGCCATCACTCAGTGTCTGAAAGGCAAAGTGGTCCACCTGTACGGAGACTCCACCATCAGGCAGTGGTTTGAGTACTTCAGTGGAGCACTACCAGGTAGTTTCCTCTGAGTTTGAAGACAATTGACTCATTTTCGTCACACTGAATCTGTTTCCTCTGTAATACTTTTAGATCTCAAGGAGTTTGACCTGCACTCCCCAAAGGGAGTTGGACCTTTCATGGCCATGGACTTTGCAAACAACATCTTGGTGACGTTCCGTTGCCATGGTCCTCCTCTCCGTTTTCTCCCTGTCCCAATCAACGAGTTGTGTTACATTGCCAATGAACTAGACAATGTAATCGGAGGCACCAACACTGTCGTGATCTTTGGCACCTGGGCGCACTTCGGCAGTTTTCCAGTGGAGGTCTACTTCCGGCGGATGCAGAGCATCCGCAGGGCGGTGGTACGCCTGCTGAACAGATCTCCAAGTACAGTGGTCATCATCCGGACAGCAAACCCCAAAGCTTTGACGTTAGACGCGAGTCTGACCAACAGCGACTGGTACTCTCTGCAGAATGACAAAGTTCTCAGGGCCATATTTAAAGGATTGAATGTTCATCTGGTGGATACCTGGGAGATGGTCCTGGCCCACCACTTACCTCACGATATCCACCCACCACCTCCCATTATTAAGAATATGATCAATGTTCTCTTGTCCTACATATGTCCTATAAAGAGTGGCTGGATTTTGTCTTCAGCAATCTGTGCACAGTCAAGACTAATTACAATTAGTTATTCCTCCATGTTACAACCCGGTTGTTCAGGGTAACCAAGTCGCAACAGTAGTTAAAATAAACCAGCATTGAGTTCTCAGAGTTCAGTCTGTTTATTTTTTTATTTTTTTTATAAGGGCAGATTTCAACCCAAACAAAAGGGAGTGGTCTGAAAGCAACAATGGGTGCTGCTTAAATCAAAAGAAAAACAAACAAATATAACAAAAGATGACCCTCTCCAAGAAGGAAAATCCAGACAATGGGAGACTTAACAAAATACATCCAATCCAACTAAAAGGATCCAAAAATATGAATAAACAAGCAGCAGCACCCCTAACTAAAGGTAACAAAGATTTCCACTATCCAAAATTTCGCACACAGTTCTATTCATTACAGTTCCACACCTGTCTAGCTCTCAGACGCACACCAAAGTTCACAAAACGATCCGGACGGCTCCCTTCCCCAAGAGCTGCCACCCGACACTGGCATCACCTGGCCCTTTTATCAGCTCCTGGAACCTTGATTGCAGTGGTAGTCCCACCTCTGGTCCAATCTAGCTTCAGCTCCTGGTGCCACAGGTGTGGTGGAATGGACACAGAGGCGGAGCGACAGCAGTACAACACACAAAACACAAATTACCAGACAGGAAGAGGCAGACAGGGACACAGTGCCGTAACACTCACACAAAGGAACACGGCGGAGTTATATGATGACCGGTGTATGTTTATCTGTCTGTTTGGCTGTTTGTCTGTCTGTCTGTCTGCGCGAAATATTACTCAAAAACAGACAAATTAATTTGGATGGAATTTTCAGGGAACTACTCCAAATCCACCGCCGTGTACTTATCGGGATTTATCTGTCGGAAATCATAAAACAACTGAGCAGCCTTGGTGGAGTACTGCACCATCTGAGTACTTTTCTTGTTAGAGTGCTTTCTGGTCAAGTACTTTTTTTTTTAAACATACACTTATATTTGCAGCAGATCTGACAAGTTCAGTGGTTTTTGAGTTCATTCCACTGTTATCAAATGACTTTTGTATTTTATGCATACAAAAATAAAGAGAAACAGATCAAGGACAGAGGACAGAAAAGCGTTTTAGCCTGTTTTTAATACACCAGGTTGGATAATAAAGATAACTTCATACATACATCCTCTTGTTTGGGATTCGTGGAGATGCTGGAATTCTGTAAGCAGTGCAGAGACAGACAACATTGCCATGAAGTTTCATACATAATCCCAATCTATGAAAGAGACTTAAAATAACTAATCTGAGAGCTAACTTACAACTCTAAGAAACTCAACTGGTCTTGTTTCAAGGTGATTGCCACAGGAATTTTTTAAAGTGCTATTAGTGATTTCTGGAGACAGTGGATGGTATAAACATAGTTTTACCTCCAGGGCATATTCAGTTTCTGGTTTTGACCATTCACTGGTTCAGCTTGTATGTTTGGGATTTATTGCTCTAGGCCCTGTGGTATCTGATCTGTTACATGTATTACTTAATAAGTTAGTAGTATAGAATCTGTTTTGTTTGTTCTAGTATTTGATATGAGTTGCTTGTTTTATGTAGTGTCTGCTCTGGTGTCTCTGACCACAGATGGAATCTGCATTATATTCAACCCATGCCATGGGAAAGTGTTCTCCTGTTTACAGAGCCCTGTTGGAGGTGTTTTTATGAGGGTTCTTCTGTCCAAAACACTGATTTAGGGATTCTTCAGCTGTTGTAGACATGGGGGTTTGTTTGGGGATGCTCTCTGCTTTCCCCATATGGTAGGCAACAAAGAACCATTTGTTTTAACCCCTCCTATATGTTGAAAACCTATAAAACCTGATTGTTGGTCATTGTCAGCAAGGAGAATTCAATTGGCCGGCTCCTTCCAGGCAGGTTCTGTCTGTACTGATGCTGCTCTTTCTTTTAATAAAATACTTTTAAAGAAAGTCAGTGTCACGGACATTTTCTCCTTCACCTGCACATCATGGACACCAGAGAGAGAAACAACGACAGCCCAACTTAGACAGCATGTTTTATCACTGTTACATTTTATATTATGTACTGTAGTATATGTGCATAATTCAGTCCTTCCAGGATTTCACGGGCGTTTTTCTTGATTGCTGCGGCCGAAAATGCCTGAATTCGTTATAGCTTTTCTAAAAAAGTTGCGATGTTTTAAGCTTATTTGTTCTGATGAAACTGCGGGAGACAGTGACAATTGCTAAAAAGCTGCATTTTTCCAGCTTGTAGAACATGTTTCAACGCTGTAATTGACAATATTTATTCCGAAATTAATTATTTAACGTGCCAACCCATTTCCACAAGCTGGTACACCACGGTGGGAAATTAGCAGCAGCCAGATACTGGTTTACCATGAAGTGGTTGGGAGATTTGCGGCACAAAATGATCATTTACCATTTAATGAATCCTATTTGGACATATCTGTCAGTGGCTTAAAAAGTTAATTTCACATCCCGGCACACACGTGTTCACACAAACAGGCTCTCGGCTTGTCACATCAATTAACAAGAACAGCACTGAGAGAGCACAGTACTCCACCAAAACTGTTCATTACCTGACCTCGTGCTGAACACAGGCGTGTGTTATGCATGTGTACATACCGAATCGCATGACCTAAATATGTAGCGGGCGATGGGAACTGATGGGACTCAGAAACACCCCCACAATTTAATCAGTTGTTCCTTGTGTCATTTCCGATACGTCCACAGTGGTAGATTTGTAGTAGGATAACAATCATGTGATCGTCAGCAGGCCGCTGAGGTAGCGTTCACTTGTTGCCATGGTTACTGTGCTGCGATCAGACGCCGTGCCTCTACCTCAATGGGAGATCCTTTACAAATCAGTGGATCCAAACTTTAAGCTGTATCACTGCCAAGGTCTAATCATTTGGTCCTTGTGTCATTTCTGACCGACCCTGAAAATTTCATTCTAATCCCCGAGTCCTTTTTAGAGGAATGTTGCTGACGGAGGAAGGATTCACACCCGCTGATTGTCACATAACTCTGCCGTGTTCTTTGATGGAATAATTAATCTAATTTACCTCATTCTTTCAGTGCTCTAACGTATCTGGATGCAATAGTTTCTGGTTTCCGTCATAGTGATTTGTCTGGTCTGTTGTCTGCTCATTTCAGCCGTTCTAATATGTTTCGTGTTTAAAAAAAAAACGTGTGTATCAATCGATGATTTTTTTTCTTTTTTTTTGTATTCCACCACAATATTGCACGGTTGTAAAACAGTTTAGCTCCACTTTGGTCAACAACATCAGTGAAGTAATTGTTTATCACAGTCTTCAGCAGTAATTCTTGTTAAGTGAGAGACATTAGTATCGCACGTCTGCATCTTCAAACCAGAAACAAGGAAGTGAATTCGGTGACGTATGTGCATTATGTTTGCGCTGGGAGCTGCTATGATTGGTTGAACTCACGGGAGGTGGGCCAAAATTGCAGGAAAGTTGTGGTGATTGGACAAAATTGCAAGGCCGCGGAGATTGGTTGATTTCCCATGAATTTGCGTGATCACAACATCGCGAATTCCTGGGGGGACTGATAATTTAAAGACAGCCAAAAAATGAATTTGTGAATGAAAGTTGGTGAAGAGGACAAAAAAACAGTGGAATAGAGTTGAAATGATTGGAGATATAAATACAACATTAATTTAAAAGAAGCAGTCAAGTGTTGAAAAGCAGGTAGAGTAACTGAGCAGTTTTTCTCACCTCTCCTGAGCTTGACAACATTTTTTAGCTCAATATTTTTTTTCTGACCCTGCAACTTCAATGTTATGGTTGACTCTCAAAGCTCTCATAGTCTTTCTTCAGGTGTTTTCAGACACATCTATGAAATGATAACTCTTTACCTCACTATCTCAACAAAGAAAGTTTAATAAGGCTGTAGAACGATTGAAGACTAACAAATAATAAAGCTGAGCTATGCATATGTAACCAAGTTGAGCTGCACTTCACCGTAGCTGGCTGCTTAAAGCAGCATCTTGATTCTGTGTTGTGTGAAAAGCGAAAGACGGAAGGCTTGTTTAAAATTTTATGCTACTATTTATTATTACCTCAACAGTAACAGAATGCATACTGGCCAGTCACACAACACATCAACCAGGGCACATTTCAACACTGCAAGCAGCATTTACCTAATATCTAAGAGAGGGCACCCTTCAGCTAACAAATCTCCACAGATAGATGAACATTCTCTCTCTCTCTATACACTGCTTTATCCTCACTTGGGTCGCGGGGGGTGCTGGAGCTTATTCCAGCTGACTTGGGCGAAGGCAGGGGACACCCTGGACAGGTCACCAGTCTGTTGCAGGGCTACATATACAGACAAACAATCACACTCACATTCACACCTACGGACAATTTAGAGGAACCAATTAACCTCAGCATATTTTTGGACTGGGCTGCACAGTGGTCTAGTGGTTAGCACTTCACCTTGCAGCAAGAAGATCCTTGGTTCAAATCCCGGGGTGGGGCTGGGATCTTTCTGCATGGAGTTTGCATGTTCTCCCTGTGCATGCGTGGGTTTTCTCCGGGTACTCTGGCTTCCTCCCACAGTTCAAAAATATGCTGAGATTAATTGGTTACTCTAAATTGCCTGTAGGTGTGATTGTTTGTCTGTATATGTAGCCCTGTGACAGACTGGCGACCTGTCCAGGGTGTCCCCTACCTTTGCCCGAGTCAGCTGGGATAGGCTCCAGCGACCCTAGTAAGGATAAAGCAGTGTACAGAGGATGGATGGATATTTTTGGACTGTGGGAGGAACCCAGAGTGCCCGGAGAAAACCCACGCATGCACAGGGAGAACATGCAATCTCCATGCAGAAAGATCCCAGGCCGGGATTTGAACCGGGGATCTTCTTGCTGCAAGGCGAAAGTACTAACCCAGGGTCGGCAACCCGCGGCTCCGGAGCCACATGCGGCTCTTTCATCCCTCTGTTGCGGTTCCCTGTAGCTTTGGAAAATAAATAATCAGCAGGCTATTTAATAAAAATTTCTTCTATTTTAGTTTGTTAGTTTTTAAAATTTATTTCTAAATTTAAAGATAATGGTGATCTTGTAACATCAAAATAAAACGTTTAAAATTTTCGTCTGTCAAAATATGCATCCCAGCCATCAATCTCCGATACTCGCCGGCCTGCGTGTATTCATCTGGAGTCCTGTTGATCTTCGGATCCCAGTGTTTGCTCTACATTCATTCAGCAGCGGCGGGCCACCATTCCTAAATCCCAGCCGTCGCTCCTTCAAATTTCTTCCTTTTTTTATTGTCGCAAATACACCACCGCCGCACGCCTCCGCCTTCACAGCAGAGTCCTGCATTGTGTCGGGTACTTCTGAGTACTAAGGTAAACTACGGATAATTGTCTTGCTCAGTATCTACTCTTTGATATGTCAGGTTAATACGACGTTACTCGTGAGAGCACTGCTTGATGTCACGTCCAGCATCCAGGCAGCAGGTCAGAGAGTCAGAGGAGTGTCGTCTTGGAAAATAGGGCAGCGACTTACCAGAGAAAAGTTATTAGCTTAAGATAATTCATAATATATTTTACAAGTTAAATAGACATTTGCAAAATACTGATTTCCAGCTAACATTACGTAACATATGAGGTCCAGGAGCAAAAATGACATTAACCAAGTAAAATAAATATTAGTGGTAGGACACAATTTAAAAAATGAAGCTATCTAATTAGAGGCTTTGTAATTAATTAATCATGACTGATGGCATCAAATAGCAATATTTGACATAATCAGCAAAGTTTTTCAATTTAAATAATTTTTAGTTGATGACTGAATTGGTGAACAGATATATACCTTAACTTAAACAAGTATATTTCATTTATATGTATCTGCATTTTTCATCTGTTTACTACATTTATAGATTACTGTTCATTCTGTATACAAACATGTGCCGTAGCAGTAGAGAGGATAGAACCATTTTAAAGTATGCAGATGATACAGTTATTGTCAGCCGGCTGAAAAACAATGAGACGAGCCGTGGCCCAGTTGTTGATGATTTTATGGAGTGGTGAAGTATATCTTTCCTTGAGATGAACATCTCCAAAACAAAAGGCATGATCATCGACTTTCGGAAAAACAGGGCTCCCAGTCGAGAGGCGACAGTTTTAAAGGGTCAGATAGTGGAGTGTGTTAACACATACAAATATCTTGGAACTATCATCGACAACGAACTGAACTTTGAAGCAAACTGTGAAGCTGTGTATAAAAAAGGATGCCAGAGCCTGTTTTGTCTGAGAGAACTGTCCATTTTTAACATTGATAGGACTATGTTGATCCTGTTTTATCGTGCTTTTATCGAATCAGTTTTATCTTTGGTAGTGTCTACAGATACAGACCCGTACCCGTAGCCTGTGGGCTACGGATACGGCACTTTCCATTTGCCAGACAGATACGGACCCGTACGTGAGTCTTGCGAGTCAAGAAGCTGCTAACCACTGCAAACTGTTGAAAGGTAAGAAAAGGTTAAGGTTAGGGTTAGTGTTAGGTTTAGGGTCCGTACCTGTAGTACCGATGCTACGGGTCCGTACCGCTAGCGTCTACCGGGAGTCACGTGACCAGATCTCGCGTATCTGATTGGCAAATGGCAAGTGCCGTATCCGTAGTCCACAGGCTACGAGTACGGGTCCGTACCTCTAGCAACAACCTTTATCTTTTTGTCTTGTTTCGTGGTTTGGAAATGTGTCCTTTAAAAACAAAAACTGTTTAAACCAAATCGTTAAATGGTCCAGCAAGCTGATTGGAGAGTCTCAGCTTCACCCAGAATCCCTGTACCAAACAGTTACAGAGGATAGCTAATTCTGTTGTAAGAGATGACTCCCACCCTCTTAACAGTGAATTTCAGCTGCTCCCTTCAGGTTGGAGGTTCAGGGTACCTGCCTGTAAAACTAGATGTTACAAAAACAGCTTCGTACCAGCAGCAATCTATGCTATCAGCAAATGAGAGAAACTGAAATCTAACTAATATAGTTATTCCTTGTATTGCTTCTCTCATCTTAATCTCATGGATGGCACATTTTTATCTAGCTTGGTGTAGGGATACTACGTGAGATAATTTTATTATTGCACTCGTTAGATAGGGCACCACCTCGTGTTATGGAAGGAAATTAATTAATTTAGGCAGGATCTCAAAGAAATCCTTGTCTAAATAAAGTAGATCAGTCTCATATCTTAAAGGCTAGAATTCTCGGTTAAATTGACCTCAGTTCTGACACAATGAAACACACAAGACTGTAATTTGGTCTAAAATGAAAACATTTATTGACTATTCTATGAAACAATACCAGTGAAATCTATATACATGTGTGTATGTGTGTATGTGAGATCGTATGTGTGTGTGTGTGTGTGTGTGTGTGTGTGTGTGTGTGTGTGTGTGTGTGTGTGTGTGTGTGTGTGGTGAGGAGATTCAATTCTGCATATTAGAAATATGAGGATTATGGTAAGGTGAAGCCAGATAGCTAAACTGACTAAATAAACGGTAATTTGGATTACGAACGGTTGATAAGAACAACGGATTAAATGAATAAAGTAATCAAGTGGTTAGTCACATCAAACCCGGAAAACCAGAATCAGAGCAGCTCAGCTGGGCTTACTGTAGCAGAACCGTCTGTCGGAGTCTCCTCCTGGCTTGGACGTGCGGGCTTTTAGATGCCACTTCACAACACACCTGGACTTGCCGGTTCTGGAGCGGTGTGTCGTCGTTATGGCAATGCTTGGACGTCCTGCCGTGGTCGATCGGTTTGGTGCAAGGAAATTTGGGCCAGCAGATTTCCGGTGTTGTCAGCTGAGGCAACGGCGTACGGTTGATAGCGCCACTTGATTAAAAATGATGCCTCTCAGGCTTTAGCCAAGTAAAAGAAAAGGATGTTGAAAGTGATCAAAAATTAGGAAAAATGAGAGATTCATTTTGGATTAAAACAAATAAATTCGGCTTGAAAGTGAGCAAAATGTCTAATTTATGAATGGACTTGAATGGACTTGCTCTTATATAGCGCTTTACTACTCATCAGAGTACTCAAAGCGCTTATACAACAGACATATAATTATAAGCACTTATAATTTAATGTTACAAAAATTAAGGATAAATAGTTAAACTTTGGAACAAAGAGAACTTCAGAAGATAGAAAAAAAAACGCGTCTTTAAATAAGAATAGGGAGATGCTTTGGCCTGAAGCATCCCCGAGACAGACAGATGGAGAAGAGAGAGAGAGGAGGGTTTAGCTGGGCGCATTCCAGTGAAGTTGGAAACAGCTGTGACTCTGTCAGGTACTTAATGGCACAGACTGCGCTTGAGCGTCAGCCCACATAGTGCGAAGACCACATTGGGTAAAGACCTGCGAGTCTACCTGCGCGAGTCCACCGAGCAAGGACACCGAACACCGGCCACCGCTAAGGTCTGTCTGTCACAGTCTAATGCACAATGTGTCTCACACACATCCCAGTCATTGTCGGCAACCGGAAAAGACGCGTAGTCCTCCGCAAACGCAATCCACACAACCTGTCCGCTCTCTCTGAAAGTGGTCCCAGCCCACACTCGGTTACCTTTGGTCTTTGGAACTGTCAGTCCGCAATTAATAAGACAGAATTCATCAGTTCACTGATGAAACTCTCAGACAATAATTTTCTCTGATATAATGATGTCGATACTCCATCTATGATTTGTATATATTCATTTTCTCTGATATATAACTTCTATCTATTGTTTTGTATAGAAATATGTGTTCGTTAGTAATAATTGCTAATTAGTAATTAATTGTAATAATTGACTTTACTGCCATTATCTGCTTCTCTAACATATATTAGTGTGTGTGTGTTTACAATGTTTGCAAAATACCTGTCTACAGTCGAGCTTAATATCAGAATATTCTATTACCTATTATTATTATTATTATTATGATCTATTATTCCCGCTATGAATATTAAAATACGCCGAACCATTTGTCCTGTATCATAGCTACATGTATGACGTTTGCAGCAAAAAAATAAAAATAAAAAACGCGTGAAAATCAGCTTAATATTCAGAGTTAAGATGGATTAAATGCGCTGTCAAACAGCGCTGAGTGGAGCGGCTGACCGGACCAAGATGGCGGCCGTATTTCTCGCTGCGCAGCAGCCCGAGCGGCGTCGACTCTTTATTATGTCTATGACTGAAACACTCTGTTCCTCTCTGGATCATCTTTGGACAAACTCTGCCCCCTGGTGTCCAAACCGGCCAAGAAAAAACAACCAAGTCCTTGGCTCTCTGAAGTTCTGAGAGAACAAAGAACTGGACTCAGGGCAGCAGAAAGAAAGTGGCATAAATCCCAAAAACCCGCTGATTTGTCCCCATACAAACAGAAACTTGCTTCCTTTACCGCCTGAATGCCGTCCGCAAAGAAAGCTTTTCATCAGAACAAAATCTGTGCGGCTTCTGATTCCAGAAAACTGTTTATGGTGTTCAACTCCTTGCTTTCTCCTCCAGCTGCTCAGCCGTCCACTGAGCTGACTCCAGACATGTTTGCCTCCTTTTTCACTGAAAAGGTGGCTGCAATCAGCAACCAGTTCTCTGAGCCTGACCACTCCAGTCAACTCAACTCAAACCCACTACTGCTCCCGCACTCTGCCCTTCTGCTCCTCTGAGCGAGGATGAGGTTTCCAGACTTCTTCTGAGCTCAAAACCTACATGTCCTCTCGATCCAATACCCACTAGCATCCTGCCGACCATCTTGCCCACAATCAAACCTGCAGTCATGCACATTGTCAACTCCTCCCTGGAAACTGGCATTTTTCCTGTTACTTTTAAACAAGCCCGCGTCACCCCACTACTCAAAAAGCCTCATCTCAACCCAGCCCAGTTTGAAAACTACAGGCCAGTCTCACTTCTACCATTCCTGTGGAAAATACTGGAGCGCTCAGTATTTAACCAAGTCTCTGAACATCTGCGGAACAACAACCAACTTCACCCTTTTCAGTCAGGCTTCAGGTGCGACCACTCCACTGAGACTGCACTCCTATCAGTCACAGAATCTCTGCGGCTGGCAAGAGCTGCTGGTCAGTCCTCTGTCCTACTGCTGCTGGACTTGTCTGCTGCCTTTGACACCGTGAACCATCAAATCCTCCTCTCCACACTCTCTGAGCTCGGCATATCAGGTTCTGTCCTGTTGTGGTTCAAGTCCTACCTCACAGGCAGATCCTTCAGAGTATCATGGCGAGGGGAGGTGTCAAGGTCACACGACCAATCAACTGGGGTCCCTCAGGGGTCAGTGCTTGGTCCCTTACTCTTCTCTCTGTACACCACCTCACTTGGTGCAGTGATCCGCTCCCATGGCTTCTCCTACCACTGTTATGCTAACGACACTCAGCTTTTCCTCTCTTTTCCACCTGACGACACAACAGTTTCAGCTCGGATATCAGCATGTCTGGCTGATATCGCCACATGGATGAAGGAACGGCACCTTCAGCTGAATCTGTCTAAGACTGAACTCATGGTCTTTCCATCTTGTCCATCTGTTCAGCCTCAGATCAGTGTCCAACTTCACTCGAGCCTACTTGTGCCCACAAACTCAGCCAAAACCTGGGTGTCATGATTGATGACCAGCTGACCTTTAAGGTTCACGCGGCCTCAGTTTCTCGATCTTGTCATTATGCCCTTTACAACATCAGGAAGATCAGATCCTTCCTGACCCAACAGGTCACGCAACTTCTGGTTCAGGCTCTTGTGATGTCACGCATTGACTACTGCAACTCTCTTCTGGCAGGTCTCCCTGCATGTACAGTCAAACCTCTACAGATGATCCAGAATGCAGCAGCATGTCTGGTCTTCAACCAGCCCAAAAGAGCTCATGTCACTCCCCTGTTCATCTCTCTTCACTGGCTTCCAGGTGCAGCCAGAATCAAATTCAAAACTCTCCTCCTGGCTTACAAAACATTTACAAGAACGGCCCCAGCCTACCTGGATTCCCTGATCTAGGTCTACTCCCCTTCACGCCAACTTCGCTCTGCATGTGAGAGATGCCTGGTGCTTCCAGCCCAGCACGGCTCGATATCTCTAGCCAGATTCTTCTCCACTGTTGTTCCCAAATGGTGGAACAAACTACCAAACTCTGTGCATTCTGCTGAGTCCCTTTCTGCTTTTAAGAGACAATTGAAGACTCAATTGTTCAGAGAACACCTAGGCACTTAATCTGACTCCACCTTAGGGGTAGAATAAGTCAGATGGTCCAAAACCCTCGATATCTCTAGCCAGACTCTTCTCCTCTGTTGTTTCCAAATGGTGGAAAAAATTACCAAACTCTGTGCATTCTGCTGAGTCCCTTTCTACTTTTAAAAAACAATTGAAGACTCAGTTGTTTAGAGCAGTGGTTCTCAACCCTGTTCATCAGGACCCCATGTCCTGCATGTTTTAGATGCTTCCCTGCTCCAACACACCTGATTCAAATGATCAGCTCGTCATCAAGCCTCTGCAGAAGCCTGATGACGAGCTGATCATTTGAATCAGGTGTGTTGGAGCAGGGAAGCATCTAAAACATGCAGAACATGGGGTCCTGAGGAACAGTGTTGAGAACCACTGGTTTAGAGAACACCTAGGCACTTAATCTGACTCCACCTTAGGGGTAGAATAAGTCAGGTGGTCCAAAACCCAGCACTTATTTAGCACTGACAAAATAAAGTTCTTCTGCAACTTGATGGCAACACCTTTGACCAATCGCACTTGAAGCACTTTTGCACTTTTTGCACTTTTTGCACTTACTACAGGTTTTTCCTTATGTCTGAATTCTTTGCTTGTGTTGTACGTCGCTTTGGACAAAAGCGTCTGCTAAATGAAATTGTAGAATTGTAGAAGACCATAAACATGGATGAACTGGCTCTTTGTAAGGAAGAATGCACCTCCAAAAGCTAATATCCATGTGATGAAACAGTTTTTGATCTCTGCTGTCTTCTGATGCAGGAAAAGGGATGGGATGCTCCTACAGATGCGTTTTCTGCTGCTGAACTGTACACCTTACTGAGAACCGAAATACTGCAAAGTATCTGAGGGTAGACATTTCTCTCTGCAGAAAACCATCTCATCTCTGCACTAATGAATCATTAGGGTAGGCTTATTTGGTGCTCACATAGGCCACACAATTAAAGTATGGTTCCCCTTAAATCGGCTGATTCAGACTACATTAAAGAGAAAGTTCAGCACTCTCCATAGGATGGTTCAGTCAGTGTTGATGATAAATGTGTCAACTGAAGCACTACATACCTTGGTGCTGGTATAACCAAGAAAATTCACTGCTCCTACACACAAAGCAGTGCAAATGTGCTTACATAACAGGATGCATGGTGAGCTTGAGATTCCC
Organism: Acanthochromis polyacanthus; assembly: GCF_021347895.1. Lineage (NCBI taxonomy): Eukaryota > Metazoa > Chordata > Actinopteri > Pomacentridae > Acanthochromis > Acanthochromis polyacanthus. The sequence continues at coordinate 61,912,425 of NC_067113.1, forward strand.
ATGCTCATGTTGGTGTGTTCCTTAGCCTATAGCTGCTAATTTCTTGGCCCAAACATAGTGTCAAGTGATAAAATACTCATCTGGTGCATAACCAGAGGAAACTAGAAGTTCAACTGCAATAGTTCTTCCATATATCCAATGATATCATTGGATATAAGAACTGATTTCGCAGCAGGAAACACTGAATAATTTATTGCTTCAATTGACCACACCTACCATTAACACTGACTGAACATGCACATGACAAGTAGTCAATTTTGCCTTCAAGTACAGTGATTTTCAAGACCAGATTTATACACATCCAGGTGTGCACTTCAAGGGTACAATTACTTATCCTCCTTGCAGTATGTGAGATGGACCTGTACATTTGGTTTGAATGGCATGTCATCTTCACTTACAATCATATGTAAAATAGTTTCAGAAATTGTACTTCATTATAAAAAATATGTCCTGTGATTTCTCTGGCTATGTAAACCAGTTTTGGTGCTAAATGAGACCACTGAATTCAAAAGCTAGGGACTGCTGTAAATAAAACTAGGTGACACTTATAGAATTTCATTTCTGAGTTATTCAGTGCCTTCAACCTGACTCTCTATTGTCCTCTGAATATTTTCACCCACATTATATCCTTGTTTGTAGTCACGTGTAGAGGCAGAGTCTGATTTATTATCAACCTGAATTTGTGTAAGCTGTCACTTTGTTGCAGTGATAAATGTTGTGTAATAGTGTCAATCTGAGAACTGATTATTGACTAAACATGCTGTCTTATTAAATGTTGTCTTATTAAATGTTGTATTGCAGATGAAACGATGTGCACTTCATTTCAAAACACCTAAACTGGGTGCTATATACTGAATAGAGTATCCTATTAAACAAAAATGTCTACTAGAAATACTGTAAAGACATTTTGCGGTATTGGTCTGCAACACTATAATGACTATCCTGTCCTTTGACTTAATGAAAAGTTCAAAAAGAGCGTACACATGATATAAGGTGAACTGTCGTTTATTAACAAATTGTGAATACGGCTTGGCTCATTTGTAATAAAAGCAGAACCCCCAGAGCCTTCACACAATGTATTTCTTTTTTCTTGGCTACATTAGCAAACTTGTATTTTTTTTTATTACCAGCATATTTTGTAGGACATCTTGTACTTAAATTTGTACAAAATGCAAACAAATACACCACTTTATTCATAGAATATCTGAGGTGCAGTAAAAAACAAACAAACAAAAAAGCTGACCTGCAACACATGCCTGTGGTGGTTTCATAAATTAAAATTCATAAATTAAAATCACAGAAAAAGAACATTTTCAAATTGGGGGAAAAAATCACAGCATTTAAACAACAGCTACTAGCATTTATGCAGTAACTGTAAATTGCACAGCATATGAAGAAATATACAATATAGTGCTGGACAGGTATTTAAAAGGGAAACTGTCTCACAACATCTAACATTTAAACAATTTATAGGACAATTTCTTAGTTACTTCATGAATACAGGACACCTGAAGACAAGAATAATTGCACTTTGTGTGTCAACTGAGTAAGATTTTGTCATAAACACAGAAGGAATTAAATGTATCAGCCTAACATAAAGATTGTCATAACAGTTGACTAAATGTGCTGTAGCATTAAGATTTAACTTGGCACAAAGTCAGAACATCTGACATTTGTAATTTATTATTCCCTCATATAATATATGAATGCAGGACATTGGAAAACAAACTCTGCTAATAAAACTTTCATAGTAAATAAAATGATTGCTTTAGTATTTTGTGAGCATCATTTTCAACTGTTTGCTAGGAAGCAGTATGGCCACAATCATGGTTGAAAGGCCACATACTGTGTTACACAATGTCCATCACCCAGACATTGCTGTCAAGGATTTCATTGAATTCAGCACGAAAGTCTGGGAAGTTATAATAGCACTCTGGTAGCTGTAGGAACATTCCACATGTTCGTCCAATTGGACGTCTTGTGAAATCAGACATGACTATGAATTCAATAATGATACTGTCTGACACAATTAAATCGGATCCTGTACAGAATCTTAGAAATTTTCCCAGTTTTGCTTCATCCAGTTCCCTTCATCCAGTCTGAGATGATGTTCGACCTCTTTTTGCTTTGCTGTCATATCTGCTGGGAACTTCAACAGCCTTGACAACTTCTTAGTTGTTGGTTTAAGGTCAGCATACATCTTTGTCAGCTTTTCATAACTGACACTCATCTGTGGTTTTGCGATGTCCCTCCAACAATCAATTACAAAGTTAGGCTTTTGCACAAGTTCTTTGTGGGAAATTTCTTCCAGAATTGCTGGAAAGGTGTCTACTGAGACTCTTCTTCTGCATTCGTAGTTGTTGAGGACCTCCAAAAGGTCATCAGGGTCAACAGAAGAGAAGTCTTGTAAAGCTTGCATGAGGATATCTCTCTCTTGGCAGCTTGTGAACTGAAGGAAGACTTCCGTCAGGTCACTGTACACAGCTCCAGACAACATTTCCTCAATGAAAGGAGGTGCAAGTGTCACAGTACCAGTTGTATTTTTGTTATTGAGTTTGTATTTTAGTTGCATGGTTTGGAGTGGTTATTTTAATTGTTTAGTTTTTATTTTATAGTTGCATGGTTTTGTTTGCAGTGGTCATTTTGTTATGTTTCTATTTTGTAGTTGCATGGGTTTATTTTGAGTGTGCATGTTTACTGGGTGGAGTGATCTTTTTTTCTTTTTTGTGAGTTGTAATTAGTGAATACAGCTGGCACTGATTTAGTGGAGACTGTAATTGATTGGACAGAGCTACCTGAGCTGATGAAGAAAAGAGGGACACATGTGCAAGAAAGGGAGGACTAACAGAGAGCGCACAGGGGAAAAACAAAGCAGAGGAGTAACAGGGTGGCCGTGAGCAGAACTGGGGATAGACGGGGAACAAAGTGGAGCGACACGAGAGTGGATCGAGCCAAAGAAACTCCACGCTACACGCAGTAAGCAGCGCTGGTTCGAGGGGAGAGGACGGAGGTGGACTGAGTCGGGTCGTGGCTGTATGGAGGCAGGAACTGAGGGCTGAATTGAGCGACGGACGCTGAGGAGGATTGATACAACGCAGATTCCCAGATAAGTGAAGGGACGCGAGCCATCCTACCCAGCAGTGTGTGTGGCTGGTTGTTTTTATGGTGTGCCGAAAACTTGAGTGACGCTCCTTCTTCCACAGCCGTGAGGAGGACCCGGAGGTACGGAGGCCAAGGAGGAAGTGCGCTGCACGTCACTCATCGACCTGCGTCGCCTGTCCCCTGGAGAAGATTCCCTTAAAAGGACGATTACACCGGCCAAGATAAGCATAGCCTCAAAGACCAGTGTGCTCTGTTTTATTGGTCTGATGCCCCCCAACGGGACTGTTTTCAATAGGTCTTAGTAGGATTTTAGTCTATTTTTTTTAGAAGTTGTTTTATCTTGTGTTGTTTTTAATTTAGGAAATAAATTTCCTTCATTGCTCACTGCATTTGTGCCCGCTTTTTTTTAACAGTGGAAATCAAGTCTTTTGACTGCTGGCAAAAAGTTATTTGAATCTGTGCAGTCCGTGTGACAGTACGGTTTTTCTGGCGTTGTCAGCAGGATACCAGCTCCACTGTTAAAAAATAATAATAATAATGGACACAGCTCAGAGTAGTATTAGTTCTCCAACAGTTGCTCAGTTTGTGATGCCATGGTTTTTGGGGGCTGCTTGGATTCCTAAATTTTCTGGTGACAAAGCAAAATTTATAGAATGGAAGAGTCAGGTGGAGGCCATGCTGAGGGCGCAAGGACTGAACCAGCAACAGCAGGCTGATTTTATTCTAGGTGCCTTAGAAGGAGAGGCTAAACGAGAACTGCAGCTCATTAGCCTAAGAGACAAAAATACTGGACAGAAGGTGCTAGATGTGCTGCAGAGACTTTATGCCAGACCTGCCTCTAAAGCTCAGCTGCGGGTTAGTTTTTTTTTAACTGTAGACAGCAACCCATTGAAAATGTAAATGCTTTTATACTCAGACTGAGGGAGTCTTTCAGCAGATGGCAGGAACGAGATGAAGAAGGAACAGAAGAAATTGATGATCTACTGCTGGACCAGTTGATGGTCGGTCTCCAACCTGGATCAGTTAAACAAGAGCTAAGCAGGCAGATGAGGCGGAACCAACGTATGACCTTTGATGACTTGTGTAAAGAGGCCCGGGCCCTCGAACTGGAATTTCAGGAGGGGGAGGAGGCTGTTTTGTCACAGAGGGTTGCTGTTCCTAGAAATGCCACCATGAACATAGAGCAATTAAAAGGACAGATACGAGCTGAATTACAGCAGGAGTTGCTGGGAGAGATGAGGAAGGAGATAGTGGAGCAGATCAAGGCCCTTTCAACCAACTTAATGGGAGAGGTAAAAGCACATCTAGCATCCAAAGAAGTCCCTCTAACCTCTAATACTTTCCCTTCCAGTAGTCACACAGCTACCTCCCAGGTCCCGGAAGTGAGACGAAGGCGCCCAGTAACCCCTACCTACCAATGGGATGTGCAAGGCAGGCCTGTCTGCCTGCGCTGTGGTATGGCTGGACACGTTTAGCGTCACTGCCCCCAACGTTCATCTAGGCCTCAGGATTTTTAGTTCCCCCTGCAGCTGAGGGCCAAGCAGTGGGGGCAGTCAGCACAGATAAGGCGCCCAGATCACAGCCGAGGTCCGCCCTGGTGGGTGAGTGTCATGATGTGACTGTGAGAATGAATGGTTGTGAGATACCATTTGTGCTTGATACTGGATCACAGGTTACATTGTTGAGCCAACGTCTGTATAAAAAGCACCTCCAAGGCACCTGTTTGACGAGTGTTGATGCTACCCCTTGGCTGACCCTTCGTGCTGCAAACAACCTGGAAATCCCCTATATTGGCTATGCTGTGTGGTAGGAAGTGTTCAGGTTTTTGAAAAGGGTGTGATTGTTGTTGTTGATGATAAATGCCTTGGTTCAGAGAAGGGCATACTTGGAATGAACATCATTAAACCTGTCTGGCATGCTCTCACCCAGGGTAATCATCCAGGGCTTTCAGCATTTAAAACAACCGTGCCTCCGACTGTTGGATGCCTCTGGTCTCGTGCCTTTGCGGAGTGTCAGCGAGCTGCCGCAGAGTGCCCTCCTCCCCCCTACCAAGGAGTCGCCAAGCTGCCACGACAACAGCCAGTCATTATTCCACCGCAGTCAGAGATGGTCTTGTGGCTACAGGTATCTGAAAGTGCTCCTAAGAAAGTATGTACTGTTATGGTGGAACCTTTTCTTAATGGTGACACAGAGTGGTGTGTGGGCCGCACCCTGGCTGATCTAAAGGAGGGCAGAGTGCCTTGTAGAGTTTGCAACCCCAACCCGTATCCAGTTGAGGTCCCCCAACGCCAGCCTTTGGCTCAGGTAACAGAGATTGCAGATACAGACATCCAAGGGGAGCAAGAGCTAGTTATTAACACAGTGGCACCAGATGTGGTAGAAGTGTCAGTAAGGCGAGTAGGAGTGGAAAATGGTACAGACCCGCAGGAGCCTCATCCAGTCTTGTCTTTACAGGGAGATGGACTTAGTTGTGAGCAGCAGGGGGCGATGATAAACCTGTTAAGGAAATGGTCAAATGTGTTTTCTAGCCATGACGAAGATTTCGGCCAGACCGGTGTGGTCAAACACCAGATACCAACAGGTTCAGCTCCCCCAAGCCGTGAGAGATACCGCCCTGTCCCCCCAAGTTTGTACACTGAACTACGAGCCTTGTTACAGAATATGTTGGACACTGGTGTAGTGAGAGAGAGCTCGAGCCCCTGGGCAGCCCCTATTGTGCTGGTGAGGAAGAAAGATGGGAGTTGGAGGCTCTGCGTCGACTACAGGAAGTTAAGCGCGGTTACCCACAAAGATGCCTACCCACTACCTCGTATTGAGGAGTCACTGACTGGACTGAAAGCAGCCAAGTGGTACTCCACCCTGGACTTGGCCAGTGGATATTGGCAAGTAGAAATGGACCCTGCTGATCGGGAGAAGACTGCCTTCACTACCCCCTTTGGCCTGTATGAGTTTGAGAGGATGCCATTTGGCCTGTGCAATGCCCCAGCAACCTTTCAGAGACTGATGCACTGTTGCCTGGGTAACTTGGTAAATGACTGTTTACTGATTTATTTGGATGACGTAGTGGTGTTCTCCCCTGATTTTGACAGCCATATCAGGCACCTTGAAGAAGTGTTTGAAAAGCTTCACCAACATGGGCTGAAACTGCAACCCAAAAAATGCCACCTGTTCCAAAGAAAAGTGACTTACCTGGGCCATGTGATCAGTGAGCACGGAGTAGCTACTGATCCAGAAAAGACTGCAGCTGTGAGAGACTGGCCAACACCTCAGACCGTCAGACAGGTAAAATCTTTTCTTGGTTTTGCTGGCTATTTCAGACGTTTTATACCTGCATTTTCCAAGATTGCTATGCCCTTAAATGCTCTGACCCGTGGTACTGCCTCGACAGCAAAGAAGACGGCTTCTGTCATCTGGTCTCCAGAGTGCCAGCAAGCTTTTGACAGGTTGAAAGAGGCTTTGTTAAATGCACCTGTCCTTGCCTATGCTGATTTCTCTCTCCCCTTCAGGCTTTATACAGATGCCAGTTTTGAGGGTTTAGGGGCAGTACTTGCTCAGGTGCAGGACGGAAAGGAGAGAGTCATTGCCTATGCTAGCCGCAGTATCCACCCCCCAGAGAGGAATGACCAGAACTACAGCTCTTTTAAACTGGAGCTGTTAGCTCTTAAATGGGCAGTCACCAAGAAGTTTAAAGATTTCTTGTATGGGGCAGAATTCAGTCTTTACTGATAACAACCCCTTGGTGCATTTGGAGACTGCACAGCTTGGGGCTGTGGAACAGCGTTGGGCTGCTCAACTGGCAAACTTCAGGTACACCATCAAATATTGGCCAGGTACCCAAAACAGAAATGCAGACGCCCTATCCCGGTTGCCGGAGCAGAGTGAACCAGCCAGTCTGGTACAGACAAACCAGGTTCTGGCTGGTGCGGATCACACCTGGAGTGACCGTCAGGCCAGTGACCCTGACCTCCTCCAGATTCGGCAGTGGAAGGACCAACAGGTGCCTCACCCCCAGGTATGTGACTCTTCATCTCTGTATTTGAAGCAGCTGCTGAAAGAATGGGGTAAAATTGTACTACATGATGGTGTACTGAAACGGTCTCACATGGAAAGAGGTTCTGACCTCCAGCTTTTCCAAGTGATTATTCCCCAACAGGAAACCAAAGGAGTGTGGAGAGACTACCATAATGAGATGGGACACCCCAACAGTGAACGGACCCTGACAGCCCTGAGGCAACGCTGCTATTGGCCAAGGATGACAAGGGATGTAAAGGAGTGGACTGAAACATGCCCTCAGTGTGTGTGTGCAAAGGCTGGACCAGAGGTGAGGGCACCATTACTGTCAATCACTACTTCATATCCACTTGAAGTTGTGGGGGTGGACTACCTGTCTCTGGGGCGCTCAGGTGATCAGTACCCCTACATCCTGGTAATGATTGATCTATTCTCCAAGTATGCCATTGTAGTGCCAACTAGGGATCAATCTGCCAAAGCTCTCTACTCCCGCCTGATCCAGACTTTTGGTTGTCCTGAACGGATTCTCTCAGACAGGGGGGCTGCTTTTGAATTGGCTTTGGTGAGTAATCTTTGTCAGCTCTATGGGTGCCAAAAAAGCCGAACCACTGCATACCATCCTCAGGGAAATGGAGCCTGTGAGCGGTTTAATCAGACTCTTTTAAAGTTGCTGAATTCTTTGTCTGGAGAAGACCAGGCTCACTGGCCAGATCAGCTACCAGCCCTTCTCCAGGCTTATAATAACACCACCCATAGTACCACTGGATTGACTCCACACTTTGTTGTTTTTGGGAGACATGCTCGTCTCCCACTGGATTGGGTGACAGGTTTGAGCCCTCCCATAGAGCCCCACAGTTTACAAGACTGGGTAAAAAGACATCAGCAGGCCCTACATAAGGCTTACCAAGTAGCAAAAGAGCACACCCAGAAAAGGCAAAACAGAGATCAAGCACGATACAACCGAAGAGTAAGACGAGTGGCACTGCTTCCAGGTGAACGTGTGTTGGTGCGCAACTTCCGCAGGAGAGCAAAAGGTAAGCTGGGCCCAAGATGGACCCCAGAGCCTTTGGTGGTCGTCAGACAGCTGAGAGAGAACCACCCAGTCTATGTGGTTCGACCGGAGGGGAAAGAAGGGCCAGCTCGAACTGTACACCGTAATCTCAGGACGTGTCCCTTGGATATGTTACAGGATGACCAGGAACCAGAACAGGAGCCGAGGCAGCCATCAGGAGACCAGCACCCTGAGCTACCCCCTCCCACATGGTGGCTTCCTGGTCTGTTTATTAATGCCCCACAAGAGCAGATGGTGCCTATTCCAGAGCCAGCTCAGGCCGACCCACCTGACCTTCTCAGAGCACCAGCAGCCCCCAGTGGTGAGCCTCGTCACTCACAACGAGCCACTTTTGGACTTGCACCAGTTGAGTATGGTTATGAATGAATAGTCAGGATGACTATTGTTAAAGAGGGGGGGAATCTGTCACAGTACCAGTTGTATTTTTGTTATTGAGTTTGTATTTTAGTTGCATGGTTTGGAGTGGTTATTTTCATTGTTTAGTTTTTATTTTATAGTTGCATGGTTTTGTTTGCAGTGGTCATTTTGTTATGTTTCTATTTTGTAGTTGCATGGATTTATTTTGAGTGTGCATGTTTACTGGGTGAAGTGATCTTTTTTTCTTTTTTGTGAGTTGTAATTAGTGAATACAGCTGGCACTGATTTAGTGGAGACTGTAATTGATTGGACAGAGCTACCTGAGCTGATGAAGAAAAGAGGGACACGTGCAAGAAAGGGAGGACTAACAGAGAGCGCACAGGGGAAAAACAGGGTGGCCGTGAGCAGAACTGGGGATAGACGGGGAACAAAGTGGAGCGACACGAGAGTGGATCGAGCCAAAGAAACTCCACGCTACACGCAGTAAGCAGCGCTGGTTCGAGGGGAGAGGACGGAGGCGGACTGAGTCGGGTCGTGGCTGTACGGAGGCAGAACTGAGGGCTGAATTGAGCGACGGACGCTGAGGAGGATTGATACAACGCAGATTCCCAGATAAGTGAAGGGACGCGAGCCATCCTACCCAGCAGTGTGTGTGGCTGGTTGTTTTTATGGTGTGCCGAAAACTGAGTGACGCTCCCTCTTCCACAGCCGTGAGGAGGACTCGGAGATACGGAGGCCAAGGAGGAAGTGCGCTGCACGTCACTCATCGACCTGCGTCGCCTGTCCCCTGGAGAAGATTCCCTTAAAAGGACTATTACACCGGCCAAGATAAGCATAGCCTCAAAGACCAGTGTGCTCTGTTTTATTGGTCTGATGCCCCCCAACGGGACTGTTTTCAATAGGTCTTAGTAGGATTTTAGTCTTTTTTTTTTTTTTTAGAAGTTGTCTTGTCTTGTGGTGTTTTTAATTTAGGAAATAAATTTCCTTCATTGCTCACTGCATTTGAAATCATGTCTGATGAAGGGGACTTTCAATGTTGTCCCAAGTGTGCACCGGTCATAGAACTTCTGCCAAAATGCACTAAAAACATCTCTGAGAAGCCCTGACCCACTACCAGCTTCCTCAGAATTATCTGGTAGCAATCGCCTAATTTCCAGTGGTCTGGTCAGAATCTGAGAGTCAGAAAATGCTTCAGTCATGTCACTGAAGCAATTTGCATGGTGTATCGTAGTAATTTTGGGTAAAGTTGGATCGCCAGGTGATTCAGGCTGATAAATTAGTGTCATCTTGATCAAACTCAGCCTCAGCATCTGTGTGCGGGCCAAATGTAATTTCAGGGTCAGAATTATTATAGGTGATGTCTCCTTCTAAAATATAGTGGATCTCTGAGAATGCTGGCTGATCTGTGATGACTGGGGGATTTGCAGCAGAAAGATCTGTGACAACATGGTGATAAGGCTGCTTGTCTGGTCTTGATCTGAGAAACTGTGCGACAGACATAGGGACTGGCTTTCAGAAATCTCAATAACTTCATCCTGCTCCTCAAAGCTCAAATCATCATCTGTGAGTTCTGTACTACAGCCATTTTCAATTGATCGTGGTTTTGGCTGAGTGGCAATGTAGAATCTCAGCTTTACAGTGTCATATATGGTGCCAATTGAGACATCATCAGAAAAAGAGTTTTGTTGAAAGTTCCACACATCAAATGTAAAGTCTGATTCATGGCCTTTACTTGAAACACCTTTTGGGAAAAAAAGACTCTTCCCCTCTTTCAGGATCTCATTAAATCCAGCATTGATGTCCATAACAGCCTTTCTGGTGCCCCCTCCTTGTTTGGCTCTAACCGGTTTAGTTTCATTTTTTACTTTGTGTATCCAACCTATCTCAATAGTGCGTGTAGTGAAACTTTCGTCTGGAATGCAGTTCAGAGGTTTGTGGCTCCTTTTCACTTTCTTTGTTTTCCCTTCTTATCTTCATTTTCTCCCTGAGCCTTTCAAGAAGACCCATTTTTTGTTTTGAGACTGGCTGTTGATTTTTGCAAAAATTTGAAAAGTGCAATTCTGTCTCCATATGAGGGAATGTAGTTGGCCAAAGCTGAATCATCCATAAGCCGGATCACATCGATGTCAATCTAAAGAGCAAAGAAAAAACATGATAAGGGTAGACATTTAATGAGTTCTACTTTCACACATTCTAATATGTTGCCATGTAATACAAAACTAAAATTGACAGTGAGCTCAACAAATAGACAGACAGGGAAAAACTGTTTAATGTTTTAGCTTTATGTTAATTTGAAAGTCAACTGATGCAATGATTTTGTTGCTAAAGTGAAACTGCCATCACTTTCACTTTATGCATGTAGAATCATCAGCCAAAAAAGCGGCAGCCATTTTTTAAATGTTTCCCTATTATATTCATAAAGTAATATTTTCATTTGGCAATAATTCTTTCTATATGCACAATACTTTATCCTCAGGCCATACTGGATGCTTGCATCTGCACTGCTGTGCCTTGCTTTCCTGCATTGACATTATTTTACTTGCATTTAAGCCACCCTCCAGCCGTTTAGAGCTTTCTGTCTCTTTCCCTTTGAACAAGGTGAAAACTCATATTGTTTTGTGGTTACAACTCTTTATCCTCTTCAGTACTCTTCAACTGAAACACTAAGCGAAGCAGCAAATCAGCAATCTATCAGGCACAGGTACAAGCATGGTATGTCAAGGACTAGCCTGTCTGCATCCCAACAACACACCTTTTTCTCCTCCATGAGTGTGAGAGCTTCCTCTGGGACCCCCGATCTCGTAGGAAATCTGTCACAGTGACTGACATTTTGGCCAAGTCCAAGGAACCGGTGTTCTGGTGGATTGTAGTCCTCTAAAAGTGTGACACGTTACATAATTTAGTCTTCATTTTAACAATATTGGAGGGATGATTATTGGCTTTTGAATTGATAATCATCACTCATGTAGATATAATGAAAAAGAGTAGGTGATACTGATAAACAGATGATAGAAAAAGCTGGAAGAAGTTGTAAATGAACAAGTGTTATTCCTTTCCAGCAACAGTATGCCTTAATAGTTTCATGAAAGCACCAAATTAACACTGTTTTAGCATAAGCAGAAACTTGCCGACAGTTGAGAAGATATAAGCAAGTCCACATTGCAAACATATTCAGCACAGTATTGAACTCCGACTTTAAACAAAAAGCAAAAGCTATATCATGCGTTTCTACAGAAAGACAGGCTAGAATAATATAAAAAAATTTTAGCTTCGCAAACATAAACTGCAGCAACTTTTTAATACTTACCGTATGTTTGTTGTATAATATCAAAAATAACGTTGACGTCAGAGTCACAGAGCATTGTGACTCAGCCACTGCTACCCCCAGCACATAGACGGCACCCTAAATGAATGAAACGGTTGCTTTACATTTCGTTTTGATCGTTTAACAACGAAATTATAGCAACATAACAATACTGTTCTGAGGTAACATTTGGACGTAATCCATATTGATTTTGTCGATTGATTCCACTAACCCCTGAATTATTTGTAAACAGTCACGAGCAACACAGAAAGAGAATATCACCCTATTTGAATTATGTTCGGTTGAACAACAACATTAATGATACTTGAATTTGAAACACATAAAGTTGGCACGCAGTTGCATAACTTCAGAAACTTACTCTTTACGTTACACTCCATGCTACAGCACGCAGTTCAGCTCTGTCGTTCTCCTCACTGGATTTATCTAAGAGAATTGGGACGGACCAAAGGAGACATCTTGCAGGAGACATCACTTTATTCTCAACATTTCGACTTTTTTCTCGACATCCTATTTCAACTTTATTCTTGACATTATATTTCGACTTTATTCTCGACATTGTATGTCGACTTTATTCTCGACATTTCAACTTTTTTCTCGAAATTCATGATGAAAAAAATTCTACCCCCTCTCATTTTTTTTCTCACAGGTGGCCCTAATGCTCCTCCGTAGGAACGTTGGTCTTCCTGAACTTGTTTTTTTCTCTCTCTTATCATGTTACCCTCAGAAACAGACTGCACACTGACTAAGTGTCAAGGAACAAGATAAAGAGCACTAGTTGTTGACCCAGCTTCAAATCTCCCCAGGTCCCGAACCAATCAAGCATCTGTGAGGTGCTCTGCACAAGCTTGATCCAAAGGATCCGCTATCAGCATCGTAGATCAACACCCTGATGAGTCAAAGCTGTTTTGGCAGCATGACAGGGACCGTTCCCTGTTCTGTTTATTAACGCAGATCTGAAAGAAATATAGCTTTGTAAAAGATGCTCATTGAGGGGTTCTTATATTATACTTCCTGATGGAGGCTGGACAGTGTTTCAGAGGCGCAGTGGACCAGCAGTTTCTTTCAGCAGAAACAGAAAATGGACAAACTGCAGAAATAGTTTTGGAGCCCTGACATGCGAGTAAATACCCTGATAACTACTGTATGTAACTATAAGAGAAAAACTGATTTAGCTTGATGAGCTCTACCCCAAAAAGGCTTGGAAAGGTGTTTTGAATTTTAAAATATCTATCAAGTAGTTTAATGGACTGAAGAATGAATTGATTTATTTCTGTTGATTGGTGCAGATGGTGCAGAGACATCAGGAAAAAAGTCAATCCTTTTCTTTGTGCTCTGTTGATTCCCTTAAAGGACCACTGGCTCGGTCTGAAGGAGGTTTTCTTTCTGACCAAGAACAAATCCAAAATGTGGACAATGAGGGTGGATCTGTGGGACCATGAAGGTGGGACTGCTTTGTCGAGTACCAGAACTTCCGACTGGGAAATGAGAGCGGTTTTTAAACTGCAAGTTGGGACATCCAGTGGAAATGCAGATACTGAAGTCTTCTTTTAAATATTACATTTTCTTTTGCTTCTAATAAACATACAAATGATATTCTGTGTCTATGCACTGCATTTACATTTTTCAAATCAGTCTGTTTTTTCACTGTTAATTGTACTTATTGTTGTTTCAAGTGCAGAAATTTCAAGCATCACAATATCATCATCAAATCAACTTTAAAGTTTTGATATGATGGAGATTTGCTGAAACATATAGTTTTAAAAGGCCTAGCTGCTTTTATCAGGCCCCAGTAATAATATTGGTTTTCTTTGGAAGATCTTTGCTCTGTCAGTAATGTTTGAACCACCGTTGGTCAGTGCAGACTTGAATGCATGTATTTTTCTGAAGAACAATAGCGCCCTCTTCCTTTTATGGACTGCAAAGCAATCCAGCAGCTTCAAATTCAACCTCAAGTGTAGAGCAACAAGAGACTGATAGTTTTCCCATTTGTGCTTCACATGGCAGCTGTAAATGGCTCTTCTGTTTATATAGTAAAACTCTGAATTCTAAAACTTTCTGAAATTGTCCCCATCTCTGTCCAAAGGTGTCGCCATCTGTGGTGTTTATTAAAATATTGAGCAGTAAATCCCAAATAGACAAGATGAACCAATGAATGGTGAAAACCAGAAACTGAATATGCCCTGGAGCTAAAACTATATTTGTACCATAAACTGTCTCCAGAAATCACAACACTAATAGCACTTCAAAAAAATTATGTGGCAAACTACAATCACCTTGAAGCAAGACCAGTAGAGTTTCTTAGAAGTGGAAGTTAGCTCCCAGATGAGTGACTGTAAGTCTGTTTCATAGACTAGGATTATGTATGAAACGTCATGGCAATATTATCTGTCTCTGCACTGGCTACAGAATTCCAGCATTTCCAGAAATGTGCTACAATCCCAAACATGAGGATGTAGGTGTTAAGTTATCTTTATTATCCAACCTGGTGTATTAAAAATGACTAATTGTAGTTAGTCTCGGCTGTGCATGGATTGCTGAAGACAAAATCTAGCCTCCCTTTAGAGGGCATATGTAGGACAAGAGAACATTGATCATATTCTTAATAATGGGAGGTTGTGGGTGGAGGTTGTGAGGTAAGTGGTGGGCCAGGACCATCTCCCAGGCATCCAACAGATGAACATTCAATCCTTTAAATATGGCCCTGAGTATTTTGTCATTCTGCAGTGAGTACCAGTCACTGTTGGTCAGAGTCTCATAGAGCGTCAAAGCTTTGGGGTTTGCTGTCCGGATGATGACCACTGTACCTGGAGATCTGTTCAGCAGGCGTATCACTGCCCTGCGGATGCTCTGCAACCGCCGGATGTAGACCTCCACTGGGAAAGTGCTGAAGTGTGACCAGATGCCAAAGATCACGACAGTGTTGGTGCCTCCGATTACATTGTCTAGTTCATTGGCAATGTAGCGCAACTCGCTGATTGGGACATTGCAAAAACGGATAGGAGGACCATGGCAGCGGAACGTCACCAAGATGTTGTTTGCAAAGTCCATGGCCATGAAAGGTCCATTTTGCTTCTGGCTGTGCAGGTCAAACTCCTTGAGATCTAAAAGTATTACAGAGGAAACAGATTCAGTGTGAAGAAAATGAGTCTTTTTCCTTCAATCCCTGAGAGGAAACTACCTGGTAGTGCTCCACTGAAGTATTCAAACCACTGCCTGATGGTGGAGTCTCCGTACAGGTGGACCACTTTGCCTTTCAGACACTGAGTGATGGCTGAGGGGGTGTTGAACTGCTGAACTTTGGTGCCACTTAGTGTTTGCCATGCACCCTGGTAGTAATAGCCAGAGGGTCCAGACTCCACATTGCTGCTGTTCACTGCTGCTTGACCTGAGAGGAGGGAAAGATAAGAATAACTTTGTTGATAAATCCCTTGAAAAGTTCCAAATCAGTTTATTATTGATGGAGATGCTGGTAATTGTATGTCTTTGTGGACTCAATTTTCTACCCTCACTGGTCCCACCTGTTCACAAATAAGCATCCATCTACCCAGGATGTACTTGCATCAACATATTTCCGAGGACAATAACACATAAATGCATCAGACTTGTAGTTTTCAAACTGTTTTTTTTTTCAAAAAAAAGTGTGCTGTTTTGTGGAGGCAGCGTATCGTGGATTTGTTTTTGTTTGACCATTTCCAGCCACAGATTAATACACAACTTTTAGACCGCTGATTATCAGTCCATGTTCATTGTGATAAAAGTACATGTCACTCATTACAACAGAGTCACTCATTCATACATGTAACATGTATATTTTTTATGGTCAACTTTAGTTCTACATTCGTCTCGTTAGTTTTCATGATTAACAAGAATGTACAGTTTGACCCTTAATATTTATTTTGTTTAGTTAAGTTGTATTACATTTTTGTGGCGTTTTAATTCTTAATGTTAAAATTACTCAGGTAAATTGACACTGTACGGAATTAACGTCAATATTTAAAATTGTTGATTCATGACCTTATTTTCCTTACTTTGACTTCCTGTAATATAGATAGGTTACTTTACTTGATACAGTTATGTTTAATGTTTTCAAAACAACTTTTGAGGTCTATGACAAAAAGACTTGTTAGCAGCATAACTTCATTGCAACTTCTGTCTTTCTTTAATTCTTTGCAGCACATGTACCAGAGTAAGCATTACAGCTGAGTGTTTGGAGCCAAGTGCTATCCTCCTGCTAAATAGTTTGTGAAATACATTATTGGAAAATTACTGAACAATGGCCCCCTCATTTTTCCATTTCAGTGGAACTCTAACATGCATCTACATGTAGTTACAAATTTCAATGTATTCAATATGTTAAAGTTGATTTTCTCCATTATCATTTGTATGTGTGGTGTTCATGATAATACTTTTTGCAGTTCATACTTCTCCAACTGGCCTGAAAAAATGTTTTGCAGATGTTTAGTTTTCGTTCACTTTCATTGTTAGGCTATGGTGATTGTAGTAATGAGAAGATCCTTTACCTTTCTGTCTTGGCAACACAGTGACACTAGCAGGTCCTGAAGCTGGAATTGAGACTTTCATGTTGACACCGCTGAAGCAAAGCATACATAATAAAATCTTAAACATTTGCAAACACAAACTGGAAAGCATTTTGAACCGAGAAAAATCAATTAGAAAATTAAAGCTCAAGCAGCGTTGGACGGGTCCTCGCATCCTTGCTGGTGGGCGAATCCATGCATGTCCACCAGGTGGCGCTGCGACCGAGTGTATTTCTGCCTGTGGATATCATCAGGACCGGACTCTGATCATACATGCAACGTTTCAGGCAGATTGGTGCATGTACAGACTAGTTATAGAGCATTTCCTGCCTAACCACCAGGTGGCGCTGCAACCAGGAGTGTATATTGGCCTATGGATGTGATCAGGATTGGACTCTGATCACACATGTAAAGTTTCTAATAGTTTGAAGCTTGTAAAGGCTAGTTATACAGCATTTCCTGTCCATCCACCAGGTGGCACTGCGACAGAGTATATTTCAAACAGTGCATGTGATGAGGGTTGGACTCTGATCACTCATGTAAAGTTTCAGGCTGATTTGAACATGTACAGGCTAGTTATACAGCATTTCGTGTCCATCCAACAGGTGACGCTGCAACTGAGTGTATTTTGGCCTTTGGATGTGATCAGGATTGGACTCTGATCACACATGGAAAGTTTGAGGCAGATTGGAGCAGGCAGAGGATAGTTATACAGCAGCTGATGTTTCATGACAAAGCATCAAATCTCTGATGGTCGCCATGGCCACGCCATTTGGCTTGTGCTTAACATTTTGATAACTTTTCATCACCAAGTCCCGCTGTGTGGACTGACAAAATTTCAGTTCTCCTGGAGTTTGCTCAAAAATGACAAAAATCTCACAATTAATCCAAGATGGTGGACTTCCTGTTGGGTTTAGGGCATGGCTCCATGAGGCTTTTTTGTGCGTCCTGATGTGCTCTATAGGCCTCCCAAATTTTATGGATGTAGGTGAAGTGTGCTGGGGGGGCTGTTTGTTAAAGAGTCTGCAGGGGGTGCTATAGCATGCGCAGTGCCGAGATGCATACAGTGTTGTTCCATGGGTCGATGGTGATGTGTGTGGTAATTTTAGTGAGCGCTGGAGTATTCCTAACCTGTGAAAAAGTACTTTGTTTTTCATGGCGATATTTGGTTGCTATGGCAACAGCATTGCATGAAATGTCACCGCCTTCACAGTGTGGGATTGTCAAGGGGTGAATACTTGGCTGACCAATTTCCAGCATTATATCACCAAGTTTGGGGCCATTGTACCTGAAAATGTAAGGCCTTAAACTTACTGTTACCAACAGGTGGTGCTATGACTGTAGATTAGACATTGTGGCAGTTGGTCGAATGACCACTTTTTCAATTTTGCAGGGGGCGATATGGAGCCATTTTGGCACACACATGCACAACTTCCATAATATATTAAATTTTTTGGCAGTCCTGATGTGCATGCCAAGTTCCATGCATTTTGGGGTACGTTAAGGCCGCCAAAAATGCATTTCAAAATGTCGAAAAAGAATGAATAATAAAAATAATGAAACCCTAGGGTTTCAATAGGGTCCTAGGCACCGCGGCGCCTTGGACAGTCGGTGCCCTTGCACCGTCTGTCCTGGGCACCTTCAGTGCTTGGACCCTAATTAAACCTGCATTAAATAATTATTGCGATACACAATGAGTGTGTAAGTGACAGATTTGTAGTGTCTTTATATTAATTGTTAAACTTATGATGCTTAAATTTGCAGTTTCACCATTCATCAGCATCATTTATTTGACATAGAAGCCAGCTGTTTTCAACAGACAAAGCTCTGAGTAAACACTACAGACTAATAAACAGCTGGTAAAAATAGTGGATCATATTGCAGCTCAAGAGCGGGATATTTACCTGTTGCAGCAATGGAGAACAAAAAAAAAGAGTGAACAGCAGACCTGTATTTACCAGGCAACCATTTACACAACTGCAAATGAATATCGCTGATCCTCCATGTTTGCTGGATGTATACATTTTTTAAGGAAGCTTTAATAAATCAAGTGTGCATCTGTCGGTTTCTGGAAGGATGGAATCCAAAATCAACAGAAATTATTATAGTGTAGTTCAGAGTGGTGATCTTAATATTTGTATGATTTAAAACATGTTTTACTGCATTAATAACTCCAGAAATTTCCCTCAAAAGAGAACAACATAAGTTACTCACAGCTGAAAGAGTTTTTCCTCGTTGGCCTTGAGGATTTGTTTGAATCCTCTCTTGGAGTGGTTGATCCTGGTATCACAGTTCAGATTCTTTGGCTTGAAGCAGAACCAAGGATCACCTGTATGGAGGTCAGTGTAGTTGCACAGCGGCTGCTCGGTCGAACGCAGGAATACGTTACAGATGGTAGTTTCAGAGACAGAGCGTGAGCGGAAGAGGCTTTGGAAGTCAACTCTGTCAGGCTGTTCACTGTTCAACCTGCGTAGCACCGTGATGGCCTCACTGGGGTGAACCAGTGTCACCTGATAGGACAGAGAACACAACTGGATTTAACTTCAAGAATTACTTGAAGCTGCAACCCCTGTTCCTGGCATAAAGTTGATGTATCACAGATTAAACAACTCCATCGGTCCACAGCACAAAACATATTATTTTCAGGAAAAAGGCTGCAAAATTGTGAGATGCTTCTTTTTTTAGGTGCTATTCTTGGACAGCAGAATTCAACACATGGATGGAGAATAGTCTGTTTGCTAAATCCCATGCCAAAAACAAAAGCACCCAATCAGTCCAATCACCTTTGAAGGATGGCCTGTTAAGTATAAAAATCAAAAACTTAGACAAAGATGGAATAAATTAAACCGTCTGACTGTCATCATGCAAATGCTTCACGTCCATCGAAAAAACATACCTACAGTAGTAGCCTAGCATTACTTCCAGGACCAAGAAGTATTTTAATTCATGTCAGTTTATCGGATTACAGTTTACATCATATCAGGTATATCCACTGTGTGTTTCTTTTACCAATGGGAAGCTACCAACAGAGCACAGGCTAATTTTAGCATCTGTTCTGTTCCAGTGGATTTGGGCATGTTTATACTCCAGCAAATCCAGCCAAACTTGTTTGACAAGATTCCGTGAATCGGGCTCATCAGCGGAAAAAAAAAGTTTAAGAAACAGGCTGATAATATATTTTCCCCATATACTGGGAATGCTATCTATATAAAACACCTTACAGTCCTCTCATTTGGAAAAGAGTGAATTTAAAGCTTAAAAAGTCCATTTTAATCAACTTCTGAAGTAAACAAATCTCTTGACATTCTAGTATCTCACCAGAGATATGTGTTCAGTTCAGCTCAGTTTGTATGGTGCCAACTGCAGTTTGGGTTATCTTGAGAAGGTATCTACAGAAACCATCGTCCTGCAATCTTGATACAATAGGTGAGAAATGTTTGTCATTCCTGGGATGATTGCTACTCCTAGATGTGTTAAAATAACAGATCTTTGTTCCTGTCCTGGGACATGTTGGAATGATGTACCTTATATGGAGAAAGTGAGAATTTGTTGCTGATGAAAAAATGTTAAGAACTCTCCATACATGAACATATATAAGTGAGTTATCTCTGGGATTCAAGCTGAGAATGCTACCGGGTATCCATGGTGTCTGATCGGTCCTGGTCTTCTTTGTAATAAATTTGTCTTTATGCAAACGAGCCAGTGTCAGCAGACTTTTCCTCAACATCCTTGATGTCTGAGAAATTGCAACATTTAACAGACAAGACAGCTAAACTTGCAGTTGCTGTCTTGAAATAGGATTCCAAGAGGTGAATCTGTCACTCTTATTATTCTAAATTTAACTACGCACAGATCTTGGCTATCAGTCAATGCTATAACAACATTTAAAGCCCCCATTTAACGTGGGAAATTTTATTCTTACCTCAACCCAAGCACTTCCTTCCCAGAGCAAAGAGAAAACAGCAGAGTAGGTGCCATTGAGATGATCCTCCACTTTCCCAACCACACCTGCACCAAGAGTCAAGTTGTGCACCCGAGCCAATAAGACCTCTCCTCCAGACTTCTTAGGACGGCCTTGGAAGTCATACATTTTGATCAGCACCTTCAGCTTGTCCCCTACATGCCACTGTCCATCTCCCCTCTGTGGAAGAATGGTGAAGGTGCTGTTAGCCGGGCAACTGGTTTCGTTCAGGGAAAGAGGAGTCTGCCAAGGTGGAGTTTCTGGCCAAGCAATGGATTCCAGTAGGAGTTTTTTTTCAAGGTCCTCTTTAGGGGACAGTGGCTGGAAAGTCCAGAAACCATGCGGTTTCTTTGGCACCGCTCTTGAAGGGATGATGGTGAGGTTTTCTTTCTTCTGAAACTGGTAAAACATCGAGAGATGCTTCAAACAAAAAGAAGGCAAAAAATTTGTTTTGTGGTTTTTAGTACAAAATGAGGCATTTCCATGAGATGCAAAGAACTGAATTTGGATTCGGGCCTCTTGCAGCCTTACACATGTGCAAAATAACGGGAGTTTAAAGGTTGTTTAATCTGCTCTGCCAATAGCTAACATAACCCCAATCCTAATCCTCCACAAAGGCTTTGTGTGCAAGTGTATGTTTCAAGGTTTTGGGTGGGGAACAGAGTCCAAAAGTTAGTAGAGCCTCTGAAGGGATGTGAATCAATGATCTGGCAGAGAGTATGTGAATGAAGAAGACTTAAATATTGAGCAGGTGAGATTGTGGGCAGGTGAGCTGATTCCTGCAATGCCCTTCACCTGCAGCAGTGGCGGCTGGTGATAAAATATTTTTTTTTTGGGGGGGGGGGGGGGGGGGGGGGCGGACTAGCAGACGGGCATTACAACACAACAAAACAATTACTTGAACATATTTTTTTCTTTTTTTTTGTCTGCAAGTCCGCTCAAAAATGACACCAACGAACCATGGTGTCATTAGTTAAGCTTCATGCAATGTTTTTTCTTATTTGTGACTGTGACCATCACCTGCCCTCATGGCAAATTAACCTATCGTGTTTATTTCAAGCTGTTTCCTATATTATGCCATTAAGGGCTGTGCACACCCAAGTGAAACATAAAACAAACACAGGACAGACAGAAAAGTGAGGCATAGACCGTGTTCTGAGAGAAAAGGATTCTATTTATTTGTGCTCTTTAATTCACCTCTTGAAACCAGTTACAAATCTGAAACCCTTCACAAACACCAGATACGACAGAATCCCAACAGGATCAATCATGAAGATGTCAGGATACCACAGGAAGGATAGAAGAAGCAGAGTGAGATCCACAGACACTCACCCAGCAACCTCCACTGACTCAGCGACCGGAGGAACAGTCTCTATTGAGTTTTGGTAAGTGCCGGTGTAGTGGGTCTGGCATGCATGAAAACCTCCACCAAAAGGAGGGAACTGTCTCCTCCAGCTCAAGGAGGTCCACACAGCCCCCCCGCAGGAGCCGCCGAGCGGAGGGCCAGCCCAGGAACCCAGAGCGACCCCCACCGACACAGCCAGAGCCCCAAGGCCCGCGCAGCAGAACGGGCCATAGCAGACCCACCCGCAGCCCCACTTCCCCCACGATCACCCCATCCAGCCCCCCCCCCCCCCCCTCACCCCTCCCACCCCCAGGGGGGGTGTTGGGGGTGGGTTGTGGGTGGGCGGCATGGTGGGGGGGAAGGGGGGTTGCGTGGGTGGGTGGCGGGGGGTGGGGCGGTGGGGGGGCGGGGGTTTGGGGTCTGGGGGGCGGGGGGGCCGGGTTGCGGGGGAGGATGGGGGGGCTGGTGGTCGTGGGGGAAGTGGGGCTGTGGGCCGGTGGGGCGCCGTGGGGGTCCGCTATGGCCCGTCCTGCTGCGCGGGCCTTGGGGCTCTGGCTGTGTCGGGGGGGGTCGCTCCGGGCTCCTGGGCTGGGTCTCCGCTTGGTGGCTCCTGCGGGGGGGCTGGGATTCAAACCAGTTGGACGTTGGTTTGAATGGAATCATTGAAAAGAAATAATTTATTTTTGGTAGGATTTTCATTTTAATAGTAGCTATTCGTCCCAGAAGAGATATAGGGAGAATATTCCAGCGCTGTAGGTCCCTGCTGATATTATCCAGTAGTGGGGCAAAATTTAAGTGAGTTAATTCAGATAATTTAGGTGAAATTTTTATGCCTAAGTATTTTAAATTGCCTGTAGGGAAAGAGTAGTGAGGGTTCTGGTCTGCAGGATTCCATGAATTTTCTGTGATCGGAAGTAATGTTGATTTTGTCCAATTTATGGAATAATCTGATAAATGTGAAAATTTAGTTATTAAATTAAATACTTCCCTTAATGAAGTAGCCGGTTCTTCTAAATAAAGTAATATATCATCTGCGTATAAATTAATTTTGTGTTCTGTTGCCCCAGAGCGGATTCCTTGGATCCTGACATCCTGGCGCACAGCTGTTGCCAACGGCTCAGTGAATATCGCAAATAATAGAGGAGAGAGTGGGCAACCCTGTCTGGTGCCTCTCTGTAAGGTGAAGGTCTTTGAGGCGATTCCATTAGTGGGAACAGTAGCTTTGGGAGAATCATATAGTGCTGACACCCAGTGAATAAATGACTCTCCAAAGCCAAGCTTATTTAGAACAGCAAAGAGGAAGGACCAGTTAACTTTGTCAAAGGCTTTTTCTGCATCCAATGATATAATAACTGCCTTTTTGCCCTGTCGCTGTGACATGTTAATCAAATTTAAGATCCTTCTTACGTTGTTGGTAGAGTGTCGACCAATTACTTGAAGTCTCCTCCTTCAGGTGCGTCCTTCAGGCCAGAAAATTTATCAATGACTTTCTGATTGAAATCTGTCATTTCACAAACAAGTCTCTTTTCCATGGAGAGCATGGCCAAGGCATTCAGCCTTTCCTGGGTCATGGTGTTTCTGAGAAAAGTTTTCACTCTTTTCAAGGTTGAGAAACCCCTCTCGGCTCCAGCTGTGCTCATGGGTGCGGTGATCAGGATCCTTAAAAGATTGACAGTTTCTGAAAAGACAACTTCAAGATTGTTCTCCATGAACAGCTGGAATAGGTATAGTGCACCACAGCAGGCTCTGAACTCTACTTTCCTGTAGATGAGACCGAGTTCTGTCTTCAGCTTGCTTCCATTCAGCATCGGGTAGGCCTTCAAAGTGCGTTGCAGTGCCTCTTCAGGAAATGACCCGTGATGTTCCTCAAACCTGTCCTCCTGCAACAAGGTTGCACAGACGAGATGGTCGGTGAAGGAGAAGCGCTCCTTGGTGTGTCCCAGAATGGTGTTGCAGATCTACAGAGAGAAGGATACAAAAACATATAGAGAAAAAATAGATATGAAATTAATATACTTTTGTTGACACTGTTACCCTCTGTTGCTGCATGGTTTTGGAAAAATATCTTGCTATTATTGAATACTGCAATTGTGACATGATTTTAAATATTTTTGAATAATTTTCATTAAACAGATTGTGATTAGATGATCTCTGCAACATGACAATGACATATTTAAATGCCATATTTCAAAACACATTTCTCCTACAACAAACATTACAACCTCCAATGAAACATAGACTATGAGATTTCTACAACATAAACTCACCTCTTCTGCAACCCTTTGACAATCCTCTGAACTGAGTGCCCGACACCTCTTTGCTGTCAGACAGCCACTTCTTTGCTCACCCATGGAATGGAGAGAATTTCTGTGAAGGATAAGGAGAAGTCATAGTAATAACCAAAAAGGGGAAAAGAGATCATGTTGAAAAATGTGATGATCATTTTACTGACAGGAATACTTATTACCTGATGTTTTCGATGTCCTGTTCAAACTGCTGGATGCTCACTTTTATGTGGACTGCATCTATGTTCTTCTTCTGGGGCTTGGCATAGAGGAAGTCCACATGTGGCATGATGTGGTGAAAAAGTTCCAGAAAGAACTTAAAGTCCTGATGTTCCAGCAGCATGGTCATGGCTCCTGCCTCTCTGATGGTACTGGCATCAAAGTCACCTGAGTCTCGTATGTTCTCAAAACACTGAATGAGATCCTCTCTGTGCTCAAACACAGTGTTGATGGCTCGGCTGTGAAAGTTCCATCTGACATTGCTGGATGTTGGCAGTCTATGGGCCACCATTTTATCAAGAACAGCTGTACGCTTGGGTGATCTGGAAAAAAACTGGCAAATCCACCCAGGTCAGAAAAAAAAATTCTCACCTTGGAAATGTGAGAGGTGGCCTGCTGCATGATCAGGTTGAGTTGGTGTGCATCGCAGTGGATATAGTGGGCATTTGGGTACACATCTCTGATTTTCCTCTGAACACCTGCAGTGGCACCCCTCATCACACTGGCTCCATCATACGCCTGACAGATTAGCTTGCTTTTCTGATCCTCAGGAATGATGGCAGCAAGACGCTCTGTTAATGCAGTAGCAATGGACTCAGACGTAGCTGACTGCAGAGGAATGAATTCAAAAAATCTTTCCTGCACACTGTGTTTGTCATCAATGTAGCGTAGTACAAGCACAAGTTGTGACTGTGTTGAAATATCTGTTGTCTCATCTGCCTGGATTGACACAAAAACACTCTTTTGGGCTTCTTTAATTATTTTCTGCCTTGCAACAGACAACATACAGTCCGGGAGCTCATTTTGGACAGTTTTTGAAGTACCCTTAAAAACAATGGCAGTTTCAAGGTGCTCTTTTAAAGCTCCATCCAGAGAGGCAACAAAATCCACCAACCCATGAAATATCCCAGGGTTAACAGAGCTCTCACTCTCATCATGGCCACGTAAAGCCAACTCAAAGACTCCACAAAATTTCACACAGTCTATTATCCTGGACAGTATGTGACGATTTTTGTCACCTCTTCATTGTGCCTTCTAATGCCAACTCTGTAGCCCTCATCTAGTTGTTCAGCAATGCTAACACGGCCGAAAAACTGTAGTTTCATGCTGTTGTCAAGGTGGCTACGGCTACCTTCATGCCGTTTGCATTTTTCAGAGAGATGTTTCAGGTCTCTGACCCCCGTTGTTGTCAACAGAACTTCAGTGCCAACACTTTGAAAAAGCAAGCAGGGAAAGCAATACAGAGCATTGCTAACTTCACATCCAGCTAGCCAGCTGTGTTTAGCATAACACAGGCGGGAGAAGCCCCGGGTGTAACTCCGTCCACGGTCACTTGCCTGCTGCTGGATTTGTACATCAGGTTGCTCCGGTCCTAGCTCCTTTATCCTTTTTTTTCCTCCAGCGAACGCCTCGTAAAAGGATTATTTTGTAAAGAAACAAACAAATTTTCTTTTGCTGCCACCATCATCTTCTGTCTTGTTGTTGTGGTCTGTCTGTCTCTCTCCGTAAGTGTCTGTGTACGCTGTCAGGGGTGACTTTGATTGACAGGTGTCATGAATCCTTCAGATCAGATGAAAAATGACCACCCAAACGTGCTGATTCGCTAGGGACGCAGAGAGCTCCGGAGGACAATCTTTAAGTAACCAATATTAAGTCACATGAAAGCCAAAAGTTTTAGAATGTACATGCATGCTCATTTGACAGGCGCCCCTCGCTATTGAAACGTGTAAAACAACCCCGAAAAAACCCCAATATGGAATGGAAAGGCTTAAAAAAATAAAAATGAGACCCATTGTATGAGTGAACACTGTGCAGATGTGTTAATTACTTTAAATACATATTTATGTTTACTGTGTCAATACCTTTTTCATAAAATCTTGACGGGGGCGGCGCCCTAGCGCTCCCTATTAACAAGCCGCCACTGACCTGTAGTAATCAGCTGAGCGCAGGCAGGTGAAGCAGGGAGAGCAAGAAGGCGAGTGACAGGGAGCGAGAGACATAACAGACAGACAGAGGGAGTCAAAGAGACAGATCAGGAACCAAGGGAGAAAATAGGAAAAACAGGGAGAAGGGGAACGAAGGGCTGGGGCTGGAGCAGGATCACAATAGGAGACACTGGTGAGCCCATGACACATCCATGTTTCTGCCTATAGAAACTCCCTCTGTACTGGAAGTAGGTGGTGTTCAGGCAGAGGTCCAAAAGTTGGCAAATCTGGTCTGGGTTGAGGTTTGTTCTGTTGCTGAGGGTGTTGTCTTGTAGAAGCTGTTGCCTCACTGTTTCCACCGCCTCCATTGTGAGAACACATGTGAATAGGGAGGTGACATTGTAGGATACCGTGGTCCTATTGTAGCCAATCTATACATGGAAGAAGTGGAACACAGGGCCCTGACCTCGTTCAACGGAGAAACATGAGCCACTGGTTCCGATACGTGGACGACACATGGGTCAAGATCAGAATTCATGAGGTGCAAACTTTCCCTGAACACATCAACTCTGTGGACAGCAACATCAAGTTCACCAGAGAGGATGTACAGGACAACATTTTGCCCTTTTTGGATTGTGAGGTCCGCATAGAAGAGGACAGAAGTCTGAGTGTTGGGATATACAGGAAAACAACACACACGGACCAGTACCTGCTTTTTGACTCTCACCATCCACCGGAGCACAAGCTAGGAGTCATCAGGACCCTGCAACACAGGGCTGACAAGTTACCCACAAGTACCCAAGGCCAGGAAAAAAGAACACAAACACCTGAAAGGGGCACTGAAAACTTGTGGATACCCTGACTGGACCTTTGTGAAGGCTCACACAAGATCCAGAAAGGAGAACAACCCAGTGAAGACAGAAGAGAAGGACAGCAGGTGCAACAATATAGTGATTCCATATGTGTCTGGTGTGTCTGAAAAACTGAGGAGGGTTTTCAACAAACACCAGATTCCTGTCTTTTTTAAGCCAAATAACACCCTCAGGCAAAGACTGGTCCACCCAAAAGACCCCACACCACACAGCCAGAAGGGCAAACTGGTTTATGCAGTTAAATGCAGTGAGGAATGCTCAGATCTCTACATAGGGGAAACCAAACAGCCACTTAACAAGCGCATGGCTCAACACAGGAGAGCCAATTCCTCAGGACAGGATTCGGCAGTCTTGCTTCACCTTAAGGAAGAAGGACACTCATTTCAGGACACCAATGTTCAGATTTTGGACAGGGAGGACAGATGGTTTGAGAGAGGAGTGAAAGAAGCCATCTATGTCAAAGTAGACAAGCCATCTCTGAACAGGGGTGGTGGTCTGCAACATCATCTTTCGCCAATTTACAATCAGGTCCTTTCAAAACTCCCCAAAAGAACTACTCAGCAGACTCATGCTAATGACCACCATTAGCACACGAGGGCTCAGTGACATCTGTGCATTTCAACGACTCCCATCGATGCTCACAACGACCATCGTTGAGTAGTCAGATGAGCTTTGGTATCGGTCGTTGGAATAACAGCCCTGGACACACCTCACAGAGGTTTAAAAGCTGAGGCAACACTAACCACCACCAGAACTGAAGAAGCCTCTTGGATGAGAGGTGAAACATGTTCAAGGAACTTTCTTAAAGTCCAATGGATTTATTTAAACTACTTTGGATAACCATTACCTGGATGAATGAGAACCTACACAGACTTCAAGAATTACTTGAAGCTGCAACCCCTGTTCCTGGCATAAAGTTGATGTATCACAGATTGAACAACTCCATTGGTCCACCGCACAAAACATACTATTTTCAGGAAATAATTGTGAGATGCTTCTTCTTTTTTTAGCTGCTATTCTTGGGCAGAAGAATTCAACACAGATGGAGAATCATCTGCTTGCTAAATCCCATCCCAAGACCTCAAACACCCAATCAGCCCAATCACAATCAAGTATTTGAAGGATGCTCTGTTAAGTATAAGATCAAAACCTTAGAGCAAAGGTGGAATGAATTAAACTGTCTGATTGTCATCATGCAAATGTTGCATGTCCAGCTAACAAACATACCTACAGTAGTAGCCTAGCATTACTTCCAGGACCAAGAAGTATTTTAATTCATGTCAGTTTATCGGGTTACAGTTTACATCACATCAGGCATATCCATTGTGTTTTTCTTCTACCAATGGTAAGCTACCATCAGAGCACAGGCTAATTTTAGCATTTAGGATTCCAAATGAGGGCTGCACAGTGGAGTAGTGGTTAGCACTTACACCTTAAAAATAACAATAACATAACCATTAGCGCTCTCCGTCTGTAATAAAACATCTAATTATAAGCATTCCAATATAAAAATAACTGCTACCTGACCGAACTCGGGGCTGCACAATGGTGTAGAGAAGAAGATCCCCGGTTCAAATCCCGGCCTGGGCCTGGGATCTTTCTGCATGGAGTTTGCATTTTCTCCCTGTGCATGTGTGGGTTTTCTCCGGGTACTCCGGCTTCCTCCCACAGTCCAAAAATATGCTGAGGTTAACTGGTTACTCTAAATTGCCCGTAGGTGTGAATGTGAGTGTGACTGTTTGTCTGTATACGTAGCCCTTCGACAGACTGGCGACCTGACCAGGGTGTCCCCCTGTACTGGTGACTCCCGGTCTTTTTCTCAGGAATTGATCAAACTATTTGTCCTTGCTGACTTTTTGAGGGGAACGTTGATTCACACAAACATTAAACCAATCTTCTACCAATGAACACTGGAACACACCAGGTTATATATCATCCTCCTTTAAGGAAGCAGAAGAGAAAGTCTGAGCTGGAAATGGAGAATGACTAAGTTGCTGGTGTCACAGACTGTATAACAGATTGATCGAGCCAACATGTCAGTGCATTAAAACTGAATTCTAACAGTCAGCAGGGGGCCGGCTCCTCTGGTTGCGAAAAGAAGTCTGATTTTATAAAAATCTATGAGAAAATGATGTTAATGCTCACTTGATTTCTTACCCGAGTGAAGAAAAAAAGGAACATTTATGCAGAGGATACATTTCATTTTAAAGATCAGATTCTCTAAATACTGACACCAAATTTAAATAAAGAAATTAATCCAATGTTAAAATCTGATTTACATGGTGACAGTATTCTTTGTCACGAGTAAAAAAATTTAACAAAACCAGTCTGTTTTCTGGCTGCAGAACATTTTGCAGTGGATCCATTAAAATTGCACTGTAAAGAACAGATTCTCTAATTCTGATACCAAATTTAAAAAAAAAATCAACTGAAATTAGTCCAATGTTCAATCTGTTTACAATTTTTCTCAATTGATAAGACATTGTTCCTGAAAAATAGCACACATTTCACAACACCCTGCACACTATTTACCAAGCAACAGTTAACACAACTACAAATGAATATCGCTGTTCCCTCGTGTTTGCTGCATGTAAACACTCGGTAAGAAAGCTTTAACAAATAAAGTGTGTATCTCTCGGTTTCTGGAAGGATGGAATCCAAAATAAATAGAAATTATAGTGTTACAGTTTTTTATGATTGCTTAAACACTAAAAACAAAAGAATCAAATAATTATCATTACATTACACTCAAGGAGCAAAACACGGGACCAGATTTTCACCACTATAAACACAAAGTCAGTCTCACACTTTTTGCAGAACAATACACACAGTCATTTGCAAAACACTAAACACACTTGTATACATTAGACACAGACGTATATCATGATGTCACTTCCTTGCAATTCCACAGCACTGATGGACAAATCACCACACCCATGAGCCATTTGGTTAAACACCCACATCAGGTGTGCAAACACATGATTGCTTTATTGTAGACACACCAATCAGGTTTGACCACTATAAAAATGCAACAGGTGAGTTCACCTGCTTTCCACCAAAATGGAAGCAGCCAGAGGAAGATGAGTGAGGATGAGAGGGGGAATCCGTGAAGGACGAGCAGGAGGTAGAGGCAGAGGTCAAGGAAGAGGAAGACCTGAAGCAGGAGGAGAACACCCTCAAAGAAGAAGAGGACCAAATTTGTCTAATGAGATTCGAGCAACACTAGTTGATCACGTCGTGAATCATGGATTGACGCTGAGGGAAGCTGGACTAAGAGTTCAGCCAAATCTTAGCAGATTTACAGTGGCATCTGTCATAAGGACATTTTGACAAGAAAACAGGTAAAAAAAAAAAAAAAAAGTTGTCAACAGTTACAGTAATCAGCTGCTTGCTGTATTGTATGCACCATATCGGCACTTCTGATACCTCTTCCTGTGTCATTTTACAATAGTTTACATGTATTTTTTTTCTACATAGGATTAAGGGCCGAGAACGACAAGGAGGAAGGGGACCTATATTCACACCAGAGCAAGAGACAGAAATCATAAACATGGTTTTGGCCAATAATGCCATTAGGCTCAGAGAACTTCAAGCCAAAATTATTAGTGACAACACCATTTTCAATAATGTCCATCAGGTCTCTCTGACAACAATAGCACGCATCCTGAAAAAACATCAAGTTCACATGAAACAACTGTATCGAGTACCTTTTGAGAGGAATTCAGAGAGGATCAAACAGCTGCGGCATGAGTATGTGGAGGTATGTATTGTTCACTTTAACATTGTGATGTTACATACTGCACACGTAATAATTTTTACATGTAAATTTACTGCATACTATACCTATGCTGAACTACACAATCTTGTCTTTCACTGTATGTCAGAGAGTTTTACAGATGGATGCTGAGGAAATCCCACATGAATTTATTTACATCGATGAGGCAGGGTTCAACCTCAGTAAAGTCAGAAGGAGAGGCAGAAACATCATTGGCCACAGGGCTATAATTAATGTCCCAGGGCAACGTGGGGGTAACATCACCCTCTGCGCAGCCATTTCCCTGAATGGGGTCCTCCACCGTCATGCCAATATGGGCCCTTACAACACAGATCAAACTAGAAAGGCACTCGGAGAGCGCATACCTCCGCCATGCCGTTTGTCTGTCTGTGTGTGTGTGTGTCTGTTTGTCTGTTAACAGCATAACTCAAAAAGTAATGGACGGATTTTCTCTGTTCAACTACGGACGGATTTTCTCTGTCCAAAAAATTCCTGGATCCAGACGGTGATTCGGATCACCTCCAAAATCTAATCGATTCTTACTTGTGCTCTTCCGGACATCCTGTAAAAATTTGGTGAAAATCCGTCCATGACTTTTTGAGTTATGCTGTTAACAGACAAACAGACACACACACACACACAGACAGACAAACAAACTCCGGTGATTACATAACCTCCTGGCGGAGGTAATTATCAGATTTTTGGACAGACTGCACAACCTCCTCCCAGTAAATAACCAAATGCACCAGATCCACTACATGGTCATCTGGGACAATGTGTCATTCCACCACTCTGCTCTGGTCCAGAACTGGTTTCAGCACCATCCACTGTTTACAGTCCTATACCTTCCACCATACTCTCCATTTCTAAACCCCATCGAAGAATTTTTCTCGGCATGGCGGTGGAAAGTTTATGATCTCTGGCCCCAGACTCAGATGCCCCTCATTCAGGCCATGGAACAGGCTTGTGACCAAATTGACGCTGCAGCTGTGCAAGGATGGATCCGTCATTCAAGACGGTTCTTTCCACGTTGTCTTGCAAACAAAGATATTGCCTGTGATGTAGATGAAATTCTCTGGCCAGATCCAGCTAGGCAAAGAGATGTTTAGTATTTATTTTTTTTACTCAGATTTCTTTTTGTTTTCTTCATTTTCTTTACAGATTTTTAACCTGTACTGGTAGTACAGTATTTTTATTTGTCTATTTTGTGGGTTTACAGTGTTGGGATATGTTTTCTTGTGATTGTCTGTTGACTGAATGTGGTTATGAAGAAAATTAAATCATATTTTCAAAAGTCTGCAGCATTGATCTTGTGATGTGTTTGAATTTACTGTGTTGTATATTTGCACTTTCTCTGTGTACTTCACTTGCAGTAATCTATTCACTGAGAGGTCCAGAGGTAGAATTGCCAAAGGTAGAATTGAGATTGAGATACCAGAGGTAGAACTGCCAAAAGTGTTTTAAGTTAAACACAGCAGTGTGTAACTGGTTCAAACAGAACTAAGCCTTATGAAATGTGTGTGTTTCATATAGGGCTGGACCCGAATATCTGAATATTCCTTCGCTACGGCACTATCTGGATATTAATTTGGTATCCAAATATTCGTAATTCGTAAATACAAAACACTCCTCTCTCACTGTGTTTTCACATGAAGTGTAAAAAAATGATAGTCCTCAAAAATGGCAACTTAAACACAAATGCATCCGATAAATGAATCAGAGGGGCCATTGCAGTTCTTGACTGTACATTTCAAAATAAAAATAGTGTTAGAAAAAAAATACAGTGTACACAGTACAGTATGCAAATATTTACACCACATCTGCATCAATTCTTTCAGTCTGGTCACGCCACAGGACCTCATGAACATCACAAGCTGTGTTTTCTCTGGAAAGAAAGACCTAGTGTGTCTGATCCAGCCCTGACCTGCATCAACAGAAACATCACCACATGCCTAGACCACTGATTGAAGAGATTTTCCTGAAGTATGGCTGCTGCTCATATACCTTCTACCTCCATGTGGAAAAGAATTCTTCTATAGGATTCAGAAAGGGAGAATATGGCGGCAGAAAAACCACAATAACTTGGGGGTTCATATTGAACCATTCCCAAATCAATAGTCCTCTATAAAACTAGAATTGTCCCAGATGTATTCATGTGTATCATCAGAATTCAACTGAAGAACTCTCTGGAACAAATGCACACAAAACACAGAAAAAGTCAGTCATGTGCACTTTCTGTAATTTTACTAACACTTGTGAAGCAGAATCATACATTAGACTTGTTACAGTATTCTCAGAACATTTCTGACTGCTTGTATTGTTCCAGTATAGACATGTCACTGAAGGGACAAACAACATTTACATACCATGTAAAGTAAACCACAACAAATCTGAAACTATTTATTTTATGCACCATTCTAACCATGTGCTAACCTCAACAGCAGATTGCATTATGAACAGTTAATTCTTTTTCCCAGTAGGTTTTACAGTATGGAGTTCATTGGCAAAAGTGTTTTCAGTTTTGACCTGTTGTGTCTTAATTGTGACAGCAGTGTTGGAACAGTGTCCCAATTCTGCTTCCTAGTGTTCATCTTTTGAAAAATGTGTGCTATGGGTGAAAAAGTGCGTTCAAATGAGCAAAAAATGCATTCAGTCTTTTGTAAAAAAGTGTGCAAGAGTTTTGGAAACTGTGTGCAAACTATGAATAGTGTCCAAAATTTGGACAGCAGTGTTCTGTTTTTGAGAAATGTGTGCAGTCAGTTGGTGACTGTGTGCAGTGAATGGAATTTAGTGTCTTATCAATTGAAAAACACTGTAACATAGTTCACTGTCAGATCTCATTAAATGATCAAAACCAGAACTGGTCTTAACCTGTATAGTGAAAGATTGTTAGAGGTGGTTAATTTCTTTGTACAATAGAGCTTTTTTGTTGTTCAGAAAACTATTAAAAAACTAAATCAGCTACAAAGTTATACTGCTTAACTGCTTTTGCACATTCCAAATGTCTCACTAAGGAGGAAACCATCATGCAACATGCAAAGAGACACACTCTATTCCCCGGAGAACTGCAGAATTCAGCATTTAGCATTTTTATGTCTAAACCGGTGGTCAAATGCTACCAAATACAAAAATATAGTAGACATGAGAGGAGAAAGTATGTAGTCAGAGCCTGCAGTCAATCAGCTTACAGAAAATTAACTTCCTCATCCATCACCACAAACCAGTTTAAACCGGTCAACGGCAGACTGTCTGAAGAGCCACACAGAGTTTCTCAGAGACATTCACAAAATGCAAACCAAATCACTAAAACTTCCGGAACCAAACAAAGAACATGAGTACTGTGATAAACTTTAAATAATCTTCACATTCCTGAAGCTGTAAATATTCAGCCTTGAGCACAAAATGTGGATTTTTCCGCCACTGAAAATAGTTCTCAATAAATGCCCTCTTTACCCAAGTTTGAGTGATGTTCACTATAATCTGTTTTGAGGCATCATTTGGCATTTTTAAAACTCTATTTCTGTGACCTGTAGACACTGATGCTTTGGTCTCATCATGTGATGTGCAGACAGCAGTGTTGGGGCTGTTAATCCAAAAAATGTCTTCATTTTTTATTTCCCCACAGAGAGTAATTTTTTCTACCTGTTATGTTACTTTGTTGCCTTTTTACTGCCAACTAAAATAACTATATGAATGTGTTAAATTAAATGATAAAGTGTCAAAAAATGCGATGAGGACATGAGTTGTCTGAGAATCAAGGCAGAAATAGCAGCAGACCATACTTCAACTATAATGTGATTACTGAGTTTAGGAACAGTAACACATCACTTTACTGCGTTAAAGACAAATCGTAGGAGTAAAAATCAACTGGACTTCTCTTGTAGGTTCTTGAAGACGGTTCACTTTGATCCAAGAGCCTTCTTTAGTTCTAATGGACTAATGGGGAGTTAAAAACATTTAAAATCACTCCAGCTCACATGGCTGATGGCCCATTAACAACACAGGACTCACACATCTCCAAGTGGGAATTGTGACACCAGGACGTCCACCAACAACATCAACAATCATGGAAGTGGAGGTGCCAGTTTTCGCAACAAAGGATGTGAATTTGCCAAGTCAGGAGTGAATTGGAGAAACTTTCTTGAGAGAAACGTTATCACTGCGTTATAGATGTTTGATAAATGGTGTCACAACCCCCCTCCTCCTATGTACAAGTCTGTGCACTCTTGTACATAGAATAGACTAAACAACAGCTTCATAAGCACATGGCCCAACACAGGAGAACAACTTCTCAGGACAAGACTCAGCAGTCCACCTCCGTCTGAAGGAAAAAGGACATTCCTTTGAGAACAGCTATGTCCACATTTTGGACAGAGAGGATAGATGGATTGGGAGAGGAGTAAAGGAAGCCATCTGTGTTAAACTGGAACAGCTATCTCTAAACAGAAGAAGGGGTTTGCAAATCACTAATCAAACACCTAAAACACAGAGATAAGATCTCTACCCAGCAAGTGTCGTTAACATCTTTAACATCTTGAGTCACATGCTCCATCACCATGACTGTTCTCACTGGCGGATCACATGATTTCACAACAATTCACACCTGGAGACACGTGAGTCCTGTGTCATTAATGGGCCATCAGCCATGAGAGCTGGAGGGACTATAAATTCTGTCACTCTCAATTAGTCAATTAAAACTGGAGACGTTTCTTGGATTAGATATAAAACATCTTCAAGAACCTACAAGAGAAGTCCAGTTGATTTTGACTGAAGCTCCTATCATCACAGACATATTACAGACAAATGTAATTCAAATACAGTAATATTTTACTTTATAACGCATTAGCCTCAGCATTTAGAGACAGTTAGAAAAACAGAAAAAATCGAGACAAGCTTTTACAACCTGCCAAAAGACACTAAAGTTGCATGTTTTTGCCAAACATTATGAAGAACATTTCAGTAATCTTTAATGTGTCAAACAGCAGCCACATTCACCAAAAAAAGACAAGTCCTTACCTCGAAACACAGCACAAAGATTAGAACAATCACAGTCAACAAAAAGAAGATTCGTGCTGCACCGTCGTGTGGCCGGTATGTGGTGACCTCCTGCATTTTACAAACTCGAAGCGTCATGATTGGTGATCAGTCGACCTCTCTGGTTCGTCTGGGTCAGGATTAAAAAATAATAACCAAAGGGCTACAAATAACGTGACTCATGACAACATGACCTCATTTAATCAAAGTTCTGTCATCCTGGAAATTCTTTGAACTGATCAAACATTTACCAAGGCCACAATACGAGTCAATGTGTGCTCTGCCCCCTTGCAGTGTCAGTGTCCTTTGCAAATATTTGAAAATATTCGAACTGTCTTTTGCCACAGGCGTAAAGTACGATGGTTTTGATATAAATCGCTGACTCTGTTAAATAT
The DNA here is from genome assembly GCF_021347895.1 of Acanthochromis polyacanthus. NCBI lineage: Eukaryota > Metazoa > Chordata > Actinopteri > Pomacentridae > Acanthochromis > Acanthochromis polyacanthus. The sequence continues at coordinate 61,948,641 of NC_067113.1, forward strand.
TAAACAGATAGAAATGTTCTGTTAGGCCATTCCTAAAAACAAAATGAGTGGAGCTGGTATTGTTTTTTAATTGATCTTATATAGTTTGTTTTTTTTAATGCATGTATTATTGCATTAGACATGCATATCCTAGGTTAGATACAGCCCACAGTCCTTTAGAAACTGTAGGTTTGGAGTCTAAACCCATTTGCTATTTGCACTGTTGTAAGATGTCGTATGTTTGCCAGAAAAACAGATAAACTGGTGCAGCTGAGTTGCTCAGTGCTGAATTCAAATAATAACCCTGTATGCTGAGTTTCAGGTTCATCTGATACAACAGACAGCTGATAAACTGACAAATATAGCCAATAATTACTTTGTAAATCCATTGAAATACTATTTTTTTCAGCACACTGTTAAAGCTGGATATTTATGTTTTCATGAAACAAAGACAAACAATCTGAGGTAATCTGAGTTCAGCTTTAGTGTGCAGGTACAGATACTGCAGCAGTAAAACAGACAGATGTATTCTATCTGGTCTCACACACTACAAAAACTAAAGAGCTACTTCTTTAAATACTTTTCAGTATGTACTATTTTACTCAAGTAATTTCATTTTATATCACTTGTACTCCACAACATTTTACACACAAATGTTATACTTTCCACTCTTCTACAATTATAGTTACTTCTCAGATTCACACTGAAACAAAATAATATAATTTATAAAAAGTATACAAGGTAGCTAAAATCTGTAAAAACCCTAACCCTGAACCACGTACTTTTCTTCTGCTACTATAATTTAGTACATTTTAAAGCTAATCACTTTTACTTGTAGCAGAACTGCTCCCAGACTTTTTAAAATAACCGTTTCACTTAAATGTAATGTGCTGCATAGTTTAATTGGTATATCATATTTCTTAACCATTAAATATCAACTGACAACAATACAGGAACTAGTGGTAAAAAATATACAAGTTGCCGAGCAAAGAAGAAGTGTAAATGACAAAGCACAACATGTCTCTGTAAAGAAAGTGTAGATGTACGGTGTAAAATTGCATAAAATATGACGAGTGTCAACATTTAGTATTTAACATCTATCAGTGAAATCCTGTCTATAGTATGTCTTACCTTAGCAGAATGTTATCTGGAGATGACACGGTGAACTCTGATGAAATTATACCATCACCATTCAGCTGATTTTGTCTGTCAGGTGAGGAATTGGCTTGCTTGCTACTGGATAACCGTGAAAACCGGTACTACCTGTCCCATCCCCATTATGCCACGTCAACCAGCATCCCTTCTTCCAGTCTTTTCATCCTGCCTCTTCTTCGCCATTTTTATAGCAACACACTGCTTTCTGCAGTACAATGCTGTTCAAATAATGGTCTGGAGGGTCTGGTGCCACAATGTGTTCCAACACTACTTTTGTGCAGACAGAGGGGGTTGGAAGCAATCAAAAAAAGTTGGGACACCTGTAGGATTTGGTAGCACCAATGTTCAAGGTTTGATCAACCTCCACTGCTGGAGAACACTTTAAGTTGTTAAACCATTTCTTGTTCCTGAAAGAAAGCCTTTTTGTATAATTCTGATATGTACATTATTTTTCAGTTTTGGGTAGCTTTTTTAAACCTCTGGCACTTCACCACTTACCTTTGTACCATTTCGAGCTATTCATTGGACTTGAACTATTTGAATTTCAATTCAAGAAAATAGAAAAATTGGGGCGTTCTAAAACTTTTGACTAGTAGTGTATATACAATAGTAATTAAAGAAACATTCATTAATTTAATTGATTTGCAAAATGTTCAGCAGTGACATAAAGTGACAAGCACAAATTGTGGTTCACATATATGGAAAAAAAACTGAAATGTGAGTGGTTAGATGGAAGAAGTTAGAAGAATGCATTTCTTACCAAATAAAGGCAAAAATGCCAGAAAATTGTAACTAAAGTTTTTTTTTTTTTAAATTAAGCTTTTGCATGTGCATTTTTTATTTAAGTAATTTTATTCAAGCTTATCCATTCTTTAATGGAGTATTCCAATTTTTCTGGTATTTTTAATTATCTGTTTTGCAATTTATTTTTAATTCTTTGTTCAATAATCATCCTCAGATCTGTAACCAGCAGCAATAAAAAGCAAGACATCTTTTGACTTTTGTGATGTGCTTTGATTTTAATGTGGCATGAAAGTTCATGTCAAACTAAAAGCAGGTGCAATCATTTATTCAGAACAAAAAGCTTCTAACGTGTTTTTCATGTATCTATGACACAGTAAATGCATGCAAACAAAGAAAATGCAAAAACGTGTGATAGTATGATAATATAACACTGTATTCCCCTTTCTTTTAATTTAGACAAAGCAGATCCTCCACACAGTTGCATATCACATGACTGCCACTCAGACAAGAAGGTTAAGAAAAGCCTGAGGAAAAACTCTGATCACAGTAATTGTTCTGTTTTATGTTGTACGTGGATCATCAGGACAATGCGTTCTGTTCTGGGAGTGGAGCTGGTTATTGTTGATGGAGCTATCAGATCACATTCTTTGGTGTAGATGTCAGATCAGGTGTTGTCTGTAGCAGACACCAGTGTTTTCTGTCTGCACTGGAAAGACATGAAACAAAAGGCTTCATATTTGTGTGAACAGAGGATTGTCTATTATTTTCAGTCTTAGTGTCCCAACAGCAAATGAGGTTATCATCAGCATCATAAAATTCAAAGCCAGAGCAAGATTACGACCAAGGGTCCCACACTTTCTACATTTTCACAATGCAACTGTAGTTAATGCTACATCTGCTGCTTTCATCGTCTGTGAGGATTCTGAGTCCTCAACATCTTTTGTTGAACTGGCTCACAGCTGATTAGACTGTTTGTTAAAGCTCTCACACACACATACACACACACTATTTCTATGAAAACACTGAGATCATTGTTGTTAGAGATAATGACAAGGTGAGATGTAAATCCTGAGGTGATGGAAAGCGAAACACACCCAAGTTGACACACAGCTTCATTACCAGCCGGCAGGCTAGCCCTCACTCAGCTGAGCCTTCTCTACGCTCTGCTTGTAAATGTGGAACATCATAAAGGATCTCTGCAGTCGCTGAGTTATTATCCGACAGATCTGGGCTGTTTCCCCTGGGCCAAAGGGACTTCCTCAACTGAAGCGTTTCTCTCACAAAGGTTCTCAGAGTTCTCCGTAGTGTAGGTGTAGTGTAGTTTGAAGAAACTATATGTTTGATTTTGCAACCTAATAGTGAAGTTTGGTTTTAGGCTTCTCTTGCAGGTGATTCCAACAATTTATTCTCTCTGGCACAAAGTGTTGTCATGGTGCTGCATGCTGGTTTTTACTACCATCTTTAATCTCTCACTGGCTGCCTACAAAGTGTATAAAAGGTAAAAAAAGGTGTATAAAAGTCCCCTTTACAGAACCCATCTGCCTGAACTATACATGGGGTGCTAACACCAGTACCCTTGTGAAAAAGGCACAGCTGCATCTGTACTTTTCAAAGTCATTGAGGAAGGTCACCCTGTCCCAGGAACTTTGGTTGTCCTGCAGATGTTCTGTAGAAAGCATCGTCACCCACAGCATCTTAGTGTGGTGCAGGAGCAGCTCTCAAGAAGACTCTGGGAAGAGTCAGGAATTCAGCACAGAGCAGCATACAGCTGTCCTCTCAGAAGCAACATATTCAGATATCTGTCAGACATCTATAACACCAGATGGCTAGAAGCATCACCTCTGACAGTTCACACCCAGGACACTGTTGCCCTCAGGAAAGAGATACAGATCCATCCAGGCCTGTACCTCCAGATTCACTTTCAGTGGCCCTGTCCCAGGGCATATTTGGTGGGTTAAAAGAACTCAGGACCTTCAAGCTGTGAGGTGATAGTGCTCACCACTCAACAACCATACCGCCCCAGATTGAGCATGTAGTTAATTACATATGGAACTTTACCATTCAAAAGTTTGAGGTCACTTAGAAATGTCTTTTTTTTTTAAAGAAAAGCTTTTTTTTCATTGAAGATAACATGAAATGAATCAGAAATCCAGTCTAGACATTGTTAATGTAGTAAATGACTATTCTAGCTGGAAACAGCTAATTTTTAATAGAATATCTCCAGAGGGGTACAGAGGAACATTTCCAGCAACCATCACTCCTGTGTTCTAATGCTACATTGTGTTAGCTAATGGTGTTGAAAGGCTCGTTGATGATTAGAAAACCCTTGTGCAGTTATGTTAGTGTGAGTTTTCATGGAAAACATGAAATTGTCTGAGTGGCCCCAAACTTTTGAATGGTAGTGTACATACAGTAGTTATACACAGCATCTCATACAGTCCCAACAGTCATATACAAGTTAAAGGAAAAGTCAACAAAAAGTGTCTTAGTAAGGTGTTGTCCCACAGCATGCTGCAGAACAGCCTCAAATAACCTTGTATCTAAATATCTGACGCTCTGCTGGAATGATGGAACACCATGCTTTTCCCTCATTTGACATTTTAATGAAAGTGCTGCAAAGTGCAAAGATATCAGTTCAATATATCTTATAGGTGACTGGGTTGAGAACTGATGACTGCAAAAACTACAACATAGGATTCACATCATTTTCATCAGCCCATTCAGTGACCCCTTGTGTCCTAAGGGTGGGGCCATTGCCAGCCTGGAAGAGACCACCAGCATCAGGACTGAACTGCTTCTTTATCATATAAAGATCCTTCCCTCTAAGTGGACAAGTGGACCAAAACCATTCCGTCAAAATGCTCCCTAGAGCATCACAGAGTTACTGGACCTCTTGGGGTCAAGAGTTTTGGATTTTCCTTTTATTTGTCACCAGTGTGTATCTTGCATATAGTGTCAAATGAACAGAGGATAATAGCTCTCAGTGTTGTTTCTGCAGCCCTGCTAAGGTTTTTCACCGTCCATTTTTATGCTCTCCCTACACTCTCAGGCTTTAAATTAACCAATCACAACTCTGCTTTTTCTTCTTCATATACACATTCTTTAATAAAGACTGACAGTATACAACAACCAAAATGTGTAAAAATTAGACTATGTGTTTTGTGCTGCTGGATTGCTATGTGTAACTGCACTATTTAATTAGGTGTCCCTGAAAATTTCGTTTCAAAGGAAGGCCACATTGTCCAAAAAAGAAAAAAAAGAGACCTCTTTAACCCTTAGATGTGCAAGTGATTGGACCCTACATTCTTCCATAAATGGATAAAAAATGACTCATATAAGAATTAGTGTGTTTTTATATATTTTTTTGTCATTGTGATTAAGAATAATAATTTGTATTATTTGTTCATATTATATTTTTGCCCACACAAGAATGATTTCATGTTTGAAATATGTTTATTTTTCACTTTATAACTAATTTTGAAGATTGTGGTCATTGAAAAAGAAGAATATTACACAGAACAGCAATAGAAGAATGTCAACATCCATTTTATTGACGTTTGCACTAATTTCCTCCTGCTGTTGCTGCTCTCCATCTCTCCAATATTACAATTTCTTTAAAAGTCTAAGGGTAACTGAAAAATGTAAATTGAATGATATCAAAAACATGTTTTTGAGGAATAGCTAGAATGTGAAATGATAAAAACTTTTCATTACAGAGATATTACAAGAAAAGGACCTCATCGGGTCATTTTTGACCCACTTGGGGATCTAAGGGTTAATTACGGTATGATTGATAAAGCATTTAAAGACCCAATTCCATGAAAAACTGTTTTGTTTTTTACTTTGTTAACATGCCTTTTTTTTAGACGCTAAAAGCCACATTGTCCATGTTTACATGAAGTTTTTTAATTCAGAATTATTAATTCTGAATTAAGGTTTACATGGACCGCACGTTTATCCCCCTTCCTTAATTCCACTTTAACATTTGGGCGTTGGAAAGGATTCTGATTGACAGGGAGTGGACGTGATGTATCCCTGTTTACTGGAAGAAAACAAACTCCATTTGCCGCAGAATTTCTTTTCCCCAACAACACGGAGGAACAACTAATAAGCACGCTTTTCGCTTTGCTTTTTATTGTCGTTTTGAAACAGCAACTTGACAATGGCGTACTACTTCTGTTGTGCCAGTAAGGTCGCAGAACGTGAACGTCACTACGTTATCGCTACATGAGGAGCCAAGCATGCGCAGAATGACCGGAATTAACTAAAGTGGAATTAACGGTATACATGAATAGAACATAGACAGGAATTAGATTATTCAGAATTAACATTGGAATAAACCAGGTAGTTTATTTGGAATTAAGTTTATTTGGAGTTGACTTTTTAACTCGGAATGAAGCGTTTACAAGGAGATTTTAAAGCAGAATTAACTTTAATTCCGAATTAAAGAGGTATTAAAGGTCTCATGTAAATGTGGCCATTATGTGTGAAATAAGCAGTCAACACATCAGACTCAAAAACACAGACTCATACTTCCTGAGTTTCATATGTATCACACCCAAAGAATCAATGCTGTGGGAAGAGGTAGAGTGGAGATGGAGGGATTATTGTCAAGGAATGATTTAATATATCCAAATCTGTATCTGATGCACAAAATTTGGGGGGATTTGATCAATGACTATGGAGAGAGATTAACACTTAAATCATAAAGCATTTCTTTTTGGGTGTGATTTGATTGACAGTGACCAAACAAATCACTGAATGGCATCAGGTTGTGGTTTGTGGATGTATGTGGAGCATCACCTCATGCCACTGAGTGTTGGCCAAATGTGCTGAAAGGGAAAAGAACAAAGAAACATTTAAAAAAGAAACAGCCCAAACCCCTGTTACTAATGATAGAAAACTGATTTTAATTAATTCCAGGGTCTTTTAACGTTTTTTGTTTGTTTGTTTTCTTCTTTTTTTATTAGTCACTCCTTTGATCCTAGTCTTGCAATGCTCAGCAGCAGGATACAAGCAAACTGACATGGAGCCTGAATTACTTTACAGTTTTTTTTTTTAATTGGTATGATTATAATAATCCTTTTGGGAATAATAAAGTCTCTGTGGTACTTAACATAGAGTTTCTTTTGTATAATTCGTATCTTGGTACCACAGATATTCCTATAGGAACTTGACACTGCGACCTCATCAACCACGTGAAGCAGCCACGCCTGCAGTCGTGCGTAAAGACTGCAACACCAACAGTGGGACGAGCCGAGAAAAGCTGACATGACGGAGTGAAGGTGAGCCGGTGCCGAGAGCATGTCTGAGCGAACAGTGCTCGGAGTTTCAGGCTAGCAGTGGGTGGAGTCAGTGATGCTTTGGGCACCGAAGAAGTTGTTGTCTCTTCACGCCGAAGCCATGCGTAATGCGTGCGACCGCCGCTGGTGAGGAGGATGCTGGATCATGAAGCAGGAGCCGACATGCGACTGGTCCATCAGATCAACACAGGTATGAGGATCCAGGCCGGGGGCGAGCACTTGGGCTGCAGCAAGGTGGGAGAAAACCAGGACAGCCAGGTCATCTGTTTGCAATGTCAGGAGGAGGTGGTGCGGGTTTGTCCGGGAAGTCCTCGCAGTCCTCGCCGCGCCATCGCGACGCGCCTGTCCTCTGGATCCGCAGGTAAAGGCATCCAATGCAGAATATGGCAAAAAGAGAGAATGCATACTGTCCGAAAGCTCCGAAATTTGTCCGAGTTTCATCATTTTGCCATCACTAATTTCGGAGTAAAGTGTGGGGCCATGAGGGTGTGGTGCTCCAAGTGAGAGCTTGGGACAACTTTTAACACACACAGAAGCAGTGTAACACCTCCTGCCCTTCAGCATTACTGAAATATACACCACATTACAAACTAATCTGTGTGCTTTAGCTGTACTCTGGAAACTGGGGGCCACAAGAGTCCTAAGAAAAAAAAAGCTGATTTCATAGCTCATTAATTTAAGCATGCGATTGAATTTTGACTTATCAGGAGCAGAAAATGTTCAAATTACAACTGCCTTTAGTCAAAAGGATCATCTGAGACACACATTTAGAGTTTGCATGCTATTTTTCAATGAACATTCTGCAATGGTGTAGCTCATTCATGTGATGATAAATTATACATGTCACTGGGAGCTGCTCAGAGGCTGATAGGGTTTGCTCAGTCCAAGTACAGACTTTTGTAAATAAATGGTACCTGCAGCTTTATCTCCAAACATGGAAGCAAATGCAAGTGCTTAAGCTAAAAAGACTCCCAGTCAGTGATAAATGTATACGCTGTGCTGCATTTGCTCTTTTTTTGATGGAGCAGTAGGTGTTAGATTAAGGAAATGAGAGTTTTATAGGAAAGTTGTTTAAACTGGCAAATGAAGCATTTGAGTTCACTTCTCTGTCCAGAGTGAAAATGTGAGGTGGCACCTTTCAAGTAGTGACTGCAAAGACAGGGACTCTTCTCTGCTGAGACAGATTAATGATTTAACCTTCATCTCCCCTGATACCTTGATGTTCCACATTAGGCCTTTAGTTTCCAGTGTCAAGGTTATTTTTTTAATTAAACCTCAAATAAGTTGATGCAGTAGAGACATATATGTACACTGCGCATTTCTGTGAGCTGCTGTCCTATTGAGAGAATGCTAATCAAACATAGCAGATGAAATTCATTCTTTCTTTTTTCCTACATTAGTCAAAAAATTCTTTGCACCCAAATTGCAGTAAATTGTGTTCTTTCAAAGATGCACTCATAATGATCAGCCAACAGAGAATTATTAGTCAAATCTGTGTGTATTTCAGTTATATAAACATTTTCGCAACGTTGTAATCAACATTTTGGTTTGGTAGCTCACAACTTCAATGCCTTGTTTCCGGTTTGAGTTAGTTCTTTTAAAATGTTCTGATAAGCTTACTAGTCACTACCTTTCCAACACCACAAGGCTGGTGAACAAAGTGGAGCATTTCACTGCTAAAAGGCTAAATGCGTTCCATGGAGTCGGTGGAGACCAAAACGGAGCTAAAAAGGAAAAAAACTAACACTACTAAGTTTGCCAAGTGACTACTATAAGGTGAACAGACACCTATTACCTAAGTAGTTGAGCACAGTAAGGTTATAGCGATAATGATGAGAATTTTGGATCACATTGCAGAACACAGACTCGGCAGCACACTTGAAGGGTTTTATTATTATTATTATTATTATTATTATTAGCGGTTTATTTAAAAAACAACCATGTACAATATTAAACATAAATGTTTCCATTTGATGTATTGCACCAGAGTTAACTTTAAGCTAATTTCCATCTGCACTCCCTTGACAGGTCACGATAAAAACATCACAACATTACAATGTTACAAAAAAAGTACATGACACAGTGAAACAAAACATTGTACACACACACTTAAAAACATAAGCCAATTAAAATGACATTAATGGTTGCAGTTCTGAGTGTCCTTAAGCAGGTTTTTGAGTTTCTTCTTAAAACTGTCGTTGTAGCTTTTACAGAAAAGGCAGACTGTCCAAATGTGGTGCATTGAAAAGGTTAATGAACAGTCAGTGGTGGACGATATCCTCATGGATTTTATAGATTTATATCATAAGCAGTCTTAGTTTTGTCAGTTGAACCCGGTTAAGCTTGATTGTGGAAGTGGCCTGGCAAGGAGACAACTGGAACCTGAGTTATAAGGCAATTGATTAAGTAGACTGACAGCAAAAACACAGCGAAGGAATAATACGACAATATGACTACAGAAGCAGACACAGCAATCTGTACTGCAGCTTGTGATTGGTAGACATATCTCATGACTCCACGCCCACAAGAACAAACACGTTGGACAAAAAAGAGCAGGGGAGAAAACCATAGAAACATAAGGAACAGGAAGAGAACCTTTGCATACAGTGGCTGGAGTTTGAACTAGAAAAGTATTCAGAGAGTGCAGTACTCTGCCAAGCCCGTTCATTCCCCCTATGTGGCATTGTCAGAAATGTAGCATTCTTTGTAGAAATGCAGCACTTGTTTATTAGTTATTGATGATCAGAAATCACAGCAACATAGAATGTGGCCATTTAACCCCTTGATGCCTGAATTTATTTACAATTAAATAAAAAAATTGCGCTTTCCAGCTGATGCTAAAATCAGTGGAGATTGTTAATTTGTCTATTACACATAGAGCAGATATATAATAATTAAAAAAAGAAGGGGTGCACAGTGGCGTAGTGGTTAACACTTTCATCTTGCAGCAAGAAGATCCCCGGGATCTTTCTGCATGGAGTTTGCATGTTCTCCCTGTGCATGCGTGGGTTTTCTCCGGGTTCTCCGGCTTCCTCCCACAGTCCAAAAACATGCTGAGGTTAATTGGTAACTCTAAATCGCCCGTAGGTGTGAATGTGAGTGTAATTGTTTGTCTGTATATGTAGCCCTGTGACAGACTGGCGACCTGTCCAGTGTGTCCCCTGCCTTCGCCCGAGTCAGCTGGGATAGGCTCCAGCACCCCCCGTGACCCTAGTGAGGATAAAGCGGTGTACAGAGAATGGATGGATGGATGGATGGATGGATGGATGGATGGATGGATGGATGTAATAATTAGGTCCCACTCTAACCGGTCCTACAAGAAACCAGTGCTTGCAGAAGGTTCTGAGGTACGTATTGGATATGCACAAACCGGCATTGAGGGAATGGATACACTATCTCGGCGAAAGTCTGAATGAAAATGGTACGATGCGAATTCGCGACAATAGGCATCAAGGGGTTAATATAGATGTATCCACAAAAAAATGACCTTGCACTGAGCACAGGCATGTATTCTGCATGCGTACGTTATGGATACCAAATTACATGACAGGAATTGATGGGACTCAGAAACACCCCCACAATTTAATCAATCATTCCTTGTATCATTTCTGACCTTCCCTGAAAAATCCAAATCTCTTAGTCTGTTTTTGAGTAATGTCACTAACAGACAGACAGACAGACAGACAGACAGACAAATGTATGTCGATTGTCACATAACTCCGCCACGTTCCTTGGCAGAGCAAAAAACAACCAGTTAGATTTGTTCAGCAGTGTCAGATAGTGTGCTTTTGTCATACGTCTATAAAATAAATGAGACCATTTTCTACCAGGCTATAAATTTATGCCAATGCATTAATTTGTCTGACTATTCTTGTATCACTATAGTTTTCAGAACAATATTCACCTTACCATTTCAATCACTCTCCAACAGTAAGTAGTGACTAATTCGTCCCAGGTACAATGATTGTGTTGTAAAGGCTCCATTTCTTGCAGAGTACCCAGCATCCAGATAAGAAGGTGATAAACTTCTGCAGAGTTTGAGACTTCAGAGTCAGTGAGTTGTTTTCTTCCTGTAAGTCTTGCAGTGTGGGCTCATTTCCCTCCAACACTGCGAATGTGATGAATTTCATTCCCAGTGTGGTTTTATTCCCTCTATATATAAATTGGTAGAAAAAAGCACTGAAGCTGCTGGACTCATAGATTTTATTCCCCTAACTCTGCCAAGGTCAAGAGTTTCCCCCCCTTGTGTAGCTCAGTGTGGATCAGGGCACCAACATTGCAGGATTAGGGCTTTCGTTTGTGTAACACTGCAGGGTCATAGATTTTGTCAAACCCCCAGGAACAGCAGAAGGCTCAGTGGCTCAATGGACATTATTTAAAACAGCCAGATACACAGTACTCTGGGAATCAGAAAAAACTTATCTGCTATTCATTATCAAAGCTGTGGCTGTGAAACTATTTAATAGTCACCTGTGTTAAAAATCAATGCCGTTGTTGCACTGTAAGTAGCTCTGCATCAGGTTTCCTCTTGTACATTCTGTGTGATCTCTCCTCCTGCCGTAGACCGTGAGCCCAGCAGCAGCAGCTACAATGTCTCTTCAGGAACCTTCTACAGCTGCGTCAGTCAGATCACCATCGGTAAGTGAACTTTAGGACTGACTAAGCAGTTATTGTTGACAAACAAAATCCTCTGCATGTTTTGCTTGTCTATGAAAGCTCCACTCCAGCTGTTTGTGTGTTAGTAGGATATCTGCAAGAAAATCGATCTGCACAAAACCTCTGGTCCATTCTGCAGAGACAGTAGTTTGTAGCCGTCCAAAACAAAGAATCCTCACAGCAGCAGCCACGGATTTACCACTGAACCAGAGTTAAATGACATCATTAAACCTGACATGCCAGTCAGTACATTGAAAAGGAAGAAAACACATCATAATCCGATGAATTAAGCAGCATAGTTTATTTCCTGGTCCAACAGTTCTGATTAGTGCAACAGTAAAAGGGCTACTCTCTAAATACATACATGCTGGTCTGCTGATTTGTACACCATTGCAAATAGAGTTAAAATTAGCAGAAAGAAATGTAAACAGGTAAATTATTTATTACCCATCAAGCCTACTTATTAAATTGTGACGTAAGAATAACTAAATTTCTCTGTAGAGATTTTGAGGACTTGGTGGTTAGCACGTTTGCCTTGCAGTTAGAACATCCCCGGTTCACATCCCAGCCTTCTACGAAGAATTTGCATGTTCTCCTTTGACACGCGTGAGTTTTCTCCAGGCTCTCCGGCTTCCTCCCACAGTCCAGAAACATGCTCAGATTAATGGGTAACTCTAAGTTGTCCGTAAGTGAATGTGATTGTTTGGTAACCTGTCCAGGGTGTCCCCTGCCTTCCCCCTCAAGACTGGGTTATGTTTTACATACGAACATGATGCATGGAAATGAGGCGCTCGAGAGAACACGTGACTTTTATACTCCATGCAGTATCTGCTCCCAAACTGCAGGGGGCAGTGTATTGTAAACACACATCTATCTAGTCTACTCTAGTACTAAACTAGAGTAGGAGAAGTTTGCAATTGTTTGCACCACTTTCAACATGGCATTTTACCGAGTAGTTGCATTTCAGCAGTTAGTTTTAATTTCACACCATGAATTGTGCATAATCCGGTTGTCATGGTGATCTCTGTGTGATGAATCATATCAATGCTTGGATATCTGAACTTCTGCTGCTAGGAGCTCCTGTTCTTCCGCCAGCTTCACATGTCTCCATCTGCTTTGTCAGAAAAATTTGGAGGTGCACAACACAGAAATTTTCCGCTTGAGAAGGACCCTGTGAGGGGGCGTGGCTGCTAAAATGATGTAGTTCATCCGCACCGACGCTGCATGGACACCTGAAGCTTAAAACAAGTTTAGTCAGCTGGGATTGACCCCAGCCTAATGAGGATTAAGCGGATGGATGGATGGATGGATGGATGGATGGATGGATGGATGGATGGATGGATGGATGGATGTGATTTTGGTCACTAGGTGCTCTATGGAGTTATATTTTGATGAGTGGTTACATGTAGGTGACAACACACATGTACAGATTTTCCACTGATCAACAGTTGTCAGCAGGAATGCCCCAAGAGACAAGAAAAAGAAGACAACTATCAAGCAAACCTGGATTTGAACAGAGCAAAAAACATCTTTAAAAATAATCTTTACATCTGTTTAACAGCTGCTGGATAGAATGTTTTCCACACATTTTCACACTACCAGTGACAAGGTTGGACACACCTTGTCATTCGCTGCTTTATATTTTTTTGCATTATTTTCTACATTGTAGATTAATACTGAAGAATAACCCTTTTTTGTTTATAACATAATTCCATATGTATTCTTTTGTAGTTTTGATGTCTTCAGTATTAATCTACAATGTATAAAATAGCTAAATAAAAACCATTAAATGAGAAGGTGTGTCCAAACTTTTGCCTGGTAATGTACCTACAGAGGATGTGAAAAAAATCTTTGTGTTAAACTTTACGTATTCAGGCAAAGTCAAAAAGATATTACAATGAGAAAAACATTTTGAAATAAAATTCTGAGATTTTTCTCAGTTTCTTTACCAAGCAAAATGAGTCTTTACTATTAAAGAAAGTAATACATGAAAGTCTGGCAGCAAGGATGCCAGAAAAAATGTTAAAAAAAACAGTGGACTACTGAAACTTCAAAAGCTGTAAAAAAACAAACAAGCAAACTGTGAAATACAATATCTGTAAAATAATTATATTTTTAGTATATTTAAATGTAGTAAAACCATGTAATTTTACAGTCACATGGTGTAAAACAATGAATTACTATTTATAAAAATTCTGATTTTGATGTGGATTTCACTTTATTTTTTAACACAGGTAATATGTGAATTAGTATATTTTTGTAATTTAATCTGAGATATTATTTTTTTGACAAAACAGCGAAGATCTGTAAAATCTAAAATATTGACCATTTTAAATTCTTTAATTAAAAGCTCAGGTGTGAATACTAAGATTAATGAATGCTGAGTTCCATTTAGCTGCTTTGGTTTTAGAGTCCTGAGATAGTGCATGTTGGCTCACTGTCACACTGAACAGAATCATTGTAATGTAAACTAATAAGGCAGTATCTGGTTCTAGTGTGGTAGTAATGTGTTAAAATTTGTATCAATTATAATCTTCCTGACAGCATGCTGACGGGGAACTAGGATTTGCTAAGCAGTGAGAAAATGAAACGATTCCCCTGACATGTCCTTTGGTTTGTACGTCCGAGGGTTGTTGACAGGAAATAGGTGCACTGGTGACGAAGTTGTCTGAAATCATTTTCCTGCCTGTCACAAAACTGCAGCCTCATGCCATATGCGGTGGAGGCCTTGCTGCTTGGCATTTTTTCGATGAATATTACAGCGGTTGGAGGAGAAGCTGCGAGCTATAAGCTGTGACAGTGAAGGGTTCAGCTCAGGCCGCTGCTGCTGCTGCATGCAGGTGTTCCTCTCTGCTCTTTGTGCTACATAAAAAAACTAATGAAGTGCTGAGGGAGAGCTTTGGACCATTGAGACTCATCCTGTTGGTTTTACAAAGGGAAAGATCTATAGTCTTGCCCCCCACTCTGACATCAGAAAGACTCAGTGTGCTGCCTGTGATTTAAAAGCCCTGGCCTTTGTTTGAGGGGAAAATACAAGTCAGCATCACTGTAGGTTCTTAAAAGTTCTAATCGATTATAATCTTGCATTAATTCCAGCCTCCTCCATTGTTGTGGGAATTTACTGCAGTTGTGCAGCTGATAGACAGAGCTAATCTTCACCCTTAGGCAGGGATTCAGCGAAGGATGACGAGAGAAATAATCGAATGCACCAGGCTGAAGTTTCAGCAGCGCCGCCTCACTGACCACAACCCAGCAAGAGATCAGCTTAGGTTACATCATTCCTTTGTCTGTAACATGCTGGACGTTAGGACATCAAAGGTTTGATAAGAGTTTCTGGAAGAGACAATCTGACAATCACAAGTTAGTGAAATGACTGACTAGATAGTTGGCTGGTCGCACAGCTGCTTCTTTCACTTTTCATGTGAACCAACACATTTGAGGAGAGATCTCTGAATGCACACTTGAGCGTGACTCATCCCTCTCTGTTACCCGAGTAGGAAGCAATCTAAAACTGCTGTGAACACTTTTACTTCCAAGCATGTTTGGATGGATCACAGTCAGAACAAGATTGTTTAAAACATACATATTTATGACAGAAAGAGTAGGGGAAAATATCTAATTTCAAATTTTCTAACTGATATTGCACATTTTTTTCCCGGAGTGGGCCTGGGATCTTTCTGCGTGGAGTTTGCATGTTCTCCCTGAGCATGCGTGGGTTTCCTCCAAGCGCTCCGGCTTCCTCCCACAGTCCAAAAATATGCTGAGGTTAATTGAGTACTCTAAATTGCCCGTAGGTGTGAATGCGAGTGTGATTGTTTGTCTGTATATGTAGCCCTGCGACAGACTGGCGACCTGTCCAGGGTGTCCCCTGCCTTCGCCCGAGTCAGCTGGGATAGGCTCCAGCACCCCCTGTGACCCTAGTGAGGATAAAGCGGTGTATAGAGAATGGATGGTTCATTTATTATTAATGTTTATTGATTTAAAATGTGATGGATCATTACCATGAGACACCATCAAAACATTAACTGCTCCATCTTCTAATGGAAGAGTGAGAATTTTAGGTATGCTTTTCTCTAAACATGCATGTATTTGACATTTGGTTATTTATTACATGGTTGAAATAAAAATAATAAAAATGAAATGAATTCAAAGAAGAAGCTAATAGGACCTTTCTGTAAACCATCTCTGGCAGGTCATTCATTGCACAGGAGCATCTAATTATTGGACAGTCTGCTTTAGAGTTAATTATACTATAAGATACACTGCATAAAGTACACCACCGTTCAAAAGTTTGGGGTCACCCAGGCTATTCCATGTTTTCGATGAAAACTTACACTTTTATCCATGTGCTAACATAACTGCACAAGGGTTTTCTAATCATCAATGAGCCTTTCAACACCATTAGCTAACACAATGTAGCATTAGAACACAGGAGTGATGGTTGCTGGAAATGTTCCTCTGTACCCCCTAGTCCCCGACAAATAGACTGTTTCTGCTGCTCCCTGATAAAAAAAAAGAATGTTTCTGCTGGTACCTGTTTAGAAAAAATAAGAATGCAGATGTATAAATGTTAACTTGCTGTTTCTGGGAAGGTTCTTGTTATAATGTTGTGGTCGTGGCTCTGGACTCTGAGGGTAACTTGTTTTTCGATAATAAACCAGATAAAACGTTAATGCCTGGCAGTGGCAAACAGCTTTGGTTTGATTTGATTAATGTTTCATTAGTGTTTAGGTTGAGATTTACAAACAATGTTTTCACTGTTATTGTGTAAAAGGAAGACTGCTGTTTCAAAAGCACTTTATTTGTTTAAAATGTTACTCTATTTTTGTTCATATAGCAGGATTTTAAAAAGTGCTGAATACACTACTTTTAAATTCATTATTTAATCTTATGTACAACAATGCGATTAATTGCAATTAAAAATGTTATTGGCACTAAAATTGACATTTTGATTTGGAATTCTTCAGATCTAGTCGAATTTCTCTTTCATGTTAATGTGGTTATGTGTGCAGAATGTTGGAAGAAAATGTTGTTTGTGTCAGTGACAGCTGTAGCTGGAGGCTCTCTGGTTGTCTGTCCATCATGGAATCATGGAGTAGGACTAGAATCCCTTGGTTCACATGAGACTCAATTTGAACTTTGCAGGAGCGAGCAGTAAAAACATGAACTGCTACAAATAGTGCTGAAAAAGAAGATTCTTTTTTCAGTACAAATCAACTTGGTTGCAGCAAATGTGCGAAGCCTTGACAGCTGCTTATTAACCCTAAAGTAAACTCTCCTTCCTGCACATATTAAAAAAGATACTATGAAATGGGATCATCCAGTGTAATAACTGCACAAGGTTTGTTTTGCTGCTACAGATCACTGTTTCTCCACACCGTTGTGACTTACACTACCATTCAAAAGTTTGGGGTCACTTAGAAATGTCCTTATTTTTTTTCAATGAAAATAGAATTAAATGAATTGGAAATGCAGTCTAGACTTTGTTAAAGTGGTAAATGACTATTCTTGCTGGCAACGGCTGATTTTTAATGGAATATCTCCATAGGGGTACAGAGGAACATTTCCAGCAACCATCACTCCTGTGTTCTAATGCTACATTGTGTTAGCTAATGGTATTGAAAGGCTCATTGATGATTAGAAAACCCTTGAGCAGTTATGTTAGCTCATGGATAAAAGTGTGAATTTTCATGGAAAACATAAAATTTTCTTGGTGACTACAAACTTTTGAATGGTAGTGTATGTCTTTATATAAATGTGTACAGATGGCATTCGGTGCATTGTACAACCTTCAGCTTCATATTTTACTGCATGTGTTTCTCTGGCCCTGCTCTGTTGCTGGAGACTCTCCATCAGCTGACAGAAGCACATTCAGCGCTCAAACTCTTGCTCCACCTAAAGGACTTCCACCAGCAGTCTTGTGTAGACACTCAGCTCTAACTTGTTATTGCACAGTGCAGCGTATGGCCCAGATACCTGCACCTGCATTTGTTGTCTTACCTCTGAGGTGTCAGGAAGTGGAGGGGCTACATATCTGGGCCTCGTTCTCCTCAGAGAGCCACGAGGGCACTTTTTTTTGATGACTGCGACATAGATATTGCTTAGAACACACTATGTCCGCGCATTGTGAGTTTTGGAGGTCGTTCGGATACATGCCAGGTGTAGATTACAGTACCACCTCCACCCCTCCCGCCATTCCAGGTGACTTTTATTGGATATTGAGGATCGACGACGCAAAGCAGCTGTTAGTGTTTAGGAAGCAAAAAGACAAATTCAGCTCTTTTGAATACAAACAGTACATGGACAGTGTTTCTGCACAAAGCATGATGTCAAAATTTGACATTTACACAGTGACATTGTGATTTTAATATAACTGAATGACATTTTTGAAACTTTAAGAATCCATCAGCCTCTGTATATTGGTTGATCAAAGTTCAAATGAAACTATTTCACCACACAATTAAATTACTTTATTAACGTAAACACCATTACGTCCCTGCCTTCCTGGGATCTTGAAGTTTGCATGTTCTCTCTGTGCATATGTGGATTTTCTCCAGGTACTTCGGCTATCTTCCGTCCGTAGGACTGACTGTGAGTGTATTTGTCTCTATATGTAGCCCTGTGATAGACTCTTACCTGTCCAGGGTGTCCCCTGCCTTCACCTTAAGTCAGCTGGGATAGACTCCAGCCCTCCATGACCTTAAGAGGATTTGACGATGTATACGTGATGGATGGATGGAACTTCAGCACCATCATTTACACCAGTGAGCACATCACCAACAGTTTTATAAAGTCTAAAATATGAGTTGTTGTCCTGCTGCAGCCTGTGCTTTTTTTTTTTTAACCCACATCATGATCTTTTTCTAAATCTAACCAAATACTTTCAGTGACTGAACTTAACCAAACACTGACTAATAAAAACGAAGAAAACAGAATAAAAACAGTGAGTGAAAACTGAAGTCTACAATTCTACAGTTTCATTTAGCAGACGCTTTTATCCAAAGCGACGTACATCTGCGAGTAGATGCAGCACAAGCAAGGATCTAGTCCGGAGAAAACAACCTACATAAGAGCCATTAAACAAGTTCAAGTGTTATATTAGGACTGTGGAGTCTACAGGCAGAGCAGACGAACGAGTCAAAATGAGACTTGATTTTTTCTTAATGTGTATATAATTTTGACCCAAGAACGTAGTTGGCTGAGAGTCAGATTTATGCCATGGAAATAATGGGGCATCATTAAATGAAGTTATAATAGAGTATTGAGTCAACTAGACGAGGTCCCAGCTGACCCAAATATATTTTAAATATGTGTGATGATAATGCTTATTGAATGATTGATAACAATCAATAGGTGATGTACAGTATATAGTATGTTTATCCTCTCTGGGCCATGTATTCATTAAGTGCAAGTCACTCTCTTCTAATTCAGACCTACATCTTTGGATCATTCTGCTGTCCTGCTTGGTGCAATCTGCAGTCTGTGTATATTTGTTGGAGTTGCGTTACCTCTCACTGCACAACGGTAACTGATACGGCTAAATATTTCAGACAGCAATATATTTTATCCAACAATTCCATCACCTTTTTTGGGGAGGTCAGTGATATTCCATGACGCATTGGTTTGTGTCTCGGCTGATCCTTGTTCCAAATCACGCAGTAAAATAGGAGTGATGACAATAAATACCTGTAATGTGAGTGCAGCTCTGCATGTCGCAAAATGGTTATTAAACATATGTGTTTCTTTACATAAAACATGTGTTTTCTAATGTATTTGTACTTACAAAATACTGGATGAGTATAGGGCTGCACAGTGGTGTAGTGGTTTGCACTTTTGCCTTGCAGCAAGCAGATCCCTGGTTCAGATCCCGGGGTGGGCCTGGGATCTTTCTGCATGGAGTTTGCATGTTCTCCCTGTGCATGCGTGGGTTTTCTCCGGGTACTCCGGCTTCCTCCCACAGTCTAAAAATATGCTGAGGTTAATTGATGACTCTAAATTGTCCGTAGGTGTGAATGTGAGTGTGATTGTTTGTCTGTATATGTAGCCCTGCGACAGCCTGGCAACCTGTCCAGGGTGTCCCCTGCCTTTGCCCAAGTCAGCTGGGATAGCCTCCAGCATCCCCCGCGACCCTAGTGAGGATAAAGCGGTGTATAGAGAATGGATGGATGGATGAGTAAAATAATTATAAAAATTGTTTTATCTGAAAGGCCTCACTCATTACTACGCCAAGGAACGGGGCAGAGTTATGTGACGATTTGCGTTGGTTTGTCTGTCTGTCTGTCTGTTAGCAACATTACTCAAAAACAGATTTGGATTACATTTTTCAGGGAAGATCAGAAATGACACAAGGACGAAGTGATTAGATTTTGCCAGTGATGCGGCTTATAGCCTCGATCCACGATTTCTGTATCACTGAAACACGGCACTCAATGCTACTACAAATCGACCGCTGCAGACTTACTAAGATTTCTCTGAAAAGATACAAGGAATGAGCCTTGGCGGAGTACTCCGCTCTCTGAGTGCTTTTCTTGTTCCTCATGGACTTATTTTCTTCACTGTACATTAGCTAGTTGCAATCAGTACATAATTTATTGATACTTAATCCATGCAAAGTAAATTACACTGTAAATCATGGATTGTAGTATAAATGTTAAAAGAATTTACTGCATTCCTTGATTATTTTTGCTTTCAAGCTAAACCAACCAAAGAAATTCCGCCATATAATTTTCAAGGGGGCTGTTAGATCTTTCTTGCCAGAAGTTGTTGTGCTTGCCAGATTCCCCTCAGGGACAATAAAGACCTTCTCACTGCTCTAGCTGTTGCAAATGCTGACTCCAGCACAAACATTATTTTGGGGACGCCCGGCCTAACTCGGTTGCACTCCATTGCGTGAAAACCCCTTTATTCTCTCAGAGAGTTAAAGGCTATAAAACAGCTGAGATGAGAAATAGAGTATAGCACAGATTTATCCCTCCTCCTCAGAATTAATCCTCCAGCTGAATGTGCTGTGCGAGGAGCGAGCTGGAAGGTTCAGAGACTGCCAGGCGTTCCACTTCTCTGCTATTGATCGGGCCGTGTTTGTTCATTGCTGATGTACCTTCGAAAATCTGCTTTGCTTTGTGTTTCACAGGAAACAAGGAGGTGGTTGGGGAGAAGTGTTCCCTGGTCCCACCTGCCCCCCGGTGTGTTGCATAACAAGAAATCAGTAGAAATATAAAATCACAGTATACTGTTTCGTGTGTTTGTGTAATTAAGCTCAGTTGTAATCTCATCAATCACAAATAGTGTATTTGGGAACAAACTTACTGAATTTAAGCTTAATTTTCACACAGGATCTTATAGTGTCTATAGAAAATAAATAAACACTAGCATTCAAAAGTTTGGGATCACTTAGGAATGATCTTATTTTTGAAAGAAAAGCATTTTTTTCAATGAAGATAACATTAAATGAATCATAAATACAGTGTAGACATTGTAAATGTGGTAAATTACTATTCTAGCTGGCAACGGCTGATTTTTAATGGAATATCTCCATAGGGGTACAGAGGAACATTTCCAGTAACCGTCACTCCTGTGTTCTAATGCTACATTGTGTTAGCTAATGGTGTTGGAAGGCTCATTGATGATTAGAAAACCCTTGTGCAGTTATGTTAGCTCATGAATAAAAGTGTGGGTTTTCATGGAAAACATGAAATCGCCTAGGTGACCCCAAAATTTTGAACGATAGTGTAGACTAGGCAGAATTACACTAAAAGATCTACAAAATAACTCATTTCAGATAAAGGTGCACTTACAACAAGCACCATTTAGTGTTATGCCTGTGTGGATAATGTTTAAGATACACAATCATAATAATTTAACAATCATTCCTCTTTCTTGCCGAGAATTAGATGAAAACGCTGACACCACACTCATTTCTATGCATTCAGCATGGCGCTAAAGCAGAAGCATTTAGCTTAGCTTAGCATTAACACTGAAGGCAGGGGGAAAACGTTTGCTTTGTTTTTTCAGAATTCAAAAATGCAGACCAATGTCTCTAAAGTTCACAAATCAACATAATAAATCATCTTTGTTAAATTTGTACAGAAACAGAAATCTATGAACAGTAACAACCTAGGCTAAATAGCGCTTTGCAATAGCATGATACAGAATGACAAAGTGATCAATGTCCTGTGCAGATGGATGAAAATTTTAAAACAAGTGTAAAATACCTGTAGATGGACCTTATTTGCTTTATTTAATTGCATTCAGTATAGAACATTGCATTGAATGGTTTGCTTCCACCGCAATATGTGACTCTTTTGCTGCCGAATACTCCATCATACTCACCAGTTAGCAACTAACTTGTCTTTAGCTGTAATTTGGTGTGGAACAGCTTTCATACAATGGCATTATCAGAGTTTTATTTAGTTTTTTGTCAAAAACGTGTTCATTTTTGCGAATGACACTAATAAAATTTGTGAAACTGAGTTAAGTTCTGGTGCATGAAACCAAAGTAGTCAGTTGAACAAGGTCTCCTGATACATCAAAAGAACAAAGGACAACAGAGGTGGATAGATATTCTCTGTTGATTTGTGACTCGGAGCGACACCTTTCAAGAGTCTTATCATATCAGAATGTTTCATCTTATAATATTTACTCATCACTGTATACTGCAGCACTCCAAGCACAAGCTACACCTACTGGACATTTTCCACAGTTTTCAGTAGCATCTTAAGGCTGACGTCAGCAGAGTAACCGTATGGAGGTTTTGTGCTAAGGATTTCCTTGGTCAAAATGATATTTCCAAATGTAATTTGCTAAATCTATATCCAATCATGGTCAAGATGTCCCAACATTGGTTAGATAAAGGGAGAAGATTGGTGCACAGCATTACTGTATTGAAAGTTGTTAGTGAGAAAATTAAAAGCAAAACTATCATGACTAGGAGATGAAACAGTCAGCACCATCAGTTTACCCTGATATGTAAAAAAGAATAGAACTGTCAACTATTTTTGAACCAGTCCACCACTGAGCTGAGACACCTGAAAGCCCAGAGCTGAGCTGAGCTGGGTCACCAGTCTCAGAGGCCTCGTGAAACTGAGAGGGAAGCCTGCTGTGGAGAAATGGAAGGCCGAACCCAGCTGGTTCAGCAGTCTGCTGGCCATCGTTAAGGGGCGAAAGCCGCAGAAACTGTAGTTGACAGTGCAAACCTGAAGATCTTCACAGCCTTTCTAGTCACCAAACGTCCACTTGAAAATGTAATTAATGGATCATTTTAGCATAAATCAAACAGAAAGCATAATTTTGTTGACACTTTAGCCTTTTTCTTGTGTTTTTTTGCCTGTCAGCTGTATGACTATGAGTTGTACTTGTAGTAACATAAGCACCTCCTACTCTCCATCAGCATGTTTGTAACGGACTCAGTAAGACACTAGGGGCTGATGTTCACAGTTTCCTCCGCTAGAGGGCAGCATTGATGAGGAGATACGTCTGGCTGTTCAGGTTCATTTGCCAATCAGGATTACAAAAGCCAATCCAGAGGTCAAAGATCCTGATAGTAGAAGCAGCAAAATCCCCAATGATTCTTATTGTCAGCACTGAGATGTAGAGGACCAGTCAAAAGTCTGGACACATCTTCTCATTCAATGGTTTTTATTTAGTTATTTTATACATTGTAGCTTAATACTGATGACATCAGAACTATAAAAATACACATGGAATTATGTTGTAAAAAAAAAAAAAGTTAATCTTCAGTTTTAATCATATAGAGTATTATGCAATTAAATAAAAAGCATTGAATGAGAAGGTGTGTCCAAACTTTTGACTGGTAGTGTGTATTATTATTATTTATATCCTCTTTATTTGTCTTTGTTCAAAATGTTGTCTTTCGACAGGGTTTGACCTCGGAGGTCAGGTGGCCATTGGTTTCTCACACTGGAAGAGTCCTTCCTCAACGAGCGGACGGAATCTTCCCAGTCCAGACTGTGTCCACTCCGAGGCCTCTGCCGTCCCGCCCATCAGCGAGCATCTGGAGCCGGTGTCCTGCCCGGCGTCGCTGTCCATCACCCCACTGCCCACCTGCAGTGCCAGTCAGGAGACGCTGTGCGACAGCAGCACAAGTACGTAGTGTGATGGAAGAGTACATGTTTTAAAGTTAATGGGGGTGAATGTGTTGTCTTGTGGCTTAGTTGCAATCAGCAGCTACAATAATGTCTTCTTGTAACACCACACTGACTCCATGATGTTGAGATGACGCCTCTGTTGGAGTCATATTAGGACTACCTGGCCCTCTTATGGCTTAAGATAGCTGTTTATTACTCTGGCTGTATGTTTGGGGGTCATTGTTTTGATTCAGAAAGATCTGGGAACATGAAATTGCATGAGATTCTTCCTGTATGTCTTTAGCATCAAAAGGAAACTCCATATAAAGAAATGGAGCCCAAAGACTATAAGAAACCTCCACTATGCTTCAGTGTCCTCTCCAGCCCTTCAGCAAGCAATGCAAAAAATTATGCTGGTCTTTTGGGGGCCTTGTAGCAGTTGAGATGCTCAGGCATGCCTCATTTAAGTTCTCTGATCCACAGCCATTAAGCACTACTACCCCAAGCTAAACAGTCAACTGTGAAATAAACCACCTCTCTCCTCAGTGTCTTTACCTCCTTTTAATCGCTTTTTGTTTTCTTTTTTATACTGCTTTTTTTGTGACTGACTAAAAGGTCTTCCTCCACATACTGAGAGGGTAGAAGTAGTAGACTTCAGAATCACGGGCTTGTAATTTCAAAATGCAGCACATATCCCTTATCATATCACATGGCCTTAATGAAAAGTGCCCTTCGCTATGTTACGAACACATTGTAAACAATTGCTTTTAACCAAACTGAATGTGTGGAGTAAAATATGGAAATGGATTTCTCTCTGAAATCAGCTGTCACTCTGTTTGAAATTATTTATAAAGTCTAAACAGTCGACATATTGGCAAACTAAATTCACTACTCATGAAAAGCGTATGCCTACCACTGCACCAAGGGCCTAATTTCTGTTTTCAGTACATCGCACCAAAGCACAATCCTGATTAAAAGCACACTCTGTTGGTCCAAGACGCTTTAATCCACTTCTAACGGCATCTTCACATATGGTTAGTGGTGTGAAAAGCTGCAGTGTTTTCCTATTTGTTTTCCAAGCCTGTTTTTACAGTTTTGAAAGAATTGAAAAAAATATATATTCCAAAGTTGCCTTCTGTTAGAGACAAATATTTCAGATTTTTTGACACATCAGTGCAGAGCACCTGCTAACATTTTTCTGAACCTCCTGTTCTTTATGCATTGGTGAGTTGCTTGGCTTCTGACCAGGGCATCGCTGGTTTCTGCCAGTTCTCAGCTGATGGCGATTGCAGCTTGCAGGATCTTTCATCTGCTTTCCTTAGCTGCTACAGTTATGATCCTCCTTATACATTGTCTTTGTGCTTAAACAGCAGATCTAGAGAACCCTGTGCAACATGAAAAAATTAGAGAATCTAGTTTTTATCGTTTTAACATGTCCATATGGTGTATTTTTTATATGCAAGAAGACATACTATGAGTTAAGTAAGTAGTCATTGCCATAGCTGAGCATTTGCCCCTGAAAACTGCAGTGTATTCCCAGAAACACAGATTCACACTTTCAGGGTTTCATATGTAACAAACCTGAGGAAACAATCCTGTCAGCTTGTAGGTTGGAGCTTTGTGTTATTATTCCCCCTCAGAATCAGGTTTTGGTCAGACACATATAGCAGAATTTCCCTAATATTACAATTTCATTTTTAGGGTGAATAGAATAGAATAGAATAGAATAGAATAGAATAGAATAGAATAGAATAGAATAGAGGTTTCCTTCGTATACAAGGAAAAACAAAATAAAGTAAAATAATGAAAAAGGTAAGAGCAGCAGTAATAAAAGGGAAAACAAAAATATACATTCTAGAAATAAAATAGGTACACGTTATAAAAATAGAGCACTTTGTGTTTTGAGAAAACGTTTTAAAAAATAGATACCCTGAGAAGTGAATTGCATATGTTTTGTGTTGTACAGATGCTATATTGCACTTGTGCTTCAGCAGAGTCGCAGGTGAGCTGGTGTTCTCGAGTTGCTGTGGAGTGGAGACAGAGGCAGGGTCACTATAGAGCTTTACATTCTAAAGAAAGGAATCTTGTCATTACATCTAAGCCATTTTACGACAGAAAGAGATTATTTTTATAGCAAAAAAAATGTAAATACGCTAGCAGTCAAAAGTTTGGACACACCTTCTCATTCAGTGCTTTTTATTTATTTGTATTATTTTCTACATTGTAGATTAATACTGAAGATTAACACTTTTTTGTTTACAACATAATTCCATGTTTTCTTTTGTAGTTTTGATGTCTTTAGTATTAATCTACAATGTAAAAAATAAATAAAAACATTGAATGAGAAGGTGTGTCCAAACATTTTACTGCTAATGTGTGTTACTTTGATACAAAGAAATTCTTACTCCACATGCTGTTTAAATATTTGACAGAAACAAACCTCTTGCACCAGATTATGTAAAGAACTAAAAATTCTGTGTGTGAAACCAGATGCAATCAGCAGTCATGTGCTGAAAAGGAGACAAATATGTCAACAAATGAAAAGAAGTAA
This sequence comes from Acanthochromis polyacanthus, assembly GCF_021347895.1. Taxonomy (NCBI): domain Eukaryota; kingdom Metazoa; phylum Chordata; class Actinopteri; family Pomacentridae; genus Acanthochromis; species Acanthochromis polyacanthus. The sequence continues at coordinate 61,975,112 of NC_067113.1, forward strand.
ATAGCAAAATATCTTTAGAATGTAGAGCCACCATTTTTCTAGTGTTGGTATAACCTGTTGGTGCTTGGAAAAATGTTTGTTACAGGTTTATTTTTTCAACTTTTGTTAACCCTTTACGCTTCAGTGCGTAGTAGGTGTACCGCCGGAGGTACACCTACTAATTTGCATAGGAATTTCAAGAATGTCCGACGGCTGCAAACGCGATTATACAAACACTATACGCCGATGGAAAGCTTAGATTCTCATGAATCCGCCGGTATAAACCACTTTCAGATGCGATTACCACAGCGGGTGAGAAAAACACATTTGTCCGACAAAAACAAATATTCATCCATCCGTTCTCTATACACGGCTTCAACGCACACAGCGCGACTCACATTTCCAGGTTCATTATTACACACAGAAAAAAAGATTCCACAAAAAATGGCCATAATCCAACCTTTTACATCCAGACAACACAAGCCAGTAAACTATTTTGTCCAAAACATGTCCTGAAGTCGGTATAAAATCCACGAATCGGTCGTTTTCAAGGAAATGCACCTCGCGATGTGCGTCCAATATTCCCTGTATTTTTCGTCATTTTTTAAATTTAAAAATAGAATATTAGCGATTTTTTGTACTGAAAACGGCTGGAATTGACTGAACCTTAAAGGGTTAAAAAATGATCACATCAGTTCAACTTTTGCTGTTTTTTCAGATTTCTGACATCTTAACTTTGTAATATTGAACACATGGCATTAACAACATATTCCTGAGTTCTCTCTGCTTCTAGCTATGGATGTGCTCTTTCCAAAGTGATGCCGGATTTTATATTGCAATAAAAAATTAACCTGCAGTGAGTTCAAATGTGACACCCAGTCATTGCTTGGGGTTCAGGGAGATAGTTAGCACATATATGTTGTAATTATTTAATCAGTAGTCTCTACTTTGCTACTTTCTTGAACCACATACAAATAAACATTTGATTTATTTGCAAGCTGAATTCCTGGGAAATCAAAAAATGTTAAATCTATATGGCACACGCTAGTATCAAAGCTATATAATAATAATAATACATTGAAAGTTACTCACTACACATATGAGTGTTTTTAGTGTCAGGATAGATTTTTAAAATGTGAACCGGTCCTTTAATATTAATTTATAAGTGTGTGTGTGGTCAGGTGCTGGCTATACTTGTGGGGACCAAATGTCCCCACAACTGTAGGAAAACTGTAAACAATGTCACTTGTGGGGACCTCATTTTGGTCCCCACAAGTTTAAACAGTGTTTTCTTGGCCATGTTGTTGTTACTGAAAAAAGTAAAAGTGCAAAAAAGTTTCTTTAGGGTTAGGCATTGTTTTGGTCTGGGTTAAGGTTAGGGTAAGGGTTAGGGGTTAGATATGAATGGGAGTCAATGGTAGGTCCCCACAATGATAGAAAAACACAGTGTGTGTGTGTGTGTGTGTGTGTGTGTGTGTGTGTGTGTGTGTGTGTGTGTACTTGTTTCTGCTGCACCGGTGGGGACTTTGACCTGACTATTTGCTATAAAGGTGGGGACTTGTCTTACGGTGGGGACCTAAAATGAGGTCCCCACGGGTGGCAACACCGTTTTCTTGGCCATATTGTTGTTAATAAAAAATGTAAAAGTGCAAAAACGTTTGTTTAGGGTTAGGCATTGATTTGGTGATGGTTAAGGTTAGGGTTAGGGTAAGGGTTAGGAGTTAGATATGAATGGGAGTCAATGGTAAGTCCCCACCGGTATAGAAAAACAAACGTGTGTGTGTGTGTGTGTGTGTGTGTGTGTGTGTGTGTGTGTGTGTGTGTGTGTGTGTGTGTGTGTGTGTGTGTGTGTGTGCCCTTGAATCTCCATCAGAAGTACACACTGACACTGTCATCAATGCCAAGTGTCATTGTTTTGGGCTGCAGCAGCTCTGACACAGCCAGCTCTTGCCTCTGATTGGCCGCTGTCAGAGCAGCTTGACCTGTGATTGGCCGGCAGGGAAGCCTGATTAAGAATGCCGATGAGTGGCACGCATGCACCTCCTCTCCCTCTGTCTCTCTCTCTCTCTCTCTCTCTCTCTCTCTCTCTGTCTCCCTCACACTGTAAACATCCTGCTCATGCTTGTGTGTGCTTTTTTCCTTCACTGAGGATCTTTGACAGCTTTTCCGCTGCCAGATTCAAGCATCTTCACTATGGCAGATCCGCCTGCGTGTGATGTGTTTGTGTGTGCAGGGATGTTGGACCGACCGATGCGGTGATGAGGAGTCAGGAGTAAAAAAAAAAGTGGGGATGCTGGTTTCCCTTGTGGGACGTCGTGTTTGTTTAGTTTCCCTCAGTGAGGTCATTTGCATGCTGAGGTTGGAGGGGGAGAAGGGCTGATTGTTGTGTGTGTGTGCATGTTTCTGTGTGTGTGTGAGTGTGTGTGAGTGGAGGAGTCGTCAGGCTGTTTTGGCATTTGCTGCGTCTCGGCTGGGAAGCTCCCCCCTCTTGCTCTCTTCCCCTGTGAGGGGTGAAGCTGCCTCTCTACCTCTGGCCACCTTCACACGGTGAGTGTCGTCAAGTTGTCTTGAAGCAAAGGCAGCTTGCTCTCCAGAGTGTTTTTGCTGCAGTGCTCTCTCTCATGTGTTGCCGTGTCCTACTCACACTCCCCCTATACGCTGCTTCATCTCTCACACGCAGTTCCCTGTGACCATGCAAGCATTTGACCTTCACACACACACTCTCTCTCTCCCAGCTGTGACTATAATTTACATTTTTTTCCCACACACACTCTAGTTCTTCTTCATCCTCCATAATGCACTAGTTGTAAGTCACAGAAATGGGTCACGTCTCTGTGAAGAGTGTGAGGTTATCAGCATGTGTCTGCTGCAACCGTATTGTCCAGGCAGCAGCAAAATCTTCATCCACTGACCGTCAGGGAGAACAGGCACTCCAGCGCAGTACAGGTGCATCCAGATGGAACAAGCGATCCCTCCTCACAAGTGACTGACACCTGATCCCCTTGGCAACACATAACACACATACACCCACCATCTCCCATTCTTCTTCCCTTTCCCCCTGCAATCTTTTATTCTCCTCTCAGTGTGAGCTGTCATCTCCAGGTTGGGTTGTGTTATGCAAGGAACCACATTGTTATTTGGTTGTTTTTTGTTTTGTTTTTTTAGCTGAGAATATTTCTCTCTCACACCAATTAGAATCCCAAAGATAACCGATGCCGCTTCATTCATCATGAAAAAAATGCTGCAGTTTTATAACAGCTGTAATTGTCTTGTCTGTCTTTACATAATTTACACTACTGTTCAAAAGTTTGGCACAACGGTTTTCTAATCATAAATTAGCCTTCAACACCATTAGCTAACACAATGTAGCATTAGAACACAGGAGTGATGGTTGCTGGAAATGCTCCTCTGTACCCCTATGGAGATATTCCATTAAAAATTTCCAGCTAGAATAGTCATTTACCACATTTACAATGTCTAGACTGGGTTTCTGATTAGTTTAATGTTATCTTCATTGAAAAAAAATGCCTTTCTTTCAAAAATAAGGGCATTTCTAAGTGACTCCAAACTTTTGAATGATGATGTAATTATTGTCTGGGACTTATTATTGATTTAAATATTTGCAATTTAAAGAGGCTGTTAGTATTCCACTTTGTAAACTTTGACTTATGAAAGGACACATTTTTTTTTTAAAAACTGCCAACTTTGGTGCAACAGAGGCTAAGATATCTTGACCTTATGCCACTAGCATGGGCCAACAGCTGCAAAACAAATGGATCACTTTCCATGTTGCACTTTTAACTTTCTGTTAAAATAAGAAAGCAAGTATTAGGTTATTTAAAATATGTGCAGTAAACAACAACAACAAAAAAAAACAGACGGGCAAACCCTCTGTGATGTCAACCATAGTTTTCCTGTGTACAATAATCAAAGAGGTGAAGTATGGGTGTAGCTGAGGTGGAGGATGCAAACGCATCTGGGTCCTAAACTGTCCTATAACACCACTCACCTGTCTGTAATATTATCTAAATAGGCGAGTTATATTAAAATTCACCTCCTGTACAGGTACCATGAATGGGAATTTGCTGTACAGACCACAGCAGTGTTTGTACGACGGTGTAAATGTGTATTTCTGCTGTGAAGTGAGCATTTTGGCAGGGAAGTCTGTGGAGGTTGACTCGCTTTTGGAGCAAGCCTCAAGTGGTTATGTTAGGAACTGCAGTTTTGGTGGTTGCGACTCAGTTGTGGGGGGAAAACAAAAAGAAAAACATCCTCACAAATGTGGCAGTGTGTCCATTGCACCAGCTGAACCGATGTTAGCTGTAATGGGATGCGGTCTATAGCAACCGAAGCAAAACACATGCATATGCAGCAAATGGTAGAAAACTATCCATCCATCCATCCATTCTCTATACACCGCTTTATCCTCACTAGGGTCACGGGGGTGCTGGAGCCTTTCCCAGCTGACTCGGGCGAAGGCAGGGGACACCATGGACAGGTCGCCAGTCTGTCACAGGGCTACATATACAGACAAACAATCACACTCACATTCACACCTACGGACAATTTAGAGTTACCAATTAACCTCAACATATTTTTGGGCTGTGGGAGGAAGCCGGAGTGTCCGGTTTCCTCCCACTAATAGTTTCATACAAGAAGTGATGCACAAACTTGGAGGCATGGAGAGCAGCAACAGCTGGAGGAAAAGAGTGGAAAAATGTCAACAGAATGGATGTTGACATTATTCTATTGCTGTTCTGTGTAATATTCTTCTTTTTAATGTTCAGAATCTGTTGTAAAGTGAAAAATAGATTTCAAACATGAACTCATTCTAGTGTATACAAAAATAACAAAAATACAAATTATTATTCTTAACCAAAATTCCAAAAATGACATAAAAACACACTGATTCTTACATGGGTTGTTTTTGACCCACTTTTGTAGGGTCCAGTCACTGGCAACTTCACACAGCCCAGCCACTGGATTCTTGACAGTCATGGGCACTCACACATTATTAGTAGATGCTGGTTGTTTAGTTAGGGAGCTCCATATCACCTACTTTTCCTCTACAGATTGATCATGCTCTTGGCTTTTTTTTTATTAAGTATTAGGTTCTCAGATCTCATATTTCAACTCATGTTTGTGAGAAAGAGTTATTACTGCATAGACTGGTTGTAAATGGTGCCACCAGTGTGTTTCCAGTGAAAATATCCCTGATGTTAATGTACAAAATGTTGGAAGCCATCAATTATACACTGTTTAATCCTCATTAAGGCCGTGGGAGGCTGGAGTCTATCTCAGCTGACTGAGGGTGAAGGCAGGAGACACCTGGACAGGTCACCAGTCTACCACAGGGCTACACAGAGAGACAAACAATCACACTCACATTCACATCTACAGACAATTAGAATCACCAATTAACCTCAGCATGTTTTTGGGAGGAAGTTGAAGTACTCAGAGAAAACCTACACATGTACAGGGAGAACATGTAAATTCCATGGAGAAAGATCCCAGGAAGGTCGGGACACAAACCGGGGATCTTCTAGCTGCAAGGCGAAAGTGAAAACACCAAGCTACTGTGCAATCCAAAAAGGTTGAATGCCCCTTTAAATTCAAACAATGAAATATGTTGTAAATTGGGCATAACATGTAAAAAGCAGCAGTGGAACTAAGGAATGTATTGGCGATGTTTACGGCTGCTCATTTAGAAATATTGAGGGGCTTTTATTCATTTTAGCTCTGATAGAAATTTAAACCCAGCATGACTCACTTTGAGATCAGATCATTTGAAATCCCCAGCTGATGTAGACACGCCCTCCAGCATTTCTCAGTGACTGCAGTTAGCTGACACTCACAGTCAGCAGCGTATGTGAGACCTGTGATCACCTTTTATTGACAGAGATGCAGAAACACTAACGACAGCCTGGAAAAGAGAGGAGCAGCACAAGATATGGAATGTTGATCAAATATGCATCTGACACACTGAAATAACAGGCACGGCCTACTTACTTCTGCACATTAATTTTCATGAGCTACTTGCTCCGAATACTGGAGCTCTGGATTCAAAACTACTGAGCTGATAAGTTTAAATTATTGATACAACATACTGTACATGAGCAGAGAATCAGGCTGCTGAAACTGACACGATGATAACAGTTATGTTATTTTAGTAGGGAAGAAATGCAGGGAGTTAATCACAAAGTTAGGCACTATGAATTTTTCAATCAAACCAAATCATTTGGTTGGTTTGCTTGTTGATGCTAATTTCCAGCATTGGTCGAGGTGTCTGTATGCATTAGGATTGTCAGGAGGAGTCTTGGCAAATGCTGAGTATTCTTGAGAAGGAAATGGATGAGGGAAAAAAGCTAATACAGCTAATGAAACACTGTGTTTACTGTAACTGAGGTCTGGGGAGAACTCTCTCTGTGTACTGCCAAAGCTTCGGCACCATGTGACCTCAGCTTGGGTTACAGACGGACCATAAGGCTGTTAAAGTTTGATGGATACATTGTTTGACTGGCCACCGTCTCGGCACAGCAGCATGATGTAGGCTAATATGTGGTGTCTCAGTCCTCTGAGAGCCAATATTTATAGTAAGCAGTTCTTCCTTCCATTAATGAGACTGCCGTAGGAGTGCTGTGGGTGCTGAGGAAACGGGGTCGCTGAGTGTCTTCAATACAGGGAGGTGACGATAACGAGCTGCTGCTGTTGATCCCAATAGTTATTACACATGTGAAAGAAAGGGAAAAAAAACATGCTGAATAAGCTTCTTGTCTCGTGCCTGTGGAAGCCCATTTAGGCCAAAAAGTAAGAGGAAAAGTTAGTCGTGGTTTAAATTACACATATATCCACAAAATCCAACTGATATACATGTATACGTGACTTTACATTAGGGCTGCACGATATAGGAAGGAGCTGATATTGCAATATTTAGTTGTGCTGCAGTGTATGTCCAATTTTTATCAGATGACTTGAATGATTCTATTTAGAAAGAATAAAACATTTTAGAATGATTGTGACATCAGGAGTGCATCTGCATAGAAAGTATAGAATAATTTTAAAGACATCTGAAACTATTTTTTTGCTTTAAATGGCATTTTGGGCTGAGTCTAACTGTGCACACATCATACAAAGCTTTGTAATGCTTATATAAAATGTCCATTTCGGTGTTTCTCTCCTGTTCATTGCTCATTTTGCACATGTGGAGCCTACAGTTTAACAAACTCTGTGTCATGCGGTGTCACGTAAATAAAGTTAAAAACCCTTAACCCTTTGATGCGCAACATGGGTTAAAAGTGACCCAAATCCAATGGAAAATGGGTATCTCCTGAAGTGTAAATTATATTAGACAGACTGCTGTTGTCCTTTGGTGACTAAAAATGAGAACTGTATGAGTTTCTTGTTGCTGCTATTTTTTAAATCAAGCATTAATAATAGTTGTAACATGATTTATTTCAATTAATTCTCATTACTCCACACTGCTGATGCAGAATCAATATATTGTGCAGGCCAAGTTCACATTTGTTTGGACACTCAAAGAAGGACAGCACAAACCAATAAGGAGTTTTATGAATGTATTTGATTTTGGATGTTGGAATATTTTGTAAACTTTCAATTTAATTGTGAAGCCTGAGATAGGGGCTGCACAGTGGTTAGCACCATCACCTTGCAGCAAAAAGATCTGGGTTCAAGTCCTGGCCTGAGCCTGCGATCTTTCTGCATGGCGTTTGCATGTTCTCCCTGTGCATGCGTGGGTTTTCTCCGGGTTCTCTGGTTTCTCCCCACAGTCCAAAAACATCCATCCATCCATTCTCTATACACCGCTTTATCCTCACTAGAGTCGTGGGGGGTGTTGGAGCCTATCCCAGCTGACTTGGGCGAAGACAGGGGACACCCTGGACAGGTCGCCAGTCTACATACACAGACAAACAATCACACTCACATTCACACCTACGGGCAATTTAGAGTTATCAATTAACCTCAGCATATTTTTGGACTGTGGGAGGAAGCCAGAGTGCCCGGAGAAAACCCACGCATGCACAGGGAGAACATGCAAACTCCATGCAGAAAGATCCCAGGCCAGGATTAGAACCAGGGATCTTCTTGCTGCAAGGCGAAAGTGCTAACCACTACTATGCTGTGCAGCCCGGTCCAAAAACATGCTGAAGTTAACTGATAATCCTAAATTGTCCGTAGTCGTGAATGTGAGTGTGATTGTTGGTCTCTATGTGTGGCCCTGTAATAGACTGTTACCTGTCCAGGGTGTCCTCTGCCTTCGCCCTAAGTCAGCTGGGATAGACTCAAGCCCCTCCCCACGACCGTAATGAGGATTACACAACTGTTCAAAAGTTTGGGGCCACTCAGACAATTTCATGTTTTCCATGAAAACTCACACTAACATAATTGCACAAGGGTTTTCTAATCATCAATGAGGTTTTCAACACCATTAGCTAACACAATGTAGCATTAGAACACAGGAGTGATGGTTGCTGGAAATGTTCCTCTGTACCCCTGTGGAGATATTCCATTAAAAATCAGCCGTTTCCAGCTAGAATAGTCATTTACCACATTAACAATATCTAGACTAGATTTATCATTCATTTAATATAATCTTCATTGAAAAAAATGCTTTTCTTTCAAAAATAAGGACATGTAAGAGACCCCAAACTTCTGAATGGCAGTGTAAGTGGTGTATAGAGAATGGATGGATGGACCTGGGGGAGAAACTTTAACTTTGAATTGGCAGGCTAAAGCCAGCTTAACTGCAGATGTCAGCAAAAATATCTAAACATGAAAAATAAATGACAAAAAAACAACTGACAAGTAGCTGACTTCAATGGCTTCAAAAGTCACAAATCATGAAGTCTATCCCATCCAGGTGCAATCCTTTATTGTGTGAAGATGAGATCAGTTGTCGTTTGTGCTATTTGCAGTCGGCCATGCAAACGTCCTGTCACCTGTCTGTCAGTGGAGCACTGTCATTAATTATACATCATTCTAAGCCTGAATGCAATTTAGTTTTTGAAATTCTGACTTGTTTTTATTGACAGAAATACAGGTCTTTTTATCACACAGCTTACATGCTTTACAAACCATGAGTCTATCTTCAGCTTCCTAACACAACAGAGGTGAAGTTGGGTTATCAGCTTCACCTCTGAGTAGAGCGAGATTCATGTGAATGTTTTCTCTGCTGAATCCTGATGTGATGAAACATTTACTATCGCTGTGAGTTAAGGAAGAGGATGCTGAGCACTGAATTTTCACTAGTATGAAATTTATCGTCTTTCGATGAGCTGCATCCATGGAGTCCAATGTTCCGAAGCATCAACGGCTGATTAAAAGCGGAGACGCCTCCACAACCTCTATCCTCTATCTATCTCTGTCCCCATTACTACGGCTCAGCAGAAAATTCAGCTGATTCACCTTTGCTGTCACAAACGAAAATTCAGCGTGTGGACCTCTAAGAGAGCCCCGCTGCTTTACCGAAGTCTTCCTGCTCTCCAGAGGACTGAAAGTAAGAGATACAGACCTATTTAGGTTGAGTTCATTTAAGCTGTTTTGCTAAGCTTTGAATAATTTCTATCCTCAAGAGACACCGTCTGGTTGACAAATAGACCCAATTAGCTTCTGTGTTTCCGTGGAGAGCGTCTGTCTTTTCAAGGTCTTTCAAGGTTAATCCTTATTAGGGAGATAAAAGTTACTGAGCTGTCACTTTGTCTTTTTTCTTTGACTTTGACACATCTTTCTCTCTCATATTATCAGCTGTTCTTGCTCTCTTGCTGCTTTGTCTTTTTTGATTACACCTTTCTTAACCCTCCTGTCATCCTGCGGGTCAAATTGACCCGTTTTAAAGTTTTAAAAATGTGGAAAAAAAAAAATTCACAGTGAAAATTTCCACATTTTCAAAATTTTTTTAGGAAATTTTTGAACATTTTTTGGCAGAAAAAAACAAATTTAAAAATATGTTTAAGAACATTCAGAAAAAAAAATCTACCAAAATCCAGTGAATTTCGCTGTCAAATTTGGGGATATTTTACTTCAAAAAATAAAACTTTTGAGGGAAACTTTTCAGGAATTTTCTTTCTGAAGATTTTGCAATTTTTTTATAAATTTGGGGAAATTTTTTCTGAATTTTTGGACTTTTTTCAGACAAGGCAACAACATTTTTTGATAAGGACAACACGAGGGCTAATTGTGTTAGCCACAACTTGAGGAAAAAGGTTTTGCTGAACTTCTACAGTCTGTCTACTGTTACTCCAATGTGTGTTCCACTGCACACGTTCATTAGTGTTTCCTTTTAATAAGTGAAACAGCTATACAGAATATTTGCAAAGAGTGAAAAATATTAACTTATAGTACATACTTGTGCAAAAACTGCTGTACTCAATATTTTTATATGAACAATGGGTCAGTCAACCCACAAAAAAACGATTCTACTCCTACAAGCCCACTGTCGGTCTGCACGGCTCTGTACCACAGATAGACAAAGTTAGTAAATATCTGATGAACATGGTCAAGCATTGAATTAGAATCAGAATCACTTTATTCATCCCCGAAGGGAAATTCAGTTGTCAGGGTTCTTATCTGTTTAATTTTGAAGTGAATAGCCTGACTGCTGATGGAAAGAAAGATTTCCTAAATCTTTCAGTCTTGCAGTGCAGGGATAGGGGCCGTCCACTGATGTTTCGTTGTTCATCGAGGCAGATGTGAAGTGGATGATCCATGTTGGTCAGAATGGCCTCCATCTTGCTCAGTGCCCGTCTCTCCACCTCATCCTCCAATGTGTTCAATCCGATTCCAACCACAGAGCCAGCTTTTTTGATCAGTTTGTTCAGACGCCTTGCATCCTTCTGTTTTATGCTGCCTCCCCAGCAGACTGCAGCATAAAACAGGACACTTGCTACCACAGACTGATAAAACATCTGCAGCATCTTACTGCTGATGTCTAGTGATCAAAGTCTTCTGAGGCAATAAAGTCGGCTCTGGCCCTTTTTGTAGATGAAGTCTACGTTTGTAGACCAGTCCAACTTATTATCAAGGTGGACACCTAAATATTTATATGATGTCACCATCTCGATGTCCACGCCACAAGTGTTCACTGCCTGAAGAGGGGGTTTGGATCTGCGGAAATCTATGATCATTTCCTTTGTCTTTGAGGTGTTGAGTAGCAGGCAGTTTTTGTGACTCCAAGTAGAGCCAGTTCTTTCCTTTAGGATTTGGCTAAGAAGGGGAATGTTGCTCAGAAACCTGATTTGTGAATATTACTTCTGCTTCAACTCAGATGGACGTATAAATAAGAAACTGTTAACAAACAGGTTATCATAAAAGCTGTATAATATGTCACTATTGTAACAAGAAAAGCACTCAGAGAGCACAGTACTCCACCAAGGCTGCTCAGTCGTTAAATAATTTCTGACGGATTAAATCTTTACAAAATTTGTGGCCAGATTCACGGCACTATAGAATGTGGCCATTTAATACAGATGTACCCACAAACAAAATGACCTTACGCTGAGCACAGGCGTGTGTTATGCATGTGTACATTATGTATGGCTACCGAATCATGTGATCTAAATATGTAGCAAGTGGCAGGAATTGATGAGACTCAGAAACACCTCCACAATTTAATTAATTGTTCGCTGTATCATTTCAGATGGATAAGTCCTGATAAGTCCACGGTGGTGGATTTGTAGTAGCATCACAATCATGGGATCATCAGCAGGCAGCTGACATACCATCCACTTCTTGTCATAGTTACAGTGACGCCGTGCTGCTATCTCACAGTGATACAGAAATCCTTAACAAATCCATGGATCCAAACTAAAAGCCGCATCACTGCTAAAATCTAATCACTTGGTCCTTGTGTTATTTGTGACCTTCAATGAACATTTCATCCAAATCTTTTTGAGTAATGTTGCTAACAGACAGATTAACAGACAGACAGATGTTCGCCAATTGTCACATACCTCTGCCGTGTTGCTCGGTTTAGTAATAGCAGTTTGTTGTGCTATCCTCAACTGGTAAAAAAATAATGAATTCAGGTTTGACATGTCTGTCCCATATCACACTTTTGTTCTTGTTGTTTTGTTTGCTTGTCTGTGTGTTTTTGTGAGAAGGTACTCCTTGGCCATAACGCTGTTCTCACATTTAGTAATCCTCCACACACTGCTGCTGTTAAACAGGCTCTTGAGGCTCACTTCTGCATGAATGGTCTCCAGTAACCCAGTATAACAGCTGACAGTGAGGCTGTGGTCACTTTGTGTGTGTCAGAGCTTTAACAGTACATTTTTACTGCTCCTTCACAGTGCTTCCTTACAATGGAATGAGACTGGTTTACTGATTGATAGACTGACTGATCAATACAGATGACTCAGTCAATACTTGGCCAGCCGCTGACACGTTGAGTATGTGACTTTTTGTTGTGCCTGGATACTGAGGGCACGTAAGAGATTGCAAAAGAAAAACTGAGTGAACAAAGCTTGTAGTAATGAAGCTCTCTGTGTCCTGTAGGTGTGAGTTTATCTCTACATGGGTCTGAGCCCCAGCGGCAGAGCTCCCACCGACACAGAGTCCCGCTGCATCCCTCGGCCTCCGGCTACCAGGCAGCGGTCAGACCTCTCGCCTTCCCCTCCTGTAGGAAGGCAGACATCATGGAGGAATCCTCGGCTGAAGCCCCCGACTCTAGCACTCAGGACGATGTGCCTCCACTGGGTGAGACAAACCACCGCCGCCAACTGGGCCTGAAGTCTCTGTAGACTCCTGGTACCTTCATACACAGTTCAGTCATGGACCCACATCATGAGAAGTTGGTCTTGTAGCAGCGCTGGGCAGCTTCCAGTGTGCTTGTACACTGAACCCCTAGTGTCATGTATTTCATCTCAGCAAATTAAGCTGGAAGCATCGCAGAGATTAAAATGAATACTTGTAGATGAGGTAATAAAGGCCTGCTCAAACATCCAGCTTTAATACTGTTGTGCTGGAAGTGGCTGCAGGCGATGTTGGCAGCTATGACTACAGTACATAAATTCATTAAATATTTGAGTTTGCATTACAAATCTCTTTCCCCTACAGTTGATGTTATCCCAACAAACCACACACATATGCAAACTCTCTGTGCAGAAGTTTAGAAAAGGGAATTTTTTGTATCCAGTAGTCAAATAATATCAATTCAGATTGAGAATAAAAAGTAGATTTTGTGAGATGAAACTGCACAGAGTAATTCAAACACAAAGAAACCTTAAATAGCCGAGTAAAAGGATTAACACACAGTTTTTTGTGTGTAAAGGAGCCTTCCTAAAATGTGTTAACATTTTGTTCGAAGCTGCACTAATTAATATTGGTGTCAATAACACATGCAATAATAATCTAACTCAACACTTTTCCTTACTGTCTAAACGTTCTATGGATACCAAACTTTACTGTTTTGCTTTACTCTCATCAGTGGGAACATGCAATTGTTTCAACAACAACAACTACTAGAAAACCACTCAGAGAGCACAGTAGTCCACCAAGGCTGTTCATTCCCCCACATGGCATTGTCAGAAATGCAGCATTTTTTTTAGAAATGCATCATTTGTTTATTAGTTATTGATGATCAGAAATCACGGCACGATAGCATGTGGTCATTTAATATAGATGTACCCACAAACTAAATGACCTTGTCCTGAGCACAGGTGTGTGTTATGCATGTGTATGTTATGTACGGATACCGAATCATGTGACCTAAATATGTAGCGGGTGGCAGGAATTAATGAGACTCAGAAACGCCCCCACAATTTAATCAATTGTTTCTTGTATCATTTCGGATGGATAAGTCCTGATAAGTCCGCAACAGTCGATTTGTAGTAGGATATCATATGATCATCAGCAGGCAGTTGATGTAGTGTTCACTTGTCATGGTTACAGTGACGCTGTGCTGCTATCTGGAAATGAAACAGAAATCTTTAACAAATCCGTGGATCCAGATTATAAGCTGCAACACTGCCAAAATTTATTCACTTGGTCCTTGTCATTTCTGACCTTCCCTGAAAATTTCATCCAAATCTGTGAGTCTGTTTTTGAGTAATGTTGCTAACAGACAGACAGAAAGACAGACAGAGCAACGCCGATCGTCACATAACTCCACTGCATTGCTGGCCAGAGTAATAATAGTCTTTACTTATAGAGCAATATTCAAAATCCAAATTACAAAGTGCTTCATAAGGCAGCAGAATAAAACAGTATGCACTTAAAAAACCATCAGGTTTTAAATCACAGTTTACAAAAATCGAAGTTTAAAACCCCATACAAAGTTGGAAAGGCTCTCAGATAAAAGCATACTATAAGAAGGCACTTAAAAGAGATCACTGACTCAGCTGAAATGATTTCCTCAGGTGGATCGTTCCACAGCCTCGGGGCAGTGAGTGCACACAGTGTGCTCCCTTTTGTTTTCAGGCATCATTAGAACAGACAAAAGACCTCTGCTTGAGAAACTCGTTGCTACATGGGCCATGAAGGGCCTTAAAATTAATTTGTGATATGTGAAAATCTATCCTAAAACATACTTTGAGCTGGTGTAAAGAGGCTGACAAAGGAGTGATGTGATGGTGTCTGTTGGCTCTGGTTAAAAGCCTGATAGCTGAGTTCTGTACAGCCTGGAGTCGATCAATAGCTTTTTGGCTCAGGGAGGTAAAACGGCTGTGGCACTAATCTAAGTGTGATGAAATAAGCACATGAAATAGCCTCTGTGTCTTTAAAACCTACTACAGATCGTATTTTTGAAATATTTCTGGAATGATAAAACCAGGTTTCTCTCAGCTTTGTGGTGTAATGTTCAAAACTTAGATAAATATCAAGAAAAACTCTGAGATTCTTTGCAACAGGCTTGATGTGATCAAAAAAATACAAAACGGCAGATGGCAGGATCTGAATTGGAAGGACAAGAATCTCTATGTGAAACAGCAAATACGAATGTTTAGCAACCGGTTGGGGAAAAACAAAGTCTAGTATTTCATATTTTACTCTTAAGTTTGTAGACTCAAAATGAATCTCAGCCTTGGACTTGGATCCACCAAATACACTACTGTTCAGAAATTTGGGGTCACTTTGAAATGTTCTAATTTTTCTTTTCAATGAAGACAGCATTAAATGAATGATAAATCCAGTCTAGACATTGTTAATGTGGTAAATGACTATTCTAGCTGGAAATGGCTGATTTTTAATAGAATATCTCTATACTGGTAAAGAGGAACATTTCCAGCAACCATCACTCCTGTGCTCTAATGCTACATTGTGTTAGCTAATGGTGTTGAAAGGCTCATTGATGATTAGAAAACCCTTGTGCAGTTATGTTAGCACATAGATGAAAATGTGAGATTTCAAGGAAAACAAGAAATTGCCTGGGTGACCCAACCTTTTCTACAGCAGTGTAGCAAGAAACAGAACTCCAGAAATGTCGACAGTGTTCCGTGTCTGTTCCGTCTTTGCTTACATGGTGACATTTTATTTTATCTCCAGTGTAATTCTGTCCATTCTATCTTCCACCTTTCCTGCAGCTGTGAAGGATGTGAACGTGCTGCTGGAGAGAGAAAGGTCAGAAGGCATAAGCAGCCCTTCCAGAGAAGACGACTCCACCCTGCAGAACCCAGGAACCCACAGCAGCATCCTGGACGACAACACCAAAACGGATTCAGCCCTCCCAGAGGTCAGTGCTCACACTACAGGAGTCTTTTTCAATCCCAGATGAAGATACATGCTTGTTTTAGGCTGAATAATGTGTAGAATCATGCGAGTAAAAGGTTTACACACTGTTATTCTTGACATCCATGAATGAGAAGTAACTGAAGACAAGTGAGATGACTCTTCTGGTCGATGGCCAGTTACTGTTTTTTCCTAACTATGTGTCTGTCTGCACTCAGGGGAAGAGTAAATCCAGCAGCCTTTGCTTCAGCGACGGAAAGAGTCGCATTGACTACATCCTGGTCTACAGAAAGTCCAGTTCTCAATCAGAGAAGAGGGAGATATTTGAGCGGAACATCCGTGCAGAGGGCTTACACATGGAAAAAGAGGTAAAGAACATTTACACCCATCAGGCAAAACATTATGAACACCTGCCTAATAGTGTGTTGGTTTCCTTTCTGCTGCTACAACTCCTCTGATGCTCCTCTCTCAAGATCATCAGTGTTATTGACTTCATCTGTCAGTGGTCAGAATGTTGTGGCTGATCGGTGTATGCATGGGTGACAAGTTCAGTGTAGAGTGTTTCTAATCACCAGAGGAAGTGAAATCAGTTCAGTCAGTAACTTTGTATGAATTTTGGTGCTAAGTAGGAAACATGGTGAATAGTCAAAACTTTGTTGCTGAAAGTAGAATATAGCTTTGATGACAGGATTGATGACGATAGTGAGACTGAATAAAACAACACATTTTCGGGTTATAAAACTAAAACAAAGAGCTAAAAGAAGCTTAAAAATGTACCACAGAGTGACTCTTTCACTTTGACATTGTAGTCTGAGCCATTGACAACATAAAAATACTGACTGAAGCTGCTTTGAAAGTGATTGTTTTGGCTGGCGAGTAGTCTGAAAAAAACAGAAAGCTTTCAGTTTAGAGCAGTGGTGGATGAAATATTTGGATCCTTTACTTAAGTAAAAGTAACAAATACCCTCAACACATCCAACATCCAGTTTGATATTCAGTGATAGTAGATAAATCTTAGGATTCATCACAGGATTATTGGAAGAGGAAAAAAAAAGTTCTGATACACAAATCTGCTTTCCTGGAATCTTTCTTTTTTGCTGAGCTATTGAAACATTTGAACATTTACCAAAATGAAATCATGTGAGAAGTTTAGATGGAAAAATCACTGTTTGGTCAAGCTGGTGACAACTCATTTAAAATAGGAGCCCCGTTTCTTTTTGCTGGAATGTTGAAAACCACTGGTCTAATCTTTAACAATGTCATTTATTTTAAAGGTTGCTAAATTACTCATTGTGTGAAATAATCATCTTCAAGGTAACTAAAGCTGTAAAATAAATGTAGTGAATTAGAAAGTGTAATATTTCCATCTGAAATGTGGTTAAGTGGAAACATAAAGTAGCAAAACATGGATATACTTAAATAAAGTGCCTCAAATTGGCCCTCAAGTGTAATTCTTTAGTACGGTACATGTACTTAGTTATTTTAAACAGCTAAACCAGGACATGTAAGAGACCACTATAGAAATTTACTAAGAGAATTATATTATCGAAGAAGCAACTGCTTAAGCCAGTAATGTCTCAAACTTTCACTTGTTAATCATTCGTTAATATAACATGTTCATCCCCTCTCCCTCAGTAGATTACCAACAGTGCAGGCCTCCTTCAGCTGGTCGGGATTAAATGTATCGCTCAAGGGCACCTCTTCAGGCCAGTTCAGTGGGGTTTCTTACTTTACGGCCAAATTCCAAAGCAAATGTAGTAAAATTCTTCCAAAAAAAACCCCAACAACTGACGACTGCAAAAAAAGGAGAAGTTTGATGGGCTCCTGTACTGACACAGTTTGCTTTGCTGAGATTTCTTTAGCCAGCCTGTATTCACCTTATGCTGCAGGAGCAAAATCAATACAGGTTTGCGTGAAGGGCCTATTTAATGCTCCCTCCTGTAATGCATGTAATCGCAATGGCCAGACTGCTGAATCTTAAAACGCTCCAAGCCTTTGTGCTGCCTCTGACAGCTGAGTGCTGTTGTGACGTTCGCTGGTGAGCTCCCACTATGGAGCCAAAACAAATGTGCTGATAGCAATTTTCTCCGCCGCTGCTTCTTATTTAGCATTTCAAGTGTCACTTGAAAGAGTGGAAAATGTGGATGTTGTGATCTGTGTTAACTGCAGTGCTATTTGCTGATGCTGAAGCGTCAAGGTTATCATAATCTCGAACATGCCGGGGAGACAATGGACGTTGCCTCCTTTAACCTTCAGCCCACTTGTGTGTGTTTCTTGCGTGGAGTCGTTTAGTTATTTTTAGAGTCACTTTCCTGTTAGCGATTATTCATGCATCCTTAGACAGCCTCCTACTCTGTCAGGCTGGGCTAACAGGTGAGGAAAAGAGCAGGTACCAGGCAGCAGACTGATGGTGAGCAGCCTGCACTGACATATTTTGCTGCTCTGAATGTATTGCCATGTGTTTGTCTTCTTTACAGGCCTCTTTAACAAACAGTGACGTGATCTTCCTGAAGCTTCATGCACCGTGGGATGTTCTCTGTCGCTACGCAGAGCTCATGAACATTCGCATGCCTTTTAGGTGAGACTGAATTGCTTAAAGTGAAAATAAATAAAGGTCCTCTGTGGAGATTTGATGTTGCAACAATTTCTGATCATCAGTAACTAATGAACAAATGCTGCATTTATCAGAAAAAATGCTGCATTTCTGACAATTCCATATGAGGGATGAACAGCCTTGGCCGAGTGCTGTGCTCTCTGAGTGCTTTTCTACATCATTTTTATTTATGTCTGAAGATTTAAATATGTACAGGGTGTCCCCAAAAAGTATACACACAGTGCACAGTGGAATAGTGCTTATCACTTTCACCTTGCAGCAAGAAGATCCCCGGTTCAAATCCCGGGGTGGGCCTGGAATCTTTCTGCATTGAGTTTGCATGTTCTCCCTGTGCATGCGTGGGTTTTCTCCTGGCACTCCGGCTTCCTCCCACAGTCCAAAAATATGCTGAGGTTAATTGATAACTCTAAATTGCCCGTAGGTGTGAATGTGAGTGTGATTGTCTGTCTGTATATGTAGCCCTGTGACAGACTGGCGACCTGTCCAGGGTGTCCCCTGCCTTTGCCCGAGTCAGCTGGGATAGGCTCCAGCACCCCCCGTGACCCTAATGAGGATAAAGTGGTGTATATAGAATGGATGGGTGTTTATTATAATTTGTTTAATTTTCAACATGTAAAAGAATTTACAAACATCATTCTATTGTTTTCTCACCGCCTGTTCTCAAACTGATGTCCGTTCTGGTCCAGACAGTGCCGACAGCACGAAGCGATGGAATAGCACACTTCATGAAACAATTCCCTTGGTATTTGTGTGCATTCACGTTCAATGGTTGCTCTCAATTCAGTGACTGTTGCAGGTCTCATTGCGTAGACTTTGTCTTTTAGGCAAACCCATGAAAAGGTAGCAAACTAACTAACCTATCCCAAAAAAGCAGATTTGTTGATGAAAGCCCCCAGAAAAGCAGCTTTCCAAAAAAAAGACACTCCAAATTCAAAATTAAAACATTTAAATAATTTTTTTTTTCTCCAAGCTCTAAACAACTGGTCATGGGCTGGAAATTATTTAGAATTATAAATTCTACAAATTTACAATTTGCAATTAATGTCTTGTCTGTAATTTTTACTCTTTGCAAAGTTGTGTGGTGGGCCGAAATGAATCATCTGGCCATATGTTTCACACCCCTGCTAAAAAATAATCGGAGTAGATGAGTCGAGCTGGTGACGTTTTCAAGTACGATGGTGTTCTCATTGCACACTAACGATGTGTTCTCCCGTTCTCAGGAGTCTGTACGTCCAAATCTGAACTGCCAGTGCAGTTTGCGCACCGGGAAAACCGGCCGATGTTAAAACAGTAGTTAGGCTAATTAGTGGTGCGCCCAACTATTGGAGAAACACTGCTATAGTAGGTGTAGAATGTGTCTAAAAATGCAGTTTCTTCCTAACAAAGAACATTCTCACACCTCGTCTTTATGAATATTTAAAAATTTTACATAGTTGTTTCATGTTTGCTACCTAGCAGGCTTTCTCTTTGCAGCCTTTGTGAGTACATTGATATGTTCTTTTGCACATTAACACTAGTTCAGTGGAGCTGGCAGGAATTATGTCACCGGTATGATCAAAACAGCTTCATATTTTATTATCTGTTATTATAAGTATCCATGATGTAAACAACACTATCAGCAGAGCTACTACCTTTCATAATTAAGCGATATCATCCTGTTCTGAGGTTCTTACTCTGCATACTTTCTGTGTTCCAGGAGGAAAATCTTTTACCTGCACCGACGGCACAAGTTCATGAGCAGGTGAGTGTTCAGCCTAAGAAATACCATCTAAACTGATCAAGTAAAACTCTAAACAAGGCTTTAACGGAAACCTGTCTTTCAGGATGGAGAAACGCATCAACAAATTCCGAGGCTGGCTTCCCCGCAAGCCCATGAAGCTGAACGACACGCTGCCAGACCTGGAGGAGAACGAGAGCTTTACTGCCCCCTTCAGTCGATCGAGAATCCATCAGTGAGTTTTTACTTAACTGCACTTCTAGCGCTCAGTCCTGGGAGACGGTTTGAACTTAATCTTACTTTCCTGGCTGGTACGCTTTCCATTTCCTCTATTGCCTCTTGAAATTCTGTCTGCTGCCTCCCGCATGCAAATTGGCACAAATACAGATAAAACTGCACATGCACAAAAGACGTGTCGTTCACAGCCGACAGATTTGGAATAACCGGTTCGTTTCACTGCAGTTTCATCATCCACAACAAAGACACATTTTTCAACAACGCAACCAGAAGTCGAATCATCCACCACATCCTCCAGAGGGTCAAATATGAAGAGGGGAAAAATAAGATGGGTGAGTTTTTCTCTGGGTTTTCTAAAAAAAGGTTGGAAATAGTCCGAATGGAAGGTAAATTGAAGTTAACTGGGGAAGGAGTATAAAATATAGAGAGCATGAGTGAAATTCAATGTGTGCGCACTATGAACAGTTGTCATAGTCAGATTTAGTTCAGTGCAGCAGGTTTGCATCCTCAGTGAGTGTGTATAAAGTCTTGCAGGCTTCTAGTTTTAAAAATGAAGAAGAAAAACAATATTCATATGATGACACAGGATGTAAGCAATGTTTTTCATTCTAGTTCCAGAGAAAACAACTGGAGAAACCAAGTTGTAATTTCTTTTTTTCTATTTCAAAAAATATTTTTGTTCCATTGCACTGCCATTGCTCCTTACAATCAATAAATAACGCTGCTGTCCAATTATTGACAATGTTGAACATGGGATTTGCTCACGTTTATGACAGGAAATATGGGAACAGAGAGTAGAGTAATAACATGCAGCACATGGGACTCCAAACAGGTACAAGTTTCTCTGGATGTTTGTAACTATTAAGCCTAATTCTAAACATTGTTGCAGAATTTCTGTAGTATTGTTCATTCCCTGTCCCTCCCTTCAGCAACAAGCTAAGAGTACTACAAAATTCAAAAAGTAAAGAGCTTTGTAGTGCCTTTGTCCTGTATTTTTCATCTTTAATAAAATTTGTTCTTCACATTCCTTCAGGGCTCTGTGTTTAGCCCGGCTCACTGGTTTTCCTATCTACAATTCTACAATTTCATTTGGCAGATGCTTTTATCCAAAGTGACGCCCATCTGAGAGTAGATAGAACACAAGCAAGGATTTAGTGGAGAAAACAACCTGAATAAGAACTATAGAACAAGTTCAAGTGTGATAATCGGACTGTGGTGTCTAGGGGCAGCACAGATGTAATAGGGCTTTTTTTGATTGGGAGTCTGTCAAGTGCAAAAGTGTTCAGTGAAGAGCTGCTTTTTAGTCTTCAGTCTGTATCTAATGTTACCCAGAGTGACCAGATGTGGACTTCAGGTATAAGCGTGCTATTTCCACAAGAAAAGAAGTAGAAAACCTTCCTCTCTGCTATCTGTGTGCTGCTGTTTTCAAAATCCTATTTGCTATGGGAAACAACCACAACCTCCAACCAGCAACTTACAAGCTGAAAATGGAACGCTTTGAAGAAAATCTGAGTCGTGGCCTGCTTGGCTCTTTAGATGAATTATCCATTTTTACCGCTAATCTCCCTGCTTGCACATGTTCCACCAGAGCTATTCCCCCATCACTGCATCTTGGCCTTAACACCTACCATGATGAATATGATTGGTTTAAAGATATTGAAACAAGCCAGCTTTATTCCCCCTCTAGCAGAATGATAAAGAGATGCAGCCAGGCAGTTGACACAGTGCTGTGAAGAGGAACACAATTGTATGACGTGTCCTCGACTGTAATAATTCAAACTACACTGCAGGTCACGTGACTGCTGCAGTTTATCTTTGTGCACTGAATGTACCTGTGATAGTAGCCACCAATAAGAGAATGTTTCATTATGTTCTACGGTTAATTGAATTCATAATTTGTTCAGTTTAGAGGCTGCACAGTGCCTCAGTGGTTAGCATCGTCGCTTTGTCGCTAAAGATCACCGGTTCGCCTGGGATCATTCTGCATGGAGTTTGTGTGTTCTCCCTGTGAATGCGTGGTTTTCTCTGGCTTCCTCCCACAGTCCAAAAATTAATTGGTAATTCTAAATTGTCTGTAGGTGTGATTGTTTGTCTCTGTATGTAGTCCAGGTGTCTCCTGCTTTCACCCTAAGTCAGCTGAGAGAGGCTCCAGCCCCCCATGACCCTAATAAGGATTAAACAGTGTATAGATGATGGATAGATGGTATCGTTTATCCTTGTTCACATCAAGAGAAAGAGAGAGATTGCACTAGAAAAATACTGCCCTTCACCTACTGTTCTATTAGCCTACATTGGGCTTCCTATGTAGTGTTCATGTAGCCTCCACTTTCTCCTTTAAAAACATGCAATGCAGCAGGGTATTTTTTTCTATCAGAATGTGTCTGAGACACATTCGGATATATCTTAGACACTGAACCTACAGTGAAAGGTGTCAGTAATGCTGCTGGTAGATGTCAGTATGACTGTCATTAGATCCATACACTGTCTATTTTTGCTGAGAACTGCACACATCACGCTGAAATAACAGGGAACGTGCTGCATCCCCAGAGTTTTGAGTCAAAAGTGACAGCTCTTTTATCTCCTTCACTGCTTGACTTAAAGCATCGGGCATCTGTTGCTCTTCTTTCACGGTTCTCTCTCTTCCATTGCAGGGCTTAATCGTCTTTTGAGCAATAACTCGTATGAGGCAGCTTTCCCTCTTCACGAGGTAATTTGGCTGATCTGCTTAAAGCCCTTCACTCATTCAATTTACCACCTGTGTTGAAGTCATCGCTGCTCGCTGTGACATGCACAGTGTGCCGGTGATTCCATGTGCAGATATTACACCAATATGCTGCAGAATATTAATCTGAGTGCACATCTCAACAGGGGAGCTACCACAGCAAGAACTCCATCAGAACACATGGAGCAGAGAACCACCGTCACCTGCTGTATGAGTGCTGGGCCTGGTGGGGGGTCTGGTACAAATACCAACCTCTGGACCTCATCAGGTACACACAATTACACTGTAAATCACATTCAAATCCAAACTTCACTATAGTCAGTAGTGGAAAATGTGTCACTATCTTCATTTGAATGTTTTTATTATGATGGCACAAAGAATTCAAAGAATTAGCTGATTTTGATTAGAGCAATGTTACACATACAGCTATAACTCTGCTGTTTTACCAGGTTGAGTGGTTTTCAACTGAAAATGACTACTAACACATTCCTCTCATTTTCTGCTCTTGTTTCAGGAGGTATTTCGGGGAGAAGATCGGTCTCTACTTCGCCTGGCTCGGCTGGTACACAGGAATGCTGTTTCCTGCAGCTCTGGTCGGCCTGCTGGTATTTCTGTACGGTGTTTTCACTCTGGAGCACTGCCAGGTCAGGTAAACACACCTCTGCTGTTTTTTTTATGAAAATACGTGTCCCTAGAGCTGGTAGTTGTATTCTGAATTTCTGTGGAATAGCAAGCCATACCTGCCTCTCTCTGCTGTTTGTTATTGCTGCACAAATGCTCAGTAGGTAATCAGCTTAGTTAGTGAAAAAGTCAAGTACAGTGCCTTGTGAAAGTATTCGGCTCCCTTGAACTTTTAAACCTTTCGCCACATTTCAGGCTTCAAACATAAAGATATAAAATTTTAATTTTTTGTCAAGAATCAACAACAATTGGGACACAATCGTGAAGTGGAACGAAATTTATTGGATATTTTAAACTTTAACAGATAAAAACCTGAAAAGTGGGGCGTGCAATATTATTCGGCCCCCTTGCATTAATACTTTGTAGCGCCACCTTTTGCTGCAATTACAGCTGCAAGTCGCTTGGGGTATGTCTCTATCAGTTTTGCACATCGAGAGACTGAAATTCTTGCCCATTCTTCAGCTCAGTGAGGTTGGATGGAGAGCGTTTGTGAACAGCAGTCTTCAGCTCTGCCCACAGATTCTGGATTGGATTCAGGTCTGGACTTTGACTTGGCCATTCTAACACCTGGATACGTTTATTTGTGAACCATTCCATTGTAGATTTGGCTTTATGTTTTGGATCATTGTCCTGTTGGAAGATAAATCTCCGTCCCAGTCTCAGGTCTTTTGCGGACTCCAACAGGTTTTCTTCCAGAATGGTCCTGTATTTGGCTCCATTCATCTTCCCATCAATTTTAACCATCTTCCCTGTCCCTGCTGAAGAAAAGCAGGCCCAAACCATGAGGCTGCCACCACCATGTTTGACAGTGGGGATGGTGTGTTCAGGGTGATGAGCTGTGTTGCTTTTACGCCAAACATATCGTTTTGCATTGTGGCCAAAAAGTTCCATTTTGGTTTCATCTGACCAGAGCACCTTCTTCCACATGTTTGGTGTGTCTCCCAGGTGGCTTGTGGCAAACTTTAAACGAGACTTTTTATGGATATCTTTGAGAAATGGCTTTCTTCTTGCCACTCTTCCATAAAGGCCAGATTTGTGCAGTGTACGACTGATTGTTGTCCTATGGACAGACTCTCCCACCTCAGCTGTAGATCTCTGCAGTTCATCCAGAGGGATCATGGGCCTCTTGGCTGCATCTCTGATCAGTCTTCTCCTTGTTGGAGGTAAAAGTTTAGAGGGACGGCCAGGTCTTGGTAGATTTGCAGTGGTCTGATACTCCTTCCATTTCAATATGATTGCTTGCACAGTGCTCCTTGAGATGTTTAAAGCTTGGGAAATCTTTTTGTATCCAAATCCGGCTTTAAACTTCTCCACAACAGTATCTGGGACCTGCCTGGTGTGTTCCTTGGTCTTCATGATGCTCTCTGCACTTTAAACAGAACCCTGAGACTATCACAGAGCAGGTGCATTTATACGGAGACTTGATTACACACAGGTGGATTCTATTAATCATCATCAGTCATTTAGGACAACATTGGATCATTCCGAGATCCTCACTGAACTTCTGGAGTGAGTTTGCTGCACTGAAGGTAAAGGGGCCGAATAATATTGCATGCCCCACTTTTCAGTTTTTTATTTGTTAAAAAAGTATAAAATATCCAATAAATTTCGTTCCACTTCACAATTGTGTCCCAATTGTTGTTGATTCTTGACAAAAAAATTAAATTTTATATCTTTATGTTTGAAGCCTGAAATGTGGCGAAAGGTTGAAAAGTTCAAGGGGGCCGAATACTTTCGCAAGGCACTGTACCTTTTCCAGATAAGGCAAACAAGGGGAACTTCCTTCTTCTAATTTGGTGCTATTTGATGCGGCTTAACTGAAACAAATTAAACAAGAAAAGCACTCAGAGAGTACTCCGCAAAGGCTGCTCAGTTGTTGTATGATTTATGACAGGTGTAATCTTTAAAAAATCTGTAATCAGCAGCGGTGGATTTGTACTAGGATTACAATCATGTGATCGTCAGGCAGCTTGTCATAGTTACAGTGACGCCATGCTGCTATTTCTCAATGATATAGAAATCTTTAACAAATCCGTGGATACAGACTATCAGCCACATCACTTCCAAAATCTAATCACTTGGTCCTTGTGTCATTTCTGACCTTCCCTGAAAGTTTCATCCAGATCTGTTAGTCTGTTTTTGACTAATGTTGCTAACAGACAGACAGGCAGACAGACAAACCAATATCATCACATAACTCCACTGCGTTCCCTGGCTTAGTAACTAAAGTTATCTAAACTAACTAAACCATCTCTGGTTGAAATGAATCCCAATTAGTATTAAATCTGCTTTGTAATTGCTTCACATGAGAGTCTGGATGTTTTTTACTAACAAATGGCGCAGTTGTGTAAATATCTGCATTGGTTTGTATGTCTGTCTGTCTGTCTGTTAGCAACATGACTCAAAAACGAAGGGATTTGGATGAAATTTTCAGGGAAGGTCGATTAGATTTTGGCAGTGATGCAGCTTATAGTCTGAATCCATGGATTTTTTAAAGATTTCTGTATCATTGTGAGATAGCGGCACAGCGTCACTGTAACCATGACAACAAGTGAACACTACATCAGCTGCTTGCTGTCGATCACATGATTATGATCCTGCTACAAATCCACCACTGAGGACTTATCAGGACTTATCCATCGGAAATGATAAAAGCAATAAATGATTAAATTGAGTCCCATCAATTCCCGCCACCCGCTACATATTTAGGTCACGTGAATCGATATCTGTATATAACATACACATACATAACACACTCAGCACAAGGTCATTTTTTATTAAAGATTTCATCCTTCAAAAATGATACAACGACTGAGCAGCCTTGGCAGAGTACTGTACAGATGTTGTTGTACTTGCTTGAAATTTTTCAGAAAGCTCCAGGTTGCATTAGTGTGGGTTTTACTGTGTTGCTCAAACGTACTTCCAGGAGACTTTAATACCAGCTTTACTGGAATCAGACGGGCTATTATGCATTGATTTTCATTGTTTTCTATGCTGCACCCTACTCAGGAGCTGCTGTATTGATTTGAATGACTCTGCGTAATGACAGTAAAGATCTCCCCTGTTCTAATCTAGATGTTGTTTGTTGTTCTCCAGCAAAGAAATCTGCCAGGCCACTGACATCATCATGTGCCCCATCTGTGATCAGTACTGCCCCTACCTGAGACTGTCTGACAGCTGCATCTACGCCAAGGTACTGTCACCAGACGAGAGGACACAGTGTTCCCAGCAGCTGCTCTACACTTAGACACTCAGACAAGATGTGTTCATGTGCCAACCAAGTGTATCAGTGTGCAACTTCAGATTGGTGTTTGACAGCCAATGTTACACATTTTCTGTGAAGGAAATGTAGATACACTCTTTATCTTTATTTTGTCTATGTTTGGCATCAAGTTAAGAATATCCTGTTTTCATTTTAAGGTCACTCATCTCTTCGACAATGGGGCAACTGTTTTCTTTGCTGTGTTCATGGCAGTTTGGGGTGAGTCTGGACAGTCTGTTTCTGTTCTGACTTTACACATGGTTTATTTTCTGGAAACACTTGTCCTTACAAATGTATTAATTGAAACCAGCATTGAAAGATTTGTAACAAAAACATACATAAAATGCAAAAGTTAAAAGGCTTCTGACCCAATAGCTCATAGCACTCAGTAACTACAATGTTCAAATGGTGTCACCTGACTATCTGGTGACTGTAAGTGCAACATTTACTCTCCTTTTAGCTCTGATTTGGTCTCCACCAAGTCCTAATGAAAATACCTAAAAACTGAGCAAATAAATGCTTCATGTTCCATGAGCTTGTCACGGACTGGGCTGGGGGACCAGAGCAGAGAACCACACTACCAGGGCTGGCTGAGTGCAAATGGTTTATTGTGTGGGGTGAAGATGGTGGCTAGGTGGGGGAAACCCAGGGCGTAGGAGCGGGAAGCTCTGGACAGGAGTGGGGGATCCAGGCAGGAGGGGGGGTCCAGGCGGGAGTGGGGGGGCTCCAGGCGGGAGTGGGGGGGCTCCAGGCGGGAGTGGGGGGGCTCCAGGCGGGAGTGGGGGGCTCCAGGCGGGAGTGGGGGGGCTCCAGGCGGGAGTGGGGGGGCTCCAGGCAGGAGTGGGGGTTCCCGGGCAGCCGAACTGAACAAAAGCAGGAGGAAAAAACAATGTCAAAAAACACGGCAGAACTCAAAATAGAAAATGCTGAAGGCGGCTAGAGACCAAACCGAACTGCATGGTTTCTTGTTCAATACTCTGGCCGGGAGTGGAAAGCTGAGCCAGTCTTTATTGCAGTGGTGAGTCGTTAATGAGATGGTTGTCAGCTGCCCGGGAGACGTGGAGAGAGTTGATTGCCTGAGTGGAGTCAGCTGGAGAAGCTAGACTCCACTCAGGCACCGAGCTGCAGGGGAAAGACAGGACAGGGGAGCAGATGAAAATAGACAGGCCAGACAGGACAGGGGAGCAGATGAAAATAGACAGGCCAGGCAGGGCAGAGGAACAGATGAGACAGGCGGGGCAGAGGAGCGGATGAGGGACAGGCAGGGCAGAGGAGCGGATGAGGGACAGGCAGGGCAGAGGAGCGGATGAGGGAAGAGAAGAGCATATGGGAAAAGGGATATTTGGGGATGTCAGGTGGGAAGGATGGGGGTGAGGAGGGAGCCCTGACAGCACCCCCCCCTCAATGGGCGCCTCCTGGCGCCCTACGGAACCAGCCGGGGCGAGAACCCACGGCCACCAAGGGCAGCCAGGAGCCCCACAGGAAAAACTAGAAGGGCCCACAGGGGGAAACTTGAAGGGCCCACAGGGGGAAACTTGAAGGGCCCACAGGGGGAAACTTGAAGGGCCCACAGGGGGAAACTTGAAGGGCCCACAGGGGGAAACTTGAAGGGCCCACAGGGGGAAACTTGAAGGGCCCACAGGGGGAAACTTGAAGGGCCCACAGGGGGAAACTTGAAGGGCCCACAGGGGGAAACTTGAAGGGCCCACAGGGGGAAACTGGAAGGGCCCACAGGGGGAAACTGGAAGGGCCCACAGGGGGAAACTGGAAGGGCCCACAGGGGGAAACTGGACTGGGGCCGGACTGGGACTGGGCAGGACTGAACTGAGGGCCGGACTGGGACTGGGCAGGACTGAACTGAGGGCCGGACTGGGACTGGGCAGGACTGAACTGAGGGCCGGACTGGGACTGGGCAGGACTGAACTGAGGGCCGGACTGGACTGGGCGAAGGGAAGGGCCGGACTGGACTGGGCGAAGGGAAGGGCCGGACTGGACTGGGCGAAGGGAAGGGCCGGACTGGACTGGGCGAAGGGAAGGGCCGGACTGGACTGGGCGAAGGGAAGGGCCGGACTGGACTGGGCGAAGGGAAGGGCCGGACAGAACTAGCAGGGCAGTAGCTCTGGGGGTCGGCCCGAAGGCTCAACTGGCCGAGGATGGATAGGGCGGAGGGTCCGTTCCGGTGGGCGGCCCGGGGGTCCGGCTGGCCGTGGATGGGCAGGACGGAGTGTCCGTTCCGGTGGGCGGCCCGGTCGAGGCTTGGCAAGCCAGAGGGTCCGTTCCGGTGGGCGGCCCGGGGGTCGGGCTGGCCGTGGATGGGCAGGACGGAGTGTCCGTTCCGGTGGGCGGACCGTAGGTCGGACTAACTGGGGATGAGTGGGCCGGAGGGTCCGTTCCGGTGGGCGGAGGATCCGTTCCGGCGGACGGACCGTGGGCCGGACTGGCCAGGGATGGGCAGGACGGAGAGTCCGTTCCGGTGGGCGGCCTGGGGGTCGGACTGGACGTGGATGAGCAGGGCAGAGAGTCCGTTCCGGTGGGCGGCCCGGTCGAGGCTGGGCAAGCCGGAGGGTCCGTTTCGGGGGACGGCCCGAAGGCGGGACAGGTCGAGGCCGGACCGGCCTAAGGATCCACTTCGTGGACCGGACTGGTCGAGGCAGGGCAAGCCGGAGGACCCGTTCTGGGGGACGGCCTGAAGGCGGGACAGGCCGAGACCGGACCGGGCGGAGGGCCCGCTTCGGAGGGAGGCCTGGAGGCGGGGCCGGCCGAAGCTGGACTCGCCGGAGGGTCCTCCTCTGAGGACGGCCTGGGGCCCAGACAGACATGCGGGGCCGCTCCGGCGGACGGCCCGGGGACTGGGCAGGTAGGGACCGGACAGACAGGCGGGGCCGCACCGGCGGACGGCCCGGGGACTGGGCAGGTAGGGGCCGGACAGACAGGCGGGGCCGCTCCGGCGGACGGCCCGGGGGCCGGACGGGCAGAGGGGCCGCTCCGGCGGACGGCCCGGAGGCCGGACAGGGCAGAGGGGCCGCTCCGGCGGACGGCCCGGAGGCCGGACAGGGCAGAGGGGCCGCTCCGGCGGACGGCCCGGAGGCCGGACAGGGCAGAGGGGCCGCTCCGGCGGACGGCTCCGAGGCCGGACAGGGCAGAGGGGCCGCTCCGGGGGCGGAGCCGGGTCCGGTGGGTCCTCCGGGGGCGGAGCCGGGTCCGGTGGGTCCTCCGGGGGCGGAGCCGGGTCCGGTGGGTCCTCCGGGGGCGGAGCCGGGTCCGGTGGGTCCTCCGGGGGCGGAGCCGGGTCCGGTGGGTCCTCCGGGGGCAGGACCGAACACTGGACCAGGGGCCCCTCCGGGGGCGGCGCAGGATCCAGGGACCCCTCCGGGGGCGGCGCAGGATCCAGGGGCCCCTCCGGGGGCGGCGCAGGATCCAGGGGCCCCTCCGGGGGCGGCGCAGGATCCAGGGGCCCCTCCGGGGGCGGCGCAGGATCCAGGGGCCCCTCCGGGGGCGGCGCAGGATCCAGGGGCAGGTCTGGAGGGGAGGCCTTAAGCCTTTCGACGGCTGCCGAAGTCCTGGGGGCCGGAGGCGGTGCGTCGACCACCGCGGGAACTGGAGGCGGTGCGTCGACCACCGCGGGAACTGGAGGCGGTGCGTCGACCACCGCGGGAACTGGAGGCGGTGCGTCGACCACCGCGGGAACTGGAGGCGGTGCGTCGACCACCGCGGGAACTGAAGGCGGGGGGCCACCATGGGGAAGTGAGATGGAGCTGTACAGGAAGTCCAGTATGTGATTGGGTAAGCGGCAAGTTAGCTCGGGCCTCTGGGCTGCTAACCTGCGCGCCAAGACTACAGTGCTCTCCTTCCCAGACTCCTTCCACTCCCTCCAAAGGTCGCTTACAGCATAAAAGAAAATGCTGTTTTCCTTGCAGGAAAAGAAAAAAACATAGCACGAACCTTCATCCTGGGCCGGCACCTGGCTCAGGGGTACCGAGGACTGGATCGGGGTCCGGTTCTGGGGAGCTGGGGTCGGGGTCCGGTTCTGGGGAGCAGAGGTCGGGGTCCGGTTCTGGTTCTGGGGAGCAGAGGTCGGGGTCCGGTTCTGGGGAGCAGAGGTCGGGGTCCGGTTCTGGGGAGCAGAGGTCGGGGTCCGGTTCTGGGGAGCAGAGGTCGGGGTCCGGTTCTGGGGAGCAGAGGTCGGGAAGATGGCTCCCGTGTGGACTGGAGACGGAGGGCTGGAGTCATTCATTGACATGGTGGCTGGGAAAGGACTGACGGTGACCAGACGAGGAGCAGAGCAGAGGGATTCCACCTACGGGGACGGCGAGGGTTGTGAAGGGGAGAGGATGGGTCCAACCCCGGTAGTGGGCTCTCTGGGTCCGTTTGTGGCCAGAGTATTCTGTCACGGACTGGGCTGGGGGACCAGAGCAGAGAACCACACTACCAGGGCTGGCTGAGTGCAAATGGTTTATTGTGTGGGGTGAAGATGGTGGCTAGGTGGGGGAAACCCAGGGCGTAGGAGCGGGAAGCTCTGGACAGGAGTGGGGGATCCAGGCAGGAGTGGGGGTCCAGGCAGGAGTGGGGGGTCCAGGCAGGAGTGGGGGGTCCAGGCAGGAGTGGGGGGTCCAGGCAGGAGTGGGGGGTCCAGGCAGGAGTGGGGGGTCCAGGCAGGAGTGGGGGGTCCAGACAGGAGTGGGGGATCCAGGCAGGAGTGGGGGATCCAGGCAGGAGTGGGGGATCCAGGCAGGAGTGGGGGATCCAGGCAGGAGTGGGGGATCCAGGCAGGAGTGGGGGCTCCAGGCGGGAGTGGAGGCTCCAGGCGGGAGTGGGGGTTCCAGGCGGGAGTGGGGGTTCCAGACGGGAGTGGGGGTTCCAGGCGGGAGTGGGGGTCCAGGCAGGAGTGGGGGTTCCAGGCAGGAGTGGGGGTTCCCGGGCAGCCGAACTGAACAAAAGCAGGAGGAAAAAACAATGTCAAAAAACACGGCAGAACTCAAAATAGAAAATGCTGAAGGCGGCTAGAGACCAAACCGAACTGCATGGTTTCTTGTTCAATACTCTGGCCGGGAGTGGAAAGCTGAGCCAGTCTTTATTGCAGTGGTGAGTCGTTAATGAGATGGTTGTCAGCTGCCCGGGAGACGTGGAGAGAGTTGATTGCCTGAGTGGAGTCAGCTGGAGAAGCTAGACTCCACTCAGGCACCGAGCTGCAGGGGAAAGACAGGACAGGGGAGCAGATGAAAATAGACAGGCCAGACAGGACAGGGGAGCAGATGAAAATAGACAGGCCAGGCAGGGCAGAGGAACAGATGAGACAGGTGGGGCAGAGGAGCGGATGAGGGACAGGCAGGGCAGAGGAGCGGATGAGGGACAGGCAGGGCAGAGGAGCGGATGAGGGAAGAGAAGAGCATATGGG
Source organism: Acanthochromis polyacanthus (assembly GCF_021347895.1). Classification (NCBI taxonomy): domain Eukaryota; kingdom Metazoa; phylum Chordata; class Actinopteri; family Pomacentridae; genus Acanthochromis; species Acanthochromis polyacanthus. Next base: position 62,007,397 of record NC_067113.1, read on the forward strand.
AAAAGGGATATTTGGGGATGTCAGGTGGGAAGGATGGGGGTGAGGAGGGAGCCCTGACAGAGCTGTAAGATACTAAAACACTCCTTCAAACTGAGGTAAACTGCTGAAATTTTCCAGTAATTGACAGCTTTTACATTACACACAATCATTTGAGCCATTGTTTATACAAAATGTTTTATTAGTGCAGCTTTAGCTTAATGAAAAACATTAGAAAAATCATCTCTGATATTCAAACTACTATCACAGTGTTTAAAAATTACACATTTTGTGCACTTCACATAAATATGAGCATGTTTCTATATTCATCACGAAGTGCACTGGCCTTCCCAGAAGTAGATTACCCTTTAAAAATGTAAATGTCATCTGAATCAACGGAGGTATGTGGCAATATTTCTTACAGATTGCATCAAGTAAAAATGACACACGTAGATGATGAGCGGCTGATGTAATATTGCATCACCTGTGATTTTCAGCTACATAAACACGCTCTGTAAGAGCTGCAGTCGTCCCCTGCTTGTGTCAGGATGGTGTCTGGTGAAGTTTCCATTTTGTGTTCTATTTAAAATGATAAACTGAAGCAACTTGAGGCCTTCCGATAACATGTTGGACATACAGTACTGTTCAAAAGTAATGGAATATCTCCATAGGGGTACAGAGGAACATTTCCAGCAACCATCACTCCTGTGTTCTAATGCTACATTGTGTTAGCTAATGGTGTTGAAAGGCTCATTGATGATTAGAAAACCCTTGTGTGGTTATGTTAGCACATGAATAAAAGTGTGAATTTTCATGGAAAACGTGAAATTGTCTGGGTGACCCCAACCTTTTGAACAGTATTGTATATTTTGTTCATATCTCTATTTGTGATGATTGCCTTCAGTGTAACATAGTGAAAAAATGTGAAATGGTCACTTGGTGCACTTTGTTGAAGCACCTTGAACGCTCAGTGTCATTTGCATTCTGTAAAGGCCCCGTTGTGGTGTTGGGTGTAGTGTGTGTAGGAGTAGCACCTCTGTATTTTTGTCAGCCGCACATAATGTTTAACAGAATGTGGACATGGTACTTTGGTTTCCCACCACTGCACAATTCTCACTTATGGCTCCAAGAAGCTGGTAGTGCATACTAACGGCCACACCACGGGACCTCGCCTCGACTGGCGTGCAAAACTAAGTGAGGGGATCGGACATCTCTGGACTGAGATGTTTGTCATAAGGGAAAGTCACCCTTCAAGTGCATGAAGACTGGAGTGGCTGAAGAAGCGGATGAACCAAAGAGTGAGATGGTCAACGGTTTGGATGGCACAACAGCAAGATGGGTAACACATCCAGGGCACACTCCTGACAGTCATGGACTAGTGGCCAGTTACCTCAGAAAGGATTGGGGCCCTACTGAGTATGATCCCATTGTTAGATATGGTAGATGCTTCATAATAGGAATGGTGATGGTATAGGAGATATCACTGGGCCCCCTGCGGTGAACTCTTCTTCAAGTGACACGGAAGAAACACCTACCCTTATGAATAGAACTTCTGATAATGACGATTCTAGCTTAAATCCAACAGGAAAGTTCGACTCCGATAACAGAAGTTTGGAAATGAGGAAAAAATTGCTTAAAATAGGAACATGGAATGTAAGAACCTTATTCAAAGCAGCTAAAATGCACAACCTTACTAAAGAAATGGATTCGATGAAATTAGATATTCTTGGAGTATGTGAAACCAGATGGACTGAAAGTGGAAAGCTCACAGATAAAGATAAAAGCATGGTATATTCAGGTGGACAGAAACATCAGTATGGAGTAGGTATACTCATGAAGAAAGAAATTGCAAATGCCATGATAGGATTCTGGCCTGTATCAGAAAGACTGATAATGGTAAAATTGAATGGGAAACCATTCGATGTAAATATTATTCAGATCTATGCAACAACACAAGACCATACAGAAAATGAAACTGAAGAGTTCTATGACAACTTACAAAAACTCATGGAATATACAAAATCAGCAGAAGTTAATATTATAATGGGTGACCTAAATGCCAAAGTAGGAAAAGGTGCAGAACACCCAGTTGAAGGAAACTATGGTCTTGGCACAAGAAATGATAGAGGTTCAAAGCTAATTAAATTCTGCAAAGGAAACAACCTATTAATCATGAACACAATGTTCAAACATCATCCAAAGAACATACACACATGGAAAAGTCCAGGATATGTGTACCGTAATCAGATAGATTACATCATGATCAATGACAGATTCAGGAATAGTGTAAAAAATGTGAAAACACACCCAGGTGCTGACATTGACTCAGATCATAACCCAGTTGTTATGACTCTGAAGTTAAAATTGAAAACAAGGCAAAAACCAAGAGTCCATGTGCAGTACAACATGAACATGCTGAGAGAAGAAAACATCAGAAAAAAATTCAACTTAAAAGTAAAAAATATGTTCTCCATACTTGCAACTGATAACTGTATACAAACTGACACCCTGGAAGAAAGTTGGCAGAATATGAAAGACAGTTTTATGAATGCCACTAAGAAGGTTCTCCCAAAGAAAGAAAAAAAAAGCAAAACAAAGTTGGATGACAGATGAAATTTTAAATCTCATGGAAGAAAGAAAATCAGTCAAACACAGAGATCCCAAGAAGTATGAAATCTTGAGAAAGAGAATTGACACAGAATGCAAGAATGCAAAAGAGACTTGGTGGAATAACAAATGTGAAGATATAGAGTTACTACAGGCCAGGAATCAACATCAAGAAATGAAAGATGAAGATGGTGAAGATCTGCTGGTGGATGAAGTAAAGAAGGCAATAAATGACCTAAAATCAGGCAAGGCAGCAGGACTTGACAACATTAACACTGAGATTTTAAAATCATTGGATGAAGAAAACATTAACCATGTCACTCAATTTTGCAATATGGTATACAATGACTCCATATTCATAAGACTTCCTAAGAAACCAAAGGCCACAGAATGTCCTGATTATCGAACAATAAGTCTTATGAGCCATATGCTGAAAATCATATTGCGAATAATACTAAACAGGAAAAAAAACATCATAGAAAGTGAAATAAATGAAACTCAAAGTGGTTTTGTAAATGGCAAGGGAACAAGAGAAGGCATCTTCAACTTAAGAACTATCATTGAAAGATGCAATGATGTAAACAAAGATGTCTATGCCTGTTTCATAGACTATCAAAAGGCATTTGACAGAGTCAATCATGAAAAGCTAATTGAATGTCTGGTCAACATCAGAATGAGAGGAAGAGATATAGCATTCATCAAGAGTCTATATTGGAATCAAAGAGCTTTCATCAGGATGGAGAATGGTTACTCAAATGAAATAAAAATCAAAAGAGCGGTGAGACAGGGGTGTGTACTGTCTCCCTGTCTCTTTAACTTATACACAGAATTTATTTTCAGAAGTATAGACTATATTGATGGGATCAGCATTGGAGGTCATAACATCAATAATTTGAGGTATGCTGACGATACAGTCCTGCTGGCAGAGAATGAAGAACAACTGAAAGAGATTCTGACAAAAGTAAATGAAGCAGGGAAACAGTTTGGTATGAAAATGAATCCCAAAAAGACAAAATCAATGGTAATATCAAAGACCTGCCCATCACCAAGAATTCATATGTCTATTGATGGAGAACCTATAGATCAGGTGGATACATTCATATACCTAGGACAACAGATAACTGAAGATGGAAAGAATGATCATGACATTATAAGGAGGATCTCAATAGCAAGGGGTGTGTTTAACAAAATGAGAAGCACTCTGACAAATAAAAATCTAGGACTACCAACCAGAAAGAGAATTTTGAAGTGCTATGTATGGTCACCCATGTTATATGGATGTGAAACCTGGACCATTGCAAATAACATCATTAAAAAGAATTATTGCCTTTGAGATGTGGACATATAGAAGAATGCTGAAAATATCCTGGACAGATAAAATCACAAATGAAGAAGTATTAAACAACATAAAAAATAAGAGCACACAATTAGAGCACATATTAAGACTCGGGTACTTTGGTCATCTCATAAGAAAAAATAACATATCAAGAATATTATTGGAGGGACGAATAGATGGAAGAAGGCAAAGAGGACGACCAAGAGCAATGTGGACAGACAATATAAAGAAGTGGACAGAAATGCAGTACAGTGAGGCAGTAAGAACAGCCGAAGATAGAAGTACGTGGAGAACTACCATATCCTCCAACCCTGTAAAGGACGGAACATGAGAGAGAGAGAAAGGCCCTGTTGAAGATTTAGGAGCTTATCAGTATTGAACAAGGTCCCATGGTATAGACGGTGCGCTCAGATAGTCTGTAGTGGGCTCATATTTTTCCGCAACTGCAGACGTGGCAGGGGATGAAGCGCCAGGAGCTTCATTACAGAGCTGGTAGTTGGGCTGACGGTAAATGTCTGGGTGAAAGAGTCGGAGGGCTGAAAAAAATGCAAAAGAAAGGAAAATCAGTGGTGAAAAGGAGTAAAAAGACCTATCATATGCAAACTACTTGACTGAGACAGGTACTGTTCATTTTAACAAATGAGACAGACAGATATTCTTATTTTGAGTGCTATCTAAATATATTCAATTTAAAATATTATGAGTGGATGGAATATGTGACCTATATTTGAACCATTGCATCACAGTTATAATAAGGTTTGCAGGAGACTTTGACATACTCTACCGTTCAAAGGTTTTTGGTCAGCTGTTTCCAGATAGAACAGTCATTTACCACATTAACAATGTCTGCACTGGATTTATTATTCATTTAATGGTATCTTCATTGAAAAAAACTTTTTTTCTTTCAAATATAAGGACATTTCTTAGTGACTCTAAACTTTTAAACTGTAGTGTATATTTTAAATGTTGGCTCTGTAATGCTGGGAGGGTAAATGAACATTCCCTCTGATCATTTAAGGGTTGAAAACAGTCAGTATATATGGAGATATACATTATGGCAGCATTCAGCCTTCTTGTCTGGATGCAGCTCAGCAGCTACATCATATGGTTCTGCGTCCCATTTGTTGATGCATTAGAGTCCAAAACTCAGGAGTAAGTGGTGTTGTTTCAGTCTGTTTCTTCTTGCCTTAAAGGTCCCATCGGGTGTAAATTCATTTTTATTGTGTTTGGTGGTTGTTATACACAGACATCATTTAAAATGTTCTGCCATTGGTGCAAGATTCATTATATTATATTAGCAACTGACTGACTGAAGAGCTAGTGCATTACTTTTGGTTTTTATGGTATGTTACCACAACAACAGACACATGATTTGACTTTTGAACGGTAGCATATATAGAAGACAATAGTGACTTTTATTGTTACTCCCACGTGCAGATCTTGCAATGTCATCAAAAACTTTGTTAATTTATAATCTTTGAGCACCAGCCTGAGACAAAAACTATCATTTCTGTAGCTAAACACTCACCAGTGAGCTTGTTGTCAGCATCTGGGTGTTTGAGAGACTCTCGTACTCTGTTGTCGAATCTCCAACATCTCAGCATGAAGAACAGAACTAAACACAGCTGGAGGACGAAGGTCAGCACGCCCAGCACGATGATGGTGTTGTTCACTGTTGAAGGAGGAAAGGTTAGCAGAGAAACAGAGCTGAAAACAGCACATGAGCTGAATGCATCAACTGAAGGGTTAACATCAAAGATAGAGAAATCACAAATGTGAACATGCTCCATGACTCTTGTACACTAATGAAAGCAGTGCAAGCTCTGTTACGTTTCTGTGTGTTAATAATTCACAGGCTCAGATATAGTCAGACAATGTGTTTATCTCAGTGGAAACGTGATCTGTTTCACATGTGTAAATATTTTATGGTGAATAGCAGCTATAGAGGGACTCGGTAAGCATTAACACAAAGAGGGAAGAACTAAGCTGTATGTGTGGTTTGGAAGTTCAAGGTGTACAGACTGACAGAACAGATTGTGTGTATTGTAAAGGTACAGAACTGGACGTGTTACCAGCTGATGATGATTGAGATGTTGACTCCCAGTAGGTGACGTCTGGCTGAGACCAGCCCAGAGTCAGGTTCTGGTTCTGGAGGAGCCCCATCAGGTAGATCCTTAGCTTCTCCTGATGACTCCCTGTGCAGGACCAGGACAGGCATGTAAGGCTTGATTTTTCAATACCAAAAGAGCGAGTCGTGGTTTACACTACCATTCAAAAGTTTGGAGTCACTTAGAAATGTCCTTATTTTTGAAAGAAAAGCATTTTTTTTAATGAAGATAACATTAAATGAATCAGAAATCCAGTGTACTCCGGGGCCAGATGGCTTTACGACTGACTTCTTTAAAAAATTCTCAGATATTCTTGCACCAACATTGTTGACAGTCTTTACAGAATCTTTGAACGCATCAACGCTTCCACTCTCCATGCGTCAGGCTATTATTACCTTATTACTTAAAAAAGATAGAGCCCCCCTGGAATGCAGCTCCTATCGACCAGTGTCACTCCTAAACACAGATGTTAAAATATTGGCAAAAGTTTTAGCAGGGCGCCTGGAGGGGGTGATTCCAACTATTGTTTCATCCGATCAAACCGGATTTGTAAAAAATCGACAATCCTTTTTTAATATCCGGCGATTATTTAATATTTTATACACTTCCACTCCACCCGGTCAACAAGATGAGGAAATTATAATATCTTTAGATGCTGAAAAAGCTTTTGACCGGGTGGAGTGGAAATTTCTTTTCAAAGTCTTAGAAACATTTCAATTTGGACCGAAGTTCCTATCATGGATAAAACTGCTTTATTCCTCCCCATTGGCAGCCTTGGATGCTTTTTATTCCATATGAAAGAAGATATCTGGCTGCCGAGTTTAGAAAAGAAGGATTTTGAGAGAAAAATAGGTAAACATTGGAACAGATAGAGAAATTTGGGTAAAATTATCATTTTGACGGAATTAATTCTCCCTCCCAGGGAATGGGGCAGTAATTCCCAACGAGCTATATCCTTTCTAAGATTTGATAGTAAGGGTGAATAGTTTGCTTGGTACAGATCTTTATAGCTGCGTGTCACCCAGATGCCTAGATATTTAAATTTTTTAGAATTGAGCTTAAAGGGAATTGAAACAGAAGAATTTGATTCCAGAGATGTCAATGGCATCATCTCACTTTTCTGAAGGTTGATTTTATACCCCGATATCCTTCCAAACTTGCCAAGCAACTCCAACAATGCAGGAATACTAGCTGAAGGATTCGAAAGAAACAAAAGTGCATCATCAGCATAAAGAGAGATTTTATGCTCCGAGCCCGCACGTTTTATTCCCTGTATATTCTGTTTTTGCCGTATGGCTATAGCCAAAGGTTCGATTGCAACCACGAACAAAAGCGGCGAGAGGGGGCATCCCTGCCTTGTACCTCGTTGTATGCAAGGTTAGTGTGATCGACCCATATAAGAAGAAAGAAAAACTGTGAAATGAACCATGAAGAAACTCTCCAAAATTCCGCTAAAAGTTCAATTTACCAACAAAAATGATGCAAAAAACAAATCCTGAAAATCGAAATCAAGTGGTAAAACCTCACAGCAAGCAGCCACCCCCTCTGGACTCACTGCTATTTGATCTTGTCAAACTCAACAAACTAGAAAGCATCAAGTGAGCTAGACAGATGAAAAAAATATGTCTGTTTACTGCTCTTAGATAATGCTGGCATCCCAACAGATCTATGGGCACAAAGGTCTCCACTCTGATTCAAAGCAGGAATGTTGCATTCGCAGTTCGTATCTTAACTTTTCCACCCACAGCATGACAGTACTGTGGGTGGAAAGAGCAGCTTTGTCTGTGCAGCTGTGCACAGCCAGCCACAGACACACTCCTGCACTTCAGTTTGAGGGGAAAAAATAGATTAATTTCTTCAATACAATTAAACACCAAGTCAACCTGTGTATTGTATAGAATCCTAATCATGATAGAGCTTTGTGGATACTTTAATTAAAATGTTAATGAAATCTGTCTGTGTGCAACAGTATCAAAAAAGTGAAGTATTAAATCTAAAAGTTTCTTAGTACGATGTTATCTAAAAGGTAATTTAATCATATCTCCTGGAGTGAGAAGCACAATTCTACCATTAATTAGCTGAGTCACTTACTAATCTTATCTACAAACTAACTTCAACAACCTTTGAGAAAGTTATATAACTGTGATGTCTAACTCAATAGTCCAAAATTAAGCCATAAAACAACTCTGTTATTTTTACAGTTATGCAACCTTGAATTGGCTTTGAATGGCAACACAGCAAGCGTATTTTTATTTAAATGACAAAAACTATAAAAAATGGATAACATTTGTCAAGATAGTGCTATAAAAAAATCTGAGATTGTTCAAATAAAGCGCACAAGGCAGAGCGAATTTAGTATATTTTAGACATTACACAGATAGAGACCAATGTAAAAGACTAAAGCTGTTTTCACAGCTGCACAGACATGTCAGAGTTCAGTTTGAAGTCTGCAAACTCTGCAGAAACATTCCTTTTTACGTATTTATCAAGTTTAAAGAAGAGTTCAATCGAACGTGTATTCATGTACTGACCTTACAGTCTCTGCTTGTTCTCTTGGTACCGCTGTCCAAATGAATTTAGTTTCAACTGCCGCAGACAATCAACTCACATTCCTTCATTAAGGTTCCTCAGAAGTGTGCACCCCTGCTGGTTCCCCGTGGAAAACAGTGCTCTTCGTGTTCAAAACATCTTCCTCTACTGTATGTTCAGCAGGGATGTGGACATGAAAGAGAAAACATGAAGAGTGTTTGAAATCCTGAGCATAGGAATCCTGCAGCAGTTCTCTGTGGAGAGGCAGGTAAACATGCAATAAGTAAGCTACTGTGAGGACTTTGTTCAGCTCTGTCCTCTCTGGGAGTGAGAATGACTGTAATCATTCAAATGCTGGGTCAAAAATCACCTCAGTGTCACTTTGCCCAGTGGTAGTTTCCAAACAGTCCAATTACCTTGACATGAAATCAACACGTGCATAAACACAGACCCAGAGGGATTTGATTATTGCTTTTGTCTTCACGTTCCTCGTAAATTCATAGTTACATGTTAACTTTTGCTACTGTTGGCAGTTTATTCCAGTAGGATGCAACATAACATTTGAGCGAACCTTGAAGCACTTCAGAAGTGCATAATGTGATCTGTGGCAAACTAAATGATGCACAGAGTTGTATCTCCACCTAGATACTAAAAAGAAATGAGGCAGACAGTGTTATCATTCCACGTTACTCAGTGATCTACGATGTGATAGACTTTTCCTGTGTTGCCTGTTGTTGCAATTTATAGTCGCCCTTCAGCTATTTTTGCTCCACCAAGGAACACAGCTGAGTTATGTGACGGTCGGTATACATTTGTCCGTCTGTTTGAATGTCTGTCTGTTAGCAACATTACTCAAAAACAGGCTCATTTGTAATGGAATATCTACATAGGGGTATCAGAAATGATACAAGCAACAACTGATTAAATTGTGGGGATGTTTCCAAATCCCATCAATTCCCACAGCCCATTACATACTTAGGTCACACAATTCAGTATCCGTACATAACATACACATGCATAACACACGCCTGTGCTCAACGCAAGGTCATTTTGTGTGTGGGTACATCTATATTAAATGGCCACGTTCTATAGTGCCGTGATTTCTGCCACAAATTTTTGTCAAGATTTCATCCATGTGAATGATACGGCTCAGCAGCCTTGACAGAGTACTGCTCTCTAAGTGCTTTTCTTGTTATATTTGCAATGGGTATGGAATGCAAAAACATGAACACACAGTTATGACCCACCTCTGCAGCTTTCCCCTGCTCTATGTGTGTTTTAGTGTCTCTCAGCTTATTGTTTTGGTTTTTCCACTCACAACCCGATTGATTGGGTTCACTCTCATGGCTGTCTTTTTTTTTAAATGAGTTACTGTAGACATCAGGTGTTTTTTTTTTGTTTTTTTTTATGTCTTTATAACATGACACATCCAATCACAATCAGCTTTAATGGCCAAGTCCACATACAACATTCAAGGAATTTGGATTCAACTGTTGGTGCCACCCTAGGAATAAGGAAAAAGAATAAAATAACCATAGAAGGAGAAATAAAACAGTAGTAACATTTTTACTATGAACGATATGAAAAGATATACAAACAAAGTAGTCCCAAATGGTAATTGCTACAGTGAGAACACAGTGCAGACAGCAGAGAATACGGTCCTTAGTGCAAAAATATACATTGGTATACTATGTGGAGGAATGGCTCACCTGTTTTAGGGTGATGGCAATAGGGAAGAAGCTGTTCTTGTGTGTGGAGGTTTTAGTGAACATGGCTCTGTCGCACTTGAAAGAGGCGAGGGGAGAGAACAGTTTATGTCCAGTGTGAGTGGGGTGATGTTCCCTGCCCTCTTCCTGTTTCTACTGGAAAACAGGTCCTGGATGGAGGGCAGGGGGGCTCCAATGATATTTTCTGCTCTCCACAGGATCACTTTAGCACCTCCTACTCAGTGTCTTTGTGAAATGCACTGCAAAGCATTCTGGTAATGTCCAGTTGCTCAGTTGCATAAAGTAGACATTTCTGCTATTATGTAAATGAGAAGAATTGAGCGGGATTCTGACACAACACATTCAGAAAATCTTTTAAACTAGAAGTTGTTTAGTTGAAAATAAGGACAGATTCAGCTGCTGAACAGGTAATTTTATGCCTCAGATGTTTTCAGAAACACATTTCGCTGAACAGTTTCCACAGTAAAAGATGCCCGTCTAGGTATGGAAATCTTCCGAGTGAAGTGTTGCCTAATCAGTGCAGCCAGTGTTTGAGTGATCGTATTGGGGTGAATCCTGTGGTGGCTCCTCTTGATGACAATCAAGCATCAAATGCTGGGAAGCAGCACGATGCCTCGTGTAAAAAAAAACACCTCTGTGAACACATACCATAAAAGTCGCATCTACTGTCCAAGGTGAAGCTACTCTATTTATATAATAACATTGAGTCAAATGGCTATGTGTAATGCAAAGAAAGTGTCACTCATAGTGACAAACACACAAAAAAATGTTTATCCTACTTGCAATTTCCCTCCACTATGGTGCTTTTGAGTATCTTTCACCTCATTATTTTGGTTTGACTCCCTTCAACCTCATTGTTTTGGTTTGACTGTCACCGCATCAATCTTAATCTTGGCAAAATTAGTTACAGTTTTAACAAAATACAAACCAAGTAGCAGGATAAGACTTCCTTCAAGGGTTGGTGGAGACCAAAAACTGAGCTAAAAGATAGAAAAAAAATATTGATTTACATTCATCTGGTGATCTGAAACATGAGTCAAAAAACAATGTTTTTCCATGTCTGATGAATATCTAAGTCAGAAACTGCTTTCTGATATGTTAGTTATAATGGCTCCATGATGTAATAATATGCCAGAAACGTGATGATTACAAATTATTACAATACCTTCAAGTGAATAGAAGTGACCAGTTAATTAAATCTGTAACTGCAAACAAGAAAATAAAGAGCAAGAGAGTAAAAATGCGAACTTTAAAGTGTGAAAGTTTCATCAGAAATTTACCAGACAGAATGTTGTTTTTCATTTGAAACCATGTACCTAAAATACCATGATGAGGATTTTTTCAGTTATCACAAATGGTCAAATACAAACTCCCAATGTTATTTTATCCACGCTTTTCAGCAACCGTGTTCCTGGAGTTCTGGAAAAGACGCAGAGCTGTCCTCGCATACGACTGGGACCTCATAGACTGGGAGGAAGAGGAGGTGGAGTACTTCCTGCACGTATTTCTGTACCTCAGGCTAATCTGCTAATAATCACATAAAATGAATGTTAGAAGTGACAAGATAAAGCTCTCTAGAGAGAGCTGTCCGTGAACTTTACCTCAGACATTAAGGCCTTCACAGCAGGTTGCCCTGCTGTGAAGGCCTACTCAAACCTTTTTAAGTCCATATCAGTCTGCAGGTATATATTTAAAAAGGTGGGTTTGATGCATTGAGAGCCTGGACTGAGGAAATCTCTCTCAAATCAATTTATGACTCACAGAAAGTGCACAGTTTTAAATGGTTGTATTTATATCACACACACACACACACACACACACACACACACACACACACACACACACACACACACACACACACACACACACACACACACACACACACACACACACACACACACACACACACACACACACACACACACACACACACACACACACACACACACACACACCAGGAGCAATTAGGGGGTTAGGTGTCTTGCTCAGGGACACCTTGACACACAACAGGTTGAGGATCGAACTGGCAACCTTCCAGTTACAAGACGGCCACTCTACCCACTGAGCCATGCCGCCCCCGGCTTTTAACACATGAAAGCTCAAACAAACTCAAACCCTACACAGTTGTCGCAATGTGATTCTGTTGTGTCAGTCATTTTTGTGGGTTTATTATGTTCTTGCCCATCTTGTGTCATCAACCTCCAACTCTTGTCTGTCAATCATACTTAGGCTGGTGAATGTGTTCTTTGCAAGGCTGCTCTTTGTGGGTGTGAGAGTGACTCAGAATCTCAGTCTGCTTTGTGCAGAACAGATGACAAGACGGAGAATAAACTGTGATTCTGATATTCGGTCGAAGCTTCTGGACATGAAGGTGGATTACTACAAAATGTAGCTGTGGCTTTGTCGCAAACTGGTGCTTTCAAGAACAAGGGTTGAAAATGCTAACTACTGACAGCAGTGTAGAAAGTGTTCAGTATTGCATGAATTATTTTTCATGATGTCAATGTATAACTGCCAAGTTTCCATCAGTCACCTTTCAGCCAGACTCATGCCCCCTGCTTCTGTACACAAGTGTACTGTGAATAGTTTGCTTTCAGGGCTTTAGCCTTTCAGACAGAAGGTTTTTTTTCTTTTCAAAAGGCTTTCTGTCAGAAAGATTTTCTATTTTAATCCAAAAAAATGATATTTTCCTAAATTTAACCAGACTGTGACTGAACAGTCAAAGTCTAATGAGAAAAAGTTGAAGAATCAATTATTTTTGTGAAAGTCAAAATGAAGTCTGTGCCCTTGTAATGAAGCACATTTGATATGTTAAACACAGCTGTAACTGAGAACGAATTAGGTGCTTTCTTGCTACAAGAGTCAGTCTAGTGCAATTCAAGTGGGACCACAGCTTAGTATATTCCCAAATGGCAGTCCTGATTTTCTGGAGGTGGAGCTGCTCGGAAAGCACAAATAAATAGCAAATTAGGTAACTGGGAAGGAAATACTGCATTTAGCACTATTTATACACACTAAGAAACTAAAAATGTTGTAATTTCTAGTCTATATTTAAAGGTCCTGTGTGAGGAAAATCTATTTCTGTTCTATTTTTTGTATTTTAAACTTAGAGGTGAAAATAAAAACCGTGAAACTATGAAGAGGCTTATGATTGCTATTCTATTCCTCTAGACCATCTTAAATTAGAGGGTCTCTCATCTTTACGAACCAGTATCGAGTTTCTTATCGAGTTTAAAAATTTGTATAGTCCTGCTCCCTCACCACTTCCTGTTTCTGCTAACTCAAAAATGTTGTGAGCAAAGCAAAAAAACAATTATTATTGTGTTGGCTGCAAGAGTGAACACAAGAGTTTTCATGCACCCCCAGTACCTGAGGAACTGATTGTCCAGTAGATTAATTTTACTTTTGAGGGCAATGTCCACACAACAACAGGAAATTCATTGATGTTAGCAGCTAATATGTCTAACATTATCATTAGCTTTGATCATGTGCCCACAGGTTAGAGCTTTGTGGAAAGTGTAATGTTGAGATACATTCAGAGATGATGGAAACTTTAAGACTGATTTGAAACCAACAAACAAGGACTGGATGGGCTACTGTGTTTTCACGCCATTTGTTGTGCTTCAACCTAAACTCCGCCGGTGTTTACGTTGTTGGCTTCTCTGCTGCTCTTTGTGTTCACATGTACTGCATTTTATTACAGGCAAATTACTACAAAAGCAGTTCTCAGTTACTTTTGCTTTAGGTGTCACACAACAGAACCAACACTAGACAATTCCCGCTCGCGGAAATCGGGCCCTCGCGCGTCCCCCATCCGGAGCGGCCGCGGGAGAGGTATATTTCGGCGTTTTCCGGTCCGTCGCAGGCTTTTATTTTGAAATTGTGCTGTGCTTTTATTGTGAAAGGCAGAGACAGGAAGATCTGACCTGGTCAAAATTTGTATTGGAGTTACTGTAAAGGCTGTGTGAAGCTGAGAGGTTTAACTCATTTTCAGGCTGACATGCAGCTCCTGTGGAGGTATTGGGTGTGAGTGTTTCATTACAATAGGTCCCCAATCAAATAGGACAGTGTCTCTGTCTTTGTACATAAGCACAGAAGTATAATGTTACATTTTTGGAAAAAAACACAGATACACATCATGGTAATGTAGTCTGGCCTTACCTGTGAGGAAATCCAACTGTGGTTAGCTGCCAGCGAGCAGCCGAAAGTAGGTGTGGCACATCGATGAGTGTGTGTGTGCGACCACGCCTGAGTCCCAGTCGTGCGCGGTGATAGATAGCGTTTAGCTGCAGCTCCTATGTGTGTGTATTGCACTGAGTGGACACAATGGTGTGTATTGGGCGGTTGCTATGACCCAGCATAGCAACGTTGCCTGTCACAGACGGCAGTGTAGTGCTTCTCAGCGGCAGCGGCGGACGTCGCGTTGTGGCGCTAATGATGGGCTAACCGTGAATGCTAGCTCTAAAGTAACTGGCTGGTAAGTGGCAGGATGAGTCACGGAAGAGGTCGTTATGTTTAATTTTTCTGTAGAGTGAAGAATGAATCGCTGTGTGTGAAGAAGCAGGAGGCTTAAATTTGCATTGAGCCTTATGGCGTGCGATTGCGGTTCCCATGTCAATTAAGGGCTGGCGCAAGGGCGTAACTTTGGGTCTTCCATGGCGGGGGTTAAACTCTGTGCCTGTTTATTGGTATTTATTGAATCGTTTACCTTTGTAAAAGGAGTCGTGGTAATTTGGCATGTCTGTATTAGAAATACATTGGTGATTTACTTGAAGTTGTTGCAGCTGTGTACTTATGTATTTATGCAACAATGACCAATTAATTCCTATTGTGTTTAAGTACTAGCTAGCAAGACCGTAGCAGCTTCCACTTAATTGATTTTGGGTTTATGTCAACTATCTATGAAAACAAAAATCAAGAACTTTAAAGATTAATCAATTGCATCACTGTACTGACACAACTAAAGTACAAACAGAAAATGTCTTATGTACAATTCATGGCAACACTCAATACATCACACAATACAGGGTGGCACACTGGAGTGCAGCTTGCACCTCTATTCTGGCGTGGAGCATGTATAGAGAAAGCTAACACAGTACAAGGGCTAAGGTATGTTACCTGGTCATTTGTGCCTCCTGTGCTGCCTTTCCCTGTGCTCTCTCTCCCTCTCTTTGGTCACTTGATGATCCTCCATCACCTGGACTTCCTCTGTCCCCTCCTCCTCCTCTCTCTTGCTCAACTGTTGCACCTCCTCTGTCACCTCCTGTCTCTCTCCTCATCTGCGACTGCTTCTCCCTCTCTGGTCACCTGCCTCTCTTTCATGGCCTGTTCGGCAATCATATTCTTGAACCTGGTATTTAAAAAAATACTTAGTTAATGCCCGGTTAAAAATGACCAGTAAGGTCAAAGAACAATTTGAGGAAATAAATACATTCAGGTATTTCCCAAATTTTGTCAAGATTCACGAGATGAAGTACTTCTCTTTGCCTCCTCTGTCAGCCACCCTGCTGCAGCAGCAGGACGGACATGGAGGAGCGTCTGTTGTCACCATGGTTACCGCTTCAGGCCGACGCAGACATTCCTGTTCCTTCAGGATTTAGAAATGCCTGGAAAAATGTAGCTTCTGTGTATGCTATTGCATTGTTTGATCAGTAAAATAGCTTCACGACTGAAAAGATATTTGATGTGGAAAATAGCAACGTTACGTCCTCCGAGAAATGTAGTTTAACTACGCCGCCATCCATCACTGTGTATTGGAGCAAAGTCAGCAAACAGCCCTTTAAGTTACAATTCAGTGAAAACTGACATTGGTCCTACACAGTACATCCCCGACACTCTCTGGCTGTACCTCACAGGACAAGCTCAAACCAACTCCAGTCACAAATCATCAGCTAACTTAACAAGACAGGTCGGCTATTTTACCTCTTTTTGGTCAAGATATTTCCTTTTTTTTAGTTGTTGGTGTCGACCAACAATGAAGAATTGTTGTTTGTCCTTTTCGCGCTCTTTTCATTTCTTCACGGCTCTGCTGTCCCCATCCATGCCAAATATACAGGGTCAGGGAAAAGTGAACGTTACGTAGAGGAGGCGCCGCGGGTTGGGAGATACCAAGTATTCGGTGGGGGTGTGGGGAGTTACATTAAGATGATTAAACTTGCTACTGTTTTGTTGGCAAATGATATTAATAATAAAAATCAACAAGATAATTAATGCTTTTATTACATTGGAAAAATGTAATTATATTGTGGGGGTTACATTAGCTGAACGTGATTTTTGCGGGGGTCATGACCCCCGTATCCCCGGTGCAAATTACGCCCTTGGGCTGGCGCGTGACGTAACAATGTGCCAGGTGAATAATGTCGGACTCATATGAATATAGAGATTGTTTACTATAGTCTGTGAAAGGATCATCCGTGTAGTATGTACCGTTTGGCCAGGATGGCGATTTAACCCAAAAAAAATACGACTGATTTCGTCCCTCTGCACACTCTAGGACATGGGTCGGGAACCTTTTTAGCTGAGAGAGCCATGAGCACCACATATTTTTAAATGTAATTCCGTGAGAGCCATACAATATGTTTCAAACTAAAAATACAAGTAAATGTGTGTATTTTATGTAATTTCAACACTTTTAAAGTACAAGTCACTGAATTCTTTTTAATAACATTGTTATGCTGTTGATAATCAATGATGAGTATTTCTTACCATTAATGCGACTTCTGGTGCTGCATGGTTTTGCTGATGGCTTTGTAGTCTGGTTGATACATGGTGAGGTTAAGCTTCATGCAGGCGTTGAGACTTCCATCTGTTAAACGTGATCGTAGGTTGGTCTTAATGTTCTTTAGATGTGAGAAAGCCTGCTCACATGCATACGTAGAGCCAAACATTGTCAGTACAGCAATACTCACACGCTGCAGTGTGTGGTATGTGACGGGAAGCGCGTTCCAAGTTTTGACAATCAGCTGGTCTGCGGGTTGAAGTTTTTTCATTTCTGCCCACTTGTGTTGGCTCGCCAACTCTGCTTGCTGTCGTGCAAGTCTTTCCAAATCTTCATTCAGTGACTTGAACTTATTCACCCACATATCTGAGGCCTTCAGGTCAGCAGCTTGTAGCTCAAAATCTCTGACGGAGACACCGGGGATGGAACTCAGGTCAGCGCTGTCCACTGCACACTCGTGTGGATGGGTGATGAACTTAAAAAGACGAGTGCGCTCGTGAAATTCTCCAAAGCGCGCTTTGAATGACTGCAGGAGATTAGATGTGAAGCCTGCTAGCTGCTTAAGATCAAGATGTTGAGAAGGGTCACTTGCTGTGCATGCATCTTTAAACTCTCCCAGTTTTTCAAAGTGTCGTAAACGACCTGTTTTAATGTCGGCGATGAAGAGTTCTAGCTTGTTTTCAAATGCAAACACTGCTTGTTGCAGGGATAAGATTGTATTTCCAACGCCTTGCATTTTCACATTGAGCTGGTTTAGATGTTCAGTCATGTCCACGAGATAGTAGAACTTCAGGAGCCACTCAGTGTCAGCTAACTCGGGATGCTCGACATTTTTCATTTCAAGAAAAGTCCGGATTTCACTCAAACAAGCCGCAAAACGGCTGAGCACCTTCCCCCTTGACAACCAACGCACGTTGCTGTGCAGAAGCAGACCAGGATAATTATTCCCAACTTCATCCAGCAGTGTTTTAAACTGGCGATCATTTAAAGCTCGGGCAACAATAAAGTTGACCACCCGAACGACCAGCGGCATCACCTCACCCAGCTGCTCACCACACATCTGAGTACAAAGCATCTCCTGATGTAGAATGCATTGAAAACTTAGGATGCGTCTCTTTTCATGTTCACGAAGAAGCGCTACGAATCCTCTGTTTTTCCCCACCATGCACGGAGCACCATCAATGCATACCGAAACAAGTTTATCCATCGGTAGATTTTTTTCTTTAGCGAACTCAGTGAAGGACTGGAATAAATCCTCCCCTCTTGTTGTCCCTTTCATAGGCAAAACAGCAAGACTTTCCTCATGTAGTGTGTCACCGACAACATACCTTGCCATCACGCTGTACTGGGATAAATTGCTTACGTCTGTTGACTCATCTAAAGCGAGAGAAAAAAACGGTGCCGCATTTATGTCCTTCACTTGCATTGCCTCAATTTGATTTGACATCATGATGGTACGATCGTGAACAGTTCTTGCTGACAGAGGCATGTCTTTTATCCCTTTAATTATCTTGTCTTTATCGGAAAAGTCGTCAAAAAGTTCATTGGCAACATCAAGCATGAATGCTTTGGCATACTCCCCATCTGTGAATGGCTTTCCGTTTCTCACAATCGCTAAAGCACCAGCAAAGCTAGCTGAATTCCAGTCACCTTGTTGGGTCCAAACACGGAGTTGCTGCTGACTAGCTTGCACTCTTGATAGTAGCTCTTGACATGCTGTCTTCCTGCTGTCCCCCGCAGGATATTTTGATGCAAATGTAGTATGGCGTCTGTCCAAGTGCCGCTTTATATTTGATCGTTTCATAGATGCAATTTTATCATTGCATAGTAGACACACTGCAGAACCTGCTCTCTCCATAAAGGCAAATTCCTCTGTCCATTCCTGCTGAAAAGTACGATACTCCTCGTCCTTTTTTCTTTTAGCCATCTTCTCAAAAGGGTTTCTGAAATTAGATAGCTGACAACACGATTAAAACGAAGGAAGTTTACTTCCTGATCTCACAACAAGCCGTTGTGCGGACCCTTTTGCATATGCGCACATCGGCCGCTATTTTCGACAGCAAAATACGGCAACCCCACTTGAACAGTGTCTGCCTCATCTGCGTTGCCTATCTACCTACCTTTGTACGTCGCTTTGGATAAAAGCGTCTGCTAAATGAAATTGTAACATTGTAACCGGCTTTCTAGTCGCCGATTCACGCATACGCAAAGGAGTCTAACGAAACATTTTTTTATAATTAAAAATTTGTCTGCGAGCCAGATACAGCCATCATAAGAGCCACATCTGGCTCGCGAGCCATAGGTTCCCGACCCCTGCTCTAGGACCAGAGGAGCACACACTCTAAGAGGGTTTTTTTTTGCTCAACCCAGGGGTTTTTGAAGGCTTCTCTATGAAAAACCATAAATCCCACCGTCACAATATATACATGCCTGAAAAGAAGAGACTTGGGGTTTTTTTTAAGACTAAAATGAAGTCTGTAGGTGAAAGTATGGCGAAGCAGTAGCGTTGTGTAAACAGGTGACTTTTAAGTCTGAGTGATTGAGTCTCCCCATTCATTGTGTATGTGAAAATCAATGCAGTTTTTTGCTCATAACTCTGCCAAATATGAATGAATGTCTTAGAAAGGTCATAGCCATCAATTCCCGATAAAACAGCTCGAGCTGATGTCTAATTTGTGTGTGATTTTTGAAAGCCCTAGGAGGAGTAGCGAGCCAAAGTTTTAGGCGGAAGAAGAATTGGGAGAGCAATAGTGGCTCGGGGCATGTCCATGCCTTAGCCCCTAATTAAATACTGACTGAAGCCTAGCTCGCTAACACTACATGTTAACCAGCAGTCACTTTCATTTAAAAGCTAAACATGAGTTAAAAGCAACTGGGAAGTCGGTGATAATCGTATGAAAAATGGTCCCTCAGAGAGATGGTTAGAAGTGATAGAAGCTGCTGTGTAGTCAGCTGTTTTGAACTGCACTGCAGAGAGAGTCTTCTTCCTGAAGAGGGCGTGGATAGCAGTAAATCAGTTGGATTTGAAGCTCAAGACACTGCAATAAGGGTGACACAGAAATACACAGAGAATACAGAAATGTTAAAATGAATCATGTGTGTTGTATCTTGAGCTGAAAAATTGAAAGACATATTCCATCAGACTTATACTTATATATTTGAATTATATTTTCAGAGGTTTTAGGAAGCTCAAATCAAGACAATGTGCTTAAATTTGAAAGGTAAATTTTAGCTACTACTAGTTAATATTAGAATTATGAGAGTTACAAAACACAAGAATCTATTTTAGATGTACATATTTACCACTGATCTGACATTTTTAACAGGAAAATAAAGCACAAATTAGTTTAATTTTATTTATGTATTTAATTATGTGTTTTCTGATCAATGGTATTTGACAAATTAAATGACAAATGTCTACGTTTTGTGGTTGATGCTAACAATCCAATACTTGAAGCAGGCAAGAGGTGGTTCAAACATGAGTCCTTTTAGCCTTTCTATTTCCACTATAGGATCCAGATCATATCCATAAATGACAACAATGAAGGGAAATGAGGGGATTGTTGTGATGATGTTTGGTGTGTTAGCCTATCTGTTGTTCATGGTAATGTTGGAGAGCAGAAGACTGCTGTTGTCAAGTTCAACCCCGAAAGAAGGTCTACAGGAGCAGCTCCTGCAGTCAGCACATGCATGTTTTACATTTCTTTCACATTTTGCACGAGTCCAGGTTTGTCATTTTCTTTGTCCTTGCTTGCAGGAATGTCAGATAACCCTCTGAAGCCCTTCACATTATTTGTTGGATTTTGCTTTGTTGTTTGTCTTTCAGGATGAAATACGTCCCCAGTTTGAGGCCAAATACTCCAAGAAGGAGAGGATGAACCCCATATCTGGCAAGCCTGAGCCCTACCAGGCCTTCACTGACAAATACAGTCGTCTGATTGTATCAACATCTGGAATATTCTTCATGGTGAGTTTCTGGGGTTAAAAAAAAAGTTAATAACAGGTGCACCACCCTCACTTTTGTATTTAAACTGCCACAGTGTTATCACCACATTTCCTCTGTGTGTATTTAAATTTTCTTCATCAAATTAATTTTCTTAATGCTCAGTTATGTGACTTATTTTCACATTAGTTACTTTTTTTGCATAGAAGCTAGTTACCAAATGAATAAACAAGAAAAGCACCCAGAGAACGCGGCACTCCGCCAAGGCTGGTCTTTCCCCCATATGGCATTGACAGAAATGCAGCATTTGTTTATTAGTTATTGATGATCAGAAATCACAGCAACATAGAATGTGTCCATTTAATATAGATGTACCCACAAACAAAATGGCCTTGCGCTGAGCACAGGCACGTGTTATGCATGTGTACTTTATGTACCAATACCGAATCACGTGACCTAAATATGTAGCAGGCGGTGGGAATTGATGGGACTCAGAAACACCCCCACAATTGAATCAATTGTTCCTTGTACCATTTCCAATGGATAAGTCCTGATAAGTTTGCAGCGGTGGATTTGTAGTAGGATCATGTACGCTGATTATCACATAACTCCACTGCGTTCCTTGGCAGAGTAACAAACCCCTTAGTAAACATGTCCTTAATACAGTACCTTTTTATTTGACTTCTCTGTGTGTAAGGTGCCCTGCACCTGATAACTTAGTTTTTGTTGTACGAGTGCAGTTGTTCATGTGAATCGTGATATTTTTTTCCTGTCACTATAATATTAGATACTGGTGGTGATTGCCGCTGTGTTTGGTATCGTCATCTACCGTGTGATCACCGTCAGCACCTTCGCCGCCTTCGGCTGGGCTCTCATCAGGAACAACTCTCAGGTGGCGACCACGGGGACAGCAGTGTGTATCAACTTCTGCATCATCATGCTGCTCAACGTGGTGAGTTTCTGCTGTCCGTCAGCAGCAAAGAGGCAGAGATACAGCAGTGCAAAGAACAGACAGGTTAAAATTCATTCCAGGGTGTATTTATATGACTCAACAAAAGGCAAAGAACAACTTACTAAAAATCTGTGTATACTCAGCCAAAATTCAGAGAATGTCAAATAATGCCATGACAAGTCAATTTATGTTTCCCCTTTTTGCAGCTCTATGAAAAGGTTGCTCTCCTACTCACAAATTTAGGTAAGTTAGGTGTATCATCCTATAAATGATGTGGTGATCACTGGAAAGTACATCCTTAACCCTCATGTCGTCCTGCGGGTCAAAACTGACCCGTTTCAAAGTTTGATAATCTGGAAAAAAATGTATTTTCACAGTGACACTTCTGATGTCCACATTTCCAACATTTTTGGGAAACCTTTGAACATTTTTTGGTGGAAATAAAGAAATGTTGCAAATTTCACTGGATTTTGGTTGATTTTTTTGTGAATGTTCTTAAAGAAAATATTAGAAGTTTTTCTGATATATATGTAATCACTTGGGATATTTTTAGGATTTTTTGTGAAGATTTTTACAATTTTTTTACAAATATGTACAAGAATTTTCTTGCCAAATTTTGGGGATTTTTTTAAAAACATAACTTTTAAGGGAATTTTTTAAGAAATTATTGGAATTTTCACCCTTAATATTTTGCAAATTTTCAGAAACTTGGGGAAATTTTTTGCTGAATTTTTGGATTTTTTCAGATAAGGAAACAATATTTTTTGGTGCCTGTAAATAAGGACAACAGGAGGGTTAAATCTAATTAAAATTATGTGTATGCATTTGTGGAATAATTGGCAGGATAATGTGGAGATTTGGATTGCATTTGTTTCTCCTGATTTGTTTTTTTCTCTCGGTGCCATCACAGAGCAGCCAAGAACAGAGTCCGAGTGGGAGAACAGCTTCACCCTCAAGATGTTCCTTTTTCAGTTTGTCAACCTTAACAGTTCAACTTTCTACATCGCCTTCTTTCTGGGAAGGTGAGAAAGACACACACAACCGACAAACACAGTGTAGCATGATTCACCAGTACCATAACCATCATAACAGCTAAGTAGCCTCCAATCAACAAAATATCAACCTAGAAAAGATACAGAAACACAAAAACCCAACAAACACAACACAACAAATAGAAAAAATACAACAGATGATCTTAAGCACTGATAGATATGCTATGAAAGCTGGTCAAGGATGTAGAAACTGACTGGAGCCTCAGACTGAAAGTTTAAACAGCTCCTCTGTGTGGGTTTGTGGCTTCAGGTGCCGTATTGTATTAAAAGTCTGAACTATTATCAACCCAGCAACTATTATACCTTTCACTGCGAAGATAATTGCAAGATCCAGATCTCATTCATGTAAGAAAAGATCGTATAATAATGAGAAAACTATCTCATAATGAGGAAATAATCTACAATAGACTGATGAGGGAGGAACATAGAATTCAGTATCAGAGTAATAGCTGTCAGTAGCCTCCATGATGACAAAATACTTCCCACTATTCACTACTGCAACTCATAATTATTGCAATAAATCTCCCCTGTCCTCTCAAGTATACCTGTGACTGATAACCACCATAGCCTTTGCGAGATCTTGTAATTCTGCAATAAAAAATCTTAACTGCGAGATTGAGCCTTTATTATTTTTTCTTTTGTGAATACAGTGTGCTTCCATAACTCAGTGGTAATGTGATGATAGTTTTGTTTTGATGGGCATACTGTACTTTTGCCAAGATAGTGTTATTGAGAAGCTATGCTTTGAGAGAAACGATACAACCTTGACGCTGCAGATTGGAGCCAAGTGTGCTATAAAGTGATCCCCTTCTACTTTAAAATGGCTCATATATAGCTCTGCACCGCCTTTCTTCCTTTAGAACGTACAGATCTGTGAAGTCACTGCCTCTTTATTCACACATCCTTCTCCATTCACTGCAGCTTGAGCACATCAGCTCTCCTTTGACTCTGCGCAAACAATGTAGAACTTACTCTATGAAGAAGAACAATGACACAGAAAGTCCCATCCTGCAAATTGACAGGATTTGATCCTTTGGTTTATTACAAATGGAATCCCAAAAGTCTCAATCTGTCATCAGTAAACTGCAGCTTCAACGTTGAGATGTCCAGCCATGGCGACAATTGAACTTACAATGTGTCTTCCACCATAGAAATAAGCACCATATGGACATATTAACACAATGAAAATAAAGAAGAATCACCCACTCACATTTTTTGGTGCAGCAGAGATGTAGGTGTGCGTGTCTACTGAGGGACAGATGGATACTCATACACATCACCAGAAGTATTTACTCTCTCTTCATAGAGCTTCCTAAAAGATTTAAAGCGGTCACAGGTCTTCAAATGCCAGAAAACTCACCTTTTATTATGAAGACTTTAAAATTCATAGCTGATTTTTATGACGTCATGCTCAGAAACTTTTGCAAATTTCAGATTTGCTTTAAGAGGTTTTTGTTCCATCGGATTATTTGTGAAGCAGTAACTCCTGGCGTGTTTTTTCCTTGGTTGACAGATTCACAGGCCGGCCTGGTGCATACCTGCGCCTCATCAATCGCTGGAAACTGGAAGAAGTGAGTAATGACTTTGCTCGCTCCCACTGGGGAATAACAGCAAAGCATTATGGATGCAAGTATTTAAAAACTGGACATTAAGCTATTACTGCATGGCCAACCAGCAGGCATTTAACCCCCATCAGCAGTAAGCAGCACTTATGGGAACATGCGGGGAAAATCACACAATGAACTGGTCCAAGGGGACAAAAGGCCTGAGCCGACGCTTTTAGGTGCTGAGCTAATGTGCTCCCACTTGTGTTCCCATGGCTGCAGAAATGGAAAAATTCTCTGTAGTGTGACATGTACAGCCCCTGTCAGCCTTTTGTAGCCTTACAGAATCATGACAGCACTTGGAGAACTTCCTGCTTTTAAATGCACAAAGCTTCTAAAGGCTGCAGGGAGAAGTCATAACACCTGTATGAATAATGATTATGAGTCGTGAGCATAGAGGCTCCAACATAACCTGGATGCTCTGCATTGAGTGATGCTTACAACACCAGATAGACGAATAAGACTTTCTACAGCAATGCAGAGTTTCCAGTTTTTCCTTCCATTTTAAATATTCCATTGTTAGCAAAGGTAAGAGTTTAATCTGACACTGCTTCTTTCTATTTGTTTTGGCAGTGCCACCCCAGCGGCTGCCTCATTGACCTCTGTATGCAGATGGGGATCATTATGGTGCTAAAACAGACGTGGAACAACTTTATGGAGCTCGGATACCCGTGAGTTCCATTTGTATTTTCTGAGCCTTGAAAATGGAAGAAACATGTTCCACCATCGGTAATGAAAATAGATGGCTTTCTACCGAAGAGACAAATATCAAGGGCAAGGGGGGGTGCATATGTTTACAGGACTAACTAAGTAACTGTTCCTCCTTCTGATCTTTTTGTTTCCACTGAAGCATCGAAATCAACAGGTTTGACAGTGGCATTAAGGGTGCTTTCACACATACGCCTTTTGGTCCGCTTAAAGCGGACTGGAGTCCGCAACACCAGCAAGTACGGTTCGTTTGGGCTGGTGTGAAAGCAGACCAGATGTTTTTGGTGCGGACTAAAGAACCGGACCGAGACCACCTCTCGAAGGTGGTCTCGGTCCGCTTCTATGTGAACTCCAGTTCGGTTCGCTGCTGGTGAGAACACAAACCTGTCTCCATTCGGACCGGCTTGATGGCGCAGCAGACTTTTTGGTCTACGGGAGCTTCGGTAGCAACCTGCACAGGGAATTTTGGGATAACGATAATGTCTTGCAATGCATCTTCTCCGTGCCAAAAACGAGTGTGTAATGTTCTCGTACCGAATGCGAGCTTCATGCTGGAACAACAGCAGTATTTGTGCTTGCTGCATAAAGCAATGATACGAATATATGGCAACAAGAAGGAACAGGAGAACATAGTTCATTGTTTATGAATAAATCTCGATCCATGGAATAAACACAGCCTGTTGTTTTCTTCTGGGATTTTTCCCTCTTCACATGCTGCGCCAATCAGCGTTCACCTACGTCATTATTTTTGTGAACAGCGCCGCCAAACGACTAGAGGGAGATATATAACATTCATCGAAGTTGGTTCAACTGCGAAAACACTGGTGTGAATGCGAACCGAACCAGTTGAAATTAGCAACATTGTAACAACTTTTAGGTCCAAACGAACCACTCTAACGGACTAACAGGTGTGAAAGCACCCTGAGTCACCTAAACAATGACCATCAGGAATTACTAAACACCACTCCAGTTCTCAACATGTCAAGAATACAGCAATGGAGGGTTTGTTATCTAATCTATCTGGCCAAATTTATGTTGCCAATGGTGATGTTAGAGAAGGCTGCTACTGAACAAGGACATTAAGAGGGCTGAAAAAGTTGCACTTGTCCTCTCCGACTTCAATCACCACCAAAACCTGCACAACAGTTTTTCAATACTTGATTCCTTCTTACTTCCTGCTAATCCAAAAGTGAGCAAAAAGATGATGTGCGAGTCAAGTTAGAATGGACCATGCAAACATTTCTGTCCCTTGACCTGCACTCACCTGTCTCTTAAAGGGGCCACACCCTTCATTATGTATAACTTCAAGTGTTAATACAATTTAAAGTGGTAAAATGTATGAAAATTTAACCCCTGTACAGTTGTCACATAAAAGAAAATTAGCTAAAGAGACCAAAACTGTGTTTTGTAGGACGTAACTATGTTTGTGCTGTAAAGTTGAGCATTTTAACCCTTTAAGCTTCAGTCAATTCCAGCCGTTTTCAGTACAAAAAATCGCTAATATTCTATTTTTAAATAAAAAAATGACGAAAAATACAGGGAATATTGGACGCACATCGCGAGGTGCATTTCCTTGAAAACGACCGATTCGTGGATTTTATACCGACTTCAGGACATGTTTTGGACAAAATAGTTTACTGGCTTGTGTTGTCTCGATGTAAAAGGTTGGATTATGGCCGTTTTTTGTGGAATCTTTTCATCTGTGTGTAAAAATGAACCCGGAAATGTGAGTCGCGCTGTGTGCGTTGAAGCCGTGTATAGAGAACGGATGGATGAATATTTGTTTTTGTCGGACAAATGTGTTTTTTTCACCCGCTGTGGTAATCGCATCTGAAAGTGGTTTATACCGGCGGATTCATGAGAATCTAAGCTTTCCATCGGCGTATAGTGTTTGTATAATCGTGTTTGCAGCCGTCGGACATTCTTGAAATTCCTATGCAAATTAGTAGGTGTACCGCCGGCGGTACACCTACGACGCACTGAAGCGTAAAGGGTTAACATGGGGGTCTATGCGGACTGACTTGCTATTTGGAGTCAGCCTCAAGTGGACATTTGAGGAACTGTCGTTTTTTGGTACCTCTACATTAGTTTCACTTTTCAGGCCCAGAGATTGCTCCTTGGTACTTACACAAAAATATAAATGCTGTGGTGTCCATGGCTTTAAATGTGCTGCAGATGCTCTGGTGGAATATCTGCCACATAATTATGTATTAGTGGTGCATCCAAGTCAGAAATGTATCCCTAGAGCGTCTTCTCTATTGAAAACACTGTGGAGTGGTTGAGTAAGTGGATGAATGGACAGTCTAAACACAGATTTTAATAAAATGTTGACACCTGATGGATGGGTTGCTGTCAAATTTGCAAAAGTATACACAAAGCCTCTGCTGGCTTTGTGTATACTTTTCTTGTATGATATGATGATGATAAACCTGCAATTTAGTCAAACACACATCAGTAAGTTCACAAACTGAATGGCAACACATACAATACCATTAGGAAATTCGGGGTCACTCAGACAATTTCATGTTTTCCATGAAAACTCACACTTTTATTCATGTGCTAACATAACTGCACAAGGGTTTTCTAATCATCAGTGAGCCTTTCAACACCATTAGCTAACACAATGTAGCATTAGAGCACAGGAGTGATGGTTGCTGGAAATGTTCCTCTGTACCCCTATGGAGATATTCCATTTTTCTGATTCATTTAATGTTATCTTCATTGAAAAAAAACTGCTTTTCTTTCAAAAATAAGGACATTTCTAACTGACGCCAAACTTTTGAACGGCAGTGTACAATTTAGTAGTGGTCTCCTCTATTTCTGAACAGCTGGATTAGAGACAGACAACCTGGATAACAGTGTTTTGGTGATTTATTCCAGGCTGATCCAGAACTGGTGGACGCGACGAAGGCTGAGGAGAGAACACGGCCAGAACGCCAAGGCCAGCTTCCCCCAGTGGGAGAGGGATTACCACCTGCAGCCAATGAATGCCTACGGACTCTTTGATGAATACCTGGAGATGAGTATGTTCCGCCTGAAACACCACAAGCATTTCTTTGTGTGTTTAATACTGATAAACCCCGCCCACGTTAGCACCACAACCTTTAATATCAATTTTTTATCCTCAGATGTACTCCACAGTTTAATCTTCTATGATAGAATTTTTTTCATTTCATGACCCAGCCGCTCCAATCCATGTTATGCAATTGTGACACTGACTTCAACTGGATTGAGTCTGAGCTGGAAGCTTTTCCACGTGTTCATGGATTTCTAGTTTCTCTCTCTATCTTATCTACCCGTGTAAACTTCTCATTCACATGAGTGACTGACTGGATTAACATTGCAAAACAAATTTAAAGCTGTATTAATCAGTATTTTTCATGGAAACTAGGGGCGAAAAACGTGACACGTGAAAGAGGATGCTTACAGTGACAAACCCTCAGAAAAATCAGCAGGTTCCCTTCAGCTTCAAGGAGCATTTTAGCATTTTTTGGCTCACTGTATTGGTTTTTCACCCTGAAACTATACCTTTTGGTTCAGTCTAACTGTGCTCAGCAGGCAGATTTGGGTGAAAAAGCTCAGATAAACTAACTGCAGACTAGATGCCAGATGCCAAACAGCAGACAGACTAAGTTGGCTACCAGGCTGCTCCACACAGTGGCACAATCCCAATGTGAGGCCTCAGCCCGAAAACCCTCACAGACTTAGCTGACGTCACAGTTGTAGTGCTTGTGTGTGTGAGTTCATGAGGCTGAAAATGATATTTAAAAAAAAGAAGAAGAAGAATTGTAAGCAATGAATTTGAACTGATGTTTCATTCAGTCTGATTAGCTACTCAGTTGATCTCTCTGTGTTTGGGACATTAAAGAGTTTACACATTTTAGCAAGTTATCGAACGTCAGGAATGCCATGAAATTACAACCCAACAAATGTGCAATATGTAACCGCAAATAACCACAACAGCAGCTAGCCAAATGCTGTCATTTCTTCCCAACACCAGCAATATACTGTAATTTCATCTGTGTATGAGATATGAGTGCATGTGAAATAAAACAAATAAACATTAAGATCATAAAAGTGCATTCTAAGACAAAAAAATAGATTGAGCATCTAAGAGAAAGCAGCAGTAAGCAATCTGGTTTTCAGGCCTGATTTAAAAGAGCCGACAGTTTGAGCAGACCTCAGGTGTTCAGGAAGTCTGTTCCACAGGCGAGGAGCATAATAACTGAATGCTGCTTCACTAGTCTTGGTTCTGATTCTGGGAACACACAGTAAACCTGTCCCTGATGACCTGGGGGCTTTGGTAGCTTCATACAGTGCCTTGTGAAAGTATTCGGCCCCCTTGAACTTTTCAACCTTTCGCCACATTTCAGGCTTCAAACATAAAGATATAAAAGTTTAATTTTTTGTCAAGAATCAACAACAAGTGGGACACAATCGTGAAGTGGAACAAAATTTATTGGATATTTTAAACTTTTTTAACAAATAAAAACCTGAAAAGTGGGGCGTGCAATATTATTCGGCCCCCTTGCATTAATACTTTGTAGCGCCACCTTTTGCTGCAATTACAGCTGCAAGTCGCTTGGGGTATGTCTCTATCAGTTTTGCACATCGAGAGACTGAAATTCTTGCCCATTCTTCCTTGCAAAACAGCTCGAGCTCAGTGAGGTTGGATGGAGAGCATTTGTGAACAGCAGTCTTCAGCTCTGCCCACAGATTCTCCATTGGATTCAGGTCTGGACTTTGACTTGGCCATTCTAACACCTGGATACGTTTATTTGTGAACCATTCCATTGTAGATTTGGCTTTATGTTTTGGATCATTGTCCTGTTGGAAGATAAATCTCCGTCCCAGTCTCAGGTCTTTTGCAGACTCCAACAGGTTTTCTTCCAGAATGCTCCTGTATTTGGCTCCATTCATCTTCCCATCAATTTTAACCATCTTCCCTGTCCCTGCTGAAGAAAAGCAGGCCCAAACCATGAGGCTGCCACCACCATGTTTGACAGTGGGGATGGTGTGTTCAGGGTGATGAGCTGTGTTGCTTTTACGCCAAACATATCGTTTTGCATTGTGGCCAAAAAGTTCGATTTTGGTTTCATCTGACCAGAGCACCTTCTTCCACATGTTTTGTGTGTCTCCCAGGTGGCTTGTGGCAAACTTTAAATGAGACTTTTTACGGATATCTTTGAGAAATGGCTTTCTTCTTGCCACTCTTCCATAAAGGCCAGATTTGTACAGTGTACAACTGGTTGTTGTCCTATGGACAGACTCTCCCGCCTCAGCTGTAGATCTCTGCAGTTCATCCAGAGTGATCATGGGCCTCTTGGCTGCATCTCTGATCAGTCTTCTCCTTGTTGGAGGTAAAAGTTTAGAGGGACGGCCAGGTCTTGGTAGATTTGCAGTGGTCTGATACTCCTTCCATTTCAATATGATTGCTTGCACAGTGCTCCTTGAGATGTTTAAAGCTTGGGAAATCTTTTTGTATCCAAATCCGGCTTCAAACTTCTCCACAACAGTATCTGGGACCTGCCTGGTGTGTTCCTTGGTCTTCATGATGCTCTCTGCACTTTAAACAGAACCCTGAGACTATCACAGAGCAGGTGCATTTATACGGAGACTTGATTACACACAGGTGGATTCTATTAATCATCATCAGTCATTTAGGACAACATTGGATCATTCCGAGATCCTCACTGAACTTCTGGAGTGAGTTTGCTGCACTGAAAGTAAAGGGGCCGAATAATATTGCACGCCCCACTTTTCAGGTTTTTATTTGTTAAAAAAGTTTAAAATATCCAATAAATTTCATTCCACTTCTTGATTGTGTCCCAATTGTTGTTGATTCTTGACAAAAAATTAAAATTTTATATCTTTATGTTTGAAGTCTGAAATGTGGCGAAAGGTTGAAAAGTTCAAGGGGGCCGAATACTTTCGCAAGGCACTGTATGGAGCTAATAAGTCCAGGATGTATTTTGGTCCAAGACTATTCAGCGCTTTGTAGACCAAGAGTCAGATTTTAAACTCTATCCTTTGACTAACAGGAAGCCAGTGCAGTGATTTGAGGACCGGTGTAATATGGTCCAGTTTCCTGGTGTTGGTTAGAACTCTGGGAGCAGCGTTCTGGTTCAGCTGCATCAACAATCTAACCTACTGAAAATAAATACATGAACAAGTTCTGTGCGTCTTCGAAAGAAAGGAAACTCTTGATTCTATCAATGTTCTTCATGTGGTCGTAGGCAGACTTAGTAACAACTTTCCAGTGGTTATTGACACTGAGGTTTCTAGCTTGATTTGTAACTTTTAATGACATGCAGTCAGGGTGACTGCTAATCTTTGACCTTTCACTTTTGGGGTCAAATACAGTCACTTCAGTCTGGTCTGCATTGAGCTGATGGAAAACTGTGACACCTCCACTCATTGATTTGATGGATACACTTACTGAGAGCACGTACAGGACTGTAGTCATGTAATGACAGTGAAATTTGAAGTTGTGTGTCATCTGCATAAGTTTGGTAAGAGATGTTGTGGTATTCTATTGTCTGAGCAAAGGGCAACATGTAGACATTGAATAGAAGATGCCCAAGAATGGACCCCGGAGGAACCCCACATGTGATCTTTGTTTGCTCAGTCTTATCCTATCTACTTATATAAGTAGATAGAGGTTACTTTTACAAGTAATCCCTATCTTGTAAGATTTGAACCAAAGGGCAGCACAACCATAGCCAGTGAAGCATGTTATGTAGTGGGTAAAGACCTTAGACTGTACATAGAAGATACCACTGTAACATAACCTATTGATTTATGGACTACTGTTGTGAAGCCGTGAAATTTGGTCAGCACTATCTCTGTGTTTTGAAACTAAATGCAAGAAGTGAAGAAAGGATCTGACTGAGAACCTGAGAATGCTTTGCAAGGTTTTACGGTAGCAACTTGTGAATCGCAAAGTGGCCCCACCCTAAAACATGCCCGGATTTATTGTCCATTCTACTGATTATGGGGCAATGAAAAAAACACCATGTTGTTTAAAGGAGACTTCAGGGTAGCAAGCAAGACTATGAACTCATAAGGAAAATGTTTACTGATGTAATAAATCAAGTGAGAAGTGGGGTCATTTTCTGATAGACCTCCATATGATTTTACTTCTTTTGCAACCAAAGGTGTCGCCCCCTGCTGGCTGGTACAAAGAATATATGTGTAAGGCATCTCTGCATTGACTTCACCTTTCAGACTCAGTGGTTATGTTCATGTTTTACAGACAGTCTGTGGTAAAGAGCTAAATATTTCCTTCAGGAGAGAAAGAGCTAAAATGAAGAAGAATTATTGACCTTATATGGAATTTTTAGTCTCAAATCAACAGTTTGCAAACAGGATGAACATCTACAGGAGCTGTGGGACCTGAAGGCTTGCATTGCATTTGTTTCAGTCTTACAGTTTGGTTTCACCACCATCTTCGTGGCAGCTTTCCCTCTGGCCCCTCTCTTGGCGCTGCTCAACAACATCATTGAGATCCGTTTAGATGCCTACAAGTTTGTCACACAGTGGCGGCGACCTCTGCCATCACAAGCCAAAGACATCGGTAAATAAAGCCTCGCACGTTACGCTTTTATGGTGCTTTTTTTGCAGTCATTTTAAACGTGTGATGTTTATGGCAGGGATCTGGTACGGCATTCTGGAGGGCATCGGCATCTTGTCTGTTATCACCAACGCCTTTGTCATCGCCGTTACCTCAGACTTCATCCCTCGCCTTGTTTACGCCTACAAGTACGGACCTTGTGCTGGTCAGGGCCGAGCAGGGGAGGGGTGAGTGATGGTCAAATAAAACCATATCGCTGTTTTAAATTTAGTACATGTCACTTGGTGTAACTCTTGATTAAAGATGTTGTATACGACCATTCAAAAGTTTGTGGTCATCCGAGAATCTCATGTTTTCCACGTTTCCTCTGTGAACTCTGCCGTTTTGCACTCTATAATTTACGTATATCCACCTTGATATATGCAATTTGTATCTACCTCACTGCTGTGTTGCACCTACATTGTTAATTTGTATTTTAACTAGTATGCCATACAGGGTGGGGAAGCAAAAATGTCCTACTGACAAATTTGAATGTCCTGCCCAAACGGTGAGGGTAATCAAAACAATAATTAAAATCAAAGTTCCTTACCTTTAACCAGTCTTTTTAGTATTTGTCAGACCTTGGTACATTGTGAAGTGAGCAAGCAACAAGCAAAACGCAATAGGGTTTGTGATCTCCAGGATGCCCAAATCCCTCAGAAGGACATTGCCAAGATTGTTGGCATCAGTGAGAGGACCATTCGCCGCATCCAGCATGCCAGACAATCCAGTTTGGGCACCAAGAGATCTCCAGATGGTCCTGGGAGTCTTGGGCTCAGATGGCAATAAGATGCCCCCCTACTTCTTCAAGCCAGATCAGAAAATTGGGGCTGATGTGTACTACAAAGTTCTGAGATACACCGTTTTGCCCTGGCTGAAGGCCACCTACCCTGACAACAACTATGTGTGGCAGCAAGATGGGGCTCCTGCTCACACATCAATCAAGTTCCAAAAGTTCTGTGAGTAGAATATGGCCAACTTCTGGCCCAAAGGCATTTGGCCCCCGAGCTCACTTGATCTAAACCCCCGGGATTTTTTCTGATGGGGCGCCATTTAGTTGAGGACTAATGCCACCCCTCATGCCAATATGGATTTACTTAAGGCTGCATTCTCCAGGGAATGGGAGGCCTACCCCAAGGAGGATATCAGGAGGGCCTGTGCCTCTTTCAGAGGCTGTATCGAGGCCTTCATCATGGCTGATGGAGGACATATTGAATAAACATGTTCTGAAAGCTTTAAATTTGTGTTCTTCAAGAAATCAGTTCAAAACTCCAAAGAATAAAAAAGTTATACCCACTTATAGTTGTTTTTACCTGACAGGACATTTTTGCTTCCCCACCCCGTATTTGCACGAGTATGTTACGAAGTTGTGTTTTTTTTTTAACTTTTCTTTCTTTTCATTTTATTTTTATTCTTATTATATTACTTGTTGTACATTTGTGTACATATTTATCCCTGTTTATTCATGTGACTTATCTCTAATTTCTTGTTTATTTACTCAATTCCTTATGTCATTGTTACACTTCTTGCCCTATATGCTTTTTAAAATTACCCCCTGGGGATAAATAAAATTTTCTGAACCTGAATCTGAAAACTCACACTTTTATTATTCATTATCATTCATTTAATGCTATCTTCATTTTTAAAAAGATTTTCTTTAAAAAAAATAAGGACATTTCTAAGTGACCCCAAGCTTTTGAAGTGTAGTGTAAGTGTTAGATTCACTGTTCTTGTGCGTTCTTCAGGTGTATGATGGGTTACGTCAACGCCAGTCTCTCAGTTTTCCGGGTGTCTGACTTTGAGAGGAGATCACATCCCCGGACCAATGGCTCTGAGCTCTTTGGAGAAGCTGTGAAATATTGCAGGTAATGTGGGGGCATGCGTCCACACCAGTGCTCACTGAGCGCTAAAACTGGTTAAGACACCAGAGTGAAACACTTTGTGGAAAGTTTGTTCATTTTTACCAGGCTTTAGGAGGAAGCGTTTGTACAACGAATGGTGCATAATCCATCACTTTATTAATGATCTCTATTAACCAAGACACAATCTCTTGCTGAGCTCCACATAAAATATAAATCACAAAATAACTACCTCGATTAGTAAAAGAGAAATAAGCCAAACCCATAGTGAAGCTGTCAGCATCCCGTATACAAGCTGCAGGTATTTTTCTCCTCTCATTTCTTTTCTGCCAGTTGTTGAATCATTAACATGAGCAGCTCATCAGTCACCAGGGCTGCTCTGTGATGAACTCTGACTTGTTTTTTCCCTCCATCAGGTATCGTGACTACAGGGAGCCTCCAGACTCTGCTGAGCCCTACTCATACACTCTGCAGTTCTGGCACGTCCTGGCAGCCCGGCTGGCCTTCATCATTGTTTTTGAGGTCAGTGTTCTACAGTCTTTGATAAATGGCACCAGACAGCTGGCTGGCTCTGGAGTTGAATTCTTTTTTATTATTTTGTCAATGCTTTTTACATCTGTATCTGTGAGTGCCCATCTACATCTTCCTTAACGTTTTGCTCGAATTTTCTCACAGCTCATAAAGACACAGGCATCCACTCATAAATTATTTTGATGAAAGCAGTTTCTGGCAACAAGAGATCTTTACAAGTAGAAAGAAAATACAGCAGAGCTCATTTCACTGCTGAGAGAAGCCTGTAATCACTTCTCTTCAACTTAAACATTTTCTGCTTTCAGTGTTTTGTGTCCTGACTCAGCTTTTCCCACTTTTATCAGTGGCTCTCAGTCCACTAACAAGGACTTACAGAGGTGCTTCACATTAATCTCATCCAGCTTAGTTCACAGCTCTAAAGTCACACAGCAGCTAACCCAGACTTACAAGGTTCTTTAAAAGAGTATTTTTTAAACAGGATTAAAACTGCGCTAATGTTTTTATGTTAGAAGCTGATTAAATAAATATGTAATGCGAAAGCCAGTGACAAAGCAACAGAAAATGATCACTGGACTCTGCAGTTACAGAGCCTTTCAGTGACTTTCAGTCCATGTGAAATGAGCTGTGGCCATGGCTAGGAATAGAGACAACTCACAAGTCACAGTTATTATGCTATAAATCACCAAAAAAAGCAAAAGACAGTTCAGTTTCTTTGAGTATTTAGTTGAAATTTAAAAAAAAAAAGTGGAGTCAACATGTACAACATTTTTGCAACTCCCTACAGATGTTATGAACACTGGAATTAGATGCTTTACTACGGACATTATTAATCTATTTCCATGCTGCTCTATGTATACACAGCCTGTAGTTCAGTCTAGTTCAGCTGACATCACTAATAGCTTTGCAGTGTACTGAGGAGTGACAAATGTTTTGCTTTTTACAGAAAATGATCAGAACAAATTATTTTGGGAAGATTTTTGAAAATGAGATGCATAGAATGAAATGATTTTCCTTTTAATTGTGATTTGAAGCTTAGATTTGGCTTCCTTGGGGCTGCACAGTGGCTTCCTGGTTAGCACGGTCACCTTGCAGCTAGAAGATCCCAGTTTGCATCCTGGCCTGGGACTAAGATCTTTCTGCATGGAGTTTACATGTTCTCTCTGTGCCTGCGTGGGTTTTGTCTGGGTTCTCCGGCTTCCTCCCACAGTCCAAAAACATGCTGAGGTTAACTGGTGATTTGAAATTGTTCATAGGTGTGAACGTCAGCGGACAGGATTAAGCAGTATATAGATAATGGATGTAATAAACCAAGTGATGGTTCTCTATTACGTCTGCACACTTTAGTTTGATGTTCATCACTTTATCTCTTGATCATCATATTTTATGAGAATATGAACTCTTTTGCATTGACCAAAGTGTATGAGTCACTGTGCTGTTTGCACCCAGACAGGCCTCTAAGGAAAAAGTCTGCAAATACTCAGTGGCTCATGGGTTTAAGCATTCCTCTGCATACATAACCGCATTTACAGAATAAGTCAGATTCAATAGAGTGGTATTTTAATGAAAGATTAACTTTTGGCCACACATTTTAACTCTTCAGACCACGAGATGTCATTTTTAAAATGTGTACTTATGACTGTTAGTAAATGCTTGTGGATTGAAGAGGGCACCCCATAATATCAGCAAACTGATTCAAAAGTTACCATTTCCAAAACTGAATTAAACCTTTCTATTTTTATCACCACCATCACACCATGAGCTGATCACAAACCTAGTCAACCCTAATGATGATTAAGCGGTGTCTAGATAACGATGGATAGAAGGGTTTGACTTTGCAGCTAAGTTTGCCAAAAGAACAGCACATCACAGATTATTTGATCAAGTTGGAAAAGTTGACAGTTGGTGATCAGTGGGTTAAAGACATCCACAGAATGAAGCAATAGAAAATTATTCTCATACTTAGCATTTTTGCTTTGTTGTTTCATATGTTTCCCTGAGGAAAAGTTAAAAAGAGATTGAATATATTTCATCTTATCATTTTGAAGAGTTTTTTGTTTTCATTGCAGAGGTATGGCTCTGGGATTTGCGATAACATACTTTTGTTTTTGCAGCATATGGTGTTTGCCATCAAGACCCTGATTGCGTACCTGATACCTGACCTCCCCAAGGACCTGCGGGACAGAATGCGCAGAGAAAAGTACCTGATCCAGGAGATGATGTATGAGGCCGAGCTGGAGAGGCTGCAGAAGGAGAAAAATGAGAAGAAAAAGAAAGACAGGGCCCATCACAAGGAATGGCCCTGAACACACCAACTGGTACTGATAGAGATTCAGAAGCAGTTTGTGTCGAGAATTATTCATCATTCAGCCCGGTTCATGACTTGTGTGGGGTTTTATTTAAAATGCTACACAAAAGGAATGCTCTGTTTGCTAAATTCTCTGCTCTGAAGAGGGATTGTCCAATTATAGGTTACAGCAGTGAGCAATCACAGCAGGTCACTCAAGCTTTGGATTCCCCCACAACTGAACTGAGCTGTAATAACAGCGATGCTCAAAAATGTAGGCCTTCTAGGTAATGGATTAAACTGTGTCTGTCTGCTCTAACATAAGCTGCAATCAACAGTATTTATAGCATAGCTTGTGCACTAACAATAATAGTAATCCATGCATTACCTCCAGAGACAGGAAGCGTATCGTTAACCACCAGCAAAAGTCTGTAGGGTTATAGGTTATATAGTTGTAGTGCACCACAATGTTTTCATAAACTATTCACATAATCCAATTGAAATTCAAACGATTTTTAAGCACTAGACGATCAAAATATCACTAAAGCATGTGTCAAGCAAGAGAGCCAGTAAACTTAACGTGTCCAAGTTGTTGTATTCACATTTAAAGTATCTTACTTGATTCATAATGTCAGCTCATACATTCTACCATTCTACAAATAGTTGGCAAAAGACAAAAATTACACAACTACACACTGATCTAATCCCTTTTTCCTGTGTCGCCCTGGAGCTCTTTTGCATTTGCATAAAATAGTTTGATTTCTACTTTATACAAATGACACGTGGGGTGCAGAGGTCCGACGCCTCATGAAACTTTCATTAGACGTCTAAACTAGCCGTTGTTGAACAAAAATGAGGACAGATTCAGCAGCGCATTTCTCGCCTCAAATGCTTTCAGAAATGCTTTTCGCTGAACTGTCTTCATAATAAAAGAGAAAGTTTGCGACCGAGCCGCCATCTTGCTCCGACGCTTCTACCATACTGAAGCTAAAGCGCTGTCATGTGACCAAGTAGTGTCCCACAAGTGACACGTCCACCAAGCGGCTGATATTGAGATGCAGTGCGTTTCCATGCAAGATAAAACGGCATGGAAAAAATAAATAAATAAAACACACACACACACACACACACACACACACACACACACACACACACACACACACTGGTCAGGCACCAGAGGGCCCTGTCAGTGGAAAGAGATGTTAATATTTCTTTTGTTTTAGTTAATTTTTCTTGGTTCCATAAGTCAGAAAACAACATTAAATTTGAATGTAGCCTCTGAGTCTGAAAAGTGAAGCCAACAAGTGTGCCTTAACCCTGCATTCTTTCTACCAGCCAACAGGGGGCGACTTCTCTGATTGCAAAAAGAAATCAAATTGAACAGAAATCAATGGAAATGACCCTATTTCTCTCTCTTGATTTGTTAACTCAGTAATCATTTTCCTTCGAAGTTGGAGGTCTTAATCACCAGTTTCAAGTCTCCTTCAATATAGCATGATGGGTTTTTTTCTCAAATTATGGCCCCATTTCAGTAAAACAGATGATAAAGCAGGATATGTTTGAAGGCAGGACTACCTGCTCAATACACTGTATGAGCCTCAAAGTTGAAACAACAGATAGAATGAAATGCTGTTTGTTTGTCAGTGTTTACAGGATTGACATTTAGTTTCTCTCATTTCCAGGTTGTCAGCTGGTGTTTGGTTTCAGTGGAGGGAGAAGCTGGGTTTCCTGCATGTCCTGGACCCTCATACCTTCCTCCTACCATGTTGGACCAGCGCCTCCTGCTGGACAGTCACTGAACTGCATCCAGCACACAGTCGCCCAGTGACCACGGAGCCTCTGTGTCTGCATATAGAACAAATGTCCTCTGAAACATTTGGCAGCAGGTTTTACTACTTCTTTTCTCCACTTTGGACTCTTAGCAGCGTATGTCTTCAGATCCTGAATGTAGATTTCAAGCAAGATTCAACTTTTTCAAATTTTTTTGTCTGAGATGAGAGGAACTACTCTCCAAGGCTTACTGAATGACAAACCTGTTTACATTTCTCCTTGTTGAAGGAGTTCACGTTTTGCTTTATTGTAAATAAATGTATTTAAATGAATGTCAGGCCATCTGCTCTGCTATAGTGTAGTGCAATACAAATCAAAGTTACATAAAGATCTATCCAGGCTGTGGCACTGTCCACAGTTTGCTTATACTGGAAATGCTTTCCATTGGAATTTAGATTGATAATCGCGGTAATAAACATTATTTATTGTAAAGAAATTTGACTGTGTCTTTGTTTTTTCATTGTCAACTAATTGTATGGAGTCAGTAGGTATTTACAAGTCCAAGCCAAATGAAGGAAAATGTGGAGAGAGGGGGGGAAAGTACAGAAAGAAAAAATTCAAATAAAATGCTAAATGATTCCCTGTAGTTTTAAAAAAAATTTCTTTAAAGAGTAATGTGGACCTGGCATGTTCTCCTTTTGTTTTCACCAGGTGCTTCGGCTTCCTCCCACAGCTCAAAGCCATGAATGGTAGGTTAATTGGTCATTCTGGCAAAAAATGTAGCGACAAAAACATTAAAACAGGAAATATGCACATGTACTGTTGATGTCGTGCAAATTGTTAGAAGCTATTCTGTTGAAATAATGTTGCACAGATTGATGCTGCATAGTTTCAAAAATGTAGACTTTCCTTCAATGTACAAAATATTACTCTTGCACAGGATGGAATGCACTGACGTTGCACCAGAGTGAAATATGTCACTTCTTTATGATGTGTGGTCTACTGGGAACAGTGCTGGTTTTAAAGTCTGACAGCAGGAAGGGAAGGACCTGAGTTATCTGCCCTTCACACACTGCAGGTGAAATAACCTTTCACTGAAGGATAACACACGCATGTGGATGTGTGTGTGGATGTGTGTGTGTGTATAGATAGATAGATAGATAGATAGATATACATAAATACACAACCATTCCAAAGTTTGGGGTCATGCAGAAAATTTCATGTTTTCCATGAAAACTTCCACTTTTATTCATGTAGTTACATAAGTGCACAAGGATTTTCTAATCATCAATGAGCCTTTCAACACCATTAGCTAACACAATGTAGCATTAGAACACAGGAGTGATGGTTGCTGGAAATGTTCCTCTGTACCCCCATGGAGATATTCTATTAAAAATCAGCCGTTTCCAGATAGAATAGTCATTTACCACTTTGACAATGTCTAGGCTGGATTCATGATGTATTTAGGGTTTTCTTCATTGAAAACAATGCTTTCTTTCAAAAAATAAGGATATTTCTAAGCTACTCCAAATTTTTTAACGCTAGTGTATATATAAACGCTACCAGTCAAAAGACATACTTTCTCATTCATTTGAAAGATTTCAGACAATTTAGAGTTACCAATTAACTTCAATATGTTTTTGGACCGTGGGAGGAAGCTGGAGTACCCAGATAAAACCCACACATGTACATGGAGAACATGCAAACTTCATGCAGAAAGATCCCAGGAAGGTAGGGATGTGAATTGGGGATCCTCTAGCTGCAAGGCGAAAGTCTTAACCACCAAGTCACTGTGCAGCGCTGCACTATAACAAGATGATCGATGTTCTTCACTTCACCTGTCAGCGGTCATAATGCTGTGGCTGATCGGTGTTTATCCCCACATGAAGGTCTAAATAAAAGTCTGCAACCCACATTAGCACAAAATAATCTATTTATACTCTGCTACATCCATTCACAGTTGTAGTTGCAAGTTACTTTACAGATTGGGATGTTACAGTAACAAACATGCTACGCTTAGAAACCCCAATGATTTACTGAAGACTAAATCAGTGGCTTTCAACCTGTGCCAACTAGAGCAAGCTAGACTAGCAAAAACAGTCCACAAAACTAAACTGTGTGTGGCAGACCTTTGTTTTTTTTTTGTTCTTTCCAACCCCTCTGATCATCTCATGTCAGACTTATCCTGGGAACCAACAAGATACACAAAGCTAAAGCTCCAACATGACAAGCTAAAACAGTCAAATTTCACTACAGTAATGGTACATATGACAGTAAATCACTCACAGACATCTTCCTCCCAAACCATTACTTTGCTGTCAGTCTGTCTGTGTCTGTCGTCCTTTTGTCTCTCCACCCTCACCCCAGCTGGTCGAGCAGACGTCCTCCAACCCAGAGCCTGGAGGTGTCTTAATGGAAAAAGGGAGTTCTGTGGAAACCTTTTGGATTTGTTGGTCTTCTCTGTATAATTTGTTGTCATAAGGATAATTACTCTGTCAATGAAGGTGGCGGAGTTATGTGACGATCAACGTACGTTTGTCCATCTGTCTGTCTTTTAACAACATCACTCAAAAACAAACTAGCGGATTTGGATGAAATTTTTAGGGAAGGTCAGAAATGAAACAAGGACCAAGTGATTGCATTTTGGCAGTGATGCAGCTTATAGTCTGGATTCACGGATTTGTTAAAGATTTCTGTCAGCTGCCTGCTGATGATCGCATGATTGAGATCCTACTACAAATTCACCACTGCGGACTTATCGGGACTTATCAGTCTGGCAGAGTACTGTGCTTTCTGGGTGCTTTTCTTGTTTAAAAAATTGTCAGGTAATTTTATTCAAAATTACCTGACAAAATAATGGTCTAGGTCATTTTTTAACAAAAATTATTATTTTTTTGCCTAAAATATTTCCTCATGATGCTGGCCACCTCTGGTAAAATCGCCTAAATCCTCAGTTGAACAGATCATACGATTCTACCCCTGTAGTATTATAGCCTAGGTCAAGGTTCAGTGTTGTGTGGCTCAGTTTGTTGTGTTTTTTTGAAAAACCTGAAAAAATGACTTAGGCCATTATTTTAAAAATGGTGTCAATATATAATATTGCCATTTCATAACCTTAATACATAAAGATGTTAGGTGAATTAGAAATGTCAATTATATTTCTCTGTTGGAAACAACATCTGTGTTTTTGTTTGTTTGTTTGTTTGTTTATTTGATTGATTGATTATTTTAGTGCTCTGTATGAAATCCTGTGGCTCCTACTTGAAGTAAGATAAAGGCTTTCTATTCTATTCTATTCTATTCTAAGTACATTTTGTAAATGTACATTTTTTTGGAGGATGTGGTTACCAAAAGTAATTGTACATTATGTATCAGTGCATTTATTTAAGTACTATCATTTTCTAAATTTTGCACAGACTGTATTTATTTACTTCGTTTATATGTTATTTTTTAAATGTAGCACGTTTTACACACAATTCGGGCTGTGACATTCCATCAAACTAGCATTTCTCATTTCTACCACCAGAGAGAACCAGAGTCTTTAGTTGCAGTTCAGCAGTAGCACATTCTCACATAGACTGACTAAACAATATTACCTTGGTCCAGTCACACTTAGATTAATGAAAATTAGAAGACTTTTACATATGTTTGAGTAGACTCTGTAGATTGATGTTAACTGTGTCTAGAATCACACTGAAAAAGATCTGTTGTGCCCATATTAAAAGGATTCCAACGTTGTCGTGCACCAGTGGAGAAATAAAAGCAGTTGATGTCTTGATTCTGTTGTGCATCCTTCAACCTTCACACATCTTTGT
The DNA here is from genome assembly GCF_021347895.1 of Acanthochromis polyacanthus. NCBI lineage: Eukaryota > Metazoa > Chordata > Actinopteri > Pomacentridae > Acanthochromis > Acanthochromis polyacanthus. The sequence continues at coordinate 62,050,528 of NC_067113.1, forward strand.
ATGTAAACAGAGATTTGCTCACATACTTTGTGCACAATGCAGCTGGTCTCAAGGCTAGCCAGTTTGTTATTCACTCCCACTGCAGATGACCAGACTTTATTGCTCTGTACTTTCATAAAAAGCGCAACACTTCTCTTCAGAACAGATCTGTATTTAATATTTAAATGTATGAATGATTTACATCCTCAACAATACCACTGTGACTGACAATGTGCGGTTGGACATTCCTGCATATGCATTTTAATACTCAACCACATCTGTTTATCTGACGTCTATCACTATCTGGTCATTCTGAACATACAAATAATCATAGATTAGAGAGCAGAGGCTTGTCCTCCAGCATGGATTACTCTGGTGTGATGGCCTTTGCGCAAACTCCATTTTGATTATTAAAAAGCAGGGGGACAGAGGAGGCAAACTGTGTTTTGTTTCCTATTAAGGCAACTCTTCTCCCCTATAAGAGGATTATCCCTGACACACGCTCAGGAGTTACGTAAGGCTGTCAGAGGATAATATCTGACATTTCCTCATATCCTGTATTTTGGCAGCTTGGTGCTCTGGGAAATTGTTGTAGTTGAATGGCAGAACTGTAAGTATGTTGTGTACAAGGAAAGAGGGGTATGTGGAAATTAAAGTGTGGCAAAGAGCAAGAGAAAAGCAAAACTCCACAGGGTTTCAGTATTTTTACTTTAACCCTTAGATGCACAAGTGATTGGACCCTACATTCTTCCATAAGTGGGTCAAAAATGACCCGTATAAGAACTGATGTGTTTTTATGCCACTTTTGTCATTTTGGTTAAGAATGATCATTTGTATTATTTTTTGTGTTATATTTTGTTCACACAAGCATGCTTTCATGTTGGAAATATGTTTGTTTTTCATTTTATAACTGATTTTGAATATTTTGATAATTGAAAAAGAAGAATATTACACAAAAGAGCAATGGAAGAATGTAAACATTCATTTTGTTGACATTTTTCCACTCTTTTCCTCCAGCTGTTGCTGCACTCCATCCCTCTAAGTTTGTGCACTTCATCACCTATTGTATGATATTACCAGTAATGAAGAGCTTGGGGTAGTCATATAAATATTACAATTTCTTTACAAGTATAAAAGGGAACTTAAAAATTTGAATGGAATGATATCAGAAACATATTTTTGAGGAATAGCTGTAATAAGAAATGATAACATTTCATTACAAAGATATTGTAAGAAAAGGACCTCACCAGATCATTTTTGACCCACTTACACATCTAAGGGTTAAAGCTGCATCAATCTAGACCCCCCCCCCACACACACACACATACACACACACACATACACACACACACACACACACACACACACACACACACACACACACACACACACACACACACACACTTCATTAAATTGCTATGTGTAATGTGAAAGATATTATTAATAGGAACAAGCCCACAATTTCTCACCCAAGCCTGTAGTTTCTTTCACCTAAACATTTTACATCTTTCGGCTCATTGTTTTGGTTTTGCAGCCTGCAGCTTTAAAGTTGTGGTTCACTCTCATCCCTCTGATAAGTCCCATTTCGTGACATTGCAGGCTTCTGTTTTCAGCTGATAAATCCACTGTAATCTACCTGACCAGCACCAAATAGCAGGCAGACAAAGTTATCGACTAGCTAGAGAACATAGTGGAGCACTGAGCAGATAAAGGGCCTGATATTTAAAGGTGGTGGAGACCAAAACAGAACCAAAAGGAAAAAAGTATTGAACTTGCTTCACCATGTGATAAAACCTGACTGTGAATGATCGTTCTGTTCCGTGTCTGATGGAGGTGTTCAAAGTCAATTGTTGGGTAACTTTAAAGTTGTAACGGTTCAATGTTATGTGCAACCAAAATCACATAATGTAGGTACAGTGTATAGTCTTTATTTGTGCTGTCAGTTAGGCTTGCTGAAAATTGAGATAGCAAACATTGTGAACTCTGGTGAAGTTTCAGAGCTGAACTCAAAGCTACATCCTGGGATCTGTATTCCCCTGAGCTTTAAACTAAATTTACAATTAACGATTTTGCTAAAAAGAAAAAAAAAAAGCTTAATTTAATACATCCCTCTGTGTGGCATCGTGCCCCATCCCCAGGCTCTGTGTGAGAGGCTTGAACTGTATCGTGCTGCCTCTGAGATGCATTTTATGACCAACTTTATTCAATTTTGTCTCAAGTTTGCCTTTTTTTCATTGTATTTAAGGCAGTAGCTGGGCTTCCACGAATGATTTACATTCAAAGCTAAAGAGAAAAGATAGTTCTACATTTGTTGCAGTGGCTCCTGGTGTCTGCACTGGGAGTTCCTTTTATTAAAACACTTAATTTTACTTTGTCTTGCTTTTAAAGTTCTTCATTTGCAGTTTTATTATTTTCCACAGTATATACTGATCTTTGTTCTATCCGTATTTCTTGTTTTATGTTTTATAATTTATGATCTATTCAGCACTTTTTATCAAGTGCTCTACTCATGTGTTTAATTGTATTTTACAGTGCCTGTCCAAAAAAAAGGCACCATTTGGATTTAACTAAGCAAATAGGTAAGATCCTTCCATTGGATAATTACTGCAGTGATGAATATGTTTCAGCTGCAAAAACTTATTTAACTCTAGCTGATGCAGTGAGGAGCTTCTCATTTCTTAAATGTTGGAAGACATATCCTGCGATTGTGAAAAGAAAGTTAAACGGTCTCAGAAGAGTCAAATTATTGGTTGGTATCAAGCAAAGAAAACAACTAAAGAGATTCCTGAAACTTCTAAAATTAGGTTAAGAACCGTCCAATGCATTATTATAACCTGAAGGATAGTGGAGAACCATCATCTGTGAGGAACAAATGTGGTCAGAACAAACTCTTAGATAATCGTAGGAAATCAACAGTAGAACTCAGCTATATTTAATAGTCAAAGTAAGAGCATTTCCACACTCACAATGTGAAGGGAACTGAAAGGATTGAGACTGAACAGCTGTAGCTGTAAGAAAACCATTGATCAGTGAGGCTAATTGTCACATGGCAGTTGGGACTGATTATATGGTTTTATTTCTATATAATTACAGAGTTTTTATTGGGATTGGTTTTATTGGTTTTTGTTATTTTAGAGATTTATTCTTGCATGTTTTGTGTGTTTTCGTTACTTGTGTTGAGCTTTATTGCATGTTTTTAGATGTCCCACTGCCATGAATGCACCTGAGGAGCAAATACGCTGCACCTGCGAGGTTCTCCCTTCTCCCTCACAGGAGCCAATCAAAGGTGGGGAAAGAGGCTCCGGACTGGAAGGAGAGGGGCTATTCACCTTATTCAGCTCCGCCCATTTTCCAACGGGCGGGACTTCCTGTTTTGAGTAGCACTTCCGGTAACTCGGTCATGGCGGTGTTTACAACTGAGAAATTGATGTGGGAAGAAACGAAAACCTCTTTGAAAAACAGAAATGGATCAAGTCTGCCGCATCCGTGACTTATTACAGAGTGGGAGGATGACATGAAAAAGTAGCCACAAGTCATGTATGGTGATATTTTTAAGTATTTCGTGTTGTCTTTTTGCGTTTATCGCTCGGCTATGAGGAATTATAACAGCACTGAAGCCTATCAATATTTGCACAGTGGTAAAGTCGGTGCTGTTCTGTTACATCAAGAACGGGAATATACGTTTCTTAAAGCTAATGTCAGCCCGAGTCAGGCTAGTACCTCCTCACACATGGCGTGGGTGTTGGTGACAGCTGATGAAGCGGTGGAGACCACGGGATGCTCCTGTATCGCTGGGTTGGGACGGTCCTGCAGTCACGCTGCTGCGATATTATGGAAGGTATGTTGATTTGAATAAAACTTTATTTGATTCATGTATATATGATGTGGTTGTGCAAACGGAGGTTGTTATTGTCATATCTGAAACAGCTCCTGCGGTTTACTGTGTTATTAGCCCTGTCACAAGCTAATGCTAATTCCCTGGAGCAACAAAAAACTGATTCTGACCAAACCGCAGTCATAACAACGTTTCAAAATAGCAGAGAGCATCTTTTTACCTCACTGGTGGCACAGCTAGGTCTTTAGTGGAAACTGAACTTTGGTAGAATCGCTGTAGCTGCGCTGACAGTGACCGATGCAAGCTGTGTGTTTACATAGCCATGAGCTGGTCCGCAGCATTCAGATCTAACCTTTCCGTGCTCTAAACAATTCTGAGAGAGAAAGCTTCATTTTTCCCCAGTTGTTGTGGCACCCACGGACAGCGCAATTGATGCCACACATGTTAAAATCGCTTAAAACAACAGTTAAAAGTAGTTACAGTAGCGAGAGGACTCAATGTTGTTGTAGTGCGAAGACGGTCAACCGGAAGTCGATCTCAAAAATGGCACCGCCCTGCCTCACTTCCTGAATAAGGTGAATAAAAGAGCCTGGGGAGGACAACGAGGGGGACGACAGCGGACAGCACGGCAGGATGAAGGGCGATAAGAGGAGATAGCACGAGGCTGGAAACCAGGGCAGAGGGAAACGCCGAGGCGAAGCAAGAGAAGACCCAGAACGTTACGACGCCTCACAGCCGCAGGGCTAAGAGCTCTGCCTGGTGTGTGAGTATCCCTTTGGGCTGTTAGTAACGTTCTAGTGTGTGTACACCCCTGTGGGATGGTTGATGGTGTTGGACGTCCACACTGGCAGTGGTTTTGTGTTTTCCAGGTGGCTTTCAAGCAGAAGAGTCCAGGCCTGGAAGAAGGCTGCTGGACACTGTAGCCACTGAACCTCGTGCTCCTCACCCCAGTCTCCTTGAACCTTAAGTACTCATTTTAAACAGAGACTTCTCGTTTTTATGGGTATTGACCCTGCTGGCTTTTAACCTGGTGGACACAATTTTAATAGGTTTTAACCAGTTTTGTGTTTTTAAAGAAAACCGCTCCCTGCCAAATTGTTGTATGCACCGGCATCTCGTTTCCGCCCTCTGTTTTGATTGTCAGTGTGCTCCACCCGATATATCAAGAATCTGCAAAATTTACAATACCATTTACCTCCATTCAATCACACACCCCACGGCCCACATAATCAGGAAAAAAAGGCTTCAGTTTGCTAGGTAGCATAAAGATTGGACTCTGAATGAATGGGAAAAGGTCATATGGTCGGAGTCCAGATTTACCCTGTTCCAAAGTGATGGGGGCATCAGGGTAAGAAGAGAAGTGGATGAAGTGATGAACTCCTCATGGCTAGTGTCTGCCAGCCTGTGGGGGTTAGGGTTATGATCTGGGGTTGGTCAGGTTCAGCAACCTTATGTTCCCAAAGAATGAGATCAGCTGACTACCTGAAGATACTGAATGACTAGGTCTTTACATCAGTGGAGGTTTTCCTCCATGATTGTCATGGGCATGTTCCAAGATACCAGGATTCATGGGGCTCACATTGAGAATGAGTGGATCAGGGAGCATGAGATGGATTGACCTCTAGAGTCCAGACCTCAGCCCCACTGAGAATCTTTGGGATGTGCTGGAGAAGACTTTGTCCAACTATCCCATCATCAATATAAGATCTTGGCAGATAATTAATGCAACTCTGGACAGAAATAAAAAGTTACATTGCAGAAGCTTATCAAAACGATGCCACAGTGAATGAGTGTTGTTCTCAAAGCTAAAGGCGGTCAAATTAAATATTGGAGTGAGTGACTTATTTTTTAGAAGGGCAGTGTATTATGAGACGTCTTTATGCAAATTGGTCCAGCTCAGCGTAATATTACTATTCATCGTGCAGCTAGAATGTATGTGTTTCAGTACATTTTTCTATGCAAAGCGCTACTCATTTAGAACAGTTCTGTCTGTCAGCGGCCTAAGTGGAGCAAACAGAAGGCCAGGTGTCCAACACATGTTTTCTCCCCGTCGTAACCTGAACGCCATACAGACGAATCACGCGGCCTGCCAGAAACCCGCCTCCTTTAAATGTCACAGCTCCAGCTGCCTGTCTCCGTACTGCTTGTAAGCTCCCTGGCAGATTGTTTGCACATACAGACATTAGACATTGAGGCCCTGATGTCACATCGCAGCAAACACCAGGAAAACACACACACATAAAAAAACGCTTAAAACGCCAGCTGTTTCTTGGCAGCAGTTGCCAGGGCAACACAGCTGACAAGTCCATCTCTATTTCCCTCCATCTTTGTCTCTTCCCTCCCTCTGTTTCTCAGACTGACCGTCTCCGTTTCCCAGCCATACTGCTGCTTCTATATAATTCTTACACACAAACAGGTTTACTGGACAACATATTCTGCACATAATATTCTAATACAACTTACAGTCAATCACCTGCTGCTCACCATGACATTCCTTGAAAGATGAATTTTTTTCCCTCAAAGAAATAGACATATCTAGAATATCAACATTTCTGTGCTACTTTTCCTACAAGGTTACGAGATGAGGGGGTTACAGCAGATTCTCAGGAGAGCATGACCAGTGGCTTATTCCATAAAGCAAGTATACCAAATAACACAGAATTATTTCAGTTAGTCTGACTTATTATGGTTAAACAAAGAATATTCAGTATAGTTCAATCTCAGTTACTCTGGTATTTTATGCTGGGGAAACGAGCCTGATCCAGGTCAGGCTAACTGTCCAACTAAATATAAAAGCTTGAATGACTGTTTAACCGAAGTTTCTGTAACACTAACCAAAAAGGAAAGCCAAGATTTGATCACTGACCCACTCGTATGCTGTCACAACAGTTGACTTTATTAACCAATACCCATTGTGACAGAGCGCCGGTGAACGCCCGTCATTCCCTGGCAACGCGTGTCTCTCTCTCGCTCTGTGCCGGTGAGTGCCGGGGCAGAGAGTGCGCTGCCATTTCACCATGCAAAACATACATTATCATTTTAATGCACTATTCGCCTCCACCGGACTTTTGTGCTGGCTGTGGTCGGCGTCCGAGGGTGCACACTCGGCGCCGATGCGGGGCACACACACACACACACACACACACACACACACACACACAATCCGTGACATTTGGTGTCAGAAGTGGGATGGCTAGTCGACGTGGACGCACCCGTTCCACAGTGAAACGTACTGGACTGCGCTCACAGAAGCATGAAGCAACTTATGAGGAAGTGGCAGATGATGGAGGCTGGGCCACAGAGGAGGAAGACGCAGGGGCAGCGGCTGCTCCAGCTCAGCAGGCAGCCCACGGAGCTTCAAGAGCTGAAGAAGAGCTGCTGGCTGTGATGAGAACCTTCCTGGAGGGACAGCAGCATAGAGATGAGGGGTTCCTGGCAGAGCTTGGCACCACGACCGTCGTCCCTGAGGCAGCCAGGGGCAGAGGAGAGGCTGATGGCGCCGAGCCCCGCACCTTCCAGGACTCCGTCACCATCGGAGGGGTCAACCAGCAGCCTACGTCTGGACCTGCCAACACCAGCTCCTCGGCAGCACCGCAGTTTACCCGAGCAGACGTCGAGGGACAGCATGAGTGGCCAAGCAGATGCTCCTATGCCTGAGACCAGACCCCATGGGGACCCCAAGATCCCACAGTATCTGGCAGGAGAGGACATTGGAAACTACCTAGTGCGCTTCGAGCGTATTGCCAGAACGTGGGGTTGGCCAAAGGGTGAGTGGGCATGTCGCCTGGTGCCTCTACTCACCGGGAAGGCGCTGGAAGCATACGCAGCTATGGATGAGGAGAGGGCTCATTCATATCCAGACCTGAAGACAGCCCTCCTGATGAAATTTGACATCTCGCCAGAGACATATCGTCAGCAGTTCCGGTCCAGGGCGGTACCTACCACCACTTGAAGGGTCTCTACCGACGATGGATTCGTCCGACACAGCATACCAAGGAGCAGATCGGTGAGCAGATCATCCTGGAGCAGCTTCTACGGGTTTTTCCTGCCGACGTCTGTACTCGGATTAAAGAGCACGAGCCCAAGGATGGGTTAGCAGCTGCTAAGCTAGCCCAGCAATATATTAATGCGTGAAGGGGAGGCCCAGCTTCCTATCGAGAGGGTCCCCGTCGCCAGCATTCATTCCAGCCCAAGCCGTCCGCCGGAGCCGGCTCACATCTACAGGGACCACACCACCCACCACCCACCCAACACAGTTCGGGTAAGGACCTTGTCTGTTTCTACTGTCAGCAGGCAGGCCACAAAGCATCTCTGTGCCCCATCAGAAAAGCTAAGCTAAGTGGAGCCTGCTACACACCATGAACTGAGGAGTTAAAATCTGTGTCGGGGCGGCAGCAGTTCAAGGACATTTTTATAAATGGTGAGAAGGTGATTGCTTTGGTAGACTCTGGCAGCCTCCTGACGCTGGTCCGGAGAGACTTGGTTCCCACAGGCTTGGTGGATTACAGCAGAAAGGACACAATTATGTGTGTGCATGGGGACAGTCATGCCTACCCTACCGCTGATCTGACAGTGGTGGTGGATGAGCAACCCTACTTGCTGACGGTGGGGGTGGTGGACAGACTGCCTGTTGCTGCCATCCTGTTTTGGGACCTACCAGTGCTGCTGGATTTGTTGCTGGCAGCCAAAGACGGGGACTGCAGCACGGCGTTGTTGGGTCCAGTGCTCACTCGTGCCCAGGCCAAAGCAAGGGTGATGCCTGACTCGCGGCAGGGGATGGAACTAGAACCAGATCCCATCTCCATTCTGGATAGCAGCCTGTTCGAGGGCGGCACAAAAGGCCCAAAAAAGTCCCACCGGCAGCGCCGGTTTGAGAAGGGGCTTATGTCCAGGCTGCCGGACAATACAAAGGGAATGTCCAAGGATATGTGGGAAGTACCTGAGGACATTGTGGCCCTGCAACAGGGGGATGAGACTCTCAAACCTTTGTTTGCTGAAGCAGTTGGGGGTTTGGGGTTGACTACTGAAGGGAAAGACTGTTTTATTATTGATGAGGACATTTTGTATTCACTGGCTGACAGGGTGAAGCGCCTGGTGGTTCCTGGGAAATGCCATTCGATGATTATGCACCTGGCACACACCTTGCCTTGGGCTGGTCATCTTGGGCGTAATAAAACATATTTGCGGATAGCTTCTAGATTTTATTGGCCATCCATGTACACTGATGTCCATACATTCTGTAGAACCTGTCCCACCTGCCAGAAAACTTGTCCTGTGCGTAAATCAGACCGTGCCTACCTCCAACCACTGCCCGTTATCTCCACTCCATTCCGACGTATAGCCATGGACATTGTTGGTCCATTAGTACGGAGCAGTAGAGGCCATTAGTACATCCTAGTGATCTATGATTATGCCACACGGTTTCCTGAAGCTTTTCCCTTGTCCACTGTCACCACTCCGGCTGTTTTGCGCTGTCTTGAGCAATTGTTTTCCAGGGTTGGTGTTCCAGACGAGATCATCACAGACCAGGGGCCTCATTTATAAAACATTGCGTAGGATCCATACTAAAGTTTGCGTACGCCGAAAATACGAAAAGGGCGTATGCCCCTCGCCCCTGATTTATAAAACTTTGCGTAAGCACAGCTGCATGCAATTTCTTGATAAATCACACACCAGCTGGAAGATTGCACAGGTGGATCCACGTCACATTCCGCCCACAACACACCCACATTTTACCATGAATGGTCAATGCAAAGTAACTCATGAATGTATCTGTATATAAATAAGCTGCTGATCCACGGCATTTCACGCAGCGCCGGCCGGCAGTCTTTTCACTGCTGTGCATCAGGATGAATGAATCATGTGTGACCCAGACCACCCTGCCACTAAATTTGTTATGATCATGTCCGATGTACAAATAATTTGCACACTGATTGAATGTGCATTTTTTCGGTTCACATAGAGAAATTCATCTTCACTCGGGAGTTGTGGTGTGAAGCATGTGTGCCTGCGTGCCTGTACAGGGCTAATTAATGGTTGGACGCTCATCCCATTCGGCCGCATATGGATAAATAAACAAAATTCTTTACTTTTTTGTTTGCCTTTTTACTGTGATAGTTGCAGTGAAGAGTGACAGGAAATGGGGAGAAGAGTCTGGGGAAGACATGCATATAAGTGCCGCGGGCAGGAACCGAACCCGAGCCACTGCGTCGGAGACCACCCCTACAAATGGATGAGCCATACAGGCGCTGGGTGATCAGTAAACAAAATTATTTAATAAAGATCACCGCACCGGCCCCAGATACCGGCCCTTCGGTCAAACGACCGAATGAAATAACGTTCAATCCGCTCCTGTTGATATATGAACATAGTTCTGCAAATACAGTCATCGGCCGAATGGCGCACTATATGAACATCTACAACAATGAGGGTTTATGATTATCCGGCTCTACAAGTCTAATATGTGATAACAATAAAGGTTTGAGATCAATCTGGTTTCAATTCTCCACTTCATCCTCCGGCACTGCCGTTCCCTCTGTCTCCAAAATGTGCTTAAGCAAGCATCAAAGTTGGCACACCGGTGCGCACATTCTCACGCCAAGTTTTTTTTAGAAATCACAACGAACACAGCATACGCCACTTTCTACGCAAAGTTTGTGATTTACGCCCTGTTTTGTGCGTAAAGAAGCATCAAGAATCAAGGTTGGTGCGCCGGTGCGCACATTCTCACGCCAAGTTTGTTTTTATAAATCACAACCTTTGCGTAGAAAGTGGCGTACGCCACTTTCTAGCCCTGTTTTGTGTGTACGCAAGCTTTATAAATGCGGCCCCAGGACACAAACTTCACCTCCAAACTCCTGCAGCTCTTCCATCAACAGCTGGGCATTACAGCGATCAAGGCAACCCCGTACCACCCTCAGACCGACGGCCTGGTCGAACGGTTCAACCAAACCCTAAAGAGGATGCTGCAGAAGTTTGTGGCGGACACTGGGCATGACTGGGACCAGTGGCTGCCCTTTCTGTTATTTGCCTACAGGGAGGTCCCTCAAGCTTCCACTGGTTTCTCCCCTTTTGAGCTGCTGTATGGCTGGGATGTCCAGGGGCCACTGGACCTGCTCCTAAAGACCTGGGAGGCTCCGGCAACCAGCACCAGCGATCGCAGTGTGGTCCAGTATGTGCTGGAGATGAGGAACCGGCTGGCGAAATACAGAGACGAGGCAGAGGTCAACCTACGTGAGGCCCGGCAAATCCAGAAGGCTTGGTATGATCGTCAGGCCAGGCATCGTGAGTTCCAGCCCAGTCAAAAGGTCCAACTTCTCCTACCCTCCTCCAGCAGCAAGTTGCTTGCCAAGTGGCAGGGCCCCTACACAGTCCTCCGGAAGATGGGCCCTGTGACCTACGAAATACACCACCCTGACAAGAAAAAGGTAAAACAAGTTTACCATGTTAACCTGCTGAAGGAGTGGAAGGAGGCTCCAGTTCAGGTTCCGGTGGCATCCCTGTTGGTGATGGAGGTGGACACTGAGGAGGAGGAGGAAAGTACTCTAGCTGACCTCAACCAATCTGTTAAACCTGCTCTTGACCATCTCTCTGCCACACAGACCAGCTAGCTGAGCCAGGTGTTCCAGAGAGTCTCCAAGCTGTTTGCCGGAAACCCAGGAAGGACTGTCCTGGTGGAGCATGTCATCTGTCTGAAGGACAGAGTGCCGGTGCGTCTGAGGTCATACCGGGTGCCCCAACACCTTGTCGCAAAGCTCCTGAAGGAGGTGGAGGAGATGCAGCGCCTGGGGGTGATCGAGCCGTCCCCGTCGGAGTGGTGCAGTCCAGTGGTCATCGTGGTGAAGAAGGATGGCTCGCTCCGCATCTGCATCGACTTCAGGAAGCTCAACGCGATGTCAGAGTTTGATGCCTACCCGATGCCCCGGATTGATGAGCTCCTGGAGAAGATTGGCCACGCCAGGTTCATAACCACCCTGGACCTCTGTAAGGGCTACTGGCAGGTGCCCCTGGAAGCAGCCAGTCGCCTCTACACAGCTTTCCAGACACCTGCTGGACTCTTCCAATTCACTGTGATGCCCTTCGGCCTCCATGGTGCACCTTCCACCTTCCAGCGGCTGATGGACGGTGTCCTGCGGGGATGTGAGGACTGCAGTGCTGCCTACCTGGATGACGTGGTCATCTTCAGCGACACCTGGGAGCAGCACCTACACCATCTGGAGCGAGTCCTCGTCCAGATCCAGCAGGCCGGCCTGACCTTGAATCCAGCCAAGTGCCAGTGGGCCAAGGAGGAGGCAAAATACCTGGGCTACCGACTGGGACGAGGTGAGGTCCGACCCCAGGTGGACAAAATCGAAGCCATACACAGCTGCCCGCGCCCGCGCCCGCGCCCGCGCACAAAGAAGGAAGTGAGGTCCTTCTTGGGCTTGGCCGGCTGGTACCGGCGGTTTGTCCCTCAGTTTGCCACCATCGCCACTCCTCTGACAAACCTGACGGCAAAGAACCAGAGAAACCCTGTCACTTGGAGTGAGGACTGTGAGACTGCCTTCCAAACCCTCAAAGCCTGCCTGTGCTCTTCCCCGGTGCTGAGGAGTTCTGACTTCAGCCAACGGTTCCTGGTCCAGACAGATGCATCAGCGGTGGGTCTGGGGGCCGTGCTGGCTCAAGGAGATCCTGGGAAGGAACGCCCGTCATTCCCTGGCAATGCGTGTCTCTCTCTCGCTCCGCGCCGGTGAGCGCCAGGGCAGAGAGTGCGCTGCCATTTCACCGTGCAAAACATACATTATCATTTTAATGCACTATTTGCCTCCACCGGACTTTTGTGCTGGCTGCAGTCGGCGTCCGAGGGTGCACACTCGGCGCCGATGCGGCACACACACAAACACACACACACACACACACACACACACACACACACACACACACACACACACGCTCACCTGCTGTTGCTCCATCCTGTTCACTCCTCCAGAGACTAAGCCGAACTGCTTGCATGGCACGTCTTAAAAGTGCTGGATGGCGCGCATTTTTGAATCAGGTGACATGGAACCTTCCATTATTGGGGAGTAGATTTTTGAATGTTTGTCTAGCTGGTTGGAAATGCTGTTTGGGGAAGCCAATAATCATTTATTTGTTTACTTATGTGTATATCTGAAATGGATTGTATAGAAATGATGTGAAATTCTTTATGTGAGGTATTGTTTTAGCCTGGAACCCTCTGTTGGCATATTGGTGGTTGCCCAGGGGAGGGGCAAGGGGTATAAAAGGAGCTGTGGTTCATTGTGTGGAGGGGCTTGGATAAGCTAGTCACATTGTGGGTGATTAGCTGGAAAAATTGTGGATTTTTTTTTCTTTTTCCCCTTTCACCTTTCCAAATGTAAATACTTTATTTGTGTACATTTTGCTGCAGTGATTTATTTGTTGTTTTTTTCCCCCTCGTCGGCTTTTTCACCGCTGTATTGGAACAATGGGTGCTGAATAAACTAAAAGACACTGAAGCATGGTCGTCTGAGCCATCACTACTTACTGCAGAATCGAACCCATGACACCCATCTAAAATGGAAGTTTACAGAAAATGAACTTAGATGAATAAAAACAATGACAAAAGATAAAATGTGAACCTTCATATACAATACTGTTCAAAAGTTTGGGGTCACATAGAAATGTCTTTATTTTTGAAAGAAAAGCAGCCTTTTCCAATGAAGATAACATTAAATGAATGATAAATCCAGTCTAGACACTGTTAATGTGGTAAATGACTATTCTAGTTGTAAACAGCTGATTTCTAATGGAATATCTCCATAGGGGTACAGAGGAACATTTCCAGCAACCATCACTCCTGTGTTCTAATGCTACATTGTGTTAGGTAATGGTGTTGAAAGGCTCATTGATGATTTGAAAACCCTTATGCAGTTATGTTAGCACATGAATAAAGTGTGAGTTTTCATGTTTTCCATGAAAACTCATACTGGGTGACCCCAAATTTTTGAACGGTATTTTAAGTATGTTCAATTATACTGCACACGATGTCAAACATTTAGGTTTACACTAGGTAACATAAATCTCTAAATGGGAGATACTACAACTAATTGATAATGCTACATAATCAGATAACCGCAGAACTTTAAAAAATTAGATTATGTTTACCAGAAATACATCTTTATGTACAGTACCAGCCAAAGGTTTGGACACACCTTATTTAATGCTTTTTGTTTATTTCTATTATTTTCTACATTGTAGATTAATACTGAAGAATAACCCTTTTTTGTTTACAACATAATTCCATATGTATTCTTTTATAGTTTTGATGTCTTCAGTATTAATCTGCAATGTAGAAAATAATTAAAAACCATTGAATGAGAAGGTGTGTCCCAACTTTTGACTGGTAATGTATATAAAAAGAATGAACTTATAGTCAATACATTTGCAGCATCAAGACAAATTTTTTGATTTAGATATTTTATGTATAATAGGTTTTTTGTTGTAATTTTGTTTGTATGTGTGCAATATTGAACTAGTATGCAGAGAGGGAGAGAGAGTGAGATGAGGGACAGACAGACAGAATGCTTCAATAGTGTTTGCAAGAACAGCATGCATGTTTCTATCTTTTCTAAAGTGAATTAAGGATGAATCAGCCTCATGTATGAATCATACATCAATAACAGGCTAATCTTATGCGAGATCCATGATAATAAATATACTTAAAAATTTAAATGAAAGTTTTTTTAAAAAAAAGCATGCTGTCATATTTTAGAGACTCTCAAAAAATGTGCAAATCCTATTTCCAGTGAAGGTTATTTGTCATGAGCTCATTAAGAGTACCTCCCCTGTAGCTCCACAGTAAATATAAACAGCTTGTCTCAAAGAATGTTGATGCATTTTAACTTAGTTGTTACTTGCACTGAACCAACCTGCAGCCTTCTGGTTTTGTTTCTGGCAGCTGTATGACCTTTGTTCTTTGTTACATGTTTGAATTCTTAGTACGTTCCTAATAGTAGTCGCTGTTACGGCTGTGAACCTCACCACTCTCTCTTTATCTTGTTGCTATCTTGGACTCATCTGATTCATGTTTGACCTCTTGTGCTGCTTAAGAAGCACGTGTACACACAATTATCTTGACTACTTGAACCTGATTCCGCCTGATTGCATGAACTTGAAGTGACCTTTGTGGACCCTCTCCAGCCCCGACTGATTTGTTGGGTTCATTTAAGTCAGGGGTTTGACTTTAATCCCCATTTTTCTTGGAGCACTTCATGGAACAGGTCCCTGGAGAAACAAATATGATTGCAGTGCTATGTACAAGAAAATAAATTAATTCACACACAGACAAATGCTACAAATAATTCAACAGATAAAGCAGACATCCAATAAGCCACACATAGCACTAACTAAAAAAAAAAGATGAAGTCAAATCTGACAATACACAAGACAAACCTTCCTCCCTCCAGATGGGAGCAACGCACAACCAAGCTTTGCTCTCATTAACATGCACAGACAGTCCAAACGCTGTCCACCCGTGTTACCTCCCCTCTCAGCCTTTATGCTCCCAGGCAGGGCCGGACTGGGAAAGAAATTCAGGCCGGGAGATCTCCAATCAGTCAGGCCACTTCTGCCACCGCAAGGTGTCACGTGGGATAATGCACCAAAAGTTTGTTTTTTTTCCTTCCAAAAATATGCCTTTTACAGTTATGTTATAGCAATTACAACACTACTAAACAGACAGTAAGTCTATTAAACACAACCATAACCTACAGCTCCATACAGTCCAGTATTTTTCTCTTCTGTAATGTCTTCACTACCCTCACTGATTTTTCCAATGTTTTCCTTTTCCTATTATTTATATAACATGTGGAATTAAAAAATATATATATTGTCAGCAAATCATTTAGATGTCAGCTGGTCATAGCTAATAGTATATGCAAACACCAATGTTCATTTTATAACTGAAAATTGTAAGTCAAGTTGCAACTGACAAAATGAAACAAAGTTTTCTAATATAGCCAAGCAAATCAATAATATACCAATCATTTTTTATTATATTTTGGAGTTGAAGTCTGATGATGCATTTGTGAGAAGAACCGACCGTTTGTAAACTTACTTGAAGTAAGGGTGCTCCATAATCTTCGCTCCTTCCCATGGGCGTAACCACCATCTCAGAAGTGAGGGGGACAAATTTTTCAGAGCGATTTATCATTCTCTTACATTTAATTGCACCGTCCTTAGTGGCTAAAGAACCACATAATCCCTAACAGCCACAGTACAATACCAGGGGACCAACTAGGCTAGTTCTTTAAACTATAAAGTATAAAACTTTAAAATATAAAATCTAAAGTTTTAGTGGCCAAACTCTAGTTGAGTTGACAACAATGTCCCTTGAACATCTACTGGACGAGTAGCCAAAGGTGCCAAACACTGAACATGAAATGATCAGTACTGCCTGGTTTCTCCCTGCAATAGATATCTTATTTTCAGGAAGTTATAATCTCTCCTTACCTGTAAAGACCCTACATCCTTGTCCCTGCTGCTGGCCTCTGATCCATCTCCTCCCTGACTCTGCTCTTTCTGTTATGGCAATAAACATAAAAAAATGTGGTAAGAAAAATTCTGAAATAGCATTAGAAAGAGTAAAAACTGCAGTAGAATTTAACCTCAAAATCACTAGATACATATTTTTTTCTCAGCCACTTATATATTTATTTTCACCTCTGCAGACCCTGCATGGTCAACATTACTGCTGGCCGCCGCCTCTGGTCCATCTCCTGCCTGACTCTGCTCTTTGTTATGGAAATAATCATTAAAAAATCTGAAAATCAAAATTCTGAGATAGAATTAGAAAGAGAAGGAGTAAAAAACAGTTGTAAATTTATACAACAGATAGCCTATTCTTTTTTCTCCTCCCTGACTCTCCTCTTTTGGGACCAAAAGACTTAAATACATGGAGAGCAATTGTGAGCACATCTTCTGCCCAGAAATGAAAGAGGACTGGGTTTATTCCAAGAATAAACTAATTAGCAAGTAATGTAACAGAGAAAACTACATTTAAATTATTGTGAACTAGCTTAACATATTGATATATTGCCACGTTTTACCTTGTCATCATTTAGCTAACAAGTCTAACATTGTTTGCATCCAACAAGGTCACACAACTTACACGGTTTGTTTGGAAAAAACTGTGTAAAGTTTTTTGCTTCTTGCTGGCTCTGGCTGGTTTGCTAAACATTACTCCAGACGCACGTTCAGCACTGCTCAGCACAGCAGCACGTCTCCTGTGGAACACCTGCGTTAGCATGCGCTCATGGTGCATTCAAAGACGGCTCGGGAAAACACGTTACTGGATGCTAATAACGGGTTTAGCTGTTGTAACGGCTGAAAAAAGTGCGGGAGACAGAGGGGACAGATGTGGAAAGTGCGGGGGACATGTCCCACGCGTACTCCGCATCCCTTACGCCCATGCTCCTTCCACTCTCTCGCCTCACTCTCATATAACCGCTCTGCAGTGCATGCTTCCCTGTTTTCGCCATAGATATATATCTATGGTTTTCGCTATGAAGGGGTGGGCCATAAAGCAACTAACTAATCATGGCACGTTTCTTCTAAAAAATGTCACTTTGACCAATCCCTATCCTTCTGATTTAGAGCTCAGAGCACTTGCTTTGTGTGAGTGACAGGAGGGTGGGCGTGTACTCTGTAAGGCTTCTAGCGCTGCTGTCTCTGGCCTGTCTGCCAAAAAGCCGATCAACTTTATTTCATTGGCCTGCCAGTCCGTGGCTGGCCTGTCCAGGCAGGCCAATAAGGAGGCAGGCCACCGGGAAAAGTCCCGCCTCTCCCGATTGCCAGTCCGGGCCTGCTCCCAGGTGTGATAAGCAAGGTGGCGACATCTGTGCTCATTTACCTGCTGAGAGGGAATGAGCAGCACCTCAGGGAAGCACATAGGAGGCAGCTACCCCACACTTACTACAGCGCATAACACCCTCCTTAACACCATAAGATCCAAACCAGTGGAACACACCGTCAGTCATTACAGCATCGTGGAAAGAACAATATAGTGCACCAAAAGAAAGCAATGCGTTTGCCATGTGTCTGATTTCTAAATTATAACCAAGTGCCAACAGGAAACATCTGGGTTATAAAGATTAAAGGGTTGTCATCACTGATAAAGCTATAGCCAACCTCAAACTGTTGCAGTGTGAGTGGAATGGCTGACATCTCCTTCTCTGCTGGCATTTAGAATCAAGAATCAAAAATCTTTATTGATATTATGTTTTCACACAGCAAGATTTTGATTGGTGATTCCCAGCTACAGATATGAAATAGAAAAAGGCACACCATGCACAAATAAAAGACAGTCCAGTGCAAGACTCAGTTCTTTATTGCACATAGTGTGTCTGTTTGTGTGCAGGGGGAAATGGATTGGACAGCTCTGGGATAAAAACTGTTTTTCAGTCTGGAAGTTTGAGTTATTATGTTTCTGTCCCGTTTACCCGAGGGAAGCGGAACAAACAATGCATTTCAAAGTTGGGTGGGGTTGGTGACGAATACGTAGGGCCTTTCTCTGGATCTGACCCACATATACTGAGTTCAGGTCTGGAAGAGGACTTTGCACAATCCCCTGTGCTGTTTTCACCACCTGGTCTTTCTGTCCTGAGAAAGAACTTAGCCCAGATGGTCCTTTCTCAAGACAGAAAGGACTGAGCCTTCACTGATCTTCTTTGCTGTTCTGCAACAGCTCAGCATCCTCTTCAATCTCTTTAGTATCAACTTCTAGCTTGAATGGACAAGAGATGTCAGGGGCAGTCAATACTGCAGAGGAAAGATCAGTCCACACAGCTGGAAGAGAAAGACTTTACAAGTAGGTAAGAAGAGAGTCATCACTAATTTGAAAAGTGGTCAGTTCAGTCTGAACAGGCTACCACATCATCAAGGTACACAATTCTCCAACACTAGATGAGTAAAGAGCGAGAAGGTGGTGTTCTATGAGGGGCCGTACAAGACTTAATTCATTCTCGTCCTCTCACACACATATATTTTCTCTCATACTCACATACATTCTCCTGTGACACACATATATTTTCACTCTCTTACACGCATACATTCTCCTCTCACACACATACATTCTCCTTTCACACACATATATTTTCACTCTCTTACACGCATACATTCTCCTCTCACACATATACATTCTCCTTTCACATACATACATTCTCCTTTCACACACATATATTTTCACTCTCTTACACGCATACATTCTCCTCTCACACACATACATTCTCTTTTCACATACATATATTTTCCTTGCACACACATACATTCTTCTTTCACATACATATATTTTAATATTCACGCACACACACATTCTGCTTTCACATACATACATTTTCACTCATGCACACACATACATTCTCCTCTCACATGCATATATTGTCACACTTGCACGTACATACATTCTCCTTTCACATTCATACATTCTCCTAAATAAATAGACATATATGTATATGTACAAAGAAAATACATGCATGAAAGAGAAGAATGTATGTATGTAAGAGGAGAATGTAGGTGTGTGAGAGGAGAATGTATGTATGTGCGAGAGAGAATAGTGGAAAAGCAAGTAAGTATAGTGGAAAAGGAAGTCCATCGTTTTTTGCGCTGTGATTGACTGAAAAGCTCAAGTGGGCGGTGATGTTCAGGTAACGGTTACCATGGCAGGTGGAGAGGAGTCCCGAGCGCTTCAGCAAGCCATTGGGGTTTTAAGAAACATTTTGTCATGGTTGATGCTACGGGTACGGACCCGTACCTGTAGCATCTGTACTAGAGGTACGGACCCGTACCCGTAGCATCTGTACTAGAGGTACGGACCCGTTAAGGTCACTGAAGAGCTGGCGCCAGTTAACTACTATTTGCTGCACATTACAGGCAGTTTATATGAATGACTTTGACGGCGAACATTGTATAATTTAACCAAAAATACACCGTCTCCTCTCACACTTTAGACATTGCAGTTTTTACGCTTTTAGACGCCATGTCTAAATTGTTTGAAGTCCAGTTCCTATTAATTAGTTTACCGCGTTCAGTGGTGGAAGCGGCTGACGAACTCCATTGCAAATGTTCCCATTTAATTTCGGACGCTAATTTACAAGATAAAGTTAAGGATGTCGAATATGAAACAAATACTCGTGAATAGTGAGGAGCAGCTCTTTAATTCGGCATGAATTAAAAAAAAAACCACAAACTCGATTTACTGTGATATTGTGAGATTTGTTTGTGGTGATGTAAATTAGCCATTCAGCAGAGTCCGCTAACATTAAAGTGACTGACGTGCAGTGTCTGTGTTGACAGACGTAGAAAATACGTCAGGGTTTTGTTTAGGTTGTTAATATGTAATAGTCTGTCGCTACTTTTGAAGGTAAAAAAATACTTTTCGTTTGCTGGCTGTTAGTTCTGCCATTTGTTTTGTTTGCTGTCTGTGCTTTATTAGAACAGGGTCACGTGAATAAAAAGTTTTGCTATTTTTAATAGTAGTGCCGATTTCAACCCCCAAATCGCTGTCAGTGAAAAAGTCAGATAATGATATTTATAAGACATTATGCACGATAGAAAAGAGAACAGCAGATGACTGACATGACAGGCTCGGCACGCAGATTCACCTCGAATCACGGAAGTGCCTTCATCACTCGGATTACCAAGACGGCTCATTAATATTTATGTACGTCGGATTACCAGCCAATCACAAAGCGCATTCATCAGCCGACTCATTAATATTCATGTCCGTCTCATTAATATTTATGGTAAGGTAAAGTGCCGTATCCGTAGGCCACAGGCTGCGGGTACGGGTCCGTATCTGTCGACACTACGTTTTGTCATCCCCAGAAACGGTCACATATTATCGTCATCGCTTGAGCAGCAGGCGACAGGTTTATCTGCACCAAACTTTACTCACAGCACTGTGGAACGTGAGATGAGACAACTTTTCAGACCTGCAAACTTCCAAGTTGCTGCAGCGGGACAAGCAGCTAACGCTAACGCTACACGTAATCCTCCAGTTCGGCGTTGTGTAGTGTTAGCGTTAGCTGCTTGTCCCGCTGCAGCGACTTGGAAGTTTGCAGGTCTGAAAAGTTGTCTCATCTCACTTTCCACAGTGCTGTGAGTAAAGTTTGGTGCAGATAAACCTGTCGCCTGCTGCTCAAGCGATGACGATAATATGTGACCGTTTCTGGGGATGACAAAATGTTTCTAGAATACTTCTAGAATACTTCTAGAATAATTCTAGAACACTTTCAGAAGAACACCACATCGTTGACCAAACACAAGCTTGGCTAGGCTAAACCTAAACGGTTCCTGTTTGGCATCACAGACGACTGTAAGTGTAAACGTCAAACTCTTACCCAGGGGTGAAAGTAAGGAGGAACTGTCCGGAGCTGCGTTCCGCCACCAGATCTTTTGTTGGTACGCAGTTCCGGACAGTTCCTGCTTACTTTTACCCCTGGTGAAAGTACGCCGTTCACTGGTGGCGGTAAGCCGCTCTTCCACTGGTATCTATGGGTGCACCGGTACGCCGCCCGGCTGCCTGCTATCCATAGATATCGAACGGAGTTCACTCAGCAGTATGTGAGTGCGCATGCGTGTCTACTTCCGTAACACAGCGATTGTTATGGCCAGTAGCAGCCAATAGCAAATAGGTGCGCTTGATTTATTGCACTGGGACATTTTCCACAACTAGTCAATAGACGTCAATAAGCGCCGCTTGCGCCGTGACGGGGCGAGCAATAAATTACACCTGAAATTCCACACGTTCTTGTGATTGGCTGAAAAACTTTCAACAGGATTTACAATGGTTAGCATCGACGGAATGGGGTGAAAGTAAGCCGGAACGGTCCGGAACTATTACTAATAGTTCCGGCAAGAATTTAAAACTACTTTCACCCTTTCATGGCAGTATTTTCCCAGCATGCATTACAGACTCTGATGGCATTGCTCAAATGCACTTTGCAAGTCTGGATGATCAGCATTAGATACAGAATGCGAAACACCTAGAGACTACAAAGGAGGCTAGTTCCCTGGTCAGTTTGGACAATCTACAGGAGACCAAAGGTTTGGAAGATTTTTGTCGTGATTGCAAGTGCTGAGATTTTCTCCAACAGTTGGGATTAGGGTAAGAGAAAGGGGTGGAAACACATTGCTGTCAACAAAAACAGATTACCAGACTTCTACAGATGTTTGAATGGCACACTGACTGCCAAAAAAGACACAGTGCAGAAGGCAATACTGCTTGGTTGGGTCGATGCACAAGTAGACAGAGACAGGCCAGAGAAAATGACTCAACATGCAGTCATATGTCTTAGTGACACCTACAGTGCCTTTTGAAAGTATTCGGCCCCCTTGAACTTTTCAACCTTTCGCCACATTTCAGGCTTCAAACATAAAGATATAAAATTTTAATTTTTTGTCAAGAATCAACACCAATTGGGACACAATCGTGAAGTAGAATGAAATTTATTGGATATTTTATACTTTTTTAACAAATAAAAAACTGAAAAGTGGGGCGTGCAATATTATTCGGCCCCTTTACTTTTAGTGCAGCAAACTCACTCCAGAAGTTCAGTGAGGATCTCTGAATGATCCAGTGTTGTCCTAAATGACTGATGATGATAAATAGAATCCACCTGTGTGTAATCAAGTCTCCGTATAAATGCACCTGCTCTGTGGTAGTCTCAGGGTTCTGTTTAAAGTGCAGAGAGCATCATGAAGACCAAGGAACACACCAGGCAGGTCCGAGATACTGTTGTGGAGAAGTTTAAAGCCGGATTTGGATACAAAAAGATTTCCCAAGCTTTAAACATCTCAAGGAGCACTGTGCAAGCAATCATATTGAAATGGAAGGAGTATCAGACCACTGCAAATCTACCAAGACCCGGCCGTCCCTCTAAACTTTCACCTCGAACAAGGAGAAGACTGATCAGAGATGCAGCCAAGAGGCCCATGATCACTCTGGATGAACTGCAGAGATCTACAGCTGAGGTGGGAGAGTCTGTCCATAGGACAACAATCAGTCGTACACTGCACAAATCTGGCCTTTATGGAAGAGTGGCAAGAAGAAAGCCATTTCTCAAAGATATCCATAAAAAGTCTCGTTTGAAGTTTGCCACAAGCCACCTGGGAGACACACCAAACATGTGGAAGAAGGTGCTCTGGTCAGATGAAACCAAAATCCAACTTTTTGGCCACAATGCAAAACGATATGTTTGACGTAAAAGCAACACAGCTCATCACCCTGAACACACCATCCCCACTGTCAAACATGGTGGTGGCAGCCTCATGGTTTGGGCCTGCTTTTATTCAGCAGGGACAGGGAAGATGGTTAAAATTGATGGGAAGATGAATGGAGCCAAATACAGGAGCATTCTGGAAGAAAACCTGTTGGAGTCTGCAAAAGACCTGAGACTGGGACGGAGATTTATCTTCCAACAGGACAATGATCCAAAACATAAAGCCAAATCTACAATGGAATGGTTCACAAATAAACGTATCCAGGTGTTAGAATGGCCAAGTCAAAGTCCAGACCTGAATCCAATGGAGAATCTGTGGGCAGAGCTGAAGACTGCTGTTCACAAACGCTCTCCATCCAACCTCACTGAGCTCGAGCTGTTTTGCAAGGAAGAATGGGCAAGAATTTCAGTCTCTCGATGTGCAAAACTGATAGAGACATACCCCAAGCGACTTGCAGCTGTAATTGCAGCAAAAGGTGGCGCTACAAAGTATTAATGCAAGGGGGCCGAATAATATTGCACGCCCCACTTTTCAGGTTTTTATTTGTTAAAAAAGTTTAAAATATCCAATAAGTTTCATTCCACTTCACAATTGTGTCCCACTTGTTGTTGATTCTTGACAAAAAATTAAAATTTTATATCTTTATGTTTGAAGCCTGAAATGTGGTGAAAGGTTGAAAAGTTCAAGGGGGCCGAATACTTTCAAAAGGCACTGTAGATAACCAGACCACAAATGCTCACATGCAAACCCCAACACATGCTGTTGACAACCAGCTGGCAAAACTATGTGGAAAAGTGGGCCCTAGCCCTCTAAAGGGTCAGCTGCAGTACCTGCTGACCGAGAAACCCACTTACGCATCAGCAAGCCATCATCAACCAGGCATGGTTGTTTTTAATTATACTCAGTAGTGTCATCAACAGCGACAAAACACTTGGGAAGGGATGGATCATTGTTCTGAGCACTGATGAGTGCTTCACCATCAAATGCATTGGCACTTAAGAAGTAATAACAACCTAAATCACACTGAAACTGAAAACAGATACATATGGATGATGGGCTAGGTCATCGTGCTCATGGACTGGGAGCATCAACAACATTCACTGACATGAATGTGTTGCAAAACTCATTCCAATTCCCCTCAAAGCTGTGCTCACATCATAGGCAGACTTATAACTCAATTGCAAAACACTGGAAAGATGGAGGACTGTTGGACACATGTCTTGCAACACTGTGATGGTCACTGGTTCCATGTCTTCCCAGTTAGAGACACAAAATTCTGAAAAATGAACGATTTAAAGCAAGCATCGGGCACTTTGGGAATTGTTGAATGGTCACGAGAGGACTGATCAACCCCACTCCCTTTGGCTGCTTACTGTCACTTCCTGTTTATGTTTCATGCTCAGCAACCAGATGACAAGATTTGGAGCAAAAGCAGAGCTATTTTTTGCACCTTACACCTTGACAAAGACACAGCAATTCGTTGGACCTGCCAGCTGTTTGGATAGAATCACTAGGAGAGGAAGAATCCAGCTCACCCTGTGCACCAGAGCAAACTCATCCACCAGAATAGCAGCTGGCTCCAGAGCAGTCATTTTCTACTCACTTTAGAAGCCAAGAATATGCTCACACACAGTTTTTAAATTCCTCCATCAACATTAGCTCCTGCAGGGAAGCTAGGTTGTTAGCTTTGCATGCTGAGCACCACCTGTCAAAAAGAATCCCTTTCTGCCTCGCAAAGTCACTGTAGGTCTGATTGGATGGTTTTTTTTAAAGGTTTAGAAAACTAACTCAGAAACTCCCAACTCTCAAACACCAAGATACAGAATATTGGCACTCACATTTTTGCAATATTGGATCATTTTCCACAATAAATGAGAGACTTAGTATATTATTTTCATCTCATTTGTTTAATTAGGCTCTCTTCGTCTACTTTGTGGACTTTTCTGAAAACGTGATAATATTGCAAGTCATATTTATGCAAAAATATAGAACATTTTAAATGATTCGCAAACTTTCAAGCACCACTGTATGTGAGAATCTTGGATGTTTTAAGGATTCCTGCTCACCACAGTGAACCTGGTGACTTTAAACTAAGAAATGGGGGATATGCTTTCTGCAAAATGCTTCCCAAAGTTTATTTCATTAAACTTCATCAGTGCCTCTAAGCTAAACTAAGTTGTTATCTTTCAAATTTAGTCATTTTAGTATAATTTTTCCTTGTTTTGATTTCCCCAGAGAGTTGCTCCCCTGTGTTTTTCTTCACAATATAAAAATTATGTACAAGGAAAATTGCCTTGCTTGTTGTGTTTCTGTTCTGTTGTTTTGCACACAGCCCTGGGTGTATTGTTTAAATAAGGAAAGCTCCCTTTTGTATGTTCGGAGGTTAAGATTCTGGAGGATTTCTGGATGTGAGTCAGTTTATTTCACTGCAGTCAATTTTCTGCATATCTCCTAAAAGACAAAAGAATCGTGAGGCAGGAAAACACAATCAAGGGGATTTTTATTCATTAAATTATCGTGAGAAAACAAACCTGTGACATACATTTTTCAGTCTTGTGAAATGTGGTTCACTCTGCTGGCTGCTGTATTTGGGAGGTCTGAAGTGACAGTAACCAGTAGCAACAAGGTTACTGGCAAGGGCAGGAAGTTTTCTTTAACCTTCAAGGTAAGTATCGGGAGGTCAAGGAAAGATGTGATGGAGAGACATGAAGACAAGGTGCTCACAGAATTTAACTGCATCCACACTAGTCTACTAAACAAGCAGAAAATGTTCAACATTGACTAACATTCCCAAAATGTTCTAATAATGTTTTATAAAAGACATTTTTGAAGAATGTTTGTATAACTGGAACATTCAGAGGATGTTGCTGAGATGCAGGTGAACCTTTTGGTCTGTATTAGGAATGTTAATACAAGCATTTGCACAATGTTAGATGATTGCAGACAAAGAACATTCTCAACATAACATTACAAAAAATGTTCTAGGGATGGAATTGAGGCCTGAGATGACAAATTGTTTCGTCGAAGATGTTCCTGAAATGAACACAGAAGAACATTCAGCTCTCACATTCTGAGAATGTTTTGGGGATGTTGTTAAAGGTCAGAAAAATGTTCATTTAGTGAACATTTGTACAGTTTTACATGATAACAAAAGTAGAATATTCATAGAGTTCTTTCATGCTTTAATGCCCACAAGCATCCAAGAATCCAATTAGAAATATAATTCAAATTTTAGTCAGAAACAGTTTTTCATCTTAAGTCCTCACTTTGGCTAAAAGCAGCACGGAAAGTCCTTGAGATTGGCAACTCATCTCATTTACTCTACCCTTGTAAAGTCATTTGGCTGTGATAATTTTGGAAAGACACAGACACACACACACAGGTCCCCAGTGTGAAACAGTGGACAGATAATGAGTCCTAATAACATGCTGAAGATACGGGTAGCAGCTCCCATCCTGCCCAGCCTGTGACCCTACATCCACACTGAAATATTTGATCAGACAATTTTAAGGGCAAAGCTGTCATCGCCTCCCTTAGAGACAGAGGAAATTACTTTGCAGATAAGACACCTTTGACATTCTTTCTAATGGAATCGAGGTCAGCTTCAGCTGCAGTATCGGTGGCCAGCACATTTTTTCCATCTGTCCCCTCAAACCCCTGCTGTCTCATCAGAGTGAAGGAAGAGGAGGTCGGATGCTGCTCCTCACACCTGGCTGTCTTACAGAAACAGTAATTGTCTGCAGAAGGGCATTGTGTCAGCCTGCTTGTGCCTTTCTTATATGTACAATCCAGGCATGACCTAACCATGACGTCACCCGTTGGTTTCAACGCCGAGAAAATGAAGCACGGATTTTGCTACTTCCTGGTCACCATTTTAGATTTTTTGGAGCCAGTGACATAAAAAGCGTCATCAAACAGGCTGGACGGGAGAGCAACTCGGGGCAGGACCAGTCAATGGGACTGTCAATCAAGTATAGCCACGCCCCCTGGCTCCGCCAACTTTAACGATTTATTTAAAATTCAGTATTGATTTATTTTAAGATCGGCCACCTCTCATTTTGACCATGAAAACTAACGGGAAAAAAATCCTGAGCTGTAGAAAATCAGTCTATCAAATTTTCTTTTTTCCAAAAATGAATTGGGGTCTATGGAGCAAAAGCTTTTTGGAGCCAACCCTAGCAGACGGCGTGATATTGCAAGTTTTTGACACTTCCGGGTGGGCTTCAATTTTGGGGCCAGATGCTACGTCCACTATATATACAGTCTATGGTACAATCGCATGAGAATACACGGGTAAGGTTGAAACCACTGCTGACTACTCATGCAGAAGTTGCAATAATTGAGGGTTTAGAAACAACAACAGAAAATCCAGAGCAGCTACCACTTAAACTGTTGGACAGACATGATGGGCCTTGTAGTGTACACAGCAGTGAGCACTTAATGTAGCATAAAACACTGGAGCAAATACATATGTTTAAAAGCACTGTGACACAACTGCAACTGACACATTTAAATGCAACCAGATATTTACCAGCATGCACTGCTCATTCAGTTTCTTTAAAGATAAACCAACAAAAACAATTCTTGTGGTTACCTGGCTGTTAGCAATAATTTATAACTCACTTCTATGTTCTTGATTAACATACAAATGTGCAAACATATTAGCAAAAACATGTGATGTTGCACTATATTTACTATACTATATATTTCCCATATATTTAAGTTTACACATTAAACTGTTATTGGGTGCGGACAGCCGAAGGATGAAATCCTGGATTCTTATGGAGTTACGGACATTTACTGGAAAAAGTAATGTGAATTTCATTTGATGTGTTCCCCTTCATACTCTTCAGTAAATGCTGTTATAATGCCAGTCCAGTTATTTACAGAAAGTTCAAAATGAGGACTGAATCTTTTATCCTCAAGAATTGTTTGAAAAAGTTTTACTTTAAGGTTTTCTGAGGAAAAAATGCAGTAAATTCATTTGACAATACAACATCCATCAACATCCATACGCTGACGTGATTGTGAATTTACATATCTAAGCATGTTAACAAAATTCTAAATGAAGATTTTGTACAACAAATAATTCTCAAATTGGCACTTACAATCATAATAAAAGAGAGTGAGAGCTACATGGGACATATCCTTGATGAATGAATATGATGACTATGGCATCCACTGTGCCTATTACACTGGGTAACAAAAAAATTTTTTGAAAAATTGTCTAGAGTTTTTTAACTGATTTAGGAGGATTAAGTAGCGCTTAATCCGAAAATGACATTCGTTTTACTCTATCAGGTCAGGTTTTGAAGCTATACAGATTGGTTGAAAATCTAATTTTTTGCCCAAATCAAATACACCTCTGTGTAGTTAACGGCTGAGTTATGCCAATACTTCTTATCTAAGAATGCTTTATTATTACAAAATACACATTTGAGGGAGGGCTGCACAGCGGCGTAGTGGTTAGCACTTTCACCTTGCAGCGAGAAGATCCCTGGTTCGAATCCCGGGGTGGGCCTGGGATCTTTCTGCATGGAGTTTGCATGTTCTCTCTGTGCATGTGTGGGTTTTCTCCGGGTACTCCGGCTTCCTCCCACAGTCCAAAAATATGCTGAGGTCAATTGATCACTCTAAATTGTCCATAGGTGTGAATGTGAGTGTGATTGTGTGTCTGTATATGTAGCCCTGTGACAGACTGGCGACCTGTCCAGGATGTCCCCTGCCTTTGCTCAAGTCAGCTGGGATAGACTCCAGCGACCCTAATGAGGATAAAGCGGTGTATAGAGGATGGATGGATGGACGGACATTTGAGGGATCACTTACTGCTATCAATGAACAGTCTCCAATCTGTGGGGTCATACTTTGTATGCTAGCTTGTGCAGGAGACCCGCAATGTCTGAACAATGCACCAAATCATTCTCCTCAGAGAAAAGACAGAGGTATTCCTGATGTCTGTTTCTGTAAAATGTTATGCGAGTACTGTCTGCAAGAAGGTTCTTTTCCTTCAGTCGGGAAGCCAAAAGCTTAGATCACAAACTAGATCATTTAGCTCTATTTGTGTGAAAGGATGTGGAGCATCATCATCAAGAAACACCTGATCCTCTTGATCTTCATGGTCACTAGAGGAATCTCCCTCACTAATATCTGGAAGCTCTCCAAAGACAGGTACTGGGATTTCATCACAGTGAGCTACAGGACGACGTGCTGATTGAAGATCAGGATATGTAAGGCTGCCCCTGTTCTTTCTGTTAATCCCAGTTACATCTACAGCACAGAAGTAGCAGTCAATGACATGGTTTGCTGGTTCTCTCCAAACCATGGGAACTCCAAACTTTAGACAACTCTTCTTGCCCTTTGTCCATTGATGCAGATACTCAGTACATGCTTTGCACACCATATGTGGGGCCCAGGCTTTATCCTGGTCACCAAGCTTTATACCAAAATAGGCATTATAGGCACACTTTATGAAGCTTGTAACAGAGTTCCTGTTAGGTGCCAATGTGTATTCACCACAGATGTAGCAGAATACATCAGGTTGATTTTTGCAAGCTCTTCTGCGAGAAGCCATGGTATTCACCTATGTGCAAAGAATAAAAATAAGTAATTTACTGAAGATATTTCAAGAAACAAAAACTGGGTATCATCCAAAACAATATACGATAGAGATATACACCAAAAATATAGTGATTGTAAGTTGTAGATGCGTAAACAATAAAGCAATCATACGCGTATATATAAAGAAAAGGTGAAAAACAACAAATGGTCATTGTTAAAAAAGTTGACCTGATAGAGCAAAACTAATGTTATATTTGAATTCTGCACCCCAAAATTATGTTAAAACAGCTTTAAAACCTCAGACAATTTTTTTGTTGTTGACCAGTGTTATCGATGAGCACACTGCACAAAAACTGCTAAATAATCTTTTATTTCCAAGAAATTCAGCCCTATTTATGTATTATTATATTATCAGCTCGAGATATTGCATTTTTTAAAAAGATTTTTTAATGCTATGCCATTAATGTAAAAACCAACCAGTAACGTAATAACTTATTACATTATTGGCAAGTTATTATGATATTAGCTGTATTTAATGGCTGAAAATTTTCCATTATTGGCTGGTATTACATTGCTGAACATTATTGCGTTATTAGTTGCTACACACCTTAACTTAAACTAACTAGCATAGATTGAAGTTGTGATCCTGGACGCTGGTGAATGACAATCAAATGCTACTTTTTGAATAGAGCACCACTAAATGTTTCACTATGTTCACCAGGTGACCTCAGATTAAATGTTCACTCTATTTTTAGCTCCACTATGCTCACAAGGAGAATGCAAATCAAATGTTCAGTCAATTTTTACCTCCGTTTTGGTCTCCTCCATCTCCGAAAGGAAATATCTTTCTCTTTAGTCACTAAATGCTCCACTATCTGCTGTTTGGTGCTAGGCAGTTAACTCAGAATCAACGCCCTACTTCTGTTATAAATACAGCCTTCTGAGATAATGCAGATGAGAGTCGTGAGACTCAACCAGCTGTGTGCTAAAAGTCTGAACAATGTGCTGAAATATGTTGTATGTAATAAGGCTGAAAGAAACTGCACAGTTTGCAATCGTGTTTGTGTATTTTTTTCTGAGCTTCCCGTTTTACATTCAATATAATTACATGATGCATTAATAAGAAAAAATATTGACTGCTGCAATTAAATGTATTATTAATGAGGTTCTAGTAAACTGATGGATGGTGTTCAAACGCCTCTGCTAACAATACATTTTCTACAATGACATTAATTTTATGTGTAGCCAAGGAAAAGAGCATTTGTTTACAATATATTTAAGTACATGTGTACTCCTTTAAATTTCTTAGAAGTTAATACACACAAGATGTATTGATGTATTACATATAATGAAGCCCAGTTAATTCAAGGTGATCATAGATTTGGATTATGACAGTGTCTAGCAGCTACAGAGTCACCCTTCATGTTCTTCTTAGACATGATGATGGTACTACACCACAGGGCTGGAGTGGGTCTCATTTTCAGCCCTGGACTTTCATGCCTCAGACCGGCCCACTTTAGATCACGACCTATTACTATTAAAATCATGTAATTCTAGCCTTGTCTTGTAATTCAGTGTGTTTTCCTAAAATATTTCCAATTTAGTGCAAGTAAGGTTTGCTTCACAATGAGGATATATTCCAACATGAATTCAATTCAATTCAATTTTATTTATATAGCGTCAATTACAGTCAAATTGTCTCAAGACGCTTTACAGAACCCATATGCCTGACCCCCAGAGCAAGCCCAAAGGCGTAAGTCGCAAGGAAAACACCCTTTTAACAGGGAAGAAACCTCGAGCAGAACCCGGCTCTATATAGGGGGGACCCATCTGCTGCTGGCCGGGCGGGTTGAGGACAGAGGAGGGGCACATCTCCAACATTATTCTTTACAACAACATCAGAATCTATATTCTGTTCAAATAAGTGTTCAAGGATATCCAAACCTTAAAAATGAAATAAAAGAAGAAAGAAAAATATTAAATTAAAAAAATTAAAATTAAAATAAAAAGTGTCTTTCTAATAACACTGTCATTTCTTTTTCCTCTGCAAGGAAACAGTTCCATCACAACTTAAATTTCACAAATATGAGAACATCAGTTAAAGGGCTAATCTCCAACACTATTCTTTACAATATCACAATGTCCTTTTTTTGCAATATCAAATATCAAGCAAATTAGTGTTCACAGATATCTAATCCTCATGACTAAAGAATAATTATTGCACTGTTGTCTGCAAGTTTGTTATTCACAGTATAACATAACCTTCTAATGACATTTTAAAAAATGCTTTGATTTTCATTTTATATTTACAATAACAAGAAAATAAAATCAGTAAGAGACAGAAATGACAAAAGATCCGTTTTTTCATTTTCTGAGCCCGGAAGTGGTAATCAGCAAATGTGGAGCCAAACAGAGTATGGTGCATAGACTGTATATTTTTTTTTCGTTAGTTTTCATAGTCAAAATGAGAGATCAGGTGGACGATCTTAAAATAAATCAATATTGAATTTTTATAGAGCATTAAAGTTTTGCAAAGCCAGGGGGCGGGGCTACTTGATTGACAGTCCGGTCTGGAATAATTGACAGGTCCTATGGAGGAGGCAGCAGAGAATCTGTTCTCCTCGTTTTCTGATATAACTGTTGGTTTATTTAGCAGTGGAGCAGCAGAACCTCTTCCACAAACAGTTTTCCTGCCTGTTGGCTCGTTTTAACCAGTTTTCTACCTTTGGCTGATTCTACCAGCAGACACTGAAAGGACTCTGATAGTTCGGTAAGTGTTTATTTTCTTATCTGTGCCGCTTTTACTACACTTTATATGCAGCTGTAGTGTCAGATATAATGTGTACCATGCACTCCAGATGTTGGTGGAGTTTATTTCAGTGTATGCTGACCAGAGACGAAAGTTAACATCCAGTAAATATTAGCTTTAATGTTAGCGATGCTAACCGAGCTAGCTGCTCAGTCGTAGCCTGATTAAAGCTAACGTAGCATTAAGCTAACGATGTTTGTGTTGAGTTTCATGTAAAACAGCTGAAGTGTGTTGTGTTTGTGTAATGTGGTGCATTTAGTTAGAACTGTGAGTGGAGACACTGGTTCACATTAATGTAACGTTTAGAAAACCTAAATGTGATTAAAACAGTAAGGTTGAGGTTCTGTGTTGTCGGTAGTCTCCAGTAAGTTAAACTGGAGAAAACAGTAAATCTACTCTTTAGTCGTTAACATTGTTTAATGACAGATTCACATGTTGTAGTACATCTTAGTGTAGATTAGAAAAATAACTTCCCAGAATATTTCCAAAGTAATGATGAACATTACAGTTATTATATTTAAATTGCAGCACAAATAAGCTGGACAATAAAATCCTCCCCTAAAGCTAAAATGACTACAGGCCTTTCTGTCTTTCAATGCATGGAAAATATATATGACAGAGGAAATCTTTCTAGGGTCACTTTAAAATGAACCTCTGCTGTTGATGCTGATGCTGTGACGTCTGTCTTCGTCTCAGGTGTCTCATGTTCACTGTGAGGACCTTCTGAGTAAAGCCAACAGAAGGAAAACCTCATCTGGATGTGAAGACGGAGACTGAATGGACGACATCCTCAGTGAACCACTTCCTGTTTAGCTTTCACTTACAGAAGGATAGACCAACTGTTTCAGCAGTTTATTATTCTCTGTTCAGCAGACAGGTGCTCTGCTTTGGAGTGTGTCGATGTCGTCGGTGATGTGGAGACTGAAGTTTCTGTTTCACCCACAGTGTGCTTTAGGACACCTGGGTCAGACTTGATGTTTGAAATACTGACTGACAGCTCAGATTTAACTGTCTGTAGTTCTGTTTTGATGGATGTTAAATTTTCACTCAAAGCTGGCAGGAGCTGGGTCTTTAAAATAACCGCCGTCTCGTTACAGAGTGAAAGTAGCAGTTCCTCCTTAAGATCAGAGATTGCAGCATCTGAGGGCCTCTTCAAAAGAAGACGTAGTTGATGAAGATGTTCTGGAGCAGGACCAGAAAGACCATGACCAAGCAGCCTGGAGATCTTAGGCAGCGTCTCCCTCAGGTGGGTGTCAATGGTGTTCACAGTCAGGTCTGTGGTAATTCCGTCAAAAAATGAAACAGAAAAACATCGAGATTAAAAATCAACATGTAACCAAAGCACTCTGTGCATAACGCCATAGTATAGGATGTAGTTCAGAAAATGTCAAAGTATAGTATACATTTCAAGAATAACATGGTATGCCCTGTAGTTCATAGTATAACATGTCGGCAAAAAAAAAAAAAACATAGATTATTCTGTGGTTCAAAAAGTGCAAAATGATAGGATGTTGCCTAAAATTGTCATGTCTGATATGTGCTTCAAAAATGTCATAGTGCAGTATATTGTCAAAATAGTGTTATTCAAGAAAACATCAGAGTTTAATATGTGGTCTAAAAATAGTTCATTGCACAAGTAAAAGTATAGTAATTTTAAAACTGATCAAATTCTTCTAATATGTTGTTAAAAAAACTAAAACAAAAAGTCATAGTAATATGTCAATTTAAAAAGTCTATAATATAGCAGGTCGCTCTACAAACATCATAGTTTAGCCTTTAGTCCACAATACTTTATGTCTGAAGTAGGTGAGGAGCAACACAAAAACAGTCCAAACGCTGGTTTCCAGAGGGTTAGACAAGTATTTATTTGAAAGAGTAAGTTTACAACAACACAACATGTGAAGGGGTTAAAAGCAAATGGATGTTAGTAAAATAAAAATAAATAAACAGAACTAAAAGTGAACTTCACGTTGATATTGATGGCCAACCAGGAACAAAGTAAAAGATCATCAATACAAAAAAACCCTCTTCCTTTTCACCTCTTAAAACCCAAAAACATACCGCAGTAGCATCCTAAACTAAAACTACCAATGGGTTCCCTGTTTTCCTTTCTGAACAATTCAGAGGTCCCTCTCTATCTCCCCACACATCCACCAACCACTGGAACACATCTCCAAAGTTCTGCTGAAGCTCAGCTTCCCCTCAGAAGAAGTGCCGCCAGATAAAGGAGCCTTTTGAGAGGCAGCTGGCATTGTGATTGGACAGTACTTTGGTCTGTTCCAATCCAGCTTCAGCTCCAGAGACGGCAGGAGGGACGAGTCAACGGAGGCCGGGTGGACGAAGGCATGGAGCCCAGTACAATCCAGAAAACACCAGAGGAGGAATGCAGCGGCTCAGGGCCAGAACAAACAGAGTAGCATAGCATGTCTCTGATAAAACATCGTAGTTAGCCTTTGGTTTAAAAAAACGCCATCATATACATCGTATATTGTACAAATAACAAGTCAAAGGAAAGAGACATACATGGAGAATTGTAGTAATTGTGGGGTGACTGATTTACTGATTATCAGTATTATATATATATATATTTTTTTTTAAACTGATTTACGGTAATAAATCCATTTAAAAATGGCGCTACTTTGGCTCTGAACCTTTATCTAGTTGTGGTCGCTCTGTCTTCTGGAGTGATTTGATTGGTTATACGTCACGAATAAAGCTCCTTTAACTAAACATCTGTAAACAAAACAAAAACGTATCAACAAAGTTTTCTGTTAGAGTTTGTGTTCTTCTAAGTTTAAGTCCAAGATTTTAAATACTTTCATTTACTACAAATGAATATCTCTTCCAAATGTCTCACTAATAATCATTATCAGCCTTAAAAACCCACAAACACCCCTCTATACTTGACCACTCTTAGTACAGTCCGGTTCACCTTCTATAAATCTGCTTGGAATCTTCCACTTCCTGTTTGTCAAAGTGGCCTTCTACCTGGACAGGTTTTGTTGGAGCTCATGCCACACACATTTTGGGTAAGTGCACTTTAATATGGATGGATGACACTGAATTAGAATCTGTTTTAATGAGACGGAGTTCAGATGTGTAGCTCTGTCATTAAATAGGAAATTATTTCTCAGAATTCACAGAGAAAAGTCTGAAATGTTTGCTAGTGTGGCGAGTGCAGTAGCAGCTAGGAGGGCTAACTTCTAAGTTGAGCTTGACAACACCACCTTGGGGAGAGAGCCCCCAAGGAAAGTCTTTGCCTCTTAAAAGCACGTTGAGGCACACAGGTTCATATATCATGAAGCAAGAGACGTGTTGTTCCCGTACAATAATCCAAATTTTATTTACACAACTAATTAAAATCAGTTAACACATGATAAAATAAGGGGAAAAGGGATGCAAAGGGTCAGAGGTCTGCTTACCATGTGGCGGTGTGTCGACGGAGGGGAGGAACAGGGCCCAGGGAGAGGTCACCAAGTGAATAAAGAAAAATCACACACAAGTGCAAAACTAAACCAAAAAAAAAAAAAAACAGGGTTCACACATCACGCGGGGAGGAGACCACCACTGACGACATCACGTCCCGACCACAGGTACACAGCCTCTGAAACATAGAAGGGAATCAGTGGAGAACACAGAAACAAAAAGAACTAAACTAATAACCAAATCAGAATGAATATTTTAACCTAGAAAACAAATATAAATAAAAACAAATAAAGCTCAGAATAAGAACAGAAAAAAACAAATCAATACTAGCTGGACATTAAACCAATAAGGGGCATAAAGCAAAACAGAAAAACAACAAAACCCAAATAATGTCCAACGAATAACACTGTGTCCCCACTGTGGGTGCAAATAAAAAAAACACAGACAAGGCAACAATTAAAATCACAGAGCTAAAAACAGTTAAAAAAATAACCCAGTTCATAACTTGCTTGGTCCGAACCCGGCTGACACCGGATAGAGGTAGGCCAGGCGAGTGAGGCAGAGAGATAGCAGCAGCTAGCCCCGGTTAGCCGTGAAGCAGGCCACAGATACACGGCCGGGCGAAGTGAAGCACAGCAGTACACAAAGCAGCGAGCAAAGTAGCAGCCAAGCAAAGTAGCAGCGGGTCCTTGGTGCTGCCACTCTGTACAGCAGCGTGACACACACACACACACACACACACACACACACACACACACACACACACACACACACACACACACACACACACACACACACACACACACACACACACACACACACACACACACACACAGGACAAGGAGAGCACGTCAGAAGCCGGTCCAGCCGCTATGGCTTCCTTTGGCAACACAAATGTGGCTACACAACACCAAGCAGAGTAACGCACCGAATGTTTTGAACGCCGGTGAGAGCAGCAGGGCAAGCAGCCGGAAGGGGCGTGTCTTCAGCCTCAGCAGAAGAGAAACAGAGAAAGAGTACAGGGGCCCCTCTCAGCTTTTATAGTGGGTGGGCGTGTTCCGATTGGCCCACAGCCCAGCACTACCTGAGAGGACACAAAATGTCCTTAAGCAGAACTCATCCTGCTACACTAGGTTAGCGTCCCACATGTTCTGTGGCTCAGCTAAAGCTAACTCTCTCCAACTTCTGATCTCTTGAGTTGCTTGTTGTTAAAATATCTTGCTAGAGGAGCTGAAGCTCAAAAAGTCTGAGGTGTTTGTTCAAAATCAGCTCATTCTCAAGTCTTATCTGAACTGTCCTTTTTTGTTTGAACTTTCCCTAAACTTAGGAGTTAATGACAGAGCAGCACATCCAGACTCAGTCTGAGTTATATAGAGGTTAAACTTGAGTGTCATTTATTGATGATAAAGTGCAGTTTTTCAGATGTTTGTTGTACATGCTCCCGACCAAACCAGTCCAGGTGGAAGACGATGTGAAGAGAAGCTCCAGAGGATGAATATCACATGTTTATGTTGGAAATAAATGTACTTTAATTAGACATTGTCATGCAAAAGTTGGATTTCCCTTTAATGATGTCCAAATCTTTGAGTGTTTTGTTGATGTTGGTTTCTAAATGTTTTCTGACACTCAGCCCCAAAGATTAAAACCTTTTACGGCTCACAAGCTGCAACAATTCACACATTATCAACTATCTTTCTGACTAAAAAAGTGAAAAACTGCCTGATTCCTGCATCATGAATGTAAATGTTTTTGGTTTTTATGACATATGTGGAGCATCTAGACAGGGGGCAGAGGGGGGAGGCCACCTCCCTTCCACCCTGACTCCACCCATGTGGTCACTTGGAAACTACGATGTCAAAGGAACGATGAATTTATTGCTTTTTATCGGATCTGTAGCTCAGTGAGTTAAGTGTTCACCTATGGAGCTGCAGGTCACTGGTTCAAGAGCAGGCCCTTCTTAACCCTGCTTCAGTGTACCGCCGGCGGTACACCTACTAATTTGCATAGGAATTTCAAGAATGTCCGACGGGTGCAAACGCGATTATACAAACACTATTCACCTTATTCAGGAAGGGAGGCAGGGCGGCACCATTTTTGAGATCGACTTCCGGTTGACTGTCTTCGCACTACAACAACATCGAGTCCTCTCGCTACTGTAGCTACTTTTAACTGTTCTTTTAAGCGATTTTAACATGTTTGGCATCAATTGCGCTGTCCGTGTGTGCCACAACAACTGGGGAACGATGAAGCTTTCTCTCTCTCAGAATTGTTTAGAGCACGGAAAGGTTAGATCTGAATGCTGCGGACCAGCTCATGGCTATGTAAACACACAGCTTGCATCGGTCACTGTCAGCGCAGCTACAGCGATTCTACCAGAGTTCAGTTTCCACTAAAGACCTTGCTATGCCATCAGTGAGGTAAAAAGATACTCTCTGCTATTTTGAAACGTTGTTATGACTGCGGTTTGGTCAGAATCAGTTTTTTGTTGCTCCAGAGATTAGCATTAGCTTGTGACAGGGCTAATAACACAGTAAACCGCAGGAGCTGTTTCAGAAATGACAATAACAACCTCCGTTTGCACAACCACATCATATATACATGAATCAAATAAAGTTTTATTCAAATCAACATACCTTCCATAATATCGCAGCAGCGTGACTGCAGGACCGTCCCAACCCAGCGATACAGGAGCATCCCGTGGTCTCCACCGCTTCATCAGCTGTCACCAACACCCACGCCATGTGTGAGGAGGTACTAGCCTGACTCGGGCTGACATTAGCTTTAAGAAACGTATATTCCCATTCTTGATGTAGCAGAACAGCACCGACTTTACCACTGTGCAAATATTGATAGGCTTCAGTGCTCTAATAATTCCTCATAGCCGAGCGATCAACGCCAAGAGACAACACGAAATAGTTCAAAATATCGCCATACATGACTTGTGGCCACTTTTTCATGTCATCCTCCCACTCTGTAATAAGTCGCGGATGAGGCAGACTTGATCCATTTCTGTTTTTTAAAGAGGTTTTCGTTTCTTCCCACATCACTTTCTCAGTTGTAAACACCGCCATAACCGAGTTACCGGAAGTGCTACTCAAAACAGGAAGTCCCGCCCGTTGGAAAATGGGCGGAGCTGAATAAGGTGAATACGCCGATGGAAAGCTTAGATTCTCATGAATCCGCCGGTATAAACCACTTTCAGATGCGATTACCACAGCGGGTGAGAAAAACACATTTGTCCGACAAAAACAAATATTCATCCATCCGTTCTCTATACACGGCTTCAACGCACACAGCGCGACTCACATTTCCGGGTTTATTATTACACACAAAAAAAAAGATTCCACAAAAAACGGCCATAATCCAACCTTTTACATCCAGATGACACAAGCCAGTAAACTATTTTGTCCAAAACATGTCCTGAAGTCGGTATAAAATCCCCGAATCGGTCGTTTTCAAGGAAATGCACCTCCTGATGTGCGTCCAATATTCCCCGTATTTTTCGTAATTTTTTTATTTAAAAATAGAATATTAGCGATTTTCTGTACTGAAAACGGATGGAATTGACTGAAGCTTAAAGGGTTAAATCTTTTGAAAATCCTGACGAAGACAAACAAAGAAACATGCCAGTGGTGGGACTCAATCCTGCTACCTTCCACTTGGTAATCTCTCTTCTTACCCCCTGAGCCACTCGCTCAGATACTAATTCTTTTTTTTTGCGCACTTATCATCGATTTTGAGTTTTGTTTTTTTTTTAACTTGAGTTTCGTCTCGACCGTCTCGGACCACCACCTCGGGAGGGAATCAGCCAGCCACTCGTCATACAGCCCAACAGCTCCTGTCCACAGAAAAAGGAAATGCGGTTAGCCACAGGAACAGAGATATCTGGAACTACCCTGACACCACACTATACTGACCCTGGAGGTCACCACCAAAGCTAATAATTTTAAACACAAACAATAACGGGTGTGCCAGGCGATGGGCACACACACACACACCCTATATAATAAGACATCTGCAGCAATTCCCAATGGGCAGAGAACTTGCTGCAATGAACACGGAGACCGAACATGGAGACAGCAGCAGCTTGCTTCAGATGTACAGCCGCTCGTCAATAAAACCGCAGCTCCTCAGGCATCAGGGGAAACAGCCACACGATCACTCAAAAATCCAACGCGCTGCACAGGTTATGCCCAGCTCCGAGGCCACACACACCCAGCTCCCAGCCTTCGGCCAAGGTACCAGTCGAATTCTGACAAGTAGGTAGAGAAATACTCCGCCAGCATCTCGAGACTGCCACGGCAAACCATGCAGCTGAGTGAACACCCCAGCTCCAGGTAGAGGACGCATGTGGAAAATGTGCAGCCCTCTCACAAATATACTGCAGTGTAGCACCGCCCAGTAATCAAGGTGCAATGGGATGATTGCTCCCAGCCCAGTTGCATTCAATGACCGGGAGCACTTGAAAACTACACCACCTGATCCAATACACTTAACATAGGTGGAGACGGACTGGGCCGTCCTGCCACAAGTAGATACTGAGAGCATCACAGTTATCTGTAGTTTACCTTACCCGACTGTAGTTTACCCGAGTACCCGACACGGTGCAAGACTGCTGTGAAGGTGGAGACATGCGGCGGTGGTGTATTTGCGATGATTAAAAAAAAAAATTAAAGGAGCAGCGCTGGAATTTTAGTAGCAGTGGGCTGCCGCTGCAGAGTGACTGTTGCGGAAACCCTGGGATTAAAAGGAGGAACACAAGACCTTTGAGACACTGCTCATATGAGTCATTTAAGTCAGAGATTCTGCTCTGACAACTAAGCTGAACTTTTACCTGTTAAGATTGTGCACGGCACAACAGAAAATTAATGTTCCACGGACTTTTTTCTGTGAAGAACCCAGAGAGGGTAATTTGGTTATTATTTATTTCATAAATAGTGTTATTATATATTTCCTGACTTTTTTCTGTGAAGAACCTAGAGAGGGTTATTTGGTTATTATTTATTTCATAAATAGTGTTATTTATGTAGGAGACCTATGTAAGATAATTTAATTATCTGTACTCATTTTATGGGGCACCACCTCGCTTTGATTGCAAGGAAAGATTAATTAATATTAATTAAAAATTAATTAATTTAAATTTTGATCAGTTGCTCAGTCTCATATCTTAAAGGCTAGAATCCTCGGTTAATTTGACCCACAGTTCTCACAATGAAACACACAAGGCTGTCATTTGGTCTAAAATGAAGCATTTCATTTGTCGTTTTAATCCGCGAGCTTTAGTGAAAAAGTTTCCAATTTCTGCACATTTGTCTGTGTCTGTTTCCAGAGCTTTCCTGTTTTTAATTCTTACCTTCTCCGCACTACCTTGCTCTTCCTCTTTTTCATCTTTCAAACCATAGACATAATAAAGAGTAGACGCTGCTCGGAGTGCCGCCATCTTGGTCCAGTCAACGTACTTACAGTTCAGCAGCAGAAAGAACAACATGCCAGAGCACTGTGCCGCATATTCGTGTTCAAATCGCCGGATCATCGAAAACAGGGCACAAGGGATTACTTTTCACAAGTAAGATTGAACATTACTGTTGGTTGTATTTTGTGAATCGAATATTACTGTGCTGTATTTATGCCCACCAGCGAAATCGTAGCCAGCTAGCTAGGCTATGTTTAGTGCCGGTGTTGACCCATCTGTGAACTGAGACAGATTCATATTCCATAACACTGACTTAGATTACAACTGACACCGAAAAGCTAAAACAAATATTACTGGTATAACATTGACCAGTGAATTTTACACAGGTGGCACAGACTGTATTGTTCACATGTAATTCACCCGAACAACAGTAAGCTACCTCTAATGTGTCATACCCACTTACTTAAAAACACAGACAACTGAACATCTGATTGTAGAGTAGTTTGCAAACAAGGTTATTCACAGTTTAAGCAGTTTTGGTTCATTATCAACAGATATGCATCAAAATAGGAGTTTTGTTGAAGAAAGGTTGTAAGAAATTTGAAGAAAGAAAACCTCTTGACCTCTTTTGTAAGATGTTTTTGTATAGACTCTCACAAATCTTCTGTTTTCATTTTGAAGGTGATGTGATGTGTGCTGTGCAAGCTTGGTCAGAGATGCTGTACCATCATCATTTGACGAGAGCTACCACCTTCTAGCTCTGAAAAATAATGGCGGCCTACTGATTCCATCACAAGGCACAGTGAAGGTTTGATTTTATAATCTTGTTTATTTTTTTTATCTTTGCATGTTAAAGTTGCTTTTTCTTTGTTATTTTCTCTGTACTGTAAAGTGTCTTTTAGCACTGTGTAAAGCGCTATATAAATATAATTATTTTTATTATTATTGTAATAATTATCATCAGGGACGGCTGGTATAAATGGGCTAACAGGGCTAAGCCCTCCCAAGCTAACACAAAAAGATGAGAAAAATATTTTTAAAATAACTTACAACAGATTGTTGTTGAAACCAAAGGTAGCAACAGCACCAATCAGTCAAAAGAAAAACATAGAGTATCTCTAAATGGGCTTATTTTTACAGCCCCAGCAGATACAGTCCGCTTTCATTTATTTCGTTCCTGTAGGTGATTGGCAGGTGTCATGTCCCACCCCTGTCATTTACTGATCATTTGGGCTAACTTCACTCAGCCCACAGGCCACTGACTTTTGACCAATAACAGCGAGTTAACACAGCAGTGCTGCCATTTGTGACAGAGTTGGGAAGGAGGGAGAAAAGGTTAAGCTATGGCGGGCATTAGCATGAACGAGGTGGATTATTTGCTTTCTTGTCCATTTTCCTCAAGGTCTTTGGAGGAAAAGCTGGAAGTTAAGAGACTGGGATCACGTCGGCCAAACGATGTTCAAATAACTCAACGGGACAAACGACAAAATCGGAAGTTTTGCGTTTCTTGGTTTGACAGAAAGGACTGGCTAACGGCAAGTATAGCTAAGAATTCACTTTTCTGTTTCTCATGCTTACTTTTTGGAGGAGATATTGCATGGACTCAACAAGGAATTGTGGATTTGTGGCTATGCAAGCTGATGAGACAACCTGTGTGTGTGTGTGTGTGTGTGTGTGTGTGTGTGTGTGTGTGTGTGTGTGTGTGTGTGTGTGTGTGTGTGTGTGTGAGTGAGAGAGAGAGATGTAGAGCACGAAAAAGTATAGTGTACTAGTAATTGATGTAACTGTGGGTATCATAGGTGATGTTGCTTTTGCAGCTGTGTTAACTATTTAATCAGTATTATGCATTTGTTAGCCCAAGCCAACAAATTTCACCACCAGCCGCCACTGATTATTATTATTATAAGGTGCTGAGAGTTGCAGAGAGGGTGATTCGCCAGGCTTCAACAAAGCAAGCTCCAAAGGTGTCAACAGTCACTTTCTGACTGTTGACACCTTTCCAACTGTCCATCTATGATTTATATATATTCCTTTTCTCTGATATATAACTTCTATCTATTGTTTTATTTAGAAATATGTGTTCATTAGTCAGTATTTTGTTTATATATGTATATATAGCGTAATCATATATTGTCTCTTCAAATTATTAAAATAATTGACTTTACTGCCATTATCTGCTTCTCTAACATTTATTAGTGTGTGTGTTTACAGTGTTTGCAAAATACCTGTCTACAGTCGAGCTTACTATCAGAATATTCTAATACTGTTAATCCCACTATGAATATTAAAATACGCCAAACCATTTGTCATGTATCATAGATACATGTATGACGTTTGCAGCAAAAGAATAAATTAAAAAAGTGTGAAAATCAGTTTAATATTCAGAGTTTAGATAGATTAAATGCGCTGTCAAACAGCGCTGAGTGGAGCGGGTGACCGGTCCAAGATGGCGGCCCCACCGCTCGTCAGCCCCAATAGGCAGTAGCGGTCCATACGGCATCTAGTCTATGTTTCAAACACCTCTGACCGTGTGCACGGACGTGGTACATCATGGTGCGTCTGCAAAAAAAAAAAAAATGCTGTCAGTGAAGGCGGACAGGAACAGCGGTAGCAGCAGAATGATCAACCCAGAGCCATGACTGAACACCGGACCTCGCGGCCCAAACATCAGACCGGCCCACCAGGAATTGTCCTGGTCCTCCTGATTAGCCACCCCGGGCCTGCTACACCATCTGACACCTTGCAGACATTACACTTCAATTAGTTGTAACAATCATATGGTTTCCTAGACTGAGTAAAGTTGAAATACTGGAGTGAAGGAACCTGAGGTGAAGTACAGCCAGATGAGATGTGAAATTGCAAGCTTTGTGTGCATTAAATCCTACTGAGCTCCTCTACATTTCATCCAAGGTCCTCATTAGCATTTCATTGCAAAATATCTCATTTTATTTATGGCTTTTAGTTACCACAGTAACTGACCTTCCCTCCCAGTGTAAAATTACCTCAATTACTGAAAATGCACATGTCTCATGGAACTGCGCTGAAGAGCTATATGTGATCCCTCAACCATCTGCTTTAAAGACGCAGACGATTGCCGCTTCTAGCATCCGACCAATTTTGCACAGATGTCGCCCATTCATGTTTCAGGAGCATTTTACTAGCAGTTTCACAGGTAATGTGTCACGTTTATCCGGCAGAAGTACCTCACACTGTGTGCTGCACACAGCATAAAAGCTGCATGAAGCAGGAGCTGGAAAATTCAGCTTTACCTACATTAAATTTGAAGCTCAATATGAGATCCTAATCATGATGTCCAGCCCAAACCCCTCATTTTCTTGGCTTTGAAAAGCTGATCCAAGTCAGCCTGACACTAATCTACATTCATAACATTACAATTCCTCCCTGTCTCACTGTGGGCAAAACACTCATCCCTTCACAAATGGCTCATATTGGCCTGTTTGCAGTGAATCACATTCCCTCCTCCACTCACTCTGACATGCACCTTAA
This sequence comes from Acanthochromis polyacanthus, assembly GCF_021347895.1. NCBI lineage: Eukaryota > Metazoa > Chordata > Actinopteri > Pomacentridae > Acanthochromis > Acanthochromis polyacanthus. The sequence goes on from NC_067113.1 coordinate 62,095,312, forward strand.
ACTAAAGCATATTAGTAGATGAAACATCCATTCTCTCTCTAAGCTCTCATTGTTTTGGGATCAAGCATGATGGCATTCTAATCTTTCAAAAATATGTTTGTGAGCTCTGATTTGCACTCATGTGGAATTTGAAACTCATTGTTGCATATTCTGCACAGTACTGCCTTTATGTTGTCATTTTACAGTGTCATGGACAAGGCTAGTCTGCACTGAGGCTGAAGAGCATTGAAAAACCTACACGGATCTATATTTGGGTCAAACATTTTCCATATTAGAATGAATGTTTTTTATGAATGTCACAACTGATTTTAAAGGTAAACGTATTTACATTTCAGAATTACTGCTTGTTTGCTCCACTGGTGTATTCTATTTTTCACACTTTTGCCAATCTGACATCCTTCTCACTCCACCCTCTCTGCTCCTCTCCTGTGGAAACCAACACCTCATCGCTTCAATCAATTGTGCTGAAAGTTAGTAGCAGTTTTATGTGGCTTTACATGCTCCTCTGTCCAGGTCAATCCAGCGTCCATGTCAACAATAGAATACCAACATGCAATAGATAACCGTGTTACCATGCTTTAAGTAAATAGTTTCATTAAAACAGGAATGAACAGTCTTGATGAAGCACTGTGCTCTCTGACTGCCTTTCTAGTAGTTTTTATGTGGATTTTCTTTCTGTTATTTATGACTTCAGCTGAGTAGAAAACAATACAAAATCGGAGAAAAATGTATTGAAGTAGAAAAATTAATCAATAAATATTAATAAAGACAAAATCTGTCAACAACAAGGGTTCATGACCAGCTCTCAGACTGTATCAATGAAGGGAGAGTTTTACTGACACTTACTGAACTTCATTAAAGAAAAGCAAAAGGCGATTATGAGGTGTGGCAGTCAGAATTAGTGATGAATAAAGATTCCACCCATGCACATGCACGTGTGGTGCATGTGCATGGGTGGAAGAGAAGAGTTCTGGTGACTTAAATAACCTTGGGACCTTGGCCAGGTGTACCAGTAAATGAGATGATGATGGTTTCAAGCTTCGCTCAGCAAGATACCTGCAAATAAAAGTACAGACGATCAAGGCTCTGGGGCCATAATCAGTGAAACAGATTTAAGCTGGTGTTTCATGTCCTTGAAGACCGCTATATGAACAGCTGTAGAGCAGAGGACACCAGGGAAAGATAGTTGTTGTTAACAAACTACTTTGTAATCCAGTCGACTACATTTAGTACATGCATGGTAGATTGTCGTCTAGGTATTCTGCACATAAACACTTTTGCAGAGCATTTACACTACTGCCCTTTTTGCAGACACAGATTTGAGGCTACATGTGGACGTCCACAGGTTTGGGGAGATGAATTTTAGATAAGGGCCACTTCATATATTTTTGAATAAAGCAGACTTTTAAAGTGGACATGGTTCTTTTCAAACAATTGTTACACGCTGGTCTTCGAACATCAACCACACAGCACACAAGGCTCTTTAGGGTATTTCTGAAAAGCTGCCTGTCACTTAGGATATAGCAGCTGGACTGTAGCACCAAGTCACTGTGAATTTTCCTGAGGTGTGCAGCACAGTGGGCAGATGTAGTGCAGGATTTCTGGAGAATTTGAACTTCTCACTGTGTTTGGTCACTGTCAGTGTGAAGCATATACAGGCAGGATATAATTCCATACATGCACAACTCATCTACTATTTCATCACATGCACACTACTACCGAACGTGCACACTGACTCAGACAATACAAACCTTAGCAGACCCTTGCAGACGTGGAAAATATAACACCAGCCTAATCCTGGCCTTAATGAACAAACCCCAACTGACATGAAGTTTGTGACTTCGCTAAAGAGATGAAAACATGTTAATGTGTGTGTGGAGCAAATGGGAAACTGATACCTAATTCATGAAACAAACCGAAAGGTCATATTTGCATCATCATCTTCCATGCACAATTTTCCACCATTTGAAGTCAGACCAGTCACCATTTTAATTACGCCTTATTTTGCACTTTCCTTCTGCAGTGACTTACTGGTACACAACTGGATAATTAGTTGATGTACCCAGTTTCTAAAATACACACAACAGTAAAGTTAGAAGACATAAGTGTCTGGAGTGTGTTGTTGCTTTGTAAACAATAATAAGTACGCACATGTTCTCTTAAAGAGATTTTGTGTTCATATTTTCTGATATACTTTTACACATTTTATTATGAGGCTGTATATTGATAGCACGTTCCTAATCTCCTCTGTACTTCAGCAACTTGATTAAGGCTCTCAACCACATGTACTGATGTCAATCTTGCATTATTAAGGCTTTTTCTCAGCAGACCTTCAGACTCAGAGAGCTTCGGAGTTTACGTCTTGCAAACACATTAAAGCACATTCACTTTTTTCTGTAGCTTAAAATGTGAATACAAACCTGTCTAATGTGTAAACAATATGCAAAACAGCTATCCCTTTAGTGACAGCTATTCTAAAATAAATAAATATAAACATAGATCAGACTTAAACTGTGACAGGTAGTATGCAACACACATTCATTTTCAGAGTGGTTATTGTTACATGTCTGACTTATTTGCAGGATGCATTGCTTCATTTGCATTTCATATGTGTCCGAGAATTTCAGATAGCTGATACAGATCCTTGCTGTGCGGTTTAATTAGGAGTCGATCAGCCTCAGGGTTCCATTTGGGAATCACACTGTTCTCTGTCACTTAATAATCAGCAGAGAAAGCAGTGAGCTGGTTTCTTCACCTATCTTCTCTTACTATTTCCCTTTAAATGGTAATCGCTGTACACAAAGCGGCATTGTAGGAAGGTGTGTGTTGTGTGTCCCACTATAGATTCCTGCTGTTTTCTTTGATGTTATAGAGTTGTCATGTAAAAGCCATGTGCTTATTTTATCGGTTTGGTCACAAATTTAAAGAACCTGAAAGCTCGGCCCCGACGGTGAGAGGATCCAGTGGTTCTGTAATGTAATGGGAAGCATTTTGCTGGGAAGATCTGAGGCTTCTTTTCCACTTACAGGGAGTGGTCAATGCAAAACATTACAGAGTTGTTCTGATTCTATCCATCCATCCATCCATCCATTTTCTTCCACTTATCAGGGGTTGGGTCATTGTGCCAGGTTATTTCAAGTGTCTGTCTCTCTCTCTTTAACAATGTTCTCCAGCTCCTCCTGGGCCATCCTAAGATTTCCAGCCTCCTTGCTCTGTCTCTAAAGCTGAGCACAGCTACCCTACGGAAGAAGCTCCTTTCTGCCACGTTTATCTGCAGCTTTATTCTTTTACCCAGACTTCATGGCTATAGGTGATGGCTGGAACATAACGACTGGTGAATCAAGAGTTTTGGCTTCTAGCTTACACACGTGGACAAAATTGTTGGTACCCCTCAGTTAAAGAAGGAAAAACCCACAATTCTCACTGAAATCACTTGAAACTCACAAAAGTAACAATAAATAAAAATTTATTGAAAATTAAATAATCAAAAACAGCCATCACTTTTGAATTGTTGATTAACATAATTATTTTAAAAAAACAAACTAATGAAACAGGCCTGGACAAAAATGATGGTACCTCTATAAAAGATTGAAAACTATTTGACCAGAGCGACATGATTAACTCAGGTGTGTCATTTAATTGACATCACAGGTGTTTCCAAACTCATAATCAGTCAGTCTGCCTATTTAAAGGGAGACAAGTAGTCACCCTGCTGTTTGGTGAAAAGGTGTGTACCACACTGAACATGGACAACAGAAAGCGAAGGAGAGAATTGTCCCAGGACATCCAAAAAAAATTATAGACAAACATCTTAAAGGTAAAGGCTATAAGACCATCTCTAAACAGCTTGAAGTTCCTGTGACAACAGTGGCTCATATTATTCAGAAGTTCAAGACCCACGGGACAGTAGCCAACCTCCCTGGACGTGGCCGCAAGAGGAAAATTGATGACAAATTGAAGAGACGGATCGTTGGAATTGTATCCAAAGAGCCCAGAGCAACCTCCAAAGAAATTAAAGGTGAACTCCAAGGCCAAGGTACATCAGTGTCAGATCGCACCATTCGTCGTTGTTTGAGCCAAAGTGGACTTCATGGGAGACGACCAAGGAGGACACCACTGCTGAAAAAAACTCATAAAAAAGTGAGACTGGAATTTGCAAAAATGCATGTTGACAAGCCACAAAGCTTCTGGGAGAATGTCCTTTGGACAGATGAGACCAAACTGGAGCTTTTTGGTAAGGCACATCAACTCTATGTTCATAGACTCAAAAACCAAGCATACGAAGAAAAGAACACTGTCCCTACGGTGAAACATGGAGGAGGCTCAGTAATGTTTTGGGGCTGCTTTGCTGCATCTGGCACAGGGTGTCTTGAAAGTGTGCAAGGTACGATGAAATCTGAAGACTATCAAGGCATTCTGGAGAGAAATGTGCTGCCTAGTGTCAGAAAGCTTGGTCTCAGTCGCAGGTCATGGGTCTTCCAACAGGACAACGATCCAAAACACACAGCCAAAAACACCCAAGAATGGCTGAGAGAAAAGCGTTGGACTATTCTAAAGTGGCCTTCTATGAGCCCAGATCTGAATCCCATTGAACATATGTGGAAGGAGCTGAAACATGCCATTTGGAGAAGACACCCATCAAACCTGAGACAGCTGGAGCTGTTTGCTCATGAGGAGTGGGCCAAAATACCTGTTGACAGCTGCAGAACGCTCATTGACAAATACAGAAATTGTTTAATTGCAGTGATTGCCTCAAAAGGTTGTGCAACAAAATATTAAGTTATGGGTACCATCATTTTTGTCCAGCCCTATTTCATTAGTTTTTTTTTTTTTTTTAATAATTATGTTAATCAACAATTCAAAAGTGATGGCTGATTTTGATTATTTAATTTTCAATAAATTTTTATTTATTGTTACTTTTGTGAGTTTCAAGTGATTTCAGTGAGAATTGTGGGTTTTTCCTTCTTTAACTGAGGGGTACCAACAATTTTGTCCACGTGTGTAGCTCCATGATGGTCCGGTACAGCATCCGCATTACTAAAGATGCTGGAACAAGTCATCTGTCGATCACAAGCTTCATGGTCCCATCACCCTCCTCTGTCCTTCTCAACCCGCCTGGCCAGCAGGCAGATGGGTCCCCCCTATATAGAGCCGGGTTCTGCTCGAGGTTTCTTCCCTGTTAAAAGGGTGTTTTCCTTGCCACTGTCGCCTTTGGGCTTGCTCTGGGGGTCAGGCATATGGGTTCTGTAAAGCGTCTTGAGACAATTTGACTGTAATTGACGCTATATAAATAAAATTGAATTGAATTGAATTGAATCACTCATGAACAAGATCCCAACACACTTAAACTCCATTGCTTGAGGCAGAAATTGACCCCCAACCCTGAGGGAGATATCCACTGTTTTCTGGCAGAGAACCGTGGCCTTAGACCTGAAGGTACCAACACTCATCCTGGTCACTTTATACTTGGTTGCAAACTGCCTCCAAGCAAACTATAGGTCACATTTTGATGAATCCAGGAGAACCCTGTAATCTGATCCCCTTGGATATGCCTTTAGATCCTTTCCATGAATGTCACAAACAAGTTTGGTGTTGATCTCCTTTGTTCAATAATGAAACACTTCTTTCTTGATGTCAGCTATCAATGGTGGTTGTGAAGAGTCACTGAGTATCATGTGAGTTACAAGCTATGGCCTTCTCACTAGATCTCAATGCAACTAAACAGCCACGGACGATTTTAGCCCAATTTGTTCAACAGCACTGTCTGCCATCATCAGCAAAAACCTGTAAATAGGGGGCATTTTTTGAATCTACAGTAGAGTCCCAGAGACTTGGAGAATCACTGTCAAGGAGCATTAAAGCTGTTCTGGCAGCAGCCATCTGCCCACCTGATTAAGAAATTTTATGTGGATTTTTGTTTGTCTTGAGATCACATGTCAACTAAAATAAGTTATAGTGCACCTCATCACCTACATCTCAAAAGACAATAATAAAAAGTTAGAAAGATTATTTGTTCAAGAAAACAAGTGATTAGAGTGTGTAATATGTTGACAGAAGAATGTATTTTGGATGAATTTTCAAAGAATACCACAGCTAATACAGATGAGTGAACAGGACAGCAGTGTGCAGGTCTCCTCTCATTAGATAGTACCATCAAAAGCTTGGCATCACTCAGACAATTTCATGTTTTCCATTAAAACTCAGTTTTATTCATGTGCTGATATAGTTGCACAAGGGTTTTCTAATCATCAATGAGCCTTTCAACACCACTAGCTAACACAATGTAGCATTAGAACACAGGAGTGATGGTTGCTGGAAATGTTCCTCTGTACCCCTATGGAGATATTCCAGCTTTTCTTTCAAAAATAAGGACATTTCTAAGTGAACTCAGCAAAGTGAGGCATGACAAATCACTGCAGGATCTAAAAAACTGATGCAGAACTTCATCAGCAAGCTGCTTACAGAACTCAAACTTGTTGTATTGAATGTATTATGTTTCCATCCCTCGAGGTAATGTAATTTTATTCAGTTGCTCTTTTACTCTGTAATATGTGGTACAAGCACTGCATACCACAACAAACTGTAGGTGAGCCACACATTAGATTGGCAAAAATAAATGATTAATCCTTTACATATTTTATAGCTTTATTACATTTCTTCACTCCAAATTGTTTTGGATGTTAAGAAAAATTAAGCAATGGTGTTTGACGGCCCTCTGTAGGATAAAGTGGATACAGCTAATGGATGGATGGATGGATGGATGGATAGATGGATGGATTTTGTTTGATGCATGTCACCAGCATGTCCAACTCATACAGCGTGTATGTGAAGCACTGCCGACCTTACAGCATCAAATCCCTCAAATGACATTCAGTGTTGTAAGACTTTTTGGTAGAATTTTACTATAATAGCATGTGCTGCTGCTTTTTCTGCTGCTACTTCTTGGTTCCAAAAACAGATCAAATAAGAGAGCAAATACAAAGCAGGTCTGCAAGAGGTGTAATTACCAGTATTTTGAAAGGCCACAGCTTTGGATGGAGCCGTCTGGACATGCAGGTGATTCAGCCACACAATAAGAGGCCAACATTAATAAAATCATGTTAATTAAGCAGGGAGAACAATTTGCTAAATGGTCCCATTGTCTCGAACATGTTCACATTAATGTTCCTATTTCAGCTACAACCCACACATCCATTACACCCCTGCTGCATTTGAATTATGAATAGTCAGGAAATTACTACATTTATATTGGGCTCAGAGGAGATTAAATACCTATGTGGTGTTGGACTATATTTGCGTTTCTAAGTAACTAATTATATTACTCTATAAACCAAACTAGATTTATAGAAGGTTTTACTGCCCCTGCTTCTCCTTGCATTATTAAACTAACTACTGCTACCAATACTATGCTGCAAAGCGAAACTGATGTTAGCAGTGGCTGGATTGTATTAACGACATGTAAGACTAGATTCAACGAACACACACAGACTGACTTGACTTTCTTGAGCCAATGCCATAGTTGGATAGCAATGACTGTGAAGGAACAGCACTGGTGCACCATCCAATAGTAATGAGTTGGAAGATCATGCCGAATCTCTGGAAGTCAGTGCAAGCATGGAAAACAGCAGGTGAGCAAATGTTCTGATTTTTATACTTGCAAATTTGGCACTGCTGGGTGGTCAACGAATGAAAAATACTGGTGCAGTGAGCACAGGATCACCAAAAGTATGCTGCCCAACACTAGAAAAAAAAACATTATCTGCATATGCCCAGGTTGCTGGTGGTGGTGTAACTGCGTGGGAGTGTTTTCCTGGCACATTTTGGACTCCTTAATACCAGTCAGTCACAGTTTTAATGCCACAGGCTATCTGAGTGTTACTGCTGACCATGTGCATCCGTTTATGGCCAGTTTACCAACTTCTAATGGCTGCTTTCAGCATAATGCACCATAACGAAACTTTTTCTTTTCGATTCTGTGGACAAATCTGCAGAAATAAGGTGATGCAATCCTGCCAACATGAAGCAGAATAGAAAAGGAAAAGACACTGAGAAATGAAGCAGTTTGGGAGTAAATGGAGCCCAGAACTAGAATTACTCTGGTGTTTCAGGGAAGTGTTCACTGAGTGTATACCGTACACACTGCAAAAACTCAAAATCTTACCAAGTCTATTAGTCTTACTTTTAGTCAAAATGTCTCATCCCACTTGATTTAAAATAAATTCACTTAACAAGAGACATTTCAGCAAGATGGAGGGACTTAAGACATCTTAAATATCTTGTTAAGTCAAACAATCTTGAACTTATCTTGTTTTAACCCTCGTGTCATCCTGCAGGTCAAATTGACCCATTTAAAGTTTGAAAATGTGGGGAAAAAATAATATTTTCACAGTGAAAAGTTTCACATTTTCAAAATTTTGGGGGAAATTTTAAATATTTTTGATGGAAAAGAAATGTTAAAAAAAAAGATTTCTTTAAGAACATTTGGAAAGAAATCAATTTTTTTTCCGAATTTCTTAAAGAAATTATTAGAAGTTTTACTGATAAATATGTAATCACTTTAAATATTTTTAGGATTTTTTTGGAAGATTTTTACAAATTTTTTGAAAGTATTTACAATTTTCTTTTTTTATTTTAACATTTTTTATTTCTTGCCAAATTTTTTTTAAATAAAACTTTTATAAGAAACTTTTAAAGAATTTTCTTTCTGAAGAGTTTTCAAATTTTTATAAAGTTGGGGAATTTTTTGCTGAATTTTTGGATATTTTTAGACAAGGAAACAATATTTTTTGGTGCCGTAAATAAAGACAACAGGAGGGTTAAGACACCTAAGCTGGACAATCCTGGCAAAATATAACTTAAAATAAGTTTTCCAGCTAATTTTAAGATCTCAATATTCTAAATTTCATATCTTATTTCAAGAAATCTTACTAAGCCATTTTTCACTTGTTCTATTGGCAGATTTCTTCACTTATTTCAAGGTAAAAGTTCCTTGAAATAAGTTTTTTTTTTCTTGTTTTGAGAGGAGCTTTTTTTGCAGTGACACATTAATGTAAAAATGTAAGTGCAAAATGCCCCACAAGCAATTCTGTATGGCACTTCCATCCTCATAAGTTCATTAAAATAAATTAAATGGTCAAAGCCAATGTAGCAGAGTCCAATCATGCAACCTGAAACCATCTCATTAGGCCCCTCTCTTCTACAAATGATGTATTATTCAGTGAAGTGACCACTTACTGGTAATGAGTTGCTAGTTTTAGGCTGCTGGACTGACAACAATTGCAACACTCTCCAAATGTCACCGTGTTGCCTTGTGAGAGGCACCTTGTCGTGGTGAACGTGGTGAGAGGGATGCTTAAATTAGTCCCAATGGGATCCATCGCTTACCTGCAGCTTCCATTCAACACCTGCCATTGGCCCGTCACCTCTGAAGGAGTGAAGTTGTTGCAAATGTCTCCTTGTGTCCTCAGCGCCATTACAACACTGAAATTACTGGGCATCCATATCAAATGTCTTTCCAACCAAAAAGTGCAAAAGACAAATAAAAGGGTTTAAAGGGATTTCGTTTTTTTCTAGTAACAGCAAAAAAAAAGAAAAAAGCCCATAAGAGGATTTCTGGAAAGGCGATTTGTTTGCTCACTATATGTCATCCTTAAATCCTTCTGATGTAACACTACTTTTCATTTTTCGCCCAAACTACCTCATTTCATTTTAGAGCAGTTCCAAAACAAATCTGACCAATGACAGCAGACTAACACAAAAGAAACGTGACACCAAAAAAACCCCCAAATTAAACACTTTATTTCGTCCTGACATAGCATCATCACAGTCATGACAAGTTGCTACTTTCTCAGCTCTACTCTGTCTAATGGAACAGAAAAAGACAATATTCAGACAGTGGTGGCATGGACATACAGAGCTGAGAAAACATTAACAAGCCTGTTGGCACCTTGGAAACGATTGCACACACCTATAAAAATCAAGCACAAACGGAGGATGGAGGAATGTGGGTCACAGTGGGCTCGGGGGCAAGCTGGTAAACCTCTTCTGATTTCTGTGACGTTGATCTGGGCTGACTTTGGGCTTCGTCGCCGAGCCCAAACTTCCCTCCTGTCTGAACCGATAAGGATCAATTCCTCAGTGAATCTGTAAAGCTGTGGGTCGATGTAACAAGGTAGAGGGCAAGCAGGAAAGTCCACTCTTAACAGGACGAACACAAATCGAGTTGACGTATCCAGCTGATGTGTTGAAGCGCCAGTTCAAACCAGTGCTGGACTTGGACTGTGATGTCTCTTTGGGGAAAGTGCAGATTGTATTTCCTACAGTGTTAACAAAAATACCACTGTTTGGATACGGTGCTCAAATAAAAGCGCTTACACAGCACAAGCACCACCGTTCAAAAGTTTGGAGTCAACCAGACAATTTCATGTTGTCCATGAAAACTCACACTCTTATCCTTGTGCTGACATAACTGCACAAGGGTTTTCTAATCATCAATGAGCCTTTCAACACCATCAGCTAACACAATGTAGCATTAGAACACAGGAGTGATGGTTGCTGGAAATGTTCCTCTGTACCCCTGTGGAGATATTCCATTAAAGATCAAATGTTTCCGACCCCAAACTTTTGCACGATAGTGTAGCTGCTGAAATTTGGTAATTCTCTCAATAGAACTTCTCAGTTAAAGGGTCAGTTCACACAAATTACAAAAAAAATAATGAATTGTCTCATCCCTCTTTTGAAAGCAGCTCAGGTATGTAGTGTTTATTTGTTTCCATCACAATATGATGAAGATCAATGGAATATTTGAATGAGCTCTCACAGCACAAAGAAGTGGTCCTCAAAGCGCACTCAGCAGCTTCAACACTCCACTCCTATGACACTGTTGTACTCCCATTGGACGGTTTAAAAATCCAAACTCATACAAAACCTGGTGCCTATATCAGCCACAATGCAACTCAATCGTTAGCAGCTTGAATGGAGATTTGGCCACATTTACACTACTGGTTGTCTCACTTGCACAATGGTCTGGCTGCACCATATTATCATTCTGTTGAAGGGGGAAGTGCTCTGGCATTTTTGTATTTAATTAAACCAATCACAATTGTATTGGGCATAGCCACGATGCAGCAATGGTGTACTTTCTAAAACAGTGACAGGAGAATTGTTTTGGTGGAACATTTGCACACAGGCAGTGGTCAAAATGTCTAATTCCCTGTTAAAAAAAAAAAAAAAAACTTCCAATGGAAGGCTTATAATCACAATCCAGGGAATCAGATTATATATCTAGTAAAGTCACTTCTTTCCATTTCAGGTCACTTTTTCAAACTTATCATCTTTAACCTCAACCTATGCTAACTCAAGTCACATCACCTAAATCAGTCCTCACATAGCTCCGTCTGGAGACAAAAAAGGCTTTGACCTCATTCATATATGGACTAATACTCCCATAGACCTGCTATCAGGTTTCAGTGTGAAAAATTAGAGGATTTCCCTTCTAAAAATCCCACAACACAGCGTTAACAGTTCTGATAGACTATTTACATAAGCAGACAGTCACAAAAGGGGTAAAAACATTTTTTAAAGTCAGAATTTGAATATGTACCAACCTCCTCCTGCAGCTGTTCCCTCTCTGCTCTCCTCTAAGCCCCTCCCACCACACAAACCTGCACTTTGAGCTGAAAGTCAACATGCTTTTGTGGCTTCATAGAGAGGCAGCGTTTGATGGCTGACATGGAGGCCTCCGTCTTTCCCATTACTCCACCACATCCTGCTCTCACTGCAGAGTTTACTGCTGTCTATACCTCATCTGAAAAGCCCTGTGATTGGCTAACATCTCCTGTCAACAGACCCAGGAGGAGGTGCAGAAATTTGTTTTCCTGTAATTACATCATGCTGAGAGGTTGATTTGAAATGTTTTGCCCAATTATGCCAAAAAAAACATGCCTAACCCAGGTTTAAAGCTGCGGGTTGTATAATCAAAACAAAGAGCCATCAAACTTTAAAATGCCCTGTTTCGCTGAGGGGGACTGCAGAGTTGGGTGATAAATCTCAGTTTGATCTCCACTATGATTGACTAAATTCACATTACACATGACAATGATTAATTGCTTTTCAAAATACTGTCTAGTGTAGGTGTAAATGTAATTATCATCACAAACAAAATTAAGGAGGGAGCAGAAATCGCACAGAATTCTCAGTATCTGAGAAAAATAAAGCTGTTAAAATGACCTGATACCACAATAAGGAAGTAAGGAAATATGTTTTTTGTAATTTGAGTAAACAATCCCTTTAAAAGCTGTCCAATGCATTTTTACATCTGCATTTCTCACTGTACAGAGAGAGTTTTTACATTATGGAAACACGTTTGTTTATCGTAAAGGAACTTTCACAGGGTTATAAAGACGTTTGTAGCAGACGCAGCTTGATGTGCAAAACATCAAGTCAGTATAATTTCACACACATGACTGGCATGTTTCAGAAACGACATGCTGCACAGTACGAGACAGATGGTTAAAAATAACAAGGGTCACTGTGATGGCATTATTCACAATACATGCTGTATACTGTATAATAACCACCAAAGCCTCTAACAGCTTATCACATCAGGTGTGAACATTCCTCTCAGCCCAGTTGTTAAAAAAAACCCACCCACGTTTTTATGATCTTTGTGATCTTTGCAGTGACAATTTCCCGCGGTAACAGTGAAATTTCCATATGAACTCCTAATATAAAACACACACAGCACTTACAGCTGAGACATAATTGAAATTCTGCCCACAAAAAAGGACTGTATTTTCTGCTGCCGACCAAACAACCCAAACCCCAGAGCGCATTACTACTTCACCAGAATCACAGTGAACTACTTCACATCAAATGGATTTTTTTGATTGTGTACTAAAACAAGACAATGAAAAAAACCCACTTGGGTTCAGACTGTGAAAATACAGGAATGTGCAAAAGGTACTTGCTCTTGCTATGCCATGTGAGCAGCGTCTGTGAAGTTCTGTTCCACTGTCCTACTTCCATTCTTGAGAATTCCTTCAGGGTTAACATGATCCAGGTTCACTGCTGGCGTTTTTGGGCCATCAATACTGGAGTCCTCAGCCTGAGGCTCTAAGAAAGCCACCCTCTTTCCATTTGACCGCCGCTGTCCTGATTCTACCTCCCTCGGGTCCGAGCAGAGGGTAATGGCTCTTCCACCGCATCCTCTTGAGCCTCCCCTGTTGTCGCGACAGCGACAGGGTGTGAGGTAGAGGTAAAGCATCACCAGAATGATGCTGACTACACAGGAAGCAAGGGTGGTGAACGCAGTGTTGAAATGTTCACCGCCGCTGTGTGCCAATTCACTGGTGGATGTAGTGCTTAAGTTTCCAACCACCACGCTCACCTCCAGAGGTTCACTGGGGTCAAAGTGGCGCCCGCGGGCTACCACACACCCGTATGTACCAGAATCTTCCATCAGTGCTCCTTGGATTTCAAGGGTGCCATTGGGGAGGACTATTAGGTGACCACTTGGATTACTGACTGATGAATTCAGTGCAATCTGGGGGGTAATCCAGAACACCACCACACCCTCCTGGACAGGCAAATTCAACCCTGGGCATGGCACTCTCAACCATCTTCCAGGCTCTACTTGGTAGGTCTGAGCCTCAAGAGACATGTCCGACACTCCCTGCTGCGTACAATTCAGCCCTGTACCTGCACCTTCTCTACATGGGTATTCAGTTCTGAAATCCACCAGAGGACGATACTGTTTCCACATCCAATACTCCAACAAGGCGAGCAATGCACAGTCACAAACCAGAGGGTTTTCCTGCAAATAAATTCCTCCATGTCGGGTAATAAGTAACAGGCTCTGGACGGGCACCTTGGAGAGCTTGTTGCTTGACAGGTCGAGAAAGGTCAGGTTTCGAGGCCCTCCAGGTTCCTCGTAAAGCCCCAGAGGGAAGGCAGTCAGTCGGTTGGTAGAGAGATAGAGTTTCTGCAAGCTGTGAAGGTCGCTGAAGGCCCCTGGGTTGATCTGGACGATCCGGTTGCCAAACAGCAGCAGCTCTTTCAGTTCCCTCAACCCAGTGAAGATGGATGAGTTCAACACTGTCAGCTGGTTGGATGAGAGGTCCAGGTGGAGAAGATGCAGCGTCACGTTGAAGGTGTTCACCTCAATTCGGCTTATGGAGTTCTTGCTGAGAACCAGAGTAGCAAGTCGGTCAAACGGTTGGGAAATCCAGTCTACCCGCAGGGCGGTGAGGGCGTTGTGGCTCAGGTCCAGTCGTGTGGCATAGCTTGGTAGATCAGAGGGCAGTGTGGACAGATTGCTGCCGCAGCAGGAAATGATATCGCTTGCACAAAGGCAGTAGGGTGGGCAAGTGGCCACAGAGGGAAGGAAGCCAAAACACAGAAGGAAGAGCACGGCAGGGTTCCACCGACTGCCTCCAACATTGGTCTCGCCTAAAAGCTCTGGCACAATGGGATGCATCCTGGTTGTCCCTCTGGATGGGATCTCAGGTTACCGTCTTACTGGGTGTACACATGTCAGGCTTACAAGCCTCTGATAATGCATGGCCTTCTGTACTGAAGACAGGAGACAAGGAAGACACGAGAAGACAATAGAAATGAATCTCTTTTGTTGTATACTTCTCAGTGATGGAAAACAATTGCAGGCACAGCTCTAATGTGCTTCATTATCTCAAAGGCAAACATTGTATTATGAAAAATAAAAAAAAACTGGCATTAGCTTCAGCAGTAAGAGCACACAGTAAGACTGCATTGGAAAAGGGATAAAACTGGCTGAGGCATTACATGTAACTAAAAATAAATTGTAATCCACATTTAAATACAACATTGATGGCATCACCCGCACATGACAACTGTTAGTAACTGCAGGAACACGTGTAATTTAATCCAGGCATGTTAGTAATACTCCTCCCTATTTTCCACTCATGCAAATGCAGACTGGTTCTTTCCTCACAACACCACATCTTTGCCACTGTTTACACTCAGTTTTAACCTTTTATGACGCATTTTTCTGACATTTATTTAGCATTTCACTCCTTCTTTGCACAATCTCAACATCTGGATTCATCCATCCATCATTATTACTTAACTACTCATTAAAAACTGCACCACAGCAGACTAATGCAGCATCCAGAGCACTAAACGCTACGAATATGCAAAGATTAAACCATTCTGCAACACTTAATGTATGATTAAGTTGCATAATTCGATATATCTATTTTACCTCTAAACCTAATCATTTAAAAAGAGCTGAAATAGATTAGAAATAGAGGAGCATGGGGAAAGAAGAACACAGATAGGTGACGTTCAGAGATGCCACAATTAGCCAAATAATTAACAGAAAATTGATGTGATAATCAACAAATATTGAAGTAATTTCAAAAGCAAAAATGCCAATCACTCTGTGACTGCAGTCTCTTTCATGCAAGGATCGGCTCGTTTTCTCACTTTCCTATCACTGTAAACTGAATATTTGGCTTTCTTAAGGCATCGAGTTGGACTCTGGAAAATTTCAATGGGCATCCATCCATCCACCTGTTATTATCTAACTAGTTATTGAAAACTGCAGTGCAGCAGATGAATGATCATCCTACAAACCAATACTGTGTGCATATACAAAAATAAACCATTCATACTGTATGATTACAGCTGCAAAAACTAAACAGATTCACGGAAGAGAAGCATGTGGACAGGAAAAGAGACAGGTTAGAGATGCTATGATTCAATTAAACTGAATAGAAAATCAATGTGACGAGCAGAAATGCAGTTCACTCCACTGCAGCCTCTTTAATGTTTTCTCACTTTCCTTTCATTGTGAATGGGATATCTGGTTTCTGTAGATATTGCCTTGGAGTGTGGAACATTTCTGTGAGCATTTTTAAAAAAAATAATTGTTATAATGGGTCCTTTCTAGGCCACAGGATTAATAGACGAATTTAAAAAATATATGCTTTTTGCTCACATTAAGTTATTTATCAAGCTTATACTTCCAGGCTTTGATCCAATGTTCAGTGGTATGTATATTTGTCCATTCTTTCCTGTGTTTCCTGGTGCGTGCATTTGTCTTCTTTTTTTTCCTTGCTGAGTGTATTTTTATCTACTTTTCCCCTTATTTAGTGGTACATAAATATTTACCTTCTTTTTGCCTTTTTTAGATACATGCACATGTGTCTCATTTTTTCCTTATTTGCTGGTACAAGCATATTTCTGTACTTTTTCCCTTATTTAGTAGTACATGCATATTTCTCTGACACTGACCTCACACACACACACACCCAAGCCAAAAACATTTTGTCCCAGTGTGCTGCACCCAGACATGATTTCCACTGTCACTTTCCACAGAAAATAAATCACCAGGACTGTTTGTTAATGCGCCAAGTGAAGTTTACAGAAGTGGGAGCAACGACTAAGAGTTCAAGAAACGCATCACAAGTCAAAGACACTGTCATTTCCGATTAAATTTCTATATTTTAAACTAATTTCCTTAACGATCAACTAGAATAGTGTTACTATAATATTCTTATTGGTGATATTAATCCGCCATCTAGATGTAACAACTCTCCGTCTCCTCCTTGCTCTTCAGACAGACATCAACCTTGAATTTTATAGGATAAAAAACAAACACAGAAGCTCACTTTCACGCCCACACCGCTGTCTGTTCAGATCACCATCAAGTCTGCCTTCATCCAGACGAGCTCTCCGGACGCGACGCAGGATCGCGTCGTCCCGTCTGCGAATCCTAAAATCCTGCGGGCAACTTGGTTCCTTTTGGAGTGAAGCGCATCGTTCCTTTCCTCGTAAAACCAAAGAAAGAAAGAAAGAAAGAAAGCTCCGCCGAGAGTGTGAGGAGGAGACGAGGAAGCCGAAGCGCTCACCTGCAGGTCGGGTTGCGTGTCGCTGTGGGAGGGGTCGTCCTGAGAGTAAATACGGAACAGAACAACAGCAGCCAATTCGCCAATCATGTGAGAGTGAGTGATGCCTAAAGGAGAGGGCAAAGGAGAGGGGGAGAGGGAAGGGAGGCAGCATCAGCACCACACACTCACGTCCAGTTCATATATTCTCTGTTGAAAAAAAGTCAAGTTAGTGATGTAAGTGTTCTGAAAGATGTACATGTGAGAAAGTCTTGTTTCGGTGTATGAAGTGATTTATGAAGCCATAGCTGTCTGGAAGAGTCATGGGAAGGTGTTTCCAGCACTTTCATTAAAGCTGTTTGCTTGTTTACCAGGTTGCAGATTAAAGCTGCACAGACTGTATTCATAGACAGACAGTCACCATGATGTCACCCATTGGGCTGTCTGACATTTTGCTATCACCATCTTTTGAAACCAGATGTAACCAGCAGGGCTGGCTCTCCCTATACGCGAATTAAGGGGCTGCTTAGGGCTCCGCCGCCACTAGGGGGCCCCCGAATTGACTGTGTCTGATGGTCTGACCCACAGACTGCCATCTAACATCTAACCCCGGACGCGGGGCACGCGTGGGACATGTCCCCCGCACTTTCCACATCTGTCCCCTCTGTTCCCCCGCACTTTTTTCAGCCGTTACAACAGCTAAACCCGTTATTAGCATCCAGTAACGTGTTTTCCCGAGCCGTCTTTGAATGCACCATGAGCGCATGCTAACGCAGGTGTTCCACAGGAGACGTGCTGCTGTGCTGAGCAGTGCTAAATTTGCGTCTGGAGTAATGTTTAGCAAACCAGCCAGAGCCAGCAAGAAGCAAAAAACTTTACACAGTTTTTTTTCCAAACAAACCGTGTAAGTTGTGTGACCTTGTTGGATGCAAACAATGTTAGACTTGTTAGCTAAATGATGACAAGGTAAAACGTGGCAATATATCAATATGTTAAGCTAGTTAACAATAATTCAAATGTGGTTGCCTCTGTTACATTACTTGCTAATTAGTTTATTCTTGGAATAAACCCAGTCCTCTTTCATTTCTGTGCTCACAATTGCTCTCCATGTATTTAAGTCTTTTGGTCCCAAAAGAGGAGAGTCAGGGAGGAGAAAAAAGAATAGGCTATCTATGGTATAAATTTACAACTATTTTTTACTCCTTTTCTTTCTAATTCTATCTCAGAATTTTGATTTTCAGATTTTTTAGTGATTATTTCCATAACAAAGAGCAGAGTCAGGTAGGAGATGGACCAGAGGTGGTGGCCAGCAGTAATGTTGACCATGCAGGGTCTGCAGAGGTGAAAATAAATATATAAGTGGCTGAGAAAAAATATGTATCTATGGGTTAAATTGATTTTGAGGTGAAAGTCTACTGCAATTGTTACTCTTCCTAATGCTATTTCAGAATTTTTCTTACCACATTTTTTATGTTTATTGCCATAACAGAAAGAGCAGAGTCAGGGAGGAGATGGATCAGAGGCCAGCAGCAGGGACAAGGATGTAGGGTCTTTACAGGTAAGGAGAGATTATAACTTCCTGAAAATAAGATATCTATTGCAGGGAGAAACCAGGCAGTACTGATCATTTCATGTTCAGTGTTTGGCACCTTTGGCTACTCGTCCAGTAGATGTTCAAGGGACATTGTTGTCAACTCAACTAGAGTTTGGCCACTAAAACTTTAGATTTTATAGTTTAAAGTTTTATACTTTATAGTTTAAAGAACTAGCCTAGTTGGTCCCCTGGTATTGTAATGTGGCTGTTAGGGATTATGTGGTTCTTTAGCCACTAAGGACGGTGCAATTAAATGTAAGAGAATGATAAATCGCTCTGAAAAATTTGTCCACCTCACTTCTGAGATGGTGGTTATGCCCATGCCTGTCTTTATTCCAATAAAACATAAATCATCATGGTAACATATCAATTTAAACTGGCTTATCAGAAAACTATATGGGAAAAATACAGGAAAGAAAAAGTAAACCAGCAGTCAGTTGGTGACTCCATGCTTCATGCGTAAGTTAGGCTACTGTGACACCACGGCACCGTTTCAAACTTGATCGATTACACTGGTCTGAAGAAGCCACAGATGGAAAAGCAGTAGCACTAGAGATGGCATCGTGGCTCCAAAAAGGAAGTTCAGGAGTGGGCTGAATATTTGCTGTTAATCATGTGCATGTCTGTTTAACACAATTACAAGCTGTGCACGTGATTTGGTAGTTGCCCTGTGCATGTTTTGGGGCCACAAAAAAATCTTGCTTAGGGCCACCAAAGTCCTAGGGCCGGCCCTGGTAACCAGTGAGGACACACGGACACCATCCTGTCAGTTACAAGCCTTGCTGTAAAATATACCCTACTTTATTGTCTATTTTATGTTAAATAGGACAGTAACATACAAAACAAGAAAAGCACTGAGAGAGCACAATACTCTGTCAAGGCTGCTCAGTCAGTCATTGTATCATTTCTGATGGATGAAATCTTGAAAAAAAACTGTGGCAGAAATCATGCCATCATAGAATGCTTCCATTTAATATAGATGTACCCACAACCAAAATGACCTTGCGCTGAGTGCAGGCATGTGTTATATATGTGTACGTTATGTACGGATACCAAATTGCGTGACCTAAATATGTAGCAGGTGACAGGAATTGATGGGACTCAGAAACACTCCCACAATTTAATCAATTGTTCCTTGTATCATTTCTGATGGATAAGTCCTGATAAGTCCACAGTGGTGGATTTCTAGTAGGATCACAATCATGTGATCGTCAGCAGACAGATGACGTAGTGTTCACTTGTTGTCACGGTTTCAGTGATGCTGTGCCGCTATCTCGCAATGGTACAAAAATCTTTAACAAATCCATGGATCCAGACTATAAGCCACATAACGGCCACAATCTAATCACTTGGTCCTTGTGTCATTTCTGACCTTCAATGAAAATTTCATCCAAATCTGTGAGTTCATTTTTGAGTAATGTTGCCATATATAGTGGCTTGTTTTATTCTAATTATTTGTCCTTGTTTTTTTGTTTGTTTGTTTGTTTTTTGGTAGGATTGTTTCG
Source organism: Acanthochromis polyacanthus (assembly GCF_021347895.1). Lineage (NCBI taxonomy): Eukaryota > Metazoa > Chordata > Actinopteri > Pomacentridae > Acanthochromis > Acanthochromis polyacanthus. Next base: position 62,115,276 of record NC_067113.1, read on the forward strand.
ATAATGTAGTAATGCTATGTTGACAGTTTTTCCTTCTGTACCTAAGTGGCCAAAAATGTCTAACAATGATGTGTACCAGGGAAGGCTGAGGCCAGGACGTCTGTCAAAAAAGCCTATGTGCCCAGCTGTATCCCAATGAATATAGCTTTGACAACTAGATGATTGAGGAAGTTAATTTGCAGAAATGTCAAGTTGTGCTGAATGGCTGCAGTCTTCTTTAAATTCCATTTTAAAGCAAATCACTTCCAAATGTGGTACAACTTTTTTTGATAAGCATGCCAGTCGTTTTCCTCAAAAGTGTGTTGTGCTTATCTCCCAGTACAAATTGGTTTCCATCAGTCATGCACAGGAATGAAAGCCTGCACCAAAAAAATCATTACATCAATAATTCCCTTTCACATTAACCTGAAAATCCAGGAGCTCCTCCGTGGTGTTCTAGTAATAGCTTGTGACTGACACCTTGAAATCCCTTCAAATGAACCCCTAAATCTCACTCTGAAATAGACAGACTGCTCACATGTGTATACAGTCACTGGAACGGGGGTTTATTGTTCTTGAGAGCCGAAGCATCATAACCCCTGCAGAGATTTGCCAGCCTGCCCTGTGGTATTAATGCTGTTGGAACATTGTGCTGTTGCAAGGACGATTTGGTTCATTAGCGATAACATCATTGTAATTAAACAGCTGTGACCTTGAAGATCTCTTTTTCATTTTCTCGGAGACAGCCGCTGCTTCACTGCTGCTGCTGGACTGCATTGTGCTGGCGATAAGGTCTACACAAGACTGAATTTGTGTCACAGAAAGTGCACTGAACTGTGGAAAACAGTAAATAACAAAAGCTCCCTTTGCTTTTTTTATTTTAAAAGAAGAGCAGCATTTTAGAAACTGCTTGGTGAGGCAGAATATTTGAGATGGCACTAAGCTGTGCAAAGGGTTTACAAAAGACTGTTTATCTGATTTGGATTGGAATAAAAAATAGGAATCTGCCACCTTATTTATTGACTTAATGTTGGCACATTTGGTTTTAAATGTTTCCAATTACAGTTATATATATAATTTTTATTTTCTCTATATGTGCTGCAGATGCTTTTTTACCACCGTGTGTGTGATTGCAACTAGCAGATGGAGTCCTTCGTGCCACATGAAAGCATTCTACAACTAATCAGTTTATCAAGGTTGTCAGATGCAAGCTTGAACTTGCATCAGCTTTTTTTCTTTTGATTTCTTGTTTGATCTTCTAGATCCACACATACACATCCAATTCAATACCTGACAACAAAAAAGAGGCCAAAAAGGGGGAAAAATCAATGGAATTCTCATTTCTGAAGATGAGTCAATTCCATTAACTCAAAGAGAAGTGAGAATGAGGACTGCTTGCAAGGGCCTCATAATCCCGACTTCAGTCTAATCACAATGCACTCGTAATTATGAGCTTTCCACCCGGGACACCGTGACAGACAAATCGCTGTATGTTTCCATGGTGCCGACCGTCAAAGGGGAAGGCCTCCGGGGATATTGCCAGAGTGTCCATCTTCGCACCAGGAGCACTCAGTCTGGTTGTTAATATGCAGGGGATGGAGGGACCAACACTTCCTATTTCTTACTTATTTCAGATAGCTAGCTGTTGTAATGAACACAGAAGGACAGTGATACCTGTGCTGAATGTGAAGCATACAGTTCACAAAACCCTGTCAGTCCTTCACCTTTCACTGCTACTAGCCTTCGATCCTGCAGCTCAAAAACCATCGATGCTCGCTGGGGTTCTGTCTTAAGTGGTAGTTAAATGCATATAATTGCATCTATTTTGCATCCCAGGTGTAAAACAGACACTGATTACATGGTTAGAAGCTACGCCAGCAGGGTTCTGATTGCTGGCTGTGGACAAGAGTTGGAAGAGTAGTGGTCTGGATGGGTTTTAGTTTAGCTGGAGTTCAACAGCCCATCTGTCCGTCTGCTGGCTCCAACCACTTAATGCTCTCCAGAGTGGTGAGGAGACAAAGCTGCCAGTGTGCAAGGCAGTCTGAGAAGTTTTGCAAGTTACAGAAAGTTCACGTACAGTCAAATTATTGCATTTTAGAAATATGTATTGTGTTCATCACAAATAATTTCCAGTTTGAAGAATTCAGCGTTCAGAACCACTGGGTGTCACACTAAAGCATCACCATCGAAGATCCAAAAATATCCTCCAGATACTACCATTAGCCAACATTAGCATTGTAATACACTGAATGGCTGTCACAAGTTGATGTCAGTTCGAGAAACATTTGCTTGGTCTGTCTCTCCACTGCTCCACTTGTGTCTGCTCTGCTCCATGTTTGTGTTCGACAGTGACACATAGTAAAGGAGACATATGCACTACCATTGGGGTCATGTTTTCCATGAAAACTACCACTCTCAAAAGTTTGGAGTCAACCAGACAATTTCATGTTGTCCATGAAAACTCACACTCTTATCCTTGTGCTGACATAACTGCACAAGGGTTTTCTAATCATCAATGAGCCTTTCAACACCATTAGCTAACACAATGTAGCATTAGAACACAGGAGTGATGGTTGCTGGAAATGTTCCTCTGTACCCCTATGGAGATATTCCATTAAAAATCAGAAATCAGCCTTTTCCAGCCAGAATAGTCATTTACCACATTAACAATGTCTACACTGGATGTATGATTCAGTTAATGCTATCCTCATTGGAAAAAAACTTCTTTTCTTTCAAAAATAAGAATATTTCTAAGTGACCCTAAACTTTTCAACAGTAGTAAAAGTTATCATAACACTATAATAAATTTCTATAAAAATACAGCCGAACAGAAGTATACTGTGTTTGTAAAATACAGTGGAAAACTGTAAAATCTGGTGGGTTTTTGGATCGAAAAACAAGAGTAGCAATTAACAGCAGTCTGCTATAAAAACTGATGGTGTTAATTAAACAGAATGTTTCCACTCAACACAACCTAAAGCACTGATTAGACCAGTAACTTGATTTAGATAGCTGAGAATATAAGTGATAAATTTACACTGATAACCTGAGCTATTTCTATAACCGTTTACATACCTGTTTTATTAGTTTCTAAAATATATTTAATAGATTTCAATTTGTCATACATTACTACCATAACATTAGGCTTTATCTGCTCATTTGTCTCATTGTTTTAGATGTTTGTTTGTTTTTTTTAGAATATAACATTTCAAATAGAAAACAGTGTTTGAAGATCTCAATTTTGAAGCATAAATATTCAACATATTTGTAATTGTGCTGCTAGCATTCAGTATTTAATTTTTTTAAGCAGAAAATGTTATAAAATACAAGTAACTACAGTCACAGCTAAAGATGAATACAGTGGCAATGCTATATAAATACAGTATATTACTGTTTCCAGCTAGAATAGTCATTTACCACATTAACAATGTCTGCACTGGATTTATCATTCATTTAATGATATCTTCATTTTCTTTCAAAAATAAGAAGATTTCTAAGTGACCCTAAACTTTGAACGGTGTATTTCAAGATACCCAGTTATAAAGTTTAAACTGGTGGTTTTCATGAAGTTTTCTCCATTTAAGTCATTTCTGTGCCACACACACATCTTTTTTTCATCAAATAGGATTAAAACCAGATCTATTCTTAAACTATAATACTTTTACTTCTAGGTAAGGCTGCAGTAATGGTCCAGGTTTTACTGTAATTGCAAGAATGAAGTGCGATTTTTTTCTCCACACTTAATAACTATCAGAGGATCTGCAAATGTGTATATCTTGTGTTTCAAGCAACTGCCGTGAAAATGTCACCCTTCCATTCACTGCTACAGATTGCAGCCATCAAGCGTGCGTCTCCCAGCATCAACCGTCCCCATTTGTAACACTTGAACTTTAAGGACTGAGTATGCAAAACTGAAGCATGCTTTTAAGCAGCAGGTGTGAATGAATACACCCACTGATGGACAGCCAAGTCCAAGTTCACAAGATGGAGTTTGAGAATGGGTTTGAGTAGAAAGCCATTAAGCAAATCTGCTTGTGGGGCTTCCCTTTGAAGGCAGACATGAAATTATGCAATTTTTGTTGCGAGAGGGCCATAATTGTTGTCTTCAATGACTCACAACTAGAACATGTATGAAAGGAAATTTGCACTTTGATTTTGTATACAAATTTTGAAAGCAGGATCTTAGTCCTAATTGAGCAGTGCTGACCCATATCATAATTGGAAGAGATCGGGGGCAGAAGCAAAGCGTACTGTGCATTTGTGAAAATCCACATATTGCTTCATCTTCCATCCAGCAGCTGCTGTGTGTGCTGCTGTTGATGATGGTCCTTCAGCTGACGGAGCCTGTGACAGGGCTGAGCTGTAGGAGTGGTTTTAATGGAAGGACATGCCATACTATTAAACACAGATACACCGCAGTTACCTGAAGAGTGTGCAACTCCACACTCTGCATTAAAAGCAGACTGGTTGTGAGTGTGACAGGGAGTGATCTGGAGATAATATTTTGTATTTATCGGCAACAGAAACCACAACCCAAAGCAAGCAATAAATTATTCCTACCATCAAACCTTTTTGGGTTGTCATAATTCAGTCAAATCTGTTTTTGGTTTCAGGTTCACTTACAGTCTCAGATGACATCAGAAGCTACTTAGAAATCAGAGGGAAAAATGAACATCATCAGGTTTTTTAGTTTTCTCCTAGTATCAGAATAATCCATTGACAGTTGTATGTATTAATGGGAACAAAGCAAACATCCCTGCAAGTAGCTGATTTAGCATTTGCCAAAAATACTTAAAAAGCATTATTCAGTCAGTGGAGACACATCCATCCATTATCTACACACAGCTTAATCCTCATGAGGGTCTCTGGAGGCTGGAGTCTATCCCAGCTGACTTAGGGTGAAGACATGGGACACCCTGGACAGGTCACCAGTCTATCACAGGACTACATATAGAGACAAACAATCACACCTACAGACAATTTAGAATTAACAATTAACCGGAGTACCTGGAGAAAACCCACGCATGACCCACAGAAAACCCAAACATGATCCACAGAAAACCCAAGCATGACCCACAGAAAACCCACGCATGACCCACAGAAAACCCACGCATGACCCACAGAAAACCCACGCATGCACAGGCAGAAAGAATCTGGGAAAGCCGGGGATCTTCTCGCTGCTAACCACCAACCACAGTGCAGCTCGTCAGAGGAGACACAGACGGGGAATAATGAGTAGAAGGAGGCAGGGGGACATCCAATCAAAGTTCCATGAGAGAGAACGAAGAGTAGAAGAGGTGACTGTTGTGGACCAGGAAGTAGCAAAGATTAGTAGGGATGAAGTGAGGAAGGCATTGAAGAGGATGAAGAGTGGAAAGGCACTTGGTCCTGATGATATACCTGTGGAGGTATGGAAGTGTCTCGGAGAGGTAGCAGTAGAGTTTCTGACTGGGTTGTTCAACAGGATCTTAGATAGTGAGAAGATGCCCGAGGAATGGAGGAGAAGTGTGCTGGTGCCCATCTTTAAGAACAAGGGAGATGTGCAGAGTTGTGGCAGCTACAGAGGAATAAAGCTGATGAGCCACACGATGAAGCTATGGGAAAGAGTAGTTGAAGCTAGACTAAGGGAAGAGGTGAACATCTGTGAGCAGCAGTATGGTTTCATGCCAAGAAAGAGTACAACAGATGCAATATTTGCTTTGAGGATGTTGATAGAGAAGTACAGAGAAGGTCAGAAGGAGCTGCATTGTGTCTTTGTAGATCTGGAGAAAGCTTATGACAGGGTGCCCAGAGAGGAACTGTGGTTTTGTATGAGGAAGTCTGGAGTGGCAGAGAAGTATGTTAGAGTGGTGCAGGACATGTATGAGGACTGTAAGACAGTGGTGAGGTGTGCTGTAGGTGTGACAGAGGAGTTCAAGGTGGAGGTGGGACTACATCAGGGATCAGCTCTGAGCCCCTTCTTGTTTGCTATGGTGATGGACAGGATGACAGACGAGGTTAGACAGGAGTCTCCATGGACTATGATGTTTGCAGATGACATTGTGATCTGTAGTGAGAGCAGGGAACAGGTGGAGGAGAAGCTAGAGGCGTGGAGGTTTGCCCTGGAAAGGAGGGGAATGAAGGTTAGCCGCAGTAAGACGGAGTATCTGTGTGTGAATGAGAGGAACCCAAGTGGAAGAGTGAGGTTACAGGGAGAAGAGATCAAGAAGGTGGAGGATTTTAAGTACTTAGGGCAGGGGTGTCCAAAAGGAAAAGAAGAATAATTGTAGATTAATACTGAAGATTAACACTTTTTGTTACAACATATTTCCATATGTTTTATTTTGTCTTCAGTATTAATCTACAATGTAGAAAATAACTAAATAAAAACCACTGAATAAGAAGGTGTGTCCAAACATTTGACTGGTAGTGTATGTATACCAAGGTATAGCAAAGGGAGTTCACAAATAACAAATAAAATGATAAAGAAAAAGGAAAAAACTGTTAGAACATAGAAATGTCACGCCCCTCCCGCTCCTGTGCTCGGGCTCGTCTCGTTAATTACGAGCGGCTGTGCTCCAAGCACAGCCGGCGTGAGTTTCAATCAGTGCCGCATGAAAGCCTGACTCTCTGTACGACTCACCGCTGGTTCATTGCCTCATCCTCCATGCCACACGACGCACTCTGCTATATTCTGCACACCGTTCACCGTCTCCTGCATGTCGCTTCCCGGACTCTGTCTCCCTATTGGATTACCTTGCCGTTTCCCCGCTCCCGGACTCCGTCGCCCCTCTGGATTACCTTACCTGTTTCCCTGCCGTCGACACACTCCCTCCACCGGCTCTGTCAGTTCCGCCCCTCTCCAGCCTTCCAAACACCGGACAATCAGTGAGTCATCTTCCCCATTAATTTAGTTTAGTTCTAGCTTTTATACCGGCCGTCTGGTCCGCCTTTCGTTAGCTAAGTTTAGTTTTCCCCGTTCAGTTATTTTCCCTGTGCCTCTCCCATTGAGTGCTTTTGTTCATTTAAAATATATATATTAAATCCTGATTCATTTACCCACCTGCCTGTTTTCCTGCTGCTTGGGTTCACACAGCCTAGTTTGTGATAAGAAATAGAAAATAGATAAGACTTTTTAATAAAATAGGGGTTGGATAGGTGTCAAACTAAAGAGAAAACCTGAATAAATCAGTGATGAAATTCATCAAATGCAGATGGTTCCATATGGTTTGCCTGTGACAAGGTTCTGTTTTAAGAACCCTAATCCTAGCACTGAATGATGGTAAATTTGTCTGACAATAAAAAAAAAACTCTTTCATGTCAGTGTCAAAATGACAGACTTCTGCAAAGCAATGCCAATTAAATAAAAACAGAAAATGTAATATAAGTGAATGTCATCTCCTTCAAGTCAATATTTAGTAAATGCACCTTTGACTACAATTACAGCACTGAGCCAGTGTGAATAGGTTTCAATCAACCTGGCATGTCTGGACTCTGCAATTTTATCCCATTCTTCTTTGCAAAACTGCTCAAGCTCTGTCAGGTTTCTAAATTGGATTGACTCCAGAACATTAAGCTTGTGTAGCTTTGGCTGTATTCTCTAGGTCATTGTGCTGCTGGAAAACAAATCTTGTCCCTCCTGTCAGTTCTCATGCAGACTGCATCATTTGACTTTCCAGGATTTCCCTACACTATACTACAGCATTCCAGGACCTGCAGCTGAAAGCATTCTCACAGTATGATGTTGCCACCACCATGCTTCATGTGGTAATGATGTGATTGTGACGATGTGTTTGGTGTCCATCAGACATAGCATCTAGTCTGATGGGCACAAAGCTCAATTCTGGTCTCATCAGACCGTAAAAAATCCTCTTACTTACCTTCAATCTGCCACAGGCTTCTGGTGACCTCTACTTGAGTTTGAGTTGCCACTTTAACATAAAGCTCTGAAGAACCCAGAGAGCAGTTGTTGTTTGCTCAGTCTGTCCAATCTCAGTAGCTGAAATGTCTTTGTGTCCTCAATCGATAGTCTCTTTGTTGCACAGGACGGCCAGCTCTATGTAGATTTATGCATGTGCCACACTCTTTCCATTTCTTAATGATGGATTTAACTAGCCTAGCCGTGCTAGACCCATGTTCTGAAGGCACAAGGGTCTAGGAACGCTCGACAGGGAGGGAGGCGGGCTAAAAGGTTGTCTTTCAAATCCCTCTGCAGCAATTGGGTAGGTATACAACCAATCAATGCAACGAATAGGCTGACGTAGTTCCTAGAGCACCGGCGGATTGTGGCTAAGTCCCATTAGCTTCCCAACCAGCGGAGCCGCGGAGCCAACTGGTATATTAAGGATTTGCCATATCCCTTTGGCATAAGTCCAAATACGTCTTTCTTCTCAATGAAATACTTCAGTGCCGTCCTTTGTTTATCTTTCAAGATGAATTTTAGCTTCAAATCTTTAAGGGCTGTGGCCAAAGCCGAGTCGAAAGATAACTGTTTATTGTGCGCCGGTTGTTTCTGTCAGAATCGTCACGCCTCTGTCGTCACTTCGTTACGCCCGCCTTCTGACTCTACACTTCATGGTGATTCGTCCGGCCAGTTTTAGGAGCATCCAACCTCGAGCCTTATGGAGGGTAACTAGACCCACCCTGGCAGAGTATTAAATTCGTTGCCGTGGGTTGTCTAGCGTGGCTAGGCTAGGATTTAACTTCAGTGACATAGAAATTTTCTTGTATCCGTCCCGACTCATTCGTTACAATAACTTTTTCACAAAGTTGCTGGGAATGCTCTTTTGTCTTTACTGTGTGGTTAAAGTCAGGAGTACTGATTGACCAGTTACTGTACCTTCCAGATACAGTTTTCATTAGATTACAGACACTTGAGTGAGTTCCATTTCACTAACTGTGTGACTTGTAGCACCTGTGTTGACTTAGGTACCACTATCGCCTTGCAGCTAGAAAATCCCTGATTTGCGTCCCTACCTTCCAAGGATCTTTCTGCATGAAGTTTGCATGTTCTGCATGTGTGGGTTTTCTCCAGGTTGTCCATTCCACAGTCCAAAAACACGAATTGTCTATAGGTGTGAATGTGAGTGTGATTGTTTGTCTCTACACCACTGGTCAAAAGTTTTGAGACACTTTGTCATTCAAGTAAATGAGAACCTGCCTCAAAACTTTTGACCAGTATAAGCGATGTATAGATAATGAATAGATGGATTTTTTTTTCACTTTGACACTTTATGATTCAGTGTTGAAAAGCAATAAAAGAGAAAATCTTCCAAGAGGGGTTAATATTTTTAAAGGCACTGTATATGCACTGTGTGATATAATCAAGCAACCATGCTCCATGAGATGTATAAAAATGCAGAGCATGTCCAGTTGATTCAGATTTAATCTCAAGACAGCAAAAGGAAAAGATATGAGTGACGTTTAAAAAGGGTTTATTGTTGGGTGCCTTTTACCAGGAGCTTCTGTTAAAGGCCCAGCCGACTGGTGTTTCAGTAAGAGGAGTGACAAACTGGACTCTGTTTTTAGATCTAAGGGGATGACATCAGTAAAGAGAGTCAGAAATTGTGGTTGACAGCGACCACTGGATAGCCATAATCAGACAAACACAAGAGCAACTCCTCCTTAGGTGACTGGGAATGTCAGGGAACATATACATAGAGAGGTTTAATGCAGAGGTACCCCTCATTACAAAGATGAATGCACATTTGAGAGTTCATTGGTGCAGAACCATAGTTCATTGGTGCAGAACCACAGTACTGGTCTACGGAGACCCTGTTAAAAGTGATATGGTCAAATGGGTCATCCTTCACCATCAGCAAGGGGCAACTGCATGTGTTCCCCGAGTGCTTGAACTCTACACTGAGGGGGATCAGGTGGCTCTGCTATTCTGTCGGGGGCATTTTGTTGCCACGGTTTAGGTCTTCTTGTCCCATTAGAGGGCAGGCTCACTCCAGATCAATGCAAAGTTGTTCAGCTTTATCCCACGATGAAACATTTTTATCCTGATGGGAGAGGTCTCTTCCAAGATCACAATGTCTCCAACCACAGGGCATAAGGGATCAGTAAGTCCTTTGGATGAAAAAAGTCTAAATGCTGTGGTTGTAGCTTCTGTTTTCTGGTTTCTTGGGTTTGGTCTGACTAACATATCACTATTTTCTGACATCTTACAGAAAATAATTACCAGATTAATTCACAATGGAAATATCACTAATGGTAATGATTTCACAGTCACCAGATCTCAGCTCATCTGAACACTAGGGGAGATAGTGTGGTAAACTCTCACTAAGACACCAAACAAGGAGCTATCTTTTGGAAAATGGTGTCCATCCCTCCATTTGGAAGATCAATGCCAAGGACCACTGAAGCTTTTGTGGCATCAGCTGGTGATCCAACTTCTTACTAATATATTTTATGTTGGTTTACCTTTGATTTGTCAGCATTTATTGCTTATATAGTTATAGTCGTTATTTTTCAAAAGAAATGAAAGACTTATCTTTGTAATCTGGCTTTTAATTTGAAGTAATGCTACCCCTAATGCTGTACAATTAATTTTTGCATTTTATTCACTGCTTCGCTATTTTGTTGACTTATCAGTTTTCAACCTTGTACCGTTTCGGTGTTGTTTTAATATTGCTATGTAAAGCTCTTTGGTGTGTCTGTATGAAAGGCGCTCTATCAATAATTATACCAATCCTCTTTCTTTCTAGGATCACTTCCACTTGGTTGGTTCAGCAGGGTTAAGTGCAATTTCTTCCTCTTTGTTTCCTTTTCCCTCTCCTCCATAAAACTTTCTTATCTTCTGACACAATATGAGCACAGGAATGCTAGATGAAAGCAGCAGACAGACTTTTTGCTGTGATAATTAGAAATATCCAAGGTTGGCGAATGTACAAATAAGAGGCCTGGAGTTCAGCTCTGCTACCCAGAATGTCAGAACAGACAGGCGGCATGTTTCCACTCTTAGACTTCTCAGCTGCTTCGTCTATAGATTGTCTGTTTTCATACAACACACGCTCCTGTTGTCCACTAGAAATGCTGGTGTTAAGACCTCCACACATTTCTGTCTTGTTCAAAAGCTGCCTATACCGCCTCAATGTGAGTGTGTGGAGATGTGTGGGTTTTTAATAATGCATGTAGCACCGTGCAGGACCCCAGTGACATTAGGAACTGATTTGTAGTGTCTGAGCGTCTGAGTGCACATTTTCATTGTGAATGCTAAAAAAGAACAACGTTACTGTGCTGCTGGTTTTTGATAATAAAAATATCACACCTCGCACGTTTCACTCGTCCAAACCCTGAGAGTCAGTGGCCATAAATACTTCAGTGGCAGCATTTGGTGTGTTTTCATGTGACCTTTGACACTTTTAGGTTAAAGTTGATGTGTCATTTGAGCATAGCCTAAAACCAGAAACCCCATCCTGCTGTTTTATTTAACAAGTGAGCTGTTGTTGACAGCAAAGACAAGTTGTAGTTGACATTTGTGACAGAGGTTGTCTGTCTTCAGACTCCTTGTCAGCACATAAAATGCTCATTTTGCTTATTTCTGGTGACCAGCTCACCCATCCTGGTGCCTGTGTTTGGGCTCATCGTCTTGGTTTGCAGGAGAAAACAATATGTGTGTATACTTGTATATTCATCCCGCTGCTGCTATCATCTGTTCATTAATAAAGATGAGTCATTTCCAGAAGCAGAACAGACCCCTGACACGACCTGCTCCTTGTTGATGGTGAGCCTGAATGCTTTGGATCAAAGGTATTCCATGTCTTTCTTTGGTAAAGGTTCACTTTCGGTCAGAAACCTGTCTTTGTGTTTTTTCACTGATTCCAATCTATTGTTGATTTTTTTTCTCTTCTTACAGGTTTTCTCTCACAGTCAGTTTTCTGGTCTTTGTTTTGGTGTGTGCCATCTGGCTCCAACTTTAATCTCGACATATTAACAGACAGACGGAAATGAAGAATCGACACCTTCTGCTTTTGTATGTGTGAACAATCCACGCACAAGGAAGCACTGACAATTCTACAATTCTAGAGTTTTATTTAGTAGACGCTTTTATCTGAAGTGACGTAAATGTGAGAGTAGATACAACACAAACAGTCTGTCACCTGAGTTACCCCTGTCAGTCATTGTTCTGCATATTTGAAAAGAGGGGATTCAACATTCAAATGACTCATTGTATAAATTCACATACACTACCGTTCAATAGAGTAGGCACTTAGAAATGTCCTTATTTTTAAAAGAAAAGCAGTTTTTTAATGAAGATAACATTAAATGAATGATAAATCCAGTGTAGACATAGTTAATGTGGTAAATGACTATTCTATCTGGAAACGGCTGGTTTTTAATGGAATATCTCCATAGGGGTACAGAGGAACATTTCCAGCAACCATCAAGCCTGTGTTCTAATGCTACATTGTGTTAGCTAATGGTGCTGAAAGGCTCATTGATGATTAGAAAACCCTTGTGCAGTTATGTTACAGCATGAATAAAAGTGTGGGGTTTCATGGAAAACAAGAAATTGTCTGGGTGACCCCAAACTTTTGAACGGTTGTGTATACAAAACTAGTCAAACTGTACTTGTAGCAACATTACTGTCCAACACTGCTAATAATCTATCATCACCTTATAATAAGATCCAACACTTAAAATCTGCTTATTTGATCATCTTTGTATCATTTTTAGTCTGTCTATGTGAACACACCACAAACTCAGTTAGAGGCATTACACTATACACATCTGGTGGCTCTTTCTTGAGGGGAAAAAAAATGTATAAAAGGCAGCAAAGAACATCCTGCTTCCCCCCAACTGCTGGAGAAATATCAATGTGTTCTGATGAGCAAACCTGCATGTCTAATTTAACATAAAACAACACACTCTAACAGCAAGTGTTGGTGGCTTGTTGAGCAGCAGAGGCTGTAAAGCAATATCTTTAAGCTGTTTGGATGATTATCAGTTGCTAGGACTTTCAGGTCGTAATATGCTCCAGTACTGTTAAACTTTCAGAATGTACATACCACATGTTGGCAGTTCACTGTGTTGCTATTTGTTTAACTGTTGCTGTAACTAACAAGGGCTGCACAGCGGAGTAGTGGTGAGCATCGTCACCTTGCAGCTAGAAGATCCCTGGCTCACCTGGATCCTGGGATCTTTCTGCATGGAGTGTTCATTTTCACCTCTGTCATTTTTGCACTTTGCAAAGTCATCCCTTGGGTCGAACTGGACCCTCTTTCGGGCCGGTTTTGGCCTGTGGGCCTTATGTTTGACACCTGTGGTCTATGTGTTACAATAATTATGCTGTACTTGTAGCGACACAGCTGCTAATAATCTTACATTCCCTTTAAATAACTGAGTTGGACTTTATAATAACATCTAGCAACAGCAGACTATAAATCAGCCTTTTGTGCCACTATTTAGCCTTTTGCTCCAGTGTAAACACACCACAGACTCAGTTCAAGGTATTTTAATATGCACATCTGTTTCTTGGAAATCCTTCCAAGCAGGAGAAGAGGGCAGAGTATAAAGAGCAGTATTGTAACCTACTTTAGGTCTGAACAAGCCACAAAACCTCTACCAGGTAAGAAATATTCCAGGCCCGTCCATGCTGTGATTGACAGGTGACCTCTGCAGGACAGCAGCATGTCAGCAAGCTACCAACCAAGAGGACTCTAATGGATTAGGCTCTATTATAAGGAGCTTTGAAAGAAGTTAAGTTGCACATTTTATCCTGTGAGTTGACTTTCTCATGAACCTTCACCATATTACTGGTAATATAACCATATAGTCGTCTTATCAGTTTGACTAATGAGGTGTAAGAAAGCAGTTAGCGACAACATGATGAGAAGAAAAAGAAATGACTTGCCTCTCCATTAGAGCCTCTCATTTCTGTGGATGAAAGTGTCCTCAGGATGCTGCCGCTGCTGTTATACGTGTTCATACATTTGGCAGATTTAGGTCTTTTTGATGGCAGCTAACAATGACAGTTTTTACTCTATTGTGTGAAGCGTTTCCCAGAGAGTACCGCTCTCAGCTCTGATCCTCCAGTCGGCCACCAATTAAAGCTTTAAAAAAAATCACATTTTATCTTCAGCCCTTTGTCTCATTTGAATAAGGCCTTTTCGTCTGGCAGCTGCAAAAATAAAAAAATCAAATCCAAGAGCTAAGAAGCAGCTTTGTTGTACGTGCTGACAAAGAATTTTGGCTTTCTGCAGTGAGGGTTTAAACTCCGTTGGATTGTGGATTCTGCACAAGATGTGAAATGGTGTGGATTAATTTACTCTGTATTGACAAAAAAAATTCCATCAAGTTTTCCTCCTATTGGTATTTAAAACACAACTTGTATGAATAAAACCCCAGCAGTCAATATCTGAACCGAATTTTATTATTATTGTAGAGAAGCAGCGCTCTCAGGTGGACACATGTGGTACTTCTACATCCTCACTGCATGTTTCAGAACAAATAGTTGGTAAATAAGATTAGTCCTGCACTGTTGGTTTACTATGCGGCTCTCGGCTGTGGGAGGACAATCTAGATGTAAGACTTTTGTTATTGTTGTTCATACTGTCCCCATGAGGAGCATATTTCTAAATAAACCTGCGTTGAATCACATTACTACAGAACTGATCCTAACTCATATTCCTCTGTTCAGCTGGCTTCAGAACACAACCTCAGTATATCCTTGACTGCCTCTCAGTGGAATACAAGCTAGAGTTCAGTTCTGAGGTCTTCCAAATGTGTCAGATTTAGGACTATACAACTGAAGCTTCTGAGGAGAGGATATATTACTGCTGTTAGACTATCCAACAAACTCCTAGATTTATGCTGTGGCAGTGGACGTCTATTACTTCACCTGTCCAGCTGGTAAAACACTCAGACTACAAGTTACACACGTGGACAAAATTGTTGGTACCCCTCAGTTAAAGAAGGAAAAACCCACAATTCTCACTGAAATCACTTGAAACTCACAAAAGTAACAATAAATAAAAATTTATTGAAAATTAAATAATCAAAAACAGCCATCACTTTTGAATTGTTGATTAACATAATTATTTAAAAAAACAAACTAATGAAACAGGCCTGGACAAAAATGATGGTACCTCTATAAAAGATTGAAAACTATTTGACCAGAGTGACATGATTAACTCAGGTGTGTCATTTAATTGACATAACAGGTGTTTCCAAACTCATAATCAGTCAGTCTGCCTATTTAAAGGGAGACAAGTAGTCACCCTGCTGTTTGGTGAAAAGGTGTGTACCACACTGAACATGGACAACAGAAAGCGAAGGAGAGAATTGTCCCAGGACATCCGAAAAAAAATTATAGACAAACATCTTAAAGGTAAAGGCTATAAGACCATCTCTAAACAGCTTGAAGTTCCTGTGACAACAGTGGCTCATATTATTCAGAAGTTCAAGACCCACGGGACAGTAGCCAACCTCCCTGGACGTGGCCGCAAGAGGAAAATTGATGACAAATTGAAGAGACGGATCGTTGGAATTGTATCCAAAGAGCCCAGAGCAACCTCCAAAGAAATTAAAGGTGAACTCCAAGGCCAAGGTACATCAGTGTCAGATCGCACCATTCGTCGTTGTTTGAGCCAAAGTGGACTTCATGGGAGACGACCAAGGAGGACACCACTGCTGAAAAAAACTCATAAAAAAGCCAGACTGGAATTTGCAAAAATGCATGTTGACAAGCCACAAAGCTTCTGGGAGAATGTCCTTTGGACAGATGAGACCAAACTGGAGCTTTTTGGTAAGGCACATCAACTCTATGTTCATAGACTCAAAAACCAAGCATACGAAGAAAAGAACACTGTCCCTACGGTGAAACATGGAGGAGGCTCAGTAATGTTTTGGGGCTGCTTTGCTGCATCTGGCACAGGGTGTCTTGAAAGTGTGCAAGGTACGATGAAATCTGAAGACTATCAAGGCATTCTGGAGAGAAATGTGCTGCCTAGTGTCAGAAAGCTTGGTCTCAGTCGCAGGTCATGGGTCTTCCAACAGGACAACGATCCAAAACACACAGCCAAAAACACCCAAGAATGGCTGAGAGAAAAGCGTTGGACTATTCTAAAGTGGCCTTCTATGAGCCCAGATCTGAATCCCATTGAACATATGTGGAAGGAGCTGAAACATGCCATTTGGAGAAGACACCCATCAAACCTGAGACAACTGGAGCTGTTTGCTCATGAGGAGTGGGCCAAAATACCTGTTGACAGCTGCAGAACGCTCATTGACAAATACAGAAATCGTTTAATTGCAGTGATTGCCTCAAAAGGTTGTGCAACAAAATATTAAGTTATGGGTACCATCATTTTTGTCCAGCCCTATTTCATTAGCTTGTTTTTTAAAATAATTATGTTAATCAACAATTCAAAAGTGATGGCTGATTTTGATTATTTAATTTTCAATAAATTTTTATTTATTGTTACTTTTGTGAGTTTCAAGTGATTTCAGTGAGAATTGTGGGTTTTTCCTTCTTTAACTGAGGGGTACCAACAATTTTGTCCACGTGTGTATGTCCTTATGTCAAACATGTTTAATGGTAATTTTCCAGTATGTTCTGCAGTGTGCCTGCTGGGCCACAAATCAGACAATAGTGTTGGAGTCACTGCTGGTTCTGGAAAATGTGTTGTTTATATATTATATTATATATATAATATATCGAGATGGTGACAGCATATAAATATTTAGGTGTCCACCTTGATAATAAGTTGGACTGGTCTACAAACGTAGACTTCATCTACAAAAAGGGCCAGAGCCGACTTTATTGCCTCAGAAGACTTCGATCACTAGACATCTGCAGTAAGATGCTGCAGATGTTTTATCAGTCTGTGGTAGCAAGTGTCCTGTTTTATGCTGCAGTCTGCTAGGGAGGCAGCATAAAACAGAAGGATGCAAGGCGTCTGAACAAACTGATTAACAAAGCTGGCTCTGTGGTTGGAATCGGATTGAACGCATTGGAGGATGAGGTGGAGAGACGGGCACTGAGCAAGATGGAGGCCATTCTGACCAACATGGATCATCCACTTCACATCTGCCTCAATGAACAACGAAACATCAGTGGACGGCTCCTATCCCTGCGCTGCAAGACCGAAAGATTTAGGAAATCTTTCTTGCCATCAGCAGTCAGGCTATTCAATTCAAAACTAAACAGATAAGAACCCTGAAAACTGAATTTCCCTTCGGGGATGAATAAAGTGATTCTGATTCTGATTCTGATTAAAAGACCAAATCTGTTAAAATGGAAAGAACTCAAACCAGCTGGACTTGTTGAACATGCAACAGGCTGGTAAAAGACACTGATAAGGACCACTGGGACAGTGTCACAGGTTGTTTGTTGCTCTGTGGCGGAGTTACACTGCCAGTCGAAAGTTTGGACACATCTTCTCATTCACTGGTTTTTATTTCATTATTTTTACATTGTAGATTAATACTGAAGACATCAGAACTACAAAGAATACATGTGGAATTATGTTGTGAATAAATAAGTGTTTATCTTCAGTATTAATCTATGATGTATGGTGTATGAAATGATCAACGTTTTGTCTGTCTGTCTGTGTGAAACATTTCTCAAAAACAGATTAACGGATTTGGATGAAAATTTCAGGGAAAGTCAGAAATGACACAAGAACCAACTGATTAGATTTTGGCAGTGATGCAGCTTATAGTCTGGATCCATGTATTTGTTAAAGATTCCTGCATCACTATGAGATAGCATCACAGCGTCACTGTAACCATGACAACAAGTGAACACTACGTCAGCGGCCTGCTAGGATCACGATTGTGATCCTGCTACAAATCCACCGCTGTGGACCACAAATTTTTTAAAGATTTCATCGGACATCATATGACTGAGCAGCCTTGGAGGAGTGCTGCGCTCTCGAAGTGTTTTTGTTGTTTAATCATGTAGTTTTACCAGCTGCTCTCATAATTAGGACTTGACAAGAAACACAATTGTTCCTTCTCTCCTATCTTTATCTGTTCTGTTTTGTGTCTTGATTTGAAATCTTCACTTTTTCTCTGACCACTGTGTATATTTCAGGCAACTGCTCCCACCTGAGAATGCATGAAGTACGTATGTTGTTGCAGTTTTCCTGGTGTCGGCTTCTTTTATCAGCATCGATAGGTTGTTTTCCATTGCAGGAACTTCCCAGCTAGACGTTTTAGTAATGTTTTCTGCAGGAAGTTTTTATAACTTCCCTGTTCCTCATAATGGTGGAATAATATTCTTTAAAGACATTCTAAAAATGTTTGGTAATAACATTGTTCAAACATTACACATTCATTCTTGAAAAATTTTCTGAATGTTGCACTGGGAACGACTTTCCTTTAATTCCATGTAACACTGTATAACATTTGGAATGGTTTTTAGAAGAACATGATACATTTTGTTGCCTCACAACATCCCCAAAACATCCTCTGGGTGTTGAAACCAATATGTTCTCTTTGTTAACATATTACATTATTTATGAAAAGCATCTCGTCATCTTTGGCCTCGATGACATCTTGAAAACATCTTTTTTCAAATGCTGGTTTGAAAACATTCTTTCTTTGTTATCCTGTAACCTCATCATCTGTGATGCTCACCACTTCCTCTAAATGCTGCAGATCAAATTCTATGGCTTAGTTCATGCTTAACGTCACAGGAACATTAATCATATTGATAAATCACACATTAAAACATAAAAACATTCCTTGAACATTATGCTAAAAGATTTAGACAAAATTGTTGGTAAAGTGCAAGATCTGCCCTTGTAGAACCTCTTTCAGGGTCTTTTTTGAAGGAAAAATACCTAAACAAGAGTAAGTACTTCTGTGTGGCCCTGAAAAAAACATTGTGTAGGTCTTGATACTGACTAGTTAAATTCAGAAAGGACAAATGGCACCATTTTCCTGCTCTCTTGATGTTATTCCATAGCAGTTTTCTCTTCTTTAACATGACCATCAGTGATGTAAAATTCACCATATAGGCCAAAATAAGATCTCCATTGTTCTACTACCTACAAACTCATAGATATGAAATTACGTCCTGTAACTCCTATGCATTTTTGTTTTGCTACACTTGGAGTTAACTTTGAACCTGTTGGATTCTGCACCACAATGGAAACAGAAAGACTGAAAGTGCCACTTAGAGGGCTGTTAGAGTAAATATTCACATCCGCTTGTTCCTGCCCCGAGTTCCTGGAGTGGAAAAGCTTAAATGTGTACGAGATCATCAGGTTCTTCAGAAAGGTCTGACTCACAGAGGCTGTGAACATTCGTGTGGTAGCATGAAAGCTAGCAGCTGTACCTGGGTGGTGACTGAAGACTCAGAGGCAGGTGGGGCGCATTCAGACTGATGTTTATCAAATGACAGTTTTAGTTTTAGATGAGCTGATTAGAGTGTGGGTGGTGGTAACAGATGTGATACAGGGTTGAACTTATTAGTCAGAATGAGGATGTATGTCTGGGCTCTTTGACTGTCTCATTCTGTATCATATGGTGTTACTTGGGAAGTTTGCTTATAGCTTTGTTGAAAACTGGGCCGTTCCAGTCTGTAGAAACAGTCTGATAAATTAAGTTCAGTTTAATTAATCACACAGTTCATGGTCATAGAATAATATTTTTGACAGTTGCTTCATGTTTGGGATTTGATGTCCAATGTCTCATATTAATAAGCTTAACTAAAAAGTCATGTTTGCCAGCTTCAGCACATTACTGCTCCAAACATGCAGAATTTGACGTACTGTCAGGATCTGGGGGGTGGAGAACCCAAGAGCAGGCAACAGACAGGCTGATGGTGGTAATTAGCAAAGAGGTTTTATTAACAAAACTCAAAAACACAGCTACAGCGACTACACTGGGACAGCAGGGCAAAAACCAAATTAACTAACTCCAAATACGGTGACTAGAACTGAGGCAGCGAAGCAAAAACCAAATTAACTAGTGTGGTGACTCTGTAGGACTCAAAACAGCAAGGCAGAGGGGAAGTACTTACAAAACAGGGGAACTCAAACAAAGGAGCAAACATATATTGAGGTAATCCAACAGCAGAGTCCAGTGGGGAAATTCCATGAAGGGGAAAAAGCAGCAAGGGTCCAAAAACATGCGTAGCCCAGGTGGGAAACAGAGCTGTGGCAGCGTGTGGGATTGGTGAACAATGAACCAGCAAATGCAGAGGGAAACAGAGGGCTTAAATGGCTGAGGAGTGGACCAGGTGAATGAGGTTGAGTTGATTGCAGCAGCTGAGAGTAATGCAGTAATCAAGTGATAGAGCCAAGGGATGAGCGACAGGGAGAGAGACAGAAGAGGAAGACAACAGACAGAGGGAGACAGAGACACACAAACCAAACCCACACAGAAGGGCAAAAATGAGGAAAAGAAGGAAAAGGGAGGACAAGTGACAAAATGGCAGAAGCTGGGGCAAATCCTAACACATACACTACCAGTCAAAAGTTTGGGATCACTTAGAAATGAAACAGAAGCAGCTTTTTCCAATGAAGATATCATTAAATGAATGTTAAATCCAGTGTAGACATTGTTAATGTGGTAAATGACTATTCTATCTGCAAACGGTTGATTTTTAATGGAATATCTCCATAGGGGTACAGAGGAACATTTCCAACAACCATCACTCCTGTGTTCTAATGCTACATTGTGTTTGCTAATGGTGTTGAAAGGCTCATTGATGATTAGAAAACCCTTGTGCAGTTAAGTTGGTACATGAATAAATGTGTGAGTTTTAATGGAAAACATGAAATTGCCTAGTTGACCCCAAACTTTTGAACCGTGGTCTATCACAGTCAGTAATCCTGCTCCTCAGCTGACATGAGTGAAGGTCACTGTCAAACTTAAGATAAATATCAGATCTATCTGTTTAGTCGGTCTTTTCTAATTTACCCGGTGCTTTGTTTCACTAAATAGCAGAAAATTTTTGGACTGATCTATCAGAATATGTAGCCCAACCTCACTGTTGCCTGTTAATGTCATTTTTTGTTAATAATTTGTAACTTAACATGTAAATATGGAAAACATTTATTGAAAGATGCAAAATTGGTGAAATCTAACTGTAACTAAACTATAATTTTTGTCATTTCAAATTTATGTAAATATTTATTTTTATATTCATTTATTTCCATCATGATAAAATTATCTCATGGATGCTGATTTTTAATGCAGCAAAAGGTCAGTATGGTTGGAAAGTCACCGTGTTGGGTAGGTACATCGAAAATATTTATAGAGAAAGAGGATTTTGCTTGGTATAGAAAATGTATTGTGTATTATGTAACTATGTGTCATAATAATAATATCAATCTAGTAATAATTTAAAGTATTAACAGCTGAAAAACATATTTTTCATGAGGACAGACCTGTAGTTTCGGTGGACATATACATACACTGTAGGCGTTAAATGGCAGCAGCCTATGAGGCGTCTGATTGTTAGTATTATTCATTTCAGTTAGGTCCATACACAGCCAGTTTATATAGCTCATCAAATATGCACCAACAATTTAAAAAAAGAGAAAAACAGGAAAACTAAGATGGAAAAATTTAATGAGCAAATAAATTAAAAAAAACAACACACATTTAATTTTGACTTCGCTTCTTGATTGGTTCCAAGAAAACTAAAAAGTCTTTTGTCTTTATAAATTCAGTTTGAATCATTTGACTCACCACATTATATATTGATGTTTTCAGCTGTAAGTTGGTCTTGATTTTATTAGATTCCTGCACAGCATCAGAAAACATCTAAATAAGCAGCACTCATTTAATACAAGAAACACTTATTCAAGCTTAAAGTTACAAAATCATGAACAGTCAGTTTATTATAAGTGTAACTGACAGTTATTAACATCTCTATGTAAGATTAGTGAGCAGCTCACCAGAGAACAACAACAAGATCGACGATCTTAGACCAACGGGGCAAACAAACTTCTTGCTCACATCTTATTTTCAGTCATAAAATCATATTACAGTCACTCTGTTGCATGGCCCAGGGTGGAAACACTTGGCAGAGTAACAGCGATTTGTGTGTAATTCATGAGAAGAAACTGGTTGTTAGTCAGCTTATTGGCTTGTTCTTTTGTAACAAAATGCTTTTTCTGGCACGTTCTCCTTTCCACTGTCACTCAGTGCACCCACACTCCTTTGACGTTTGTGTAGCTGTGTGTTCTGTATGAATAGGTGTGTGTTTGGAGCCTGTTTGTCAAGATGTGTCAAAGTGTGTGTTCCTGTCTGAGATCGTTTTCCTTCAGCGCCATGTTGACACACGTGTGTCTCCACTGGCAACTGTGGGAGGTGAAAACGACTGCGCATGTCATACATCATGCTATCATCGCTGCGTGTACGTAGAGACAACCCCCCCACAGCACACACACACACACAGACAGACACACACTTTGCTCTTTACCCAGCAGCCACTGGAGAAAGGTGTAGCTTAGCAGAGGTTGGAAAGTTCACATTCCAGGTAGAGAACATGAGGCATGACTGTGTCAGTGAAACTTAAAGCTACGACAGTGTTGGTTGTTTAAGTTCATGTATTTTTAGAATCATAATGTCTTATCCGACATGCAAAATTCTACTGTTTTTGAAGCCATTGATTTCTGTTTTCTTTTTTCCCAGGTTTCCTGCTAAGTTGAATGTTTCGCCTCCACTTGTGGTCAGTTTTTAAGGTGAAAGGGTCAAATCCAAAAATATAATGTTGACAGGAAGGTGGTGGGGCCTGTTTTGCAGGTGGCAGACCTTCAGACAAAGCACTGGCCTCACACCCAGCAGATCCCACCTCGGTCGCCAAGAAGCGTGTCATCTGCAGCTCCGGAAACAATAACATTCTCACTCAGGGACTTCTTTTAGTCGCCCCAACCCCCCCGACCGTCTGGACAAAAGCTCAAGGAGAAGAAGGAGGGAAAAATTGATTCCCTTTGATAAGGCATGGCCGTTTAGAAAATTCCAGAGGCCCTTGCCATTTGTTCGGCTGCCTGATGGAAAAGTACAGGGCTTTGGCCTGCCACCCGCCCACCCACTCGCTCGTAATGGCAGCAGAGCATCTCATCCCCCTGAGCTGCAGCTCTGTGTGCAGAATTAACGCAACTCAATTTGTGAAAACAACCGGCGCATGACGGTCCATCAGACAAATCCCTGTTTGTGCAAACGCTCTCACGAGGGACAACTTCTCATCATGAGTGGTGACACAGCAGGCAAAACAGGCCAGGGAGGGAGAGAGAAAAACTGCAAATAACATTTGTCCCATGTCCAGGTGCTTTGACAAATTAAAGGCCCTAAAACTTTTGGTAATTCAGAACTTTTTAACTGTGGATCCAAACTGAATACACCATTTTCTGCCAAAGACAAGCAGTTGCAGTTATTTTATTTCCACTTCCTTTACGCTCTGCTGCTAAAAATGACGAAAAGTACAATATACTACTGTAAATGACGGGCAATCCACAGCAAAGTTAAAAGGACGGTGTCAGAAAGATGACTCCTTATTCATGCTGATGCTGATCTGCATCTGATGCATGTGTATTAGCAAAGTTGTTCTATTACCTCAAAAGATGATAACATGTTAATGTTATAGTGTTTCATGCTGTCATCAAATGGCTAAGCTGACAAACTAACTGACTGACATGCAGTGAAGCCACAGCCTGGTCAGGCTAACAGCCATGTTTGCTCTCCACTCCAGTTCTCTGTCACTGGTTGATGTTTGATTGACGGGAGACGTTGGTTGTGTCGGACACCACGTCTAAAGTCTTAGTGCCCTTGAACACCAACCCCTACAAAAGCTTCCTCTCCAAACATGTCATTTTGCACACGCACATTGCAAATGACTGAATTGTCGTGGCAAGAACTGAAGCTGCCATTTTGATTTAAGTAACCAGGTCAGATCTCTAGCCACCTCTGTTGGAGTGCCTTTGAGCAAACACAGAAGGGGAGCAGACACTACATTCACCAGTATGATTAACTCACGAGACCTGTGAAAGTAACTGGAAGCTGCATTTGTCAGCCACATGGGGACAAAGATAGCAAACGGCTATTTTGAGCTTTGAAACAGGCGTCTGCTTGCAGGCTCATGTATCAGGTTCATATTGCAAAGTTCGAATTCGGTCAGGTAGCAGTTATTTTTATATTGGAATGCTTATATTTAGATGTTTTATTACAGACGGAGAGTGCTAATGGTTATGTTATTGCATGTGACTATTTTAAGGTGTAATGTAAGAAAGTAAGACTAATGGGTGACTGGAAATATCAGTATCATGTGGTTGGATATGAATTACAGGCATGGATTTTATAATTTACAATGTTGGTAAGTTTCAGTATTGACTGTGTTCAGACACTAGGATGGAGTTTTCAGTTACAAGACAGTGAGTACTTCTCAGTATTTCCCCCAGGAACAGTGACCTCTAAAGGACAGGGACAAATATGTATCCCGTTATTTATTACCTGCTGGAAAAGGAGGTTAAAGTTCATTTCCCAGAACTAACCCCAGTAAAAGAGATCAGAAGATGTAAACACGCTATCTAGGTTAGCCTAACTGACGTCAGTTTAAAAGCTGCATAATTCATATTTTTATATTGGAGGAATGGATATATACACATTTTGACCCAGCTCTGCAATTCCTCTCAGCCAGACAGACTATTTTAGCATCTTTCAGCTCTTTCTTTTAGCTTCACAGCTGGTTCACCTTCACACTTTATCAGTGCTGCCGTCAGAAGCAACAGGCAGCTGTTTTAGTGGAAAAAGCTGTAAAATACCAGCTGTATGCTTCAAAGAAAACACAGTTATCATCTAGCTAGTCGACATTTAGCTGTTTGAGAAATATCTATTTCAGGAGTTGACTGGTATAAAAACAGAGCAACAGTTAAACATGTCTTGCTAAGACAGATATTTTTCTGAGAAGTTGAAAATAAAATTGCAGAAGTACATTGTATGAAAGAAACAAATCAAGCTTATGTTAAAACTACTAGTGACCATCATGATTATGAGAAAAGACTGAACTATTTATCAGGTCTCCTTAATCACAGGACAACACATGATGAATACAGCTGAACTTGTTTGAGATTCTGAAGATGTCTTCATTTTCAGAGTAGTTTGATGAGTCTTTGATATAATGTGACACACTCTACAGGTTTTAGCAAAACTGACATCTGTTCACACAAGTTAGTGGTTTTAATATGACATTTAAAAAATAAAACAGTTCAACAGATATTTCAGCTGGTGTTGCTAGTAAAGTAACATCATAGCTCCTAGAAGCAGCTATTGATCAGCTTTTGTCAATAAATTTCAGTATTATCCTTTGAAATGTTTTCTTATAATGATAAAAGCAATAAGTTTTTGTTCTGTGAAGCACTGGACGTTAGCTAAGAAGAAAGTTAAACATCTCAGTAATGTTAGCTAAAAACACTGACATTTTTGTCGTAAGTTGTTAAAGTATAAAATATGAAGTCCTAGCCACATGGAACTAGTATCAAAACTCTGTCATATTCTTAACTTGTAGACTGAAGATTCCACTGCAAACTTTCCATTGTACATTGCCAAATATAAGATCTGTGACAACGTTAATTATCTGTGAATCTGCATCAATCTGAATTGGCCCTAATTATTTACTTTTTGCAAAGTTTTTTTCGTTCTTTGCAGATTTTTTTCTGCCTTTTCCCACACAAAATTGGCAATTATAAATGAAACTCTTGACAGCAATTTGGGTGCAAATCAGGAGGTTGATGTCGCTACACAACATGAGACTCTCACAGAATGCTCAAACCCATCTGAAGGGCAAAATGTCAAAGAATGATTAAATGGATATACATAACAGCATGTGGAACATGTCGCAGACTTTTAACAGGCTCAACAGTTATGTGACAGCCAATTAATATAATAACGTGAATAAATCACAGACTGCTTATCGCATGTAAGTGCATTAAAACTATCACAGACAAGGCAACTCATTTCTAACTCACATAAGGTCCACAGGTAATACTATCCTGTGCAACAGGGATTTAGAACATACTACTGCTCAAATATGCATACAATACAATATAATACAATAACTTTATTAATCCCCGAAGGGAATTCAATTGTCTGGGGTTCCTCTGGAAAAATTTCCTCAGGAAATGTTCCTCTGTACCCCTATGGAGATATTCTATTAAAAATCAGCTGTTTCCAGCTAGAATAGTCATTTACCACATTAACAATGTCTAGACTAGATTTCTGACTCATCTGGTGTTATCTACTTTGAAAAAAAAAGATTTCTTTCAAAATAAGAACATTTCTCAGTGACCCCAAACTTTTGAAAGGTGTTGTACATTTGTGAATGGCTAGAAGCACAATCACAAATGAAGGGAATATTGTTTCACATTTGCTTGACATGT
This sequence comes from Acanthochromis polyacanthus, assembly GCF_021347895.1. Lineage (NCBI taxonomy): Eukaryota > Metazoa > Chordata > Actinopteri > Pomacentridae > Acanthochromis > Acanthochromis polyacanthus. The sequence continues at coordinate 62,141,576 of NC_067113.1, forward strand.
AAATTGGTAGATGTTTACTACCACATTCACTACATAGTTCATTCAGGTTGAACATTTCTGTAGCGAGCATTAGATGCATAGATCTTTACACTGATAAACAAATTAAGTCTATCTGTTTTGCTTCTGGTAACTGTGGCTCTAGGGAAAAGTTAATTTTCTTTCATTAATCCTATCAACAGATTCACAGACAAAACAATAAGCATCCGGACTGAAATTATGCCACAGCAGATGGGATGTGATCATGCCATGTTCCCAAACAAAATGAATTCTGCAATCAGGATATCCCATGCTGTGCACTAACTGACGAACTGCACGTGTCCCTGTTTTCCTCAAACTTTTTCAGGACACGTGCTCCATGACGGTGGTCCCACGACCCAGCCGACCGTTGCCTGTTTGGTTTGATGGGGCCGTACCCCGCAGCAGGAGGGGCGAGCATGTGAATGTCAACAGCAGCCTTTAGCCACCAAAAAAACCTGCCCCCAGACCCATTAGTGAGCGGGAGCCTGAAAAATAGACGATCGGAAAAACACATTGCATAATGGCTTATGTAACAATCTTCAGAATTAAAAGCAAGAGCAGAGAAGCGGAAGAATCGGGAATATGTCGAGGCCTTGCAGTATGTGTTGTGGCCCTGGCATGAGGGGCACACGGGAGGGTCAGAGGATTCACGAAGGGGAACGCTGACTGTGGATGCTGCTGTGAAGGGGACAGTTTAAAACATAACAATGTGCAACAATGACGGATTTACTTTGAAAGAAATAGAAAAACTGAATAGAAAACCTTCCCCAAATTTCATTCACATACAATAAGTCCCATCATCAGATTAAAACTTTGCCCATTCATAGGTGGGATTAACACTGTGAGACACTTTGACACAAGAACAGACTGAGCTGTTTTCGAAGAGCCCAGCTGTCTTTTTGTTTTTATCACAGGCCTGGAAACCCCTACCTTTCTGTATGTAGCTGTGGTAAACATGTCATAAAACACTGTTTGATAAGATCTGTCTTGTTTGAAAACATCTGTAAACTCAAGTCTGATTTAAGATAAGAAACCTGTCAGTTTCTCTGCCTGGTTGTCACATTGTTAAAGGGCAACGACATTTCAGCACACTGGGGAGGCGGGCGATTAGCGCGCTGATAACGAAGCTAAACCTTTGCCTCAGTGTCGTGGAGCACATGCACAGTCATGTGGAATCAGTTTGAGAATATTTATGACAACTCTGGGATTGTCAGCTGCTGCTTTAGCAACAGAAAAAAAGTCAAAAACAAAAGATTTGACTACTACAGCCAAACCTTGAGTTAAGTTTCATTTTTTTTAAATTTTCTTTCAACTTATAGTCACAACCATGCAGGTGGACAGACTGCAGGAGAATCAGGGTATGATGATGATGATGATGATGATGATGATGATGACATGGTGCCACTGTGATCATCATACCCTGATTCTTCAAACTATTGAACTGTTACAAGAAAGACTGTCAGCTTTGAATTTCCACAAATTGGACTTTGCTAGAGCACATTTAAAAACAAGAAAATCACTCAGAGACTGCAGTACTCCACCAAGATTGCTCAGTCCATTGTATGATTCTAAAGATAAGTCCCAGTAAGTCCACAGCGGTGAATTTGTAGTAGGAATCTCAATCATGTGATCATCAGCAGGCAGCTGATGTAGTGTTCACTTGTTGTCATAGTTTACAGTGATGCTGTGCCACTATCTCGCAATGAACAGAAATCTCAACAAATCCGTGGATCCAGACTATAAGCTGCATCACTGACAAGGATCTAATCACTTGGTCTTTCTGTCATTTCTGACCTTCCCTGAAAATTTTATCCAAATCTGTTATCTGTTTTGAGTAATGTGCTAGCAGACAGACAGACAGACAGACAGACAGACAGACAAATGTTCACCAATCATCACAACTAGAGTAAAGAAAAAAAGTTAGAGCTGTAATAGCATAGTCAAATGGTGCGCTGATTATAAAGCTTCTTTCTCCAAGTTCACAAGTTCTGTATACGCAGCAATATTTACACCTTCTCAAATATAGAATTGGTGTAAAATCATCTGATTTCAGCATGATGCAGTGCTTTGATACAAATGTGGACACACTAAAAAGTCATTGTTAAACTGAATCTTTTACCATTTTTCAATCAAGGTTACTGATAGGAAATACACATAAAGCGACTATAGCAGTACATATATATACACACGTGGACAAATTGTTGGTATCCCTCAGTTAAAGAAGGAAAAACCCACAATCTCACTGAAATCACTTGAAACTCACAAAAGTAACAATAAATAAAAATTTATTGAAATTAAATAATCAAAAACAGCCATTACTTTTGAATTGTTGATTAACATAATTATTTAAAAAAACAAACTAATGAAACAGGCCTGGACAAAAATGATGGTACCTCTATAAAGATTGAAAACTATTTGACCAGAGTGACATGATTAACTCAGGTGTGTCATTTAATTGACATCACAGGTGTTTCCAAACTCATAATCAGTCAGTCTGCCTATTTAAAGGGAGACAAGTAGTCACCCTGCTGTTTGGTGAAAAGGTGTGTACCACACTGAACATGGACAACAGAAAGCGAAGGAGAGAATTGTCCCAGGACATCCGAAAAAAAATTATAGACAAACATCTTAAAGGTAAAGGCTATAAGACCATCTCTAAACAGCTTGAAGTTCCTGTGACAACAGTGGCTCATATTATTCAGAAGTTCAAGACCCACGGGACAGTAGCCAACCTCCCTGGACGTGGCCGCAAGAGGAAATTGATGACAAATTGAAGAGACGGATCGTTCGAATTGTATCCAAAGAGCCCAGAGCAACCTCCAAAGAAATTAAAGGTGAACTCCAAGGCCAAGGTACATCAGTGTCAGATCGCACCATTCGTCGTTGTTTGAGCCAAAGTGGACTTCATGGGAGACGACCAAGGAGGACACCACTGCTGAAAAAAACTCATAAAAAAGCGAGACTGGAATTTGCAAAAATGCATGTTGACAAGCCACAAAGCTTCTGGGAGAATGTCCTTTGGACAGATGAGACCAAACTGGAGCTTTTTGGTAAGGCACATCAACTCTATGTTCATAGACTCAAAAACCAAGCATACGAAGAAAAGAACACTGTCCCTACGGTGAAACATGGAGTAGGCTCAGTAATGTTTTGGGGCTGCTTTGCTGCATCTGGCACAGGGTGTCTTGAAAGTGTGCAAGGTAAGATGAAATCTGAAGACTATCAAGGCATTCTGGAGAGAAATGTGCTGCCTAGTGTCAGAAAGCTTGGTCTCAGTCGCAGGTCATGGGTCTTCCAACAGGACAACGATCCAAAACACAGCCAAAAACACCCAAGAATGGCTGAGAGAAAAGCGTTGGACTATTCTAAAGTGGCCTTCTATGAGCCCAGATCTGAATCCCATTGAACATATGTGGAAGGAGCTGAAACATGCCATTTGGAGAAGACACCCATCAAACCTGAGACAACTGGAGCTGTTTGCTCATGAGGAGTGGGCCAAAATACCTGTTGACAGCTGCAGAACGCTCATTGACAAATACAGAAATCGTTTAATTGCAGTGATTGCCTCAAAGGTTGTGCAACAAAATATTAAGTTATGGTACCATCATTTTTGTCCAGCCCTATTTCATTAGTTTGTTTTTTTAAATAATTATGTTAATCAACAATTTTGTCCACGTGTGTATATACACGTGGACAAAATTGTTGGTACCCTCAGTTAAAGAAGGAAAAACCCACAATTCTCACTGAAATCACTTGAAACTCACAAAAGTAACAATAAATAAAAATTTATTGAAAATTAAATAATCAAAATCAGCCATCACTTTTGAATTGTTGATTAACATAATTATTTAAAAAAACAAACTAATGAAATAGGGCTGGACAAAAATGATGGTACCCATAACTTAATATTTTGTTGCACAACCTTTTGAGGCAATCACTGCAATTAAACAATTTCTGTATTTGTCAATGAGCGTTCTGCAGCTGTCAACAGGTATTTTGGCCCACTCCTCATGAGCAAACAGCTCCAGTTGTCTCAGGTTTGATGGGTGTCTTCTCCAAATGGCATGTTTCAGCTCCTTCCACATATGTTCAATGGGATTCAGATCTGGGCTCATAGAAGGCCACTTTAGAATAGTCCAACGCTTTTCTCTCAGCCATTCTTGGGTGTTTTTGGCTGTGTGTTTTGGATCGTTGTCCTGTTGGAAGACCCATGACCTGCGACTGAGACCAAGCTTTCTGACACTAGGCACACATTTCTCTCCAGAACGCCTTGATAGTCTTCAGATTTCATCGTACCTTGCACACTTTCAAGACACCCTGTGCCAGATGCAGCAAAGCAGCCCCAAAACATTACTGAGCCTCCTCCGTGTTTCACCGTAGGGACAGTGTTCTTTTCTTCGTATGCTTGGTTTTTGAGTCTATGAACATAGAGTTGATGTGCCTTACCAAAAAGCTCCAGTTTGGTCTCATCTGTCCAAAGGACATTCTCCAGAAGCTTTGTGGCTTGTCAACATGCATTTTTGCAAATTCCAGTCTCGCTTTTTATGAGTTTTTTTCAGCAGTGGTGTCCTCCTTGGTCGTCTCCCATGAAGTCCACTTTGGCTCAAACAACGACGAATGGTGCGATCTGACACTGATGTACCTTGGCCTTGGAGTTCACCTTTAATTTCTTTGGAGGTTGCTCTGGGCTCTTTGGATACAATTCGAACGATCCGTCTCTTCAATTTGTCATCAATTTTCCTCTTGCGGCCACATCCAGGGAGGTTGGCTACTGTCCCGTGGGTCTTGAACTTCTGAATAATATGAGCCACTGTTGTCACAGGAACTTCAAGCTGTTTAGAGATGGTCTTATAGCCTTTACCTTTAAGATGTTTGTCTATAATTTTTTTTCGGATGTCCTGGGACAATTCTCTCCTTCGCTTTTTGTTGTCCATGTTCAGTGTGGTACACACCTTTTCACGAAACAGCAGGGTGACTACTTGTCTCCCTTTAAATAGGCAGACTGACTGATTATGAGTTTGGAAACACCTGTGATGTCAATTAAATGACACACCTGAGTTAATCATGTCACTCTGGTCAAATAGTTTTCAATCTTTTATAGAGGTACCATCATTTTTGTCCAGGCCTGTTTCTTTAGTTTGTTTTTTTAAATAATTATGTTAATCAACAATTCAAAAGTGATGGCTGTTTTTGATTATTTAATTTTCAATAAATTTTATTATTGTTACTTTGTGAGTTTCAAGTGATTTCAGTGAGAATTGTGGGGTTTTCCTTCTTTAACTGAGGGGTACCAACAATTTTGTCCACGTGTGTACACATATATATAAACATTGCAGGGAGGTTGTTGGATGATGGGTGTGCAAGGAATGGGATTTTGTCACCAGAGCATGGAGTTACATTAGACCTGCAACAACTGGTCAACTACTCAACTGACAGAAACTATTTGGGAACTTTTTTGACAACTGAGTCAGACAAAAGGGCTGCACATTGGATTGGTGGTGAACACCATCACCTCGCAGCTAGAAGATCCCCAGTTTGCATCCCGGCCTTCCCAGGATTTTTCTGCATGGAGTTTGCATGTTGTCCCTGTGCATGTGAGTTTTCTCCTAGTTTTCCCACAGTCCAATTGGTGATTCTAAATTGTCTGTAGGTGTGAATGTGAGTGTGATTGTTTGTCTCTAAATGTAGTTCTGTGATAGACTGGTGACCTGTCCAGGTGTCCCCTGCCTTCACCCTAAGTCAGCTGAGATAGTCTCCAGCCACCCTGACCCTGATGAAGATTATTTGTTGTACAGACGATGGATGGAGTCAGGCAAAAATGTCAAACCTTTGCTGATTCCAGCTTTTGAAATGTGAAATGTGAAATGTTTGAGTCTTTCCTTTTCTTTGGCAAAATGAATCATTTGATTGATAAAAATAATAAATACAATTGTTGGAGCGTGAGTTTGCTTCCCAAGGCTCAGGCAGCAAACTTGCTTTTTTTTTTTTAAAGGTTTTAAAGGTTCAATACAAAACTCAAAGCCAAAATCCCTAATCAAAGCTCTGTGTGGGACTAAACATAGCCATAAATGAGTGGATATCATACAGAAATCAAATACACTGCTGGTGATCACTGTTGCAATCTGAATCAATCTTTTGCAAATTCGCAGATGCATTCATTAAACGAAATTCTCTTTACTGGAAGCACAATATAGGGATCAATAAACTACATAAAGCTTGCTGCTACTCTTAAGACTACATTTAGTTTACTCCTTTTGTGTGGCAGCCTCTTTCACCTCCATATAGCCTTATTATACAGTAAAATTTTGTGCTGTTAGCTGGCTGTGTGTATCTGTGCGAGTGTGAGTCACTTATTCAACATATTCATGCTCAACAAACCCAGTCTGAATAGATAAAGTTAAAAACTGGCATCTGCTTTTGCAGTAAAGCCTTAAATGGTCACTGAGAGATCTGTTGATCCACTCTTATGAACTGACGTGTGTCCATGTTGTGGTGACATTTTGTTCAGCTCTATTCTTAAAGCCTTGAACTTCATGTGTTTGAGGTAATTCAACATTTCCTAGATCAGTAGTTGAGACTATTCTTAGACTGTCTTTGCTCTTGTGGTCAAAATAACATGCATCCTGGATAAACACCCATTTGGGGGAGGTGAAGGGTCTTTGTCTAGGTCTGTGATCCCTCCCTCACTCAGATGAGAACTTCTTTTTATGCTAAATCAGGTAGACAGATGTTGGATTTAACAAAAACACATACAGTGGAGCATTCGCCCTCCTGTGCTGTTGTCAATCTGATTTTCAGCCGCAGCGAAACACAGACGTGAATATTATCCAGAAGACAGGGCGGATTACACAATGCACGTCTCTCTGACTTTGAGCAAGGCACTGCTACGCTTAAAGGTTCAATTCCCTATCTAAATGTATTTTCTTCACCAGTTAATGTGCAGTGAGGTCACAAGACCACAGAGTAGAAAGTTGCTGCGTGCATTTGTGTCATTTCTGTGGCAGTTACATAACGAGCACTTTTGTTTGACTGGTTTGCTCAATTGGAATTATCACAGAGTTACAGGTATGTTCCAGTCTCCAGTTTATGTAAGCTCTATCTGTCAATATTAGGTTCCAAGTTGAAGTTATCAAGTTCAATACTGTTTGAACAGAGTGGACAGAACGGCAGCTGCATGTCGCCATGGAAATGTAACTCTTAATAAGAATGAAATACGTTTGCTGGGGCAGAGACACAATCATCCAATAGAAGCAACTTCTTATTATGTAATTTTTAACTTGCTGATGTGTTTCTTGTAACTGTGACTCACTCTTTGAAATTTAATGCAATTTGTGAAGTAAAGGCTAAAAAAATGCTGTCAAGTGTCCGGTACCATGGGACACTTCTTCCTGGTTTGGCAGACATGCAGTTGAGGATGAATTCAGATCTGTGACGGCAGCATGATGAAAAATGGGATGTTATTATTACATTTTTAAACACTCATCCAAAAAATTGTAAAACAGGGAAAAGGAAGCAGTATTATCCACAATCACATGGCAGGAAGCACCTTAGTCATTGAGGTCAAACAGAATTTCAGTAAAGAGCAATGTGTTCACTGACTCCACTATCGTTATCGTGGTTAAAGGGCTAAAGTGTCGAAAGGAGCTCACGTTCATGCACGTGAGGACTTTTCAGGTTACTCGTTTACTGCCTTTAGGTCAGGACATCTCAGTCTAAATGCACAAAATGCCAAAGACAACCTCTGCTGCTATTTTTGGACCAACAAGGTTACTAATATTGTCTTAAATCATATGTAAAGTGGAGCTTGTAAAATTGTAGATATTTCTGCATTTCAAAAAAAGTGTAAAAACTTTAACAAGTCCCCAAAGTAGAAAAAGAAATGTTGGTATGATCAAACTTTAATGCATCCCTATTCTTTAAAAATCATCACACTGATTAGAAAACACCAGATTCTAACTTCACCTATTATCTGCTAAGCCAGACAGACAGACAGACAGACAGACAGACAGACGAACAAACATAAACTGATCATCATATAACTTGGGCGGAGTAATAAATAAATGCATGAGCAAAATATTTTTGTCTTTGTTCTTGTTTAATAGAAGATTGTTAAAGAAGAATGTTTATATATGTCAAAGTCAAAAACTTCGAATAAATTATCTTGACAACGACTAAAGTCTTTCATTGCTGCTGTATGGAAGCCTTTGCATGCCAACATTAAAGTTAAATAATTTAATCAGACAAGACAGCACATCTCACGCCAGTCATCCAGATGTAATACCTACTGGAAACCTTTTTTTATTTAAATTTGATTAAATAACTGAAAACTAAATAACTGATTTTAATTTTGCCACTCAAAGGTCTCCAGAAAAATACATGAATATAGTACATACTGTCCTTTTATAACATTTCGCCTTAACTTTCTTTAAAATGCTAAGTGTAAATGTTTAGTTCCTGAATTTCACACCAAAACTTTGGACCTGTAAGCTTTTGTTGGTGTTTTTCCTATTTAAATTTTATTCAATCATTTTGATGTAACATTGGCGGGTTCATGAACTTTCAAACACCGTTGTATATTTGGTAGCTCACCTGGTAGAGCACTGCGGTGTTCTGACTGAAGCTACCGACAACAAACAGACACAAGGAGCAACCTTTTGGTAAGGTTTGGACACTCAGGTGAACTGTTGACCCACTTGGAGGGGCATTTGAGGTGGGGCTCTCTTTAAGTTTGGATATGCTTCTATCAACCCCGTCTCTGATAAATTATGTTGCTAAGGCAATCATTTGCTGTGTCAAACAACACTATGGTGACAAACATAACACCACTTGGAAGATAGAGAAGGTATTTTGAGAAGTGTTACATTTATGCCCCATACAATGTTGCAGGGAGGTGCTCGGGGTGGAGGATGGGTGTGTGAAGTGCAGGACTCTAACACCACGGTCTGGTGTTCGCATTAGAGCTGCACCAGTTAGTCAACTAAAAAGTAAGCCCGAACTATTTTGTAATTATCATGATTATCCATTTTTCAGGTAAAAATGCCAGCCCCTGATTCAGCCTCCTAAATGGGAAGATTCAATGTTTGGCACATAAGTTTGTTATTACCATGATGCAAGAACACATGCAGCTGTGGTGTTTAGACGAAAATTACAAACAAGAAATAGGCACAAGGAGCAACTCTCTAATAAGGCTGTAATAAAGAAGCTCGGACACTCAGCTGACCTACTGACCCACTTGGAGGGACATTCGAGCCAACACTCTCTATGTTCTAAGACTGGATATGCTTCTATGAACCCTGTGTCTTAGAAATTATGTTTATCGACGATTCATTTGTTGTGCTGATTTCATCGTGGTGACAGTCATAATATAAATAAATAACGGAAGATAGAGAAAGTTTTTTGAGTGAATAAGGTCTTCTTTTATATACTTCACAAAGCTGTAGGGAGGTGGTCAGGGTGGATGTCAGATTTATAAAGGACTTTGACAGAGTTTTTGATTAGAGTTGCAACAATTAGTCAACAGAAAACTAAACAAGAAATAATTTGATAACTAAGTGACACTTAAGTTATTTTTCAGGCAAAAAGCCAAACACCTGCTGATTCCTACTTTTCAGATGTGAAGATCTGATGCTCTCCTTTAGTATTTGTCTTTTTTTATTTTACTCTTTTTTGATAGTGGCAGAGGGGAGAGACAGGAGAGAGAGAAGTAGAGGTATGGTATCTAGAAATCAAACCAGGGACTCAATTCTAAGTTAATTTGAGAACACACACCGCAGAACATTGTAGAGCCCAACATGTTGACTTGTCTGATGCAGATATACACTAACGTTCAAAAGTTTGGGCTCACTTAATGTCCTCATTTTAGAAAGAAAAGCATCTATTTTTCAATGGAGATGCCAATAAATGAATGATAAAACCAGTTTAGACATTGTTAATGTGGTAAATGACTATTCTTGCTGGAAAAGGCTGATTTTTAATGGAATATCTCCATAGGGGTACAGAGGAACATTTCCAGCAACAATCACTCCTGTGTTCTAATGCTTTATTACCTATTATTCATGAATACGGAGCAGAAAAATGTGAAAGAGAAGGTTTATTTGTCAAACATTTTGAAGCCCAAATCTACAATTCTGGAATGACCCCCATGCTACCAAATGCTAGCATGCTAAACTAAGATGAAGTGGTGAATATTGATGCATTAGCATTGCTATTGTTAGCATACTTAGTAGTTAGCATGTGTGTGTTTATTTACACCATAAAATGCAAGCAGAAGTCAATGTTGCAGTTACATCTTATTGCAATTTTACTAGTTTAATACATTTATTTATTTCAGTGAAAACAATAGTAAATAAAACACCACCTACTTAAAATATGGTGTTATAGTGCTAATAAATTCATATTAGAGCTTAAGTAATAACCCAACTTACTTTGCTAATGGAAAACAAAATGGTTTTCTCACATCACAGATGACACACACCGACCACTCCACCCAGTAAGGCTCAGCAGGAAATACTTGTAGGACACATTGTACTTTCAATCTTTTATGCAAAGCCCATAATGACAATCCTGACAGCTAAAATTGCTTCATAATTAAATTTAAAAAAAAACAAAAAAACAGAACGTGTTTGTTTGAAATGTCAGTGTAACTGGAATCTGTGTCAGAAAGTCACACCTGTGGACGACTTCAGGGCCTTTGTTCAGGTCACACTGTCAGTCATCTTTAGATGTACAGTAACTACCAGCATAACAAATCCCTGCAGCTATCACTAGTTTTGGGAAGGACTATAAAGAATAGAATGTTACTTTTAAGAGTATTTTTGGAGCTTTTTTTGTCTTAGTGACAGCGAAGAGAGACAGGACATGTGGGGAAATAACATGCAGTTAGGATCCAACTGAATCAGGGACTCACTTATTACAGCATCTGAACCCAACCACTCAGCTTCCAGATCACCCCAGAACGAAATGTTTTAAAGAAACCTAAAATCAAATCAGTGTCTCTTTCATATCAAACTGTGCTCTCTGTAAACAAATTAATGACTCGAGGAACTGCATGTCCTTTTCTCACACACCCTAATGAGCATGCAGGTCGGTCTGTTTGTTGTGCTGCAGTGTACTTACGTAAAGAGAACGATGCCAGTGTTTGCCATGGCGAAAGACAGGCCGAGGATGCCACTGCCCATGATGGCGTTGCTCAGGTTGAAGCAGGGCCGGCTCTCCCTATACGCGAATTAAGCGGCTGCTTAGGGCCCCGCCGCCACTAGGGGGCCCCCGAATTGACTGTGTCTGATGGTCTGACCCACAGACTGCCATCTAACATCTAACCCCGGATGCGGGGCACGCGTGGGACATGTCCCCCGCACTTTCCACATCTGTCCCCTCTGTCCCCCCGCACTTTTTTCAGCCGTTACAACAGCTAAACCCGTTATTAGCATCCAGTAACGTGTTTTCCCGAGCCGTCTTTGAATGCACCATGAGCGCATGCTAACGCAGGTGTTCCACAGGAGACGTACTGCTACGACGCTGAAGTTAGCTTCCGATTCGGCACTTAAGGGAAAAGTTAAGGGGAAATGAAATAAACGTGCCGTGCGACAGTTTATCCACTGATTATCAGTTTTTTTTCGACACTTCTTGATGTGTAAACATTTTAGACATTTGGGTAAGACATTAACTATGCCTGACAAGAGGTATTGTATTGGTAAAATTAGTATTTTATTTGTGAAAACGTTTAAGGGGATATTTCACCGTTTTTGCTTTATAACCAGTCCTTATTAGACCAGGTCCAGATTGAAAACCACTGTACCTACACTCTTCAAATCTGGACTGAATTATTCTACAGAGCCTGTAGATTCATAAAAACATAGTCTCTGATTTGTGAAAACTTTATTCTATTTGTGAAAATGCAATAAAGGCACATTTTACAGTTTTTTCTCATCCAGACCACATTAGACCAGGTCCAGGTCGAGAACCGCTACACCTAGACTCTTCAAATCTGGACTGAATTATTCTACAGAGCCTGTAGATTCATAAAAACATAGTCTCTGATTTGTGAAAATTTTATTCTATTTGTGAAAATACAATAAAGGCACTTTTCAATGCTATTTGTCATCTGGGATGGGGTTGCGCAACTTATTTATACAATTAGTCAGAACAATGGCCTCTACAGATAATGTAACAATGATATAAGAATGCATTTTTTATGTTTTCTCATTCTTCTTCCTTTGATATGTGATTACAGGTACCTTGGTTTTGGATGCAAATTTTGTCCTTCTAACTTTTGGGAGTGTTAACTCTTTTTATGTCAAGTTTTGTCTTTGTAATGATCTGACCAATCATTCACAAAATACTCACAATATATGTCAACAATGGTATCATGAACCTGTGACACCCTATTTCTATCATTAATAAACACTGACAATCTTCAACATACATGGACATGGTACATGGACTTTCAAAAAAATGTCAACAGAATTATTAACAACAAAACCAACAACAACAATAATAATGATAATAATAAGAATAAGTATAAGGTTAAGTATAGGCTCTCGAACTAGACCTGCTCTAATGTGGTCTATATGCTGAAGAAAACAGTAAAAATGTGCATTTATCGCATTTTCACAAATAGAATAAAGTTTTCACAAATCAGACACTATGTTTTCATGAATCTACAGGCTCTGTAGAATAATTCAGTCCAGATTTGAAGAGTCTAGGTGTAGCGGTTCTTGACCTGGACCTGGTCTAATGTGGTCTATATGCTGACAAAACAGTAAAATGTGCCTTTATTGCATTTTCACAAATAGAATAAAGTTTTCACAAATCAGAGACTATGTTTTTATGAATCTACAGGCTCTGTAGAATAATTCAGTCCAGATTTGAAGAGTCTAGGTGTAGCGGTTCTCGACCTGGACCTGGTCTAATGTGGTCTGGATGAGAAAAAAACTGTAAAATGTGCCTTTATTGCATTTTCACAAATAGAATAAAGTTTTCACAAATCAGAGACTATGTTTTTATGAATCTACAGGCTCTGTAGAATAATTCAGTCCAGATTTGAAGAGTGTAGGTACAGTGGTTTTCAATCTGGACCTGGTCTAATAAGGACTGGTTATAAAGCAAAAACGGTGAAATATCCCCTTAAACGTTTTCACAAATAAAATACTAATTTTACCAATACAATACCTCTTGTCAGGCATAGTTAATGTCTTACCCAAATGTCTAAAATGTTTACACATCAAGAAGTGTTGAAAAAAACAGATAATCAGTGGATAAACTGTCGCACAGCACGTTCATTTCATTTCCCCTTAACTTTTCCCTTAAGTGCCGAATCGGAAGCTGCCGAATCGGAAGCTAACTTCAGCGTCGTCGTACTGCTGTGCTGAGCAGTGCTAAATTTGTGTCTGGAGTAATGTTTAGCAAACCAGCCAGAACCAGCAAGAAGCAAAAAACTTTACACAGTTTCTTCCAAACAAACTGTGTAAGTTGTGTGACCTTGTTGGATGCAAACAATGTTAGACTTGTTAGCTAAATGATGACAAGGTAAAACGTGGCGATATATCAATATGTTAAGCTAGTTAACAATAATTCAAATGTGGTTGCCTCTGTTACATTACTTGCTAATTTGTTTATTCTTGGAATAAACCCAGTCCTCTTTCATTTCTGGGCAGAAGATGTGCTCACAATTGCTCTCCATGTATTTAAGTCTTTTGGTCCCAAAAGAGGAGAGTCAGGGAGGAGAAAAAAGAATAGGCTATCTATGGTATAAATTTACAACTATTTTTTACTCCTTTCTAATTCTATCTCAGAATTTTGATTTTCAGATTTTTTAGTGATTATTTCCATAACAAAGAGCAGAGTCAGGTAGGAGATGGACCAGAGGTGGTGGCCAGCAGTAAATGTTGACCATGCAGGGTCTGCAGAGGTGAAAAAATATATATAAGTGGCTGAGAAAAAAAATATGTATCTATGGGTTAAAATTGATTTTGAGGTGAAAGTTACTGCCAATTTTTACTTTCCTAATGCTATTTCAGAATTTTTCTTACCACATTTTTTTTATGTTTATTGGCCATAACAGAAAGAGCAGAGTCAGGGAGGAGATGGATCAGAGGCCAGCAGCAGGGACAAGGATGTAGGGTCTTTACAGGTAAGGAGAGATTATAACTTCCTGAAAATAAGATATCTATTTCAGGGAGAAACCAGGCAGTACTGATCAATTTCATGTTCAGTGTTTGGCACCTTTGGCTACTCGTCCAGTAGATGTTCAAGGGACATTGTTGTCAACTCAACTAGAGTTTGGCCACTAAAACTTTAGATTTTATAGTTTAAAGTTTTATACTTTATAGTTTAAAGAAACTAGCCTAGTGGTCCCCTGGTATTGTACTGTGGCTGTTAGGGATTATGTGTTCTTTAGCCACTAAGGACGGTGCAATTAAATGTAAGAGAATGATAAATTGCTCTGAAAAATTTGTCCCCCTCACTTCTGAGATGGTGGTTACGCCCATGCCTGTCTTTATTCCAATAAAACATAAATCATCATGGTAACATCATCACTTTAAACTGGCTTATCAGAAAACTATACGGAAAAATACAGGAAAGAAAAGTAAACCAGCAGTCAGTTGGTGACTCCATGCTTCATGCGTAAGTTAGGCTACTGTGACACCACGGCACCGTTTCAAACTTGATCAATTACACTGGTCTGGAGAAGCCACAGATGGAAAAGCAGTAGCACTAGAGATGGCATCATGGCTCCAAAAAGGAAGTTCAGGAGTGGGCTGAATATTTGCTGTTAATCATGTGCATGTGTGTTTTAACCCAATTACAAGCTGTGCACGTGATTTGGTAGTTGCCCTGTGCATGTTTTGGGGCCACAAAAAAAATCCTGCTTAGGGCCACCAAAGTCCTAGGGCCGGCCCTGGGTTGAAGACAGACATGCCGAAGGAAGTGTGACCAGGATGCTGTTCAGAGAGAAACAGAGGATGATAAGAAATCTTTATGAGGAATGCAAACGAATCACGATAAAAAAATTTAAAAAAATGCATTCCTTAGAGGTAAAACCAGACTAAGTGATGATATATTTAAAGTCTCATTGAGTAATCTTATGGTCAAATATACTATACACTGCCATTCAAAAGTTTGGAATAAAAGTGTGAGTTTCCATGGAGAACCTGAAACTGTCTGGGTGACCCTGAACTTTTGAACGGCAGTGTACATCTGAAGATTTTGCAGTTAGCTGAGTTAGTTATTACAGACACTGCACATGCTTTAACATTCGTGGTTAATGGAATATTAACATAAAAACTATGTGCACATGTGTGGAACAAAGGTTGTTAATGCTATTAGCTACACCTGTGATGGCACTGCTTTTTATTTAACAGCACACTTCTAAGTTATATAGTCAGGTGTAGCTCTGCAGTGCAAACAAGCATTTTTAAAATGTTAAACTCCTTTATTTTTAGCTAAGCTAGGGCAGCTCAGAGACTGCAGCCTTTTGCATTGTTTCCATTTGACTGCCCTTATATGCTGTGGTGCAATTGAGTTAGTTTGATGAAAACTACAAAGTCGCCTGTGATGATGTCATAGGGAAGTGGACCGTCGAGGAAGTGGGAGAGTCAGGATAGCGAGCGGACAGAGGCAGGTATGCTGTTGTATAGTGCAATAAACACACGTCGAAGCTGCAGTTGGATTCACGCAGTGTTTTAATAACACGACATGGTGTCAGAAGTCCTGTAGAGAACGTGTGGGGCCAGCCTGGACTTCCAAAGGTTCGTTGTGTGTCGCGGAAAAAAAAGAAGGGAGTAAAGGGCAGGATGAGTGAAGACGGAGATGCTAACGGAGTGCTAGCTACCGCTCCGGGCGCGGCTGTGGCAGCGGGTCCATGTGCAACGTTCAACATCCAGCCGCTGGAGCCCTTCGACTTTTCTAAGCCGCAGGAATGGCATAAATGAATCAGGAGATTCGACAGATTTCAGCTGGCAAGTAACCTGAACGTTCGCTCTGAGGAAAATCATATATATTGCATGGGGGACAAGGTGGATGATGTCTTACGTGGGCTGTCTCTGACAGATGCACAACGCAGCTCGTATGAAACAGTACGTGACGGATTTCAAAGCTTCTTTGTGGTAAAGAAGAATGTTATTTATGAACGCGCAAAATTTAACTTGAGAAAACAGCGAGAAAGTAGACTGTAGATTTTTGTTACGGCACGATATGCGCTGGCTGAACATTGCAACTATGGTTTGCTACATGCTGAGCTACTTCGGACAGACTATCGTTGGTCTGCTGGATAAAAGGTGTCTGAAACGCATGCAGCTACGCAGATCTAACTCTGGAGAAGGCTATCCAGGATGGCACGGCAGAGTGAGGAGGATGAAAAAAGCAGCAAGCTTCTCTCGTGAGGGAACACCAGAACTCAGTCAAGTGAGGCACTGTCTGTTGATAGAGGTGGTTAAAAGGAAGAGGAAAGTCTGCGTAGAAGTAAACCTCAGCAATGCTCACAAACGTGACATTGTCCAGAATAGCAAGAAAAGGGGTAACAGTCAAATGTTCATAAATGTGGAAGCTAGAGGGGCGGGGCGCACATGAGTGACTAGACGTGTTTGCAGTGCTCTCCTCCAACTAATCGAGCTTTATACACTTAAAACACCTTAAAAGCCAAGGCACTTATTGTATAGAGTTGTTTGTGAACCTAGCTACTGAACATTTTTGGAAAATGCCTCCGAAGAAAGCCGGTATACCTAAAAAAGCTTCAGAAGAAAACGAGGAGGAAACGCACGGGAGTGGCATGCTCAGTGGGCTAGCTGCTGGCCCCTCAGCTGATACTGCTGCTGTGCTCGCTGCTATTGGGGATATGAGCCGAAGAATGGATGAGAGATTTAATGCTTTGCAGTCTGCGCTGTCCGAAAACCAGGCCATGTTGGAAGAACATGAGGGGCGCTTATCTTCGGTGGAAAATGCCACTAGTGGCCATGACGGCAGGCTAGCCAAGCTAGAGCAACGGGCCGCGCGGTTGGAAGAGGCTAACAAGACTTTGCAGGACAAAGTCATCGATTAGAGGCTCGATCCAGACGACAGAACATAAAATTCGTAAATTTGCCAGAAAATATCGAGGCTGGAAATCCAGTGGACTTTGTGTCAAAGCTATTGCCCTCTCTTTTTGGACCTGAGCACTTTTCTAAGCCATCGAAGTAGATCAGGCTCACAGGCTGGGTAGCCTGGCAGCTAGGTCGGCTAACAGGCCTCGTATCCTGATAGCGAAGATTCACAACTACCGCGTCAAGGAGCTCATAATGCGGATGGCAATCGAGCAATCTCCTCTGATGTACCAGGGACATCATATTCACATTTTTACGGACTTTCCGGCTGAGATCATGAGACGTCGTCAACTTTTCGAGGACTCAAGGCAGAAACTAAAGCAGCTGGTCACCGCACAGGTTTCATCTATCCGGCTCGTCTCCGGGTTACCCATGGCAACGAGACAACTACGTTCAACACACCGGAGGAGGCGAGGATCTTTGTGGACAGTCTGAGGAGAGGCGAGGAGGATTAAAGAGAACGCTGGTGCTGGTCACCATTACATCCGCTTCTATGACGTTCTGCACTTTGAACTGTAATCTCAGGTAACATTTTGTAACGGTCTATAAAGGTCATTTTATTTTTGTTAAACACTCTTGAGAGTATGGTTTCCCTACGTTGCCATAAGAACATTTTTGTGCCTTATACTTCTAAAATAACGTACATCAGGTGTTTTACGTAACTGATGCTTTTTTTTTCCATTCTTTAGGAGGAGGAGTACACTTTAAGTAGTAGTTAGTTCATTGTGTTTAACAGCTTAGTTGGTTTGTTACTAAGTACTGTTAGGAGTACCCCTAAGACATATGTTAGTTTTTTTTTTTTTTGACCCTTCACGTGGGGGATTGGGGGGGGGGGGGGGGGGGAGTGTTCTGTATGTTCTGTATGTACTGTATCTTTGTGTGTGTTTTTATATTATTTGAGTTTATGTAGAGCACTAAATCGGTCCACTTACCAAAGAATGAGAAGCACAGTTTTTTGATGACAATGGCTAATAAGAAAGATAGGGGGGTCAATATGATTAGCTGGAATGTGAGGGGTTTAGGTAACCATATTAAAAGGGCTAAGGTTTTTGCACACTTAAAATCTTTGTTTGCAGATATTTCATTTCTACAGGAAACGCATATTAGACCAAAAGATCAGACACGCTTAAAATGCAGCTGGGCAGGGCATATATTCCACTCGACCTTTTCAAGTAAAGCACGAGGGGTAACTATTGTAATAAAGAAAAATATTCCATTTGTGCATATAAGAACTATAAGTGATGTTAATGGAAGGTTTTTAATTGTAATTGGCAAACTATATTCCATGCATGTCACTCTAGTAAATATTTATGGCCCAAATGTGGATGATGCAGGTTTTTTTCGCCAAATTTTTGATAAAATTCCAGATTTTGCAAATACTACTTTGATAATTGCTGGGGATTATAATGTGGTCTTGGACTGGCACTTGGACAGATCGGTGAGAAGACAACCTGCACCATCTAATGCCTCAGTAACCTTGAATAGTCTTATTTCGTCAACCAATTTAGTGGATATTTGGCGCATACAGCACCCTACAGATAGGGATTACTCCTTTTTCTCAAAATTACATAATTCTTACTCTCGAATTGATTTCTTTTTACTAGATTCTAAGCTTTTACCAAATGTCATTGATAGTAAATATCACAATATTTTGATTTCGGACCATGCACCTACTAGTGTAACTTTTGATTTTAATATACCAAAACAAAGCTCAACCTGGAGGTTACAACCATATTTACTGAATGACTCCAACTTTTGTAAACATCTGTCACAGAAAATTGAGGAATTTTTACAGACTAATGACACAATGGACACATCGGACTCTGTTTTATGGGAGACATTTAAGGTGGTCTTGAGAGGACATATAATTTCATATGAGGCCTCTCAGAAAAAAATGAGAGATATTCGACTAAAGGATATCGATGATAAAATATCAGAATTAGAAACAAGTTATAGACAAAATAATTGCAATCTTATTCTACAAGAAATTACTAATCTTAAATACGAATACAATACAATTTTAACAAAACAAGTAATCTCCCAAATGTCACGTCTGCGTGTACGTTATTTTGAACTTGGAGATAAGCCTCACACTCTCCTGGCTAGACAACGTAGAGGTCAACAAAATAGTAGGGCTATACATAGAATTAAATCCAGTACTGGAGACAACATTACTTTGCCAAAGTCCATAAGTCAATGTTTTGCCAATTTTTATAAGGAGCTGTACAGGTCAAAAGCACAAGGAGATGTAGATTTCTGGCTCAAGGAGATCCCCATTCCAAGATTGGATGATTCCTCACGTGACACACTGAACCAACCTCTGTCGATAGAAGAGGTTTTGAATTCCATTAAATCATTTTCTTCGGGGAAAGCCCCAGGTTCTGACGGGTATGGGGCTGAATTTTATAAGAAATTTGCAGTACAGATATCCCCACTCCTACTTAGAATGCTCATACATTCAATAGAAACTAAAGCCCTCCCTCCTACGTTATATGAAGCAAACATAGCCCTACTACTAAAGCCTGGTAGGGAAGAGACCAATCCTGCATCTTACCGTCCAATCTCCATGTTAAATCTTGACTGTAAAATATTTACTAAAATACTTGCTACTAGATTAAATTTATGTATTGAGTCAATTGTGCATGGGGATCAGACTGGGTTCATTCCTAACAGGTATTCTTTTTTCAACACGAGAAGGGTGCTAAATATCACATACTACAAATTCCCAGCAGGCTCTAAACAAGCAATTTTATATTTGGACGCTGAAAAGGCATTTGATCAGGTTGAGTGGGGATATCTGTTCAAGGTGCTAGAAAAATATGGTTTGGGAGAATCTTTTGTGTCCTGGGTCCGTTTAGTTTGTGCACAACCATCTGCTGCAGTTGTTACTAATCAGGACAGATCACATCCGTTTCCACTGGAGAGAGGCACTCGCCAGGGGTGCCCATTATCACCATTGTTATTTGCTCTGGCGATCGAGCCCCTGGCTATTAGCATCAGAGCAAATCCACTTATCAAACCTATAACAATCGGAAGAGTTGAACACAAAATATCACTCTATGCTGATGACGTCGCCATTTTTATATCAGACCTCGAGCATTCTATTTCCATTTTGTTAAAATTGATTAATGGTTTTGGGATGGTATCCGGTTATACCATAAACTGGCAAAAGAGTGATCTTATGGTACTTACAACAGACTTGGATCCTGCATTCGTAGCTTCATTTCAGTTTAAAATTTCAGATACTGTTAAATATTTGGGAATTACAGTCACAAAGAATCCAAATTCTCTATTCAAACTAAATTTTACTAAAATATTAAACTCTCTTAAAGAAAATGTTGAGAAGTGGAGAACATTACCACTATCATTGATTGGTAGAATAAATACTATTAAGATGGTTTCCTTACCTAGATTTCTTTATTTGTTTCAGAATATCCCGGTATATATTCCAAAATCCTATTTTAAGCTGATTGATTCGGTTATTCTACCTTTCATATGGGGCTATAAGGCGCATAGGATATCAAAACAACACCTGCAACAACCTAAGGAATATGGTGGCCTAGGCCTACCTTGTTTTTTGCATTATTATTGGGCCGCCAATGTCAGAGTCATGGTATATTGGCAAATAAATCAAGAATCTTCATCATTAGATAATATCCCCTCTTGGTTGACAATAGAACATACTTTGGTTTCAAAGACTTCTCTCCGTGCAATTCTTTTCTCATCACCTAGGTCATTGGTCTCTCAGAGGGGAGAACACTTTATTATATTGCACTCTCAAAAAATATGGTTGCAGATCCAAAAATTTTGTGAACTCCCAAATACGGCAGTACACACTCCGGTATGGCATAATCATGCTTTTCTCCCCTCATTTACAGATGCTGTTTTCAGGGACTGGAATCAGAAGGGTATTGAGACAATTAAAAATTTGTATATTAACAAAAAATTTAGCTCATTTGAGCAATTACAAACAAAATACAATTTGCCTAAAAGTCATTTTTTTTTAGGTTTTTACAGTTAAGAAACTATGTTAGGCAAAATATTCCAACCTTTGATTCCCTTCCTACGGAAAATGATCTTTTTAAAATATTATTGGGGCCTCCAGAGTCCAAAAATTTGATCTCTTCACTGGTAAAATTCTTTTTAAAAAAATATTCTCGTCCTACACTGACAATTAAACAGAAATGGGAGGAAGATTTAAATATCTCAATTAGGGATGATATCTGGCAGAGAGCGTTGAGCAACCTTCATCATTGTTCTGTGAACTCAAGACTTCAGACCATTCAGTATAAAGTAGTTTTCAGATTGCACTACTCAAAAGTGAAGCTGCATAAGTTTTTTCCACAGACATCACCCTTATGTGAAAGGTGTAAGATTATGGACAGTACACTGGCACATCAATTTTGGCTTTGCCCTAGGATTCGGGATTTTTGGGTCGCAATATTTGAATGGTTTTCCCAAGCGTTTAAAATCACTATTAATCCTAACCCTGAAATGGCTCTTTTGGGCTTCTCAGAAGTATTGCAATCACTGGGTCACAATGTGACTTCACTGATTGCATACGGTATGGTCATAGCTAAAAGGTGCATCCTGAGACTATGGAAGGCAGATGTCCCACCTCAGTTTGAAGCCTGGCTTAGAGAATTTGTGGGAGTGCTGCACATTGAAAAACTGAGATTTGAAATATCGGGTAATCCCCAAAAATTTTATGATGTATGGAAACCAATTTTAGATTAATTGAAATTATAATGTACCCCTATACTTTTTTGTGAACTTGGTGATAATTTGATTTACAAAATGTGGACTGTGGTATTGGTTTAAGCACTACACTTTGTGCTGCTCTTGGTGTTGTTTTTGAATGTGTTTTTTTGTTTTTTACTTGTTTGTATTGAATGTAAGTCAAGTCATAATTTAAATAATTTTTATTATAATTAATCATAATTGTTACTGTTTTGTGTAAAAATTGAAAAAGTTAATAAATAAATTGGGAGAATATTCTAAAATAAATAAATAAATAAATAAATAAAGGTGGAAGCTCTCCATCACATTCAAAACGTGAGTGTCCAGCTAATGAAGTGAACTGTCATGCTTGTGGAAGAAAGGGACATTATAAACATGTGTGTAAGGCCTCAAAATCTGTGCTTGAAGTGGAAGAAGATGAGGATGCTGTCTTTCTCGGCAGCATTACAACTGATGGTGATCCTTGGATGGTTAACATCAACATTCAAGACAGCAGCGTGACATTCAAAATCGACACGGGTGCTGATGTCACAGTTTTGTCACATGCAGTGTTCCAGAAAATACACAGAGAAAATCCTCCTGCACTCCGCAAAGCACCTAAACCGCTCCTGGGACCAGGGAGAAGGCCGCTCAATGTTGTTGGTGTCGCCGAGCTGTTGCTGAAGAAAGGTGAGAAAGAGGAGGTAGAGGACGTGTATGTTGTGCGCTATGTACACACAGCACTGCTGGGGAGGTCTGTGAGTTGTAAACTAGGGCTTGTTGCACGCCTAGAAAGTGTCACTATGGAGACATTAAAGGAGAACTATCCCAAATTATTCAACGGACTAGGTGAGGTGCGCCAGCCATATGCCATCAAGCTCAAACCAGGTGCCAAACCATTCTCACTCAAAACGCCAAGGAGGATTCCTTTGCCTCTGATAGACAAAGTCAAGCAAGAGCTTTCTCACATGGAAAGCCTCGGGGTAATATGCAGAATCTGGAGCCTACAGACTGGTGTGGAGGCATCGTGGTAGTGCCCAGAAAGAACAAGATGGATCCTGTGCGAATATGTAAATGGCCTTAGTAAATGGACTTGCTCTTATATAGCGCTTTTCTACTCATCAGAGTACTCAAAGCGCTTTACAACAATTGTTCCCATTCACCCAGACACACACACATTCACACACTAATGTGCAGGTTGCTAATCAACCTGCAACATCAGTCAGTATACATTCATTGTATACATTGTATACTGTCGACATATGTGTCGACCTCACTAACCTCAATGAGTCCGTGTGCAGAGAAAAGTTTATCTTACCTTCAGTAGAGGAAACACTGGGGAGGCTGGCTGGAGCTAAAATATTTAGCAAGCTGGATGCTAATATGGGGTTTTGGCAAATACCATTGACAGAAGACTCAGCAAACCTGACAACGTTCATTACACCCTTTGGACGTTATTATTTCAAACGGCTACCCTTCGGCATAGCATCAGCCCCTGAACACTTTCAGAACAGGATGGTGACGGAGGTCACAGAAGGGCTCGAAGGTGTAGTTTGTCACATCGACGACGTGCTGGTGTGGGGTTGTACACAAGAAGAGCACGATACTCGCCTGCATACTGTGCTGGGAAAGATCCAGAAGGCAGGCATAACACTCAACGTTAGAAAGTGTGACCTGTCGAAGTCAGAAGTGACATTCTTAGGCCATATCATTTCCGCCAGCGGCATCAGCCCAGACCCAAGCAAGACGGTGGCTGTGAGGAAAATGCCTGAGCCTGAAACAGTGAGTGAACTGAGGTCTTTCCTTGGAATGTTGAACCAGCTAGGCAAGTTCATCCCGCAACTAGCTGGGAGGGACAAAGCTCTCAGAGATCTTCGCTTGAAAAAGAACTGCTGGGTGTGGGGTGCTGAACAGGCTAAAGCTTTTCAAGACTTAAAGGATGCACTGACATCACCACCGGTGCTAGCCGTGTATGATCCTAACAGAGACTGCAAAGTCACAGCAGATGTATCGTCGTACGGACTTGGAGGAGTCCTACTACAGAACTGGGACGAGGAGTGGAGACCAGTAGCCTTCATGTCAAGGTCTCTCACACCCACTGAGCAGAGATACGCGCAGGTGGAAAAAGAGGCTTTGGGCTTGACCTGGGCTTGTGAGAGGCTCAGCAACTTTCTTATTGGAAAACATTTCCAGTTAGAGACAGACCACAAACCTCTCCTAAGTCTCCTGGGGTCTCAACCACTGGACACCCTACCTCCTCGGATACAACGCTTTCGAATGTGGCTTATGCGTTATTCCTATTCAATATCTCATGTGCCTGGGAAGTGTCTGTGGACAGCTGATACATTGTCACGAGCGCCTGTCACAAAAGAAGAAACATCAGCTGACAAAGAGCTGTTTGAGGAGACAAACATCTACGTTGATATGGTCATGGAGAACATACCTGCAAGCACTGTTTATCTGGAGGAGCTGAGAGAACAGCTGCAGAAGGACAGTGATGCAGCTTTGTGCAGAAGGTTGGCCGGCTCATGGCATAAATGAACCTGCACTTAAGCTATACTGGACTGACAGGGCGTTCCTTACTGTTCAGGATGGTCTCTTGTTAAAGGGAGATAGACTTGTCATCCCCTCAGCCATGAGAAATTATGTTCTCGCCAAGCTGCACGAAGGTCATCAGGGTGTGGTGAAGTGTAGAGAGCGGGCACGACAGGCCGTATGGTGGCCAGGGTTGAGTCAGCAGCTGAACGAGATGGTTCTCAACTGCAGAGCATGCTGTCAGGTGAGACAGAACCATAGAGAGCCGCTCATTCCAACACCATACCCAGACCGACCATGGCAGAAGTTGGGAGCAGTTTTGTTCACGTTAGGAAACAAAACTTACCTACTTGTAGTGGACTACATGTCAAAATATGTTGAGATTGCTCTGCTAACGCCATCAAGGTCTAATGACATGATACACCATCTTAAGTCGATCTTTGCACGTCATGGGATTTGTGAGACTCTGGTGACAGACAATGGGCCACAATTCTCCGGAGCAGCTTTTGCAGAGTTTGCAAAGTCGTACAGATTTCGTCATGTGACCAGCAGCCCGATATATCCACAGGGAAACGCTAAAGCTGAACGGGCAGTGCAGACGGTGAAGGGGCTTTTGAAGAAGTCAGCGGATCCCTACCTTGCTCTGCTGGCTTACAGGGCTACAGCTCTCCAAAATGGGTATAGTCCAGCTCAACTGCTTATGGGGAGGAGGCTTCGTACAACTGTGCCTGTATTCCCTACGTTGCTGCGTCCTGCTCTTCCTGATGAAGATGCTGTCCTACTGAAGGAAGGAGAGAGAAAAATAAAAGATGTGCAACGCTACAACCTGCAACATCGCACAAAGAATTTCAATAGACTCACTCCAGGACAGGAAGTGTGGGTTACAGATCAAGGAGCAGCAGGAGCTGTTATCGGAAACCACTCAACACCGCAATCTTATTTGGTGAAGGGACCTCATGGGACCATCAGGCATAACCGTCTTCATCTCATTCCCTGGAACCCCTTGTCTGAGCAAAGTGACATTAGTGAAGCTGAGCAGTTCACAGAAGCCGTCCCAGAGCAATCTTAGGAGGAACAACTGGAAGCTACATCTTCACAGCCGAACGCTCCTGAACCACCATCTACTCCTACTCCAAGAACCAGATCTGGGAGAGCGGTTGTAAGGCCAGCTCGGTTCGACTTGTAAATATTTCAGAGACTGAGAGACAGTATTGAATGTTAGAAAACTATAGTTAAAAGAAGAAAAAAAAAGATTTGAAAATGTGATTGCACTATTTTTCTGATATTGCATATTTTGTTAAGCAAATGTACAAGTCCAGGGCTTAGAGTGAGGACAGTACAGTACAGGATTACTATGCTTCCATAAGACTGTAGTTTGATTTTGCACATATTGTTCCATGCTAAGGTAACTTCATGGAGCTCAAGCAGAAATATTGGTGTTTGTGTGTCTAGCTAACATGAGCTAAATTTCTTTTCCAGTGAACATTAGCCGCTAACTTTGCTAATTGTTTGGTGCTGGACAAATGTGAAATCAATTTATTCCATCTTTCACACATGAAACAGATTCCCTCGAACTTATGAGCTAATCTGAGGGATGAGACGGGGCCACACAGTGAATTTTGAGTTAATAACATAAAACTGCTAGCTAAGAAACAAGGGTAACTAGAAGCCAAGGTCATAGACTCTATGAGCTAGTTTGTCTGGAATACCACATATTCATTTCAGTTTTTTTTATGACATTTCTAAATTAGTATCACTACAGTTGTGGGACTTCACATACTGTGTCTGAAAGTAAAGTAAATGGAGATAAGAACACATGAGCTACCACCATGCTATCGTCTCAAAGACCTTCGACTCTTTCCAACTCCACAAATGACAGGCATTTTCTATTTCAGAAAACTAGGTCGCATGGCTTTGTGAGCCAAGTTTTTTTGGTTTGGACGTGCAGTTTAAAGTGTCAGCTTGAAAATACTTCAGTGCTCAATCAGCAGCTATCATGTCGTAATATTCCACA
Organism: Acanthochromis polyacanthus; assembly: GCF_021347895.1. Lineage (NCBI taxonomy): Eukaryota > Metazoa > Chordata > Actinopteri > Pomacentridae > Acanthochromis > Acanthochromis polyacanthus. Next base: position 62,167,940 of record NC_067113.1, read on the forward strand.
ACATTAACTCAGTGTAGAAGGAGAAAAAAGATTCCAGTTTGACAGCTCATGTGAGTGCACGGAGCATACATGGAGGAATAACCGGTCAGTATTATTGATTACTGATTTCTTTTGGTGACCACGAATGCCCTGAAAACCTACTCACCTGTCCACAGACTCTAAATCCATTTGCTGCCGGTGCTTATTAGGTATTCATAATCGTCGTCAGCTGATGGAGATACACTCTCATGTGAGACTCTTTACTGAGTTTCTGTGGTGTGATTCAGAACATGAGACATCTCGGGTCACGAAGCACCGAAACTTAAAAGGAGGAGTGAAGCTTCTGCACCCTTTGCAGTTCTGCGACATCAGATGTGGCTATTTCTGAACTCAGTGGGTGCTGTAATAGCTTCAGGTGTGTTCTTTTGACTTTTTCATCAGCAAATGTTATCAGAGAGCCTTAGTAAACAATAAATTCTGACCGTCTTGCAGCATGGTCTGAGCAGAGAAACAATGGTCTTTCTTATTTCCAATGTATTAGCTTTTAATTTACATGTCTCCTGCAGGGATTTTTTTCTTCACCAAGGACATTTATGAAGATCATACATTTAGCATTCTAAGTAATCATCATGTACATATGTGAAGCCCTTTTACATGTTTCCTTCTTCTAGCAGTGGTAGCTAGTTAAAGGCAGAATAAGTTATTTTATTCTATTATTTTAATTTATGTTTTGATCAGATTCAGTGACTGTCTCCTTACAGTCTACTAGCTGTCCATTCTATGTGTCTACTGACTTGTTCGCACCATAGACTGTGTCATACAGTTTTGACTTTATAAATAGAAAGCAGGAATTCTCAGTCTGACAAACTGGGCACATGCTAACTAGCTAAATATCAGTCAGTGTTTTTATGGCAAGTTGTTTAACAATCAATGGCGGGAACGCATAAGTATTATATATATTCACAGTTCAATTCTTCCTTTCTGATTACAAATATCTACAGTTAAGCATTGTCTGTCCAAAAAAAGTTGCCATCTGGATTTAACTAAGCTAACAGGTAAGAGCCTTCCATTGGATAATTACTGCAGTGATGAATATGTTTCAGCTGCAACAACTTATTTAACCCTAGCTGATGCAGTGAGCAGTCAGAAGACATATCCTGTGGTCATGGAAAGGATGTTACCGTACTTTCCGGACTATAAGTTACTATTTTTTTCTCACGCTGTGAACCCTGCGGCTAATGTATAGATTTTTACAGGCGAGCTTCATGCCATCAATACGTTTAGCCTCGTCACATCAGACCAATAAAATTACCGAACAGGTCACAGTGGACCAATGAAACTGTTTGAATTAAATCAAACGCCCTCACACTAAATTCTTCAGATCAGTCATTTTGCGCTTCATGCACACACCCCCATCATGGAAAACACATGAAGAAATGCGTATGATGCAGCTTTTAAGGTAAAGGCAATCGATCTGCCTTTTGAAGAAGGAAATAGAGCTGCTGTATGTAAGCTTGGCATCAATGAATCCATGGTGAGATGTTGGAGTTGGCAGCGTGAAGACCTGACTCAATGCATTTTACTGCCGTGCTACAGGTACTGTTTGGAAAATATTTTTTATTTAATTAAACATTAAACGTTAAAAAATCTTTCTAGGGAGCCTGGATAGCTCAGCGGGTTGGGCAGGCGACCCATGTACAAGGGCTTCCCCGATGCAACGGTCTGGGTTTGATTCCCACTCGTGGCCCTTTGCTGCATGTCTTTCACCTTTCCTGTTTGTCTCTCACTGCACCTATCAAATAAAGCCGGAAAAGGCAAAACAAAAAATAATAATCTGTTTAAATATCTTATGTTACAACGAGGACACCTGCGGCTCTTAGACAGGTGCAGCTTATGTATGTGCTTTTTTTTTCTTTTCAAATTTAGTGGGTGCGGCTTTTACTCAGGTGCACTCAGTCGTGCGGAAATTACGGTAATCTGTCTCAGAAAGGTCAAATTATTGGCCTGCATCAAGCAAAGAAAACAACTAAAGAGATTTCTGAAACTACTAAAATCAGGTTAAGAACCGTCCAACGCATCATTAAAGCCTGAAGGATAGTGGAGAACCATCATCTTTGAGGAACAAATGTGGTCGAAACAAACTTATGGATGATCGTGATGAAATCATATAAGAAATCACCAGCAGAACTCACGGCTATGTCTAATAATGAAAGTAGCATTTGCACATGCACAAGGGAGGGGAACTCAAAGGATTGGGACTAAACAGCTGTAGCCCTAAAAAAAAACACTGATCAGTGAAACTAAATGAAAAAAATAGGCTGCAATTTGCTACAGAGCATAAAGATTCAGGTGAGTGCAGATTTACCTTGTTCCAAAGTGATGGGGGCATCAGGGTAAGAAGAGAGGCAATGAAGTGATGAGCTCATCATGGCTAGTGTCTACAAGCCTGTGGGGGTTAGGGTTATGATCTGGGGTTGGTCAGGTTCAGCAACGTTATGTTCCCAAAGAATGAGATCAGCTGATACCTGAAGATACTGAATGAGCAGGTCTTTACATCAGTGGAGTTTTTCTTCCCTGATGGCATGGACATGTTCCAACATGACGATGCCAGGATTCATGGGGCTCACATTGAGAATGAGTGGATCAGGAACATTGAATGTGTGTCATACTCAGAGCTAAAGTCAGCCCACCAAAACATTGGAGTGTGCCACTTTTTTTTTTGGACAGGCAGTGTATCTACAATTTAAATTGTGGATATCTGCAGCTGAGTTAAGATGGATATTAATTCCAGGTTCAGATTTTGACAGATGATTTTTAAGTAGTTTTAATTGTGTTTCAAGATCTTCACTTCCTCTCAATTCAAAATATCTGCATTTTAATTCATAAATATCTGAATCCAAGGTTAAATTAGTTATGATGATGTTGTGAAAATATTGAACTGGAATAATGACAAGTCAAAATTATGATGTAACTGTGTCAAACTGGAATTGTGCCTTGTCGAAATGTAATTACAGATATCTTAAATTGGAGACTTGAATGTCAACCACAAGTCTCCATTAAACAAAGCTATCATTCTTCACAAAATCCTTGCTGATGGCCTCTTCTAATTTGCAGTATTTTCTAATAGTCTGATGACAGAAGTTTAAATGCTTTGCTGGGAAAATATCCATAACGAATCCTCACATGAGCTGCATGATGCACAACAATCGAGATTAGCCGTAACTAGAGTGCCTATATAATGAGAGTGGCGACATGACGGGTCCAAAAAATTTTGGTCACGTGATCTATAGGAGCCATTTTGTTTCCTATTTATGAACGCCGGTTATGCCTGTTAACGTTGTTTACAACGCAGAGAGTAATTCTCTGACTTTTTTGGCTTCATAAATACCTGAAAAATGACGGGCTGTTGTGCCTTTGGGTGCACAAATCGATCCGAGAAGGGATTACACATGTTTAGATTTCCCAGGAGTAGTGAAAGAATGAAACTGTGGGAAAATAAAGTCCGGAGAGTGGGATGGAAACCGACTTCATCATGATTTTTGTGCCAGGTTAGTCCCATGTATGTACTTTCATGTTATGATGTATGGGTGAATGACAGATAGAAAAGTTTGATGTGATTTTAGGCAGTTGTGGTTATTTTGACTTTGACCATTTTCATGCATGGAGATGCATGAAATACGGGCCGCTGAAGTTTAACGGGTTGCCCGTTAAACTTCAGCGGCCCATCTGAGCTTCGACAACAGCCTCCCTGTTCATTCACATGATTTCGAATTCAACAAACAGCTGACAGTTTTCTGTTTCCTATTTTCTGTTTTCCGTCCAACCTGCAGTCACTTATCAGCCTCATATGACCCAAACAGGCTCCGTGTTCTTCACCTGTTTCTGGGCTGTTAGCCGCCGTTAGCATGAGGATGCTGTTAGCCATATGCTTACAGCTGCAGCAGCGTACAGGCGGACGGGAAAACGTATTTTACTAAATTGACCGAAGCTGCAAACTCGATGATAGAAACATTATACACCCATGGAAAGCTTAGATTCTCATGAATCCGCCGGTATAAACCACTTTCAGATGTGATTACCACAGCGGGTAATATAAACACATTTGTCCAACAAACAGCAAATAACGTAAACAGCAGAACTCACCTTTGAAGGCTCAAAACTAGTCACAGATGAAAATATTCCACAAAACAGCCATAATCCAACCTTGAACATCCAGACAAAACAAGCGAGTAAATTATTTTGTCCAAAACATGTCTTGAAATCAGTAAACAATCCATAGTTTTCGTGACTGTGCACCTCGCGCTGCGCGTCCCATATTGAGTGAATGGAAACAAAATGGCTTCAAATCCCCAGTTGTCGCCACTCTCATTATATAGGCACTCTAGCCGTAACGACATTAGACATATCGGCTGATGTTATTTTGGCCGGTCCACATTGAATTACAGATATTTCTAACTGTTGCTTTGACTAGTCAGAATGATGTTACAGATATCTGAAACAAGACAACTAGTCACAGTTTATTTGCAACTAGTCAGAATCCATCCATCCATCCATTATCGAGACACTGTTTAATCCTCATTGGAGTCGTGGGGTGCTGGAATCTATTCGAGCTGACTTAGGGTGAAGGCAGAAGACACCTGGACAGGTAACAGTCTATCACAGGGCTACATATAGAGACCATCAATCACATTCACATTCACATCTACAGACAATTTAGAATCACCAGTTAACCTCAGCATGTTTTTGGACTGTGGGAGGATTGTCAAAATGATGTTGATATTTATTTTAATTCCAGTCAAACGGTGAGGGTAATCAAAACAATAATTAAAATCAAAGTTCCTTACCTTTAACCAATCTTTTTAGTATTTGTCAGACCTTGGTGCATTGTGAAGTGAGCAAGCAACAAGCAAAACGCAATAGGGTTTGTGATCTCCTGGATGCCCAAATCCCTCAGAAGGACATTGCCAAGATTGTTGGCATCAGTGAGAGGACCATTCGCCGCATCCAGCATGCCAGACAATCCAGTTTGGGCACCAAGAGATCTCCAGATGGTCCTGGGAGTCTTGGGCTCAGATGGCAATAAGATACCCCCCTACTTCTTCAAGCCAGATCAGAAAAGTGGGGCTGATGTGTACTACAAAGTTCTGAGATACACCGTTTTGCCCTGGCTGAAGGCCACCTACCCTGACAACAACTATGTGTGGCAGCAAGATGGGGCTCCTGCTCACACATCAATCAAGTTCCAAAAGTTCTGTGAGTAGAATATGGCCAACTTCTGGCCCAAAGGCATTTGGCCCCCGAGCTCACCTGATCTAAACCCCCTGGATTTTTTCTGATGGGGCGCCATTGAGTTTGTTGTATCAAATAAAGCGTAAAACCTCCAGGTGTAAGGATGGAAGTGTCAAAAGGCCGCACACACTTAATAGTGGTCAGATTAAAAAAGAGCAGAATACTGATTGCATTGTTTGTATGAACAGGAAGTTCTGACAGACTGCCAACAGGCAGTACTGGCAGACTGCCAACAGCTGGGGTGGCCACTAGGAAGCTGGAGGGCTCAAGGTCAGGTGTGATGGGAGATTCTTGTTTGTAGGACTTCTGTATTCATAGAAGGAGGAGATGCCCTGGCGTTAACTTAACAACACCTGTTGTTGTCTTTAATGTGCCTTCCATAAAGATGCAGAGAGTGATGATTGGAGGGGCAGGGAGCCAGGATGAGAGGAATCACCTTATAGCGACACTCGAACTTTACCACCATTTAGACACCCTTAAGGAAGGATTAAGGAAGGTAATAGTGACAGATTTATGAGTTTTATGATAAAAGAAGGGTGGCCTTGAGGTGTAGAGAACTCCACACACCAGGGCAAAACAGTATAAAAACCCGTGTTCCTCGGGGATTCTCAGATCGTCCCGGGGCATCTCATTGGTGTTTGGACCGTGTGCACATGGAATAAACGCATTATTTGCTGAATCTGAAGATTGTCTCTGGAGCCTTTTTTCTGCCACAATTGGTGAGGAGCCGTGGACTATTATGCTTAGTCTTATATTCAGAGAATTAGATCTTAAAGCTAAAACAGAAGGACCGTTAAGTTGTGGAAAACAAATCACGACAAGTTGAGGACTAATGCCACCCCTCATGCCAATATGGATTTACTTAAGGCTGCATTCTCCAGGGAATGGGAGGCCTAACCCAAGGAGGATATCAGGAGGGCCTGTGCCTCTTTCAGAGGCTGTATCGAGGCCTTCATCATGGTTGATAGAGGACATACTGAATAAACATGTTCTGAAAGCTTTCAATTTGTGTTCTTCAAGAAATCAGTTCAAAATTCCAAAGAATAAAAAAGTTATACCCATTTATAGTTGTTTTTACCTGACAGGACATTTTTGCTTCCCCACCCTGTACCTAAAATTCAGAATAAACCCTTGGCACACTTAATGAGCACAAATCATTGGAATGTAAACATTAATTGCTGTGAGTTTTAGAAATGTAGTCACATAAATAATGTGGAAATATTACTCCTGTGTTCTAATGCTACATTGTGTTAGCTAATGGTGTTGAAAGGCTCATTGATGATTAGAAAACCCTTGTGCAATTATGTTGGCACATGAATAAAAGTGTGAATTTTCATAGACCCCAGACTTTTGAATGGTATTGTCTTGCATACTTTTATTAATAAATATCATTAGAATAACATGCTGAAAAAATCCACATATGTGCTGGGCAATTACGTTGGTCTACTGTTCTCTGCTATTTCCTAATCCTGTGGTGGAGTAAGAGGAAGCTGATGTTAGTTTGACAATATCTGCCTACAGTTTTCCCCTCTAAGGCGTTTGGCTTGGACACACATCATTTCCTATGGTACGTACAATTAAATGACTTACAGTCCTCCCCGCTTACTTTCCTGGATAAACAATTTACAACAATTAACAACAGTGGGAACACAACAGAATTTAAGAAACAATGCATCTTCAATTAAATACATAAATACAAGTTTCTTATTATCCTGCCAAAATAAAAAAAACTCTTTAATAGTAAATAATAAATATATGATATGAGTATATATCAACAGCTGGAAAACTAGGCAATTCAATACCTTTGAAGCAAGTGATACAGTACCACCAGTCTGTGAATTTCCAGTCATCTAATGAGCTGCTGAGAGAGGAGTTAATGGGTATGGAGTTAATGACCAGTGTGGAGGAGAGAAACCACATATCCACACACAAATGAACCAAATACAGCTTTAAGACTATTTTTAGAAAATGCTAAAATGACTACCAGGCACGTGGTGGACTGTTTTTGCTTTATAATCATTTTGCAATACACTACCGTTAAAAAGTTTGGGGTCACTCAGACAATTTTGTGTTTTCCATGAAAACTCACACTTTTATCCATGTGCTAACATAATTACACAAGGGTTTTCTAATCATCAATGAGCCTTTCAACACCATTAGCTAACACAATGTAGCATTAGAACACAGGAGTGATAGTTGCTGGAAATGTTCCTCTGTACCCCTATGTAGATATTCCATTAAAAATCAGCCATTTCAGCTAGAATAGTCATTTACCACATTAACAACGTCTACACTGGATTTATCATTCACTTAATGTTATCTTCATAGAAAAAAATGCTTTTCTTTCAAGAATGAGGAAATTTTAAGTGGCCCCAAATTTTTGAACAGTAGTGTACATATATGTTATTTGAAATTATCTAAAAAAGGGATGTTTTTCCAGTTGATTCTGTGGAGGTGTTATTGGCAGATATGAATTATTTGTACCTGTTTGATATCCAGCAATCTTCTGCAATCCCATGTAGGATGGATTAAATGTTAAGAAATCCCCTCAAAAATGTATACGCTACCAGTCAAAAGTTTGGATACACCTTCTCATTTAATGCTTTTTATTTATCTACATGACTATTTACGTAGATTCTCTCTCTGAAAGCATCAAAACTATGAATGAACACATATGGAATTATGTAGTAAACATGATTCATAGTTTTGATGCCTTCAGTGAGAATCTACAATGTAATAAAGAAAAAACATTGAATGAGAAGGTGTGTCCAAGCTTTTGACTGGTAGTGCAGCATAAATGACTCTTTTGCACATGTAGTCTGGTACTTCATTCTTTGGAAAATTCCTCTTCCACAGACTTAGTCACATGACGGTATCTGCAGGTTTGTCCAGAGCAAACAGACGAACAACTAGGATTTGTGACGCAGAGATATCTGGTGGGTGAACAAAGAAAAGGAACGCTGCAGAACATCAAGAATCAGAGCTCCACCCACACTGTGACACTGACAGGTGAGCTGTGGACCACAGAAGAAGGAGTAAGATAGAAACACCATGCAGACATCTCACAGATTATTAGTAGTATTAGTGAGTATAAGTAGAAAAATAAAAGTATTAAGATTAGGCAGCAGAAAGCTCAAAATTGTTGCTACATTGCTACAGCTAGTGATTATTTTTATTTTCTGATCATCTGTTAATGATCTATAGGAGGTCAGAAAATAGTTTAAAAAAAATGTTGGGCCTAGTTTCCTGGAATCAAGGCGACATCATCTTAAAGTGACATGAAGCAGGGAAAAGCAGCAAATCATCACGTTGGAAAAACTCCATCTGGGAATCTGAACAGAAAAAGGCCAATTCAACATCGTCCAGTTTAAAGAGTTTAGTTTTCAGGCATGACAAATTGTCATCTGAGAAGTAATAAAAGCTGTCAACAAGATGAGCAGAAAATACAATAATTGCCTCTGACATGTTGTAGAAGTATAAAGATGCATTAAATGGAAATACTCAAGGAAAGTACAAGTATCTTAAATTTGTACTTCATTTGTACTTTGTGCCGTTCTGCTGCTGTAACTCATTTTTGTGCTTTGGCTCAGTACCTTAGACTTGACTCCTTACGAATGATTTCTTGACTTTTGGTAACTGTTTTAGCGCGTTTTAGCTTCCTTGATGACCCCCTCCAGTGAAAAACAAGCTTTCTACCTGTTGTAATGTGATGCAGTTTATCAAAAATGTTGGGACATTTGTCTCTCTGTTCACAGACATCTGATCTGTTCACTGAAGAGAAAATACTTTCTGTCATGTAAAGTGTTTCATTAGATATTTCTGTTTTACAGTCGTACAGCAGGATATACGCAGCAGTGACAGGTAACCAGTAGCAACCAAAACACATTTCAATGTTTTATTGTAAGTTGTTGTACTTAAATACACTACTGTTAAAAAGTTTGGGGTCACCCAGACAATTTCATGTTCTCCATGAAAACTCACTCTTTTATTCATGTGCTACCATAATTGCACAAGGGTTTTCTAATCATCAATTAGCCTTTCAACACCATTAGCTAACACAATGTAGCATTAGAACACAGGAGTGATGGTTGCTGGAAATGTTCCTCTGTACCCCTATGGAGATATTCCATTAAAAATCAGCCATTTCCAGATAGAATAGTCATTTACCACTTTAACAATGTCTAGACTGGATTTATCATTCATTTCATGTTATCTTCATAGAAAAAAAATGCTTTTCTTTCAAAAATCAGGACATTTCTAAGTGACCTCACACTTTTGAACATTAGTGTACATGTATATTATCAAATTTCTAAGTACAATATTTACATTTTTTTTCAGAACATGCAAGGAAGTGTTAATCATTTACAAAGTGCCTGTTATTTTATTGAATAATTAGTCGACCAGCTGTTGCTACTCTAATGTGAAACTCATACTGTGGTGTCAGAGACTTGCGTTTTGCTCACCCATCGTCCACCCCGACCTCCTCCCTTCAACTCTGTATTGTACATAAATGTTGAGTTTGAGTCACTCATAAAAACCTTTTCTATCATCCAGGCAGCGATTGTGATTGCCAACAAAGTGTACTTATCTCAAAAAAAATGAATCCTACTAGACTGTGCTGATACAAGCTATGACCCTTTTTTTTACAACATATTACGAGTTGCTCTTTGTGAATTTTTTATCAGTAACTTTCCTTTAAAATGGTTAGATTTCAGTTTAACACTGACTTTTTAAACAGTGTGTCCACTTTTGTACCAAAGCACTGCGTCATGCTGAAATTAGATAATAATAATAAGAAGAAGAAGAAGAAGAAGAAGAAAAATGTATTTGTAATGCACTTTTCATTTAGGCAAAATCTCAAAGTGCTACAATGAAGTGCTAACAATCAGATAAAATTTAAAAAAAAATAGAAATTTCAGGGGCAGATGACTTTACAACAATTTTATCTTTGAGAAAGTGTAAGTCATTTATTATATTAACAATATCTGGAGTGTATTTCTGATTAATTTAATGTTATCTTTAAAAAAACTGCTTTTCTTTCATAAATACGGACATTTCTGAGTGATCCCAATTTTAGTATAGTGTACAACAAAAGAAATCGAGTAAAAGAAGTCTGTCTGAAGAGTAATGGAGTGAAAATGTAGAGTAACACTAAATGTAGAGGACTCCAGTAAAGCCCAGATCCACCACAGGAACAGCTAAATGACAGGGTTTGCAGGACAGATTCCTGCTGTCTGTCTGCTTTCTCTTTAAAAAACCTAATTGCAGTGAATTGGCAGTGAGCTGCTCTCCCTTCAACAACGTGGCCAGCCGGAATGTAAACAAAGGATCCCAGTCAGTAAACGGCCACAATCACTAAATAAACCTTTTTACATAATCTCGGACACTTCGCAAACACACTTCAGCCACATAAAATATGCACACCGATTATCAAAGGCGAGATTATACATATGAGGTGAGGAAATCGGACTGGGTCCTCTGTAATTGTGACTTGCAGGCATCAAGATGTTGGCAGTGGGAGTCCACAGTGATCAGGACAGGGAAGGAGCCCCCAGCAGAGCAGCCTGCTGTAACACGACGCTCCAAGAGTTGCCATCATCACATGGCAGATGGAAATTTCCACTCAGTCTCCTTGCTGGTTAAATGGGAAGGGTCTCCAACTCCTGTTTCCAGTAGTCCGCCTCCTCCTCCGCCTGCTGCAGTCCGCCGCTCTGACACATTGGGTAAGAGCAAACATTCACTGGTTTTCTTCACGCTTTTACACTTTTCTCGCCCTCATGGGATCAGCTGGTTAATTGTGGTGTTTGATTGCCTCGCTTTAATTGAGACCTCGCAACAGGAGGCTGAGAACTTTATTGGGGTTAATTAGAACATCTAAGAGAATAATAATAAAAAAGGCGGATCAGTCGTGCGGTGGTTTGGTGCATTTTTAGCGAATTGTTTCTAGCTTCCCTGAACAGTTTTGCACATGTTTTAGTGACTAAATGAGAGGTCCTGAGCAGTTCTTCCTGCAGGGTGTGCCTGGAGTCAACAAGCAGCGTGGAAGCGCCAAACACGCGTCTTTATTTATATGAGAGAAATCCGCCTTATTCCGCTGCTAAATGCACGTTTCTGCACACACCAGTTGATCTCATCCACGCAAACTGTATTTTGCACGGAGCTCTTGTGTTTTCACGTCTGCTGCTGCCTCTCCGCGTTCACTGAAAAACAAAAAAATACACAAAGGCGACTATTATCGCAGCCTGTTGGCATCCTCACGCTGCTTTGTGTCTGTTCCCAGCAGTGTGTGAGCAGCTCACAAACCACCAAATGACTCTTTATGAGGGATCAACAGCAGGAAAGATGATTAAAGGTAAAAATGTGGATCATGGTTTATGCAGGAGAAGGCGGCAACATGCTAAGGGTGGCCTTTAGAGCTCAGTGAGGTCTAATAAATATGTTATGACTGCAATCACAGTGTCAGGCTGTTGCCATGCTTTAATGGAGGATATTGTAGCATTTATCTGGGCTACTTTTAACTTCATTTAATCTGCAAAAAACTTGTCAGCAAAGCCCTCTTGACTCCTCACTGAAAACCACAGTTTGCTCATCCTCCTTTGTCATGTGGTGCATTGATTGTTTAATTTAGGCGGTCCTCTCTTTGATTCCTGTTTAATATCCACTTCAAGGAGGAGCATTAGAGGGATTTGCTGATAAGCCAGAGCACTATCATTTAGGTTTTTGGAGGATTCACCAAAATCTGCTTCTCTTTGGATGTTTTTCAGACTTGTGCTCAGCTGTTGTTGGTTTCTTCCTTGTAAAACTTCACATTCATGCTTTTTAGAGCCAGTTTTGGTTTGTGTGTAATTTCAAGGAGCAGAGTGACATCTCAGGACTGAGAACAAAGACTAGACTAAGCCAGGAGAATATCGAGGCTTTAACATATTTTAGCGGTGACTTCAGGTTCTGTCGCTCCCCTCCTGAATGCTAAAAATATCCAGTTGCCATACAGTGACTGTACGCTTTCAAACCCAGGTCAGTGTTCAGTGCTCCTCACTTACATAACACTGATGCGGTGGTGACTTCTCCACTCTGAAGCTCCACCTACATCCATGGAGATTCTTCAGGTTTCTAGTTTCCAGCATACCCAAGTGGGTGTGCTTTAGGGTGAATGTGGCGACCATAAATCTTTGAGGTGATGGTGAGAACAGAGTGAATTTAAGGGAGGATTACAGAGTAAATAAGGTGTGAATTGGGCAAAGTTCCATTTAAAGACTTTTTACAGCTATTTAAAAGTGCACTGCATAAGATTAAGGATTTGCAAGACTCAAGTTTTTTAAAAAGAATGGTCAAACTTAAAGTAGAAGAAGCTAAAATATCCTGATTTTCAAGGACTTGGAAGGATTTTGCATTTTCCATGTTCAACTATACGCCTTGATTTTGTCTTGAGAGGAATAGAGAGAGAATGTGATAATCAGACAGACAGAGGAAGAGTTCCCTGTATGTTTTAATTCACTCCCACTCACTTTGAACTACAGTGTTCTGTTAAAATTTGGCATCTTCAGCGACGCTGGGCTGTGTGGTTTTATGCGCTATGACAAATTCTAATTCATTACCTGATGCACATTGGTCTGAAACACATTTTTCCCACAAGCAATCACTGGGAAAAGGAGCGGCTGTCAAACACTCAATAAATCAGAATACGATCAATTTGCTTCAGTAACATTTAGAAAGATGAGAGGAGCCATTTAAGCCCAATTATGTGTGTTGGGAGTCATTTGGACATCAGCCAGTTGGAGTCTTGATTATGCAGAGGCCTGGAAAACTTTTCCAACGTAAACATCACTAAACAGGTTTCACTTGAATGAATGGATGTCCAGATCTCCTCAGTACAGCCATGACTCAAACCCCAAGCTGTGATAACATGATGCTATCAAACTGGCATCATCACACTTATTTTCTCACCATTTGAGAAGCCCCAGGTGCTAAACCTCAGATCAGTGAAGAACTTGATTGCTGCACCTGTACACTTTCAAACATTTGTTAAAGCATCTTGTAGCACAGCCTCCTTAGTAACTTTATAAAGCTGCAGGTGAAGAGGAAGCCCCAGCATAGATGAGAGCACCTGTGAGCAGGGTGGAGCTTGGACGTGGATCCTCATGGCTCTCAGCAGACATGAATGGCAAATGTAGGTCAGAGCGTGCTGCCTGTTTGGGGGCTAGAACGCTGCGGGAGATGCCTGATGTAACTTGGAGCGCGAATGAATAAATGAGCCATGAGCCAGATGCCGAGTCACTTTCAAAGGAGTAGATATCGGTGACACAATGTGGGGAAGCATTTGGCAACTCTCCAAAATACTGTCGGCATATTCATTTGAAATTTGAGAAAGTAATAGGGGGTACAATGTAAGAAGTTGCCTATTTTTACCTGCAGGATTGCATAATTTACACTAGAGGTGTCAAACTTATGGCCTGCAAGCCAAAAACGGCCCGCAAGAGGGTCCAATCCAGCCCACAGGATGGCTTTGCAAAGTGTCAAAATTACAGAGAAGACACTAACTGCAATTTTTCAATAAAAGTAACTGCTATTTTACATTTATCTACTCTAATGCCACAACATTTATGTATTTTTCATCTCTAAATTTTCTACATTTACGAGACAGGAGGATAACTAAGCCTTCTTCCTTAATACGTCCCATTTACTTTGTATGGTGTGTCAGTTCAGGTGGTCAGGATTACTACACAGATGTGGAAATGAATTTAAATTTAAAGTAATTTCAAAATGTTTCGATCATAGAGTAAAATACGATATTGTTTAGTTCCAAATATCTATCATTAAATGTTTGTTCCTTTGTAGATACTCTGCGATCTGGAGGTTGTAATGAGTAAATGATAAACTGAGGCATAATATTGTTGAAATTTCACTTATTTTCTTCAGAAATTACAGTTTGTTCATAATGTTTTGCAAAAACAAAAGATAAAAAAAAGATTTGTTAAATGTGAATGCTTTCAGAATGTGCTTTTTTGCACTCAAAAAAAGTGAAATATTTGGAATTCTCATTATTTATAGATTAATATGCTGTGATTTTACTGGTCCTGCACACTTGAGATCAAAAAAAGGCTACATGTGGCCCCTGAGCTAAAATGAGTTTGACACTCCTGATTTACACACTTGGAGTGTGCACAGAGTTAACAACCACTTACATGTGTGATTGTTTAGTAGCCTTTTTTTCTGTGTGACACTTTGGTGATCCTTGCAGGGCAGTTCCTCTTTTTTTCCTCAACCAGCATGGTGGTCAGAGGTCAGCAGGGGATCAAGGTGTTTCTGAAGATCCTCTAAACACTGAAATTGTAGTTACAACTGAGTTTACATTCGCTGATATCATTCATTTAAAACAAAACATTATTAATATTTGAAGCCTTGTGGTCTATGACTTTGGATATAACATCAAATGAATCCATTAAATGTGCAGAAGTTTAGCATGAGAGTCGTCAAAGGTCACATTTCTTAGAGTCAGTTCAGCTGGATAGTATTTATAGTAAGCTTTTGTATCATATGTATATATAAGTTAGATTGAGTTTCATTACAATCTTTGGATAAACATTATTTAGAGTCATATGCTAAGTCTGATTACCACAGCCAGGCATTTCCTGCTGCTTGGCTTAAAACAACAGGAAGAAGTTTGGGACATTTTCTTCCAGCATTCTTGGAACATTATTTGATTTGGCTTTAGGTTAAAGACTGGGCACATTAGACATGCTGCATACTTTAAGGAAGTTTTTTTTTTTTAAAAATGTATTAATACGCCTTCTTCCCAAGCATCAGATGAGAAGACTGACATTGGATAAATATGAAGCTACCGCTAGCAGCCAGTTCGTTCAGCTTGACATGGGTCATCACCTAATGCAGCTCTAACCAAAGCACAGCCTCCTAGCACCTCTAAAGCTCAATCATTAACACATAAACTACAACCCTTCAGGTTTACACTTTGGTTTTTGTTTGGACTAAACACCAAAGAAAAAAAAATACTAATTTGTGAGCTTCAGTGGTTTTGGTGAGTTTGATTTTTATCTTGTGTTTAACTGCTAAGACTGTAACTTCATGCTTTTATTCTACAGACTTGAGTTTAATCCGTCTTCCTCGTTAGAAGAATGTGAATATACATTTTTCCAACACGTCATTTGTAATGCTGCCAGTCGTAGATCTAAAACCTAATTAGCTAATCCAAATGTGTACAGGTAAAGTTATAAACAAGTTGTAAACAGCCAACCTTGACCTTGTACACGGCAAGAATATATTTATGCTCTTTCTTTCCTATTTGTCAAGAATTGAAAGTTGGAGTTCATATAAATCAGTACGAGTACTTAACAAAAAGCTGCTAAACCTTGTTAGAATCCTGCTAGAATGTCATTGGTGTTTTCATGATGGAATCGCGCTCAGGTCTGCACATGCTGCTTCCCTTCTGTTTTAAGTGCTTACACACACTGCATTTCATACCACTAATCACCCACTAAAACTGTTGTCATTTGCATATTTTCAGTTTCTGACATCAGACAATAGAACAAGGATAAAATACTGACTGAAATACTACTGTTCAAAAGTTTGGGGTCACTTAGAAATGCCCTTTTTTAAGAAAAGCACCTTTTTCAATGATAACAATACATGAATTATAAATCCCATCTAGACATTGTTAATGTGGTAAATGACTATTGTGGCTGGAAACGTCTGATTTTAATGGAATATCTCCATAGGGGTACAGAGGAACATTTTCAGCAACCATCACTAATGCTACATTGTGTTAGCTAATGGTGTGGAAAGGCTCATTGATGATTAGAAAACCCTTGTGCAGTTATGTTAGCACATGGATAAAAGTGTGTTTGAAATTATCTGGGTGATCCCAAACTTTTGACTGGTACAGGGTGGGGAAGCAAAAATGTCCTGTCTGGTAAAAACAACTATAAATGGGTATAACTTTTTTATTCTTCGGAATTTTGAACTGATTTCTTGAAGAACACAAATTGAAAGCTTTCAGAACATATTTATTCAATATGTCCTCCATCAGCCATGATGAAGGCCTCGATACAGCCTCTGAAAGAGGCACAGGCCCTCCTGATATCCTCCTTGGGGTAGGCCTCCCATTCCCTGGAGAATGCAGCCTTGAGTAAATCCATATTGGCATGAGGGGTGGCATTAGTCCTCAACTCAATGGCGCCCCATCAGAAAAAGTCCAGGGGGTTTAGATCAGGTGAGCTCGAGGGGACAAATGCCTTTGGGCCAGAAGTTGGCCATATTCAGGGATGAGAATTTTCCGCGGATCCGCGGAATTCCGCGGATTTTTATCATTGCCAGGGTCATTCTTGTGAATCGTCTAAATTCGAGGAGAAAATTTTTTGGGGGGTGAGGTATGTTTATGGTCAGCAAGTTGTAATATCGAACGGCTGCTAATATCCACCGCGCTGAATGCTAGCCGCCACTCAGTGAGAGCAGTCATGTACAGTACTGTAATGAGCCCGTTGATTGGCTAATGCGAATAAAGGCAACCAATCAACGGGGGTGAGGTATGTTTATGGTCGGCAAGTTGTAATATCGAACGGCTGCTAATATCCACCGCGCTGAATGCTAGCCGCCACTCAGTGAGAGCAGTCATGTACAGTACTGTAATGAGCCCGTTGATTGGCTGATGCGAATAAAGGCAACCAATCGGTGATCGTGTAACGTTTTCCTTTGTCATTCATGCAAAATGGTAGCCTAGCCGCGCTAGACAACCCACGGCAACGAATTTAATTCTCTGCCAGGGTGGGTCTAGTTCCCCTCCATAAGGCTCGAGGTTGCATTGTCCTAAAACTGGACGGATGAATCACCATGAAGTGTAGAGTCAGAAGGCGGGCGTAACTAAGTGACGACAGAGGCGCGATGATTCGCCTGCGGCCCCCCAGACCCCCGGCTAATTTTCAGCTGAAAATATTTTTTCTCATTCTCATCCCTGCATATTCTACTCACAGAACTTTTGGAACTTGATTGATGTGTGAGCAGGAGCCCCATCTTGCTGCCACACATAGTTGTTGTCAGGGTAGGTGGCCTTCAGCCAGGGCAAAACGGTGTATCTCAGAACTTTGTAGTACACATCAGCCCCACTTTTCTGATCTGGCTTGAAGAAGTAGGGGGTCATCTTATTGCCATCTGAGCCCAAGACTCCCAGGACCATCTGGAGATCTCTTGGTGCCCAAACTGGATTGTCTGGCATGCTGGATGCGGCGAATGGTCCTCTCACTGATGCCAACAATCTTGGCAATGTCCTTCTGAGGGATTTGGGCATCCAGGAGATCACAAACCTTATTGCGTTTTGCTTGTTGCTTGCTCACTTCACAATGCACCAAGGTCTGACAAATACTAAAAAGATTGGTTAAAGGTAAGGAACTTTGATTTTAATTATTGTTTTGATTACCCTCACCGTTTGGGCAGGACATTCAAATTTGTCAATAGGACATTTTGCTTCCCCACCGTGTAGTGTATATCTTTTTTTCCATTTAGACACATTAACCAGCAGTCACTTTCTAACTGCTCCTCTGCACTGCTTAAGAGCCACCAAATGCTCAAGCTAGGACTCCGGCTGTGGTGTGAATTTGGCTCCACTTGCATGTAAACTGATCACTCAGAGAGAGAGTTAGAAGCAACAGAATGTCTTGTTTTTTTCTTTCATGCAGCGCACTGCCTCCGTCTGGCGCCTTGGCAGCGCTCTTAGCACATGTGCAGCTCATTCACACTTATGTCAGCTGCCATGTGGGCAACCGAATGTGCTGCTCTTCTGCCACTCACCGAACAGAATAGACACAGACAGAAGTGAGCCTGATGAGGAAGCAAGACCTTAGTTCAGTACTGAGAACTCTCTTGTATGTAAAGTAGTTAGGTTTCCCCCCCAAAAAAAGTTGTTTATTTGTTTCTCTGCGCTTTTTTTGGAAAGAAACATTTGCTATTTGACAAGAATGTTCCCACAGTGATCCTCCTAGTAATCAGTTCACCAAGTTCACTGAAAAGTCCTGCAAATAGCCTCCTATGTTTAACCACATGTAATTAAATTGACCTAAAACTTCAATGCATGGTTACATAATGTAAAAAGGTGCCTTTCAGTTCGTCCTAATTCAGCACTGTATGAATTATGAATTATGTAAAAATGTCTCACTTGGGTGAGAAATACATGACGTTGGTGCAGTGTCTATAAACAATTAGTCAGATGGGTTCTGTGTGTTACCCTGATTGTACTTCAGTAACAGACTTAAAAAGTACAAAATGTTTGTTTTGGTTTGTTGAACATGACCTGTGTTCAACATGGTGATCAGCCAAAAACCAAGAAGAGATCAGATTATTGCGTAAATGTGCTCTCCTGCTGAATGAGTAATCTATCTCAGGTGTGCGGCGGTCAGTGACATCTTTATACAGGTGATTTACAAAAGGCACAAGCTGCAGCTCTCAAATTACACGCAGAGGATGGTTGTGTACAGAGCACATGGTGGAAACTACACAGATGGAACTTTTTCAGTCTTTTAGCTCAATTTCAGTCAAACCAAAACTGAAGTCATTTACAAAAAAAACAAAACTCTCCTTGTGTGAACACGTCATCCACCCTTCTGCTGGAGTAAAGATAAAAACCTTGAGCTTAAAAAGAACTATACATTGTGACAAAACACGATGCTGGCATCATTATTATTACACTTGAGCTGGCAGATCAATACTAACTGATAAGATAAACAGAGAGGTGGTCTGTGAGGTTTACAGCAGGTTAGGACACACGTGCCTTATGTACTAAAGGCCAGAAGGATGTTTACTCAAAGCTAACAGGCCTTTCATGTCACCGTACAACGCAGAGTTTTTGTCAATATGTGTTTTTTCCATTACTAGAAATCGTCATCTAGAACAGGACAAATGCACTTTGAGATCTTCTACCCGTTACTATTGAGGCTCGTTGGTATTATTTCCTCGTCCCGGCCGCAGAGACAAGGGAATAATACCAACGAGCCTCAATATAAAGAACACGATTCAACCTTTAAAAAGTTACTAGTTACCAAATTCATCATAGGTTCAATCAGTGATCAGAAATAAAGAAATGTTCTGTATTTGATCATTAAAATAGCCTGTATGTATATGCATCATATATATAACCCAAAATGGAGAAGCTGCATACAGCAATTAGAGCTGTTAGTTTGTACCACGTACTGTTCAGCCACATCAGAAAGTGTTTACAGTTGCTTCTAATGACAAGACTGGGAGGCACAGTGAAAAGCTGACATCGTGCACTTGGATGCTCACATGAGATGAGAGTAGTTCAATCCCTGGCTCTTCTCTATCCTTGTGAAGCCTGTGAAGAAGTCACAGAAATGGGCCAACTAGAAACCCCAAATCCAGTGTTGGAAAGCTGAAGAGAGGAGGGGGTTTGTGAAGCTACCCTACCACTTTGGATGGAGTATAAAGCTGACTTAAGTGCTACCAGCAGTCGAATGCCCATTTTTGTTCCAGACCTGATAAAATGCGTCATACACTGAGGTAAAACTTACCAGCAGCCCCTGCACCTTTTCTGGAACATCTCGGGCCTTCCAGAGAGGCTCTGGGCTGTCTTACTCTGAGCGTCAGAGCACACGATGTCCAGTCCAACTCAGTAATGTCTCTGAGGAGTATCACTTTTTTCGCTCATGTGTCATGTTAAATTAATCAAGCTGTTGGAGCTCCACCAACAGACATGCGCTGCATTCCTTTCATAGGATACATAGATTAACGTTGTCCATCAGTTTAGATTGTGGAAGATGACCTGACATGAGTTCAAACATCTTTGTCGACTGAATGCTTTACTGTAACAACAAGGGAGTACAATTAGCACAAGTACTGTATTTCCAAGGTTTACACTTTATATAGGGGTTTGTAAATGTTAATGTCGTATACACTACTGTATATTTATATATTTTATTCATGTGCTAGCAAAACTGCACAGGGCTTTTCTAATCATCAATGAGCCTTTCAACACCATTAGCTAACACAATGTAGCATTAGAACACAGGAGTAATGGTTGCTGGAAATGTTCCTCTGTACCCCTATGTAGATATTCCATTAAAAATCAGCCGTTTCCAGCTAGAATAGTCATTTATCGCATTAACAATGTCTAGAATGGATTTAACATTCATTTCATGTTATCTTCCTTGAAAAAACTGACATTTCAGTGTGACCCCAAACTTTTGAATGGTAGTGTATGTGAGATGAGTTTTAATTGCAGAACAAAGACCGCCTTTGTTTTGTCTAGATCTACCCACATGATTAGTCCTGGATTAAAAGAATAAAACAAAGAAGTTGTAGTGAAAAGTGGTCAATAAATCATGTCTGTATGGAAGATGGATTGTTCAATGCATTTTAAACTGGGACACCATCATACTGTTGGTGCCTACAGGACCTGAAAAACAGACTTAACTCAGAATTGTGCAGCTGAATCTTAGCCTTTGTTGGACTGTAGAGCTGGACCGTATGACCACTATCCTCTCCTAGAAATACAGTCCAAAATCTGATAATTTTTTAGTTAAATGATGTTAAATTGATGAATAGAAAATGGTGGTTTTAAGGGGAAACTTCAAAAATGTGTTTGTATTTTTCAGCTTTAGCCTGAGTATGAAAATAACCTCTGGATTTCTTTGAACCAGATGTCAATGGACTCCCGCCAAGTCTGATAATCCATCCACATGCTGTTAACATGTAAAATGTATGACTGCATTGTGACAGGCGAGGAAAATCTATAAGAGGGAGTTGTCTCAACGTGCCGCATATAATAAATTCCTCCCCGGTGAAAGTACAGAGAAACTGGCTGATCTGGAGGAGTATGTGTGGCTCTCAGCTCTCTGGTGTGGCTGTGTTTGTGTAGCCACAAGTGAATATAACACTGAATGAACCAGCAGCCTTAAATCTGTCCGACATGACACGCTTCACTAGTAGCTGTTCGTTGGGTTGGGTATCATAACAATTTGCAGCTGCACGATGGATTCGTTGCTTTTACCCCTCTTACTTCAGAAATGAAACACTTAGAGGAACAGTTTCTTGCTCTAATAAGTCCAGGAAACTTTAAAAGGAAATAAAAGCTTCCTTTAGCTGTTTGTTCTCCATTTCCACTGCAGATTAGATAAAATGCTCAAGCTGTTGTTTTAAAAACTTTGTTAATGGGTATTTTTTCTTGACAGTCATACAGAACTATCTCAATGCGCTTTTAGGTAGACGTTCTCATTGTGGAATCCTGTTAAATGTCTTTTCTCTACATGAATGCTGAGGTCAAGGTCTGGACTTTGTCGTTGATCCATTCGTTGTAGAAATTCTTCTGTTCTGCAGCTGCAGGCTTTTAAAATGTGGAAATTTCCAGAGTGGCTTTTGTTGGCTGAATATTTCTATAAAGATATAGAGAGATACTCTGCTGATTAGAGAAATCAAGAAGTTCTGGAATACTGTTAGGGTTTTGCTCAGCTAGATGATCCCTCTGCTTTCAGTCTTTATGCTAAGCTAAGCTAAATGTCTCCTGGCTGTAGTTTAATTTTTAAAGAAACATACATTGAAAGAAAAGTGCAGGGTTTTATTGACTGAGATCCAGCTCTCTGTCTCCCAGGACAGATTTTATTCCTCAAATGAAACCTGATATTCACATTACTGATGTTTATTTAGTTCAAAGCAGTTCTCCAAATAATTTGTGGTTATTCGTGACTGTTAGTTTTTGCCCATTTTAATAATTTCAAGTCCAGCAGGACAGTCAGCAGGCTACTTATTTAAGTATGAAGCAGCCGCTTTAGTTTCTCTTTAACAGCCACAGTTAAACGTCCAAACAGCCTCATTACAGTGGCTTTGTGGCCTCCAGTGGAGGACTGTGGTTGCAATTTGCAGCTCCCGTGACGTGGGTTCATTTGTGTGACTGAGTCAGCATGAAGCAAGCAGGCCCAAATAACTTTCCATTAACTCTGAAAACACTGATTCATGAACATGCTGCAAAGTACATGTTGTGTTTTAGTCATCTTTTCTGTTTTAGACACAGCTAAAACACAAAACTCACATACACTACCCTTCAAAAGTTTGGGGTCACCCAGACAACTCCATGTTTTCCATGAAAACTCACACTTTTATCCATGTGCTAACATAACTGCACAAGGGTTTTCTAATCATCAATGAGCCTTCCAACACCATTAGCTAACACAATGTAGCATTAGAACACAGGAGTGATGGTTGCTGGAAATGTTCCTCTGTACCCCTATGGAGATATTCCATTAAAAATCAGCCGTTTCCAGCTAGAATAGTCATTTACCACATTAACAATGTCTAGACTGGATTTATCATTCATTTAATGTCATCTTCATTGAAAAGAACCTGCTTTCCTTTAAAAATAAGGACATGTCTAAGTGGCCCCAAACTTTGGAACCTTAGAGTATGTTGAATTGTGTTTTTGATATGAACTCAGATACTCGTGATGCAAATATCCCGAGGGCCCTCTTGAATGGGAAAAAACAAGTGTGAAGTCTGTTTCTAGAAATAAAGGTGTCATATGATGTATGTTACATCATATAGCAGTGTCCTACTTGCAAACAAGTTCACAGAGATGATAGATTTTACACGAAGGGGACAGAAATGTCTGCTGCTTTGGACCTGTGATATTCTTAGAAAGTCCCCTTTAAATTATCTGAAAGAGTTTGGTGTGTTTCTAATATTATAAGAAATTCATGTTCCCTTCTTCACTTGTCTTTTAGCTGTTTTACTCTTTCTCTCTTATTCTGTATTTGTCCAGATCTTGGATGTCATGTGGTCAGTGATTTATTAGCAGAATGCGTTTGGTATTTGCACCCAGTCACATGTGGTTGAGAGGTAGAGGCTTTATTTAGAGGCCTTCAAATTCCAGCTCGTAATGATCACTGCCGGAGTTGTTGGGACCATCAGGACGCGAGGTGGACAAGTGAAGGTACATGAGGTCGCAGTAGAGATGTTTTGCTCTAAAGTGGAGGTTAATAACCCTTTGATGCATGACAGAAACGTCCCCATACAACCTCTTGTTTGCAGGCTGATGTCAACACACTGTTATTCTGTCGCTACTGACCACACTCACATGCCGTCGTCAGAAAAACTAGTCAATGGAAATTAGCCACAGAGAGGAAGAGGTCCAGCAGCACCAGGATGTTTTATGGTTAAACCAAGGAACATGGAGGTGTAACCAACAGCAACACACTGAAATATAGTGAAATAACCAAATAGTGTTACCTCACCTCTTACTGAGCAAAGCCTGTGTCAAAGTGAAACCAATCAGTAGAAACTTTAGAAAGCAGTCCAGATATTATGGGACGTTCCAGCAGTAGGTGGGCTCTGCCAGTAAAATGGGCAAAGTTTTCCCAAAATGTCAATTAGCAGAAGGTTCATGAACATGGCAGAGAGGTGGGTACATTGCAGGGCAGCGGTCAGCATTTACTGGAAACAGTCAGAAGAAAACAGGGTTGGGAAGCTTGTTTCCTGTTCTACATGGAGTCATCAATAGATAAATGAAGTTTCTCTTTCATTATTTGTGTTGGTTTTTACATAATTTGACCGATAAGTTACACAACATCATTTTTAATGCCTGCTGAGCCATACACTCAGGTTCAGTATTATCTGGGGAAAGACACAGCACCAAAATATAGAAAATGCTTTGAATTTCAATTTAAATATGAATCCAGGAATATTGCATTGCACGTGGAAGAATATGTAGAGGTTGAGGTATCTTGATTTTTGCTTTGAAATAGGGGTGAAGCTCCAAATATTCAGAATTCTACAATTCCCTTGATGCAACTTAGCAGTGTCTTTCTTGATTGGTAAATGTCAGTTTTTCAAACTCTCCAGCATGACTTCCTACAGACCTGAACAGATTTCACAGATTGTCCTTTTTGAAAGTACTTATATCTGTGTATGTGTAAAATTGGGTGACAGGCCCTTTAGGTTTTTTTACAATTTACAAGTCACATCTTCAAATCATTTTACTCCTGGTTGTACATGGTTGATGAAACTTCTGACGTACACTATGATTCAAACGTTTGGGGTCACCCAGACAATTTCATGTTTTCCATGAAAACACACACTTTCATTCATGTGCTAACATAATTGCACAAGGGTTTTCTAATCATCAAATAGCCTTTCAACACCATTAGCTAACACAATGTAGCATTAGAACACAGGAGTGATGGTTGCTGGAAATGTTCCTCTGTACCCCTATGGAGATATTCCATTAAAAACCAGCCGTTTCCAGCTAGAATAGTCATTTACCACATTACCATGTCTAGAATGGATTTGATTCATTTCATGTTATCTTCATTGAAAGAAAACTGCTTTTCTTTCAAAAAAGGACATTTCTAAGTGACCCCAAACTTTTGAACGGTAGCGTAAGTATGATGGAGGTATCAGTGTGTCTTTGCCTCGACTGGATACTTGGAGTGTCTTTGTGTTTGTTTGTTTGTGTGTGAGATATAGTTGACCTCAAATCTGAGCACTGTCTTGGGATTGGACCTGAGACAGCTTTCTAGTCACAGGTGATTGGCCGAGTGTGTGTGAAGCCCCCCACACACACTTCTAGGACTTGCGATGCCATTTAAGGAATGTTCCTGCAGCCACACAGGGTGGTGAGGCGTTAACTGCTTGTGGGAATTTAGCTTTCACTTGTTGCCTCTGTTTTCTTACCAGTACTGACACAACTGGACTCAAAGAAAGGCTGCGTGTCTTTTCTCCAACTTCACCGGAAACTGTAAACGAAAACTCCACTTTGGTTGGAACATGCACTGTTCAAGTCATTTCACTGACTTTAATTGATCTTAATTTTGTGCTGCTGTTGCCAGAGGTTTTAACAGCTACCACCAGCCCATAACTGTCACTCGAGGCCACAGCTGCTGTTCAGCAAAAGTCTATTAATGTTGCTGTATTAATGTTCCAATACAATTGGAATATACCAAATTTATTTGATATATTCCCAAACAACAAGAAGAAAACCCAGATATAGGAGTACTACGCCAAGGCTGCTCAGTTGCTGTATGATTTCCAACAGATAAAATCCTTAAACAATTTCTGGTCCACAGCGGTGGATTTGTAGTAGGATCACAATCATGTGATCATCAGCAGGCAGCTGACGTAGTGTTCACTTGTTGCCATGGCTACAGTGACAACGTGCCGCAGTGATACAGAAATCTTTAACAAATCCGTGGATCCAGACTATAACCTGCATCACTGTCTAAATATAATCACTTGTTTCTTGTCTCATTTCTGACCTTCCCTGAAAATTTCATCCAAATCTGTTTGTCTATTTTTGAATAATGTTTTGCACAGACAGACAAACCTACGCCACTCGTCACATAACTCCACTGTGTTCCTTGGCGAAGTAACACGCCCGCCTTCTGACTCTACACTTCATGGTGATTCGTCCGGCCAGTTTTAGGAGCATCCAACCTCGAGCCTTATGGAGGGTAACTAGACCCACCCTGGCAGAGAATTAAATTCATTGCCGTGGGTTGTCTAGCGCGGCGAGGCTACTGATTCGCAATTTAAAATGAGGATACAAAAAAAACAACATTCATAATGTATTCTCTACATACTCTGTACTCTTCATAGTGCATCTATGTCAGCAAAACATATGGTCAGATCAATTCTCTGAACTTATCATGAGTAGCTCTGCTTTTTTAATATCATGTTCCAATCCTGGGACAAAGTGCTCACTTCAGATGGAATTTACAGACTGCAGTAGGTGCCTGTATAGATTTTCAACATTTGTATCCTTTAATTGAGCATCTTTTCATGTTTTAACCCCAGATAAAGGATCGCTCCTCTGGGAGTTGAGAGAAGTTTGAGAACTTTTCAAAACCCAGTTCACAGAGTTCACAGCTTCTTAGCTGCTCACTCATTTGAGGAATAAAATGATGCTGCAGTTTGTTCCTCACATGTCGCATGCCTGAGTGTGTGTGTGCTCTTCCGCTTGGACAGTATTGCAAAGTGAACGGAGATAAAACTTCATCCTTGACATGAACATGACCCTGGGCACAGTGACATCCAGACAGTGGCGTCCTCTGATTGGTTGGCTGCCGGCACAGCCCACCCCTAAAACAACCAGCAGTCACTTGCAGCGTGTCTGGGCATCTGGATACCAGCGAGTGCAGCTGCATGTGCAAGCCACTGCGCATGTGTGTGTGTGTGTCTTGGTTGGCACAGGCAAGGAAGAGTCGATGCATGAAGATAGCATCAGTTTTTTTAGGCGTAGGAGGAGTGTGCGATGTGTCCAACTGTCCTGTCATGGTCAGTCATTGGCTTTATATGACCTCAGCCTCATCAGTTCATATGTGCCAGGCCTGTAGAAATCTAGCTCAGAGTCAGACTGGTCATGTGATCACGTCTTGAAGCGACTGTGGGTATTTAACAGCGTTGGTGCATGCTGATGTCTTCAGTCTGATGATGGTGAACATAGTGGAGGTGTTCTGTTTATTGATCCCTCGCTCCCTCTATACACACACACACACATATATATATATATATATATACAAACATATCTGTACATCCAATACTATTGCACCTGTTTTGGCCTTAATGCTGCTTTCTGTGTGTGTGTGTGTGTGTGTGTGTGTGTGTGTGTGTGTGTGTGTGTGTGTGTGTGTGTGTGTGTGTGTGTGTGTACTTGTTTCTGCTATACCGGTGGGGACTTTGACCTGACTATTTGCTATAAAGGTGGGGACTTGTCTTACGGTGGGGACCTAAAATGAGGTCCCCACGGGTGGCAACACCGTTTTCTTGGCCATATTGTTGTTAATAAAAAATGTAAAATTGCAGAAACGTTTGTTTAGGGTTAGGCATTGATTTGGTGATGGTTAAGGTTAGGGTTAGGGTAAGGGTTAGGAGTTAGATATGAATGGGAGTCAATGGTAAGTCCCCACCGGTATAGAAAAACAAACATGTGTGTGTGTGTGTGTGTGTGTGTGTGTGTGTGTGTGTGTGTGTGTGTGTGTGTGTGTGTGTGTGTGTGTATGTGTATGTGTGTGTCTATGTATTCGGGTTGGTGTTGAGGGGGATGCAGGGGTTAAGACCCTGCTTATGTCTGCCCAAAAAAGGAGGAGCCTGGTAAAACAGTGTCTGTCCTGATTGGCTGACAGAGGCCCTCCCTCCTCCCTTTTAAAAGCCTGATTTCTTACCTGAGTTACAAAAGAGCCACAGCTCCTCACCCACTCACTTGTCTGTCACCTGTCTTTCCTGTGTAGTAAATAAATTTACTGAAATAGCAGAAAAAGGGAACCTTCTCTGCAGCCCTTTGAGGAACTTTGCGGTAAGTGAGCGTTGTTGTTTTGCTTGATAAATGTGGGTCATACTGTGCAGGCAATTCCACTACATGTTTAGAAAACTGTCTGAAAGTGGTGATATTTGTTTTTGATGAATGTCGTCTGTGAAATGTGACGTTTTGAAGGATTGATTTCACTTTGCTGGCTGCAACAAGGTGTGTTTAAAGAGCACACAGTTGCTGCAGTCATAAGTCATGCAGAATAGTTTCTGCACTGTGCTTTGCTGGAAGGGATTTCAGAGTGGGCTGATGCAAGAGTCTGTTTAGGCAGAGGATGGATGAGGTAGTTTGAAATTCTGTATGAAAGATATTTCTTAAAGCAAATGTTATTCTATTTTAAAGCAACATGCTGATGTTCAAAACTGGAGAACAAATCGCTCTTTTCATTTTTCTGCATCAAAACGGTTGATGTTGACTTCACAACAGTTGTGTAGAGTAGAAACTGTAGCAGATATTCTGTGAAAAAGTGAAAAACAGTTGTGTGATTGTTTGGCCTCAAACTTGTTGACTGAGAGCAAAGCTCACCAGTTTGCTGAACTGTCATAATTAAGCTACTAACATGTTGAAATGTGATCATGGATCATTTTGTTTACAATTTCCTTTTTTTGAATTTCTCAAGTTACCATGACTTTATCTGCATGCTTGATTCTGTAAAAAAAAAAAAAAGTACGTGACTGTGCAACCAACTGATAAGTGCTAATTTTATCACTGCCTGAACATCATCTAAAACACAAAGTAGAACTAGCTTTGTCTGACTGTGTTAAAAGCTGCAGACGTGTAGCCCTGTGTCTTAAACCACACGTTTAGCAATAAAATGAACAGCTGTAAACACAAGCGTCAAAGCAGTTAAGACCCCCTGAGGACACAATGGGACCCAGACTCTCAGGCCACTTTAAAGGTGTTTGGGATACATAGAGTATGAACATAAAAGTCCTCATTCTGCAGTGTTATTTGTCACTTTTTTTCTCATTTTCAGTGTTTTATTATGTTGTTTTACCCAGGGTATCCTCAATAGTCCACTTTTACAGCTGTGCTACTAATTGCAAACATGTTTCCTCAGTTTCCAAATATTAACATCCATGATGTACATGTGTAAAATGTATTTCATCATGTTTTGTGAGTCTGATACGACTCAACCGCTGCTATGCACTGCATGGCGCGCTTCCAAACGTATGCTTCTATAATGTTATGGTTGTGACAATATGTGAAGTTAACCCAGTCAGACAGGTTAATCCTCTTGGCTGTGGAAAGCGAAAACTGTTCTCCCGCTTCGCTCTCGCCTCACAGCGGAGAGCAACGTCGGGAGATTAGGTGCACTGGTGTGTGTGATGTGGTTGTTAATGGTAATGTAGCCACTTAATCTCCTTTGGCTCATAGATATCAGGTTTTACTTCCGCTAGAGCAAGATCACAGGAAGAATGACAGCCTATCGGTGACACAGACATCAGTTGAAAGAAGGCCTCGTCTTGTTGGTCGGCCAGCATCAGACAGCTGGGAGTCAGGATGGAGAGATCACCTCTGGCTTTGTTTGCAGCCGAAGTCCTTGTTGTATAATGGGAAGTTTTATGCTGATGCATGGTTCCATGTTGACTGTAAACACCTCTTCACATTATGATGCAAAGACCCAGCTGCTCAACTACTTCCCTCATTAGAAACTGTTCCTTAACTAACACCTACTTGTGTTTTTGTCAGCTTTAAACTTCGTATTTCTGTGTGGCAAACGCTTGTATACTACACTACACTAGTAATACTACATTTTAATTTGATTTATCAGCTGTAGTTACTTGTAGATGAGAGATTTTACATAAAAACACAAAGATCAGTTTAGAACATGGTATGCAGTGTTACAGCTGAAACTATCCATTTGTATATAAAACTGTTCCACCTCAGCACTACCATACTGTTTACATGTCAACTGCACAGTAAACCATACATTAGAGCTGCATTCAATTATTCATTAATGATTTCCATAACCAATTATTCAGTTAAACAGAAACATTTTCTTAAGAAAAAAAAAAGTAATTTCCCCAGTCCAGTTTCCTAAATATGAATATTGTTATGGGTTGTAGACAAAACCAAGCATTTTAGGATGCTATCTTGGGCTTTGGGAAAAAAGATTAAAAATTATCAAGATTTTTCACCTTTTTTTTACAGTTAACAGACCAAACAACTAATAGATTAATCGATAAAATAATGGACAATGGGTAATTAGCAATGAAAATAATGGTCATTTGCAGCCCAACTAAGGAAAGATAAGATAAGATAAGATTGAATTTTATTAATCCCTGAAATAAATTGTTGTGCCAGGTATTGTTCAGAAAACACATGAGTACCATATAAACATCTGTTTTAAAGTGTCATTTTTAACCAAAAACTGACTGTATGCTACCTCGCTAGAACCATGTGGCGGACGGACTCAGTTAACTATTAGCTGCTGAACTTAGTTTCACATTTTAACTACTAGAGGGACAAATATTTTACACAGTTTACCAAACCAGACCTAAAAGAACAATGAATACCTATTTTTTAACCATCAAGCAGACCGTAGAGGAATGCTAATGTTGCTCCATATCTGCTGTTTTTTGTGTAACCTGTGTCATTCGAACGCTCCACATGCCTCGCCTGTTAGTAATTAACTCGAACTTTAAACTACATTTTTATGCCAGATTTGAGGCAAACTTGTAGCTGGTTTGCAGGAAAGAAATTGGTTTGCCAAAAAATGTTGTCATGCATTTGCCCACTTTGGCCGCCAGTGGCAAACATCCAGCAACGTGTTTGCTAGTGGTTTGATAACACAGTCAGCCTGTAGTGCGAGTAAACAACGGGACATTTAACAGGCTACATATTCCATTTCAACATGCCAACATGAGGACCAGCAAGTATATAAATTTAAACCTTATTAAAGGAATATCCAAGGGGGAAAATGCCAGTTTATTTACTGAACTGGCTCAACATTTTGGGATGTACACTCATTGGATAGCTGGTCAAGAGATCTCTGAATCTTTGCTATGTGTAAACATTGCCTGCAGTTCAGCCAAAAAGTCCCGGAATTTTTGTCAAATGACCATTTGTCACAGCTGAGTCACTAATGGCTTTTTGATTGTACAGAGAACTGCAGAATTTTTATGTTTTTTACAGATTCTTGTTACAGCAAAAGGTTTATTT
Source organism: Acanthochromis polyacanthus (assembly GCF_021347895.1). Taxonomy (NCBI): domain Eukaryota; kingdom Metazoa; phylum Chordata; class Actinopteri; family Pomacentridae; genus Acanthochromis; species Acanthochromis polyacanthus. Next base: position 62,198,679 of record NC_067113.1, read on the forward strand.
TTTGCACAGTTTTAAATGTAGAAAGAGGTTTCGCTATTTATCCGATTCTCGCTCTGATAAATAGCGAAATTTAGGTAGTTTTTTCAAAGTAAGCATTCCTTTCAAAGCTGCTGGTGGGTTTTGGGGTTCAGAGAGTTAAGTTTCAAAATGGGTACCACTGTATGGTGTTAGCTTAGCTTAGCATAAAAACAGGGAAAGGGAGGTGCCTTAGCTTGCTTGGCTAGGTAATGAAGTACACCCAACAGCTTCTCTAGGCTAACTGTTTTCCCCTACCTCCTTCTGCTTTTCATGCTAAGCTTCAGATGTGATGTACAGACATGAGAGTTGTATTGACCTCAATGCAAAATGCCAAACTGCTCCTTTAACTTTGGATCAGAACATGTTCTGGTTCTGGTCCAGTTTCAAAGCAACTCAACTCCACATTATTACTCCTGCAAACACTTTAAAACAAAAGAGAATGCTTGTTCTGTCCTTTCTTCATGTGTCTAACACTGTGAGTAACAACTGTGTTGTGGTTGTGTACTTGTTGCCACGGTTTGTGTTTTCTCTCTGGGTTTTTTGTCAGTGAATACCTCTTGGGATCTTTTCTTCCAGCCCAGTCAAAGAGCTCTTTGTGTGAGTGACTGTAAATCATTTTTCTGTTAGTTACATTTTCTAATGACGGAGGCTTCGTTCACTGGCTTTGACCCGTTTATTACATAACTTCATGATTAATACTGATGGAAAATGGAAGTGTGTGCCACCGTGTGGCATGTCAGATTTTTTTTCTTTAATGGCAGTTGGCAAGACTGAGTAAAGCAGCTCAACATTCAACAAGACAGCCTGTTGATGGAGGTGGTCAGGAAGCTTCATGAACCTGTTTCAGCCCTGACCTGGTTCCAATGTTTGTCTACTGAACTCCAGTCAGTGATCTTCATGTAAGATTGTAAGATCCTCCTAAAGATGAAAGAAACTTATGACGTAATTTTGTTTTTTAATAGACATTACTGAGTGGGTAGTCTTGGAAATATACACAACCATTCAAAAGTTTAGGGTCACCCAGGCAATTTCATGTCCTCCATTAAAACTCCCACTTTCATTCATGTGCTAACATAACTGCAAAAGGGTTTTCTAATCATCAATGAGCCTTTCAACACCATTAGTTAACACAATGTAGCATTGCTGGAAATGTTCCTCTGTACCCCTATTCCATTAAAAATCAGCCGTTTCCAGCTAGAATAGTCATGTACCACATTAACAATGTCCAGTCTGGATTTATGATTCAGTTAATGTTATCTTCATTGAAAAAAACCTGCTTTTCTTTCAAAAAATAAGGATTTTTCTAAGTGAAACTAAACTTTTTGAGCAGTAGTGTAGCTAGTAACACCACTGGTGGTTTGGTGTAAAAGGTAAACCTAGCAGACCTCCTGGTGCAGGTGAAGCTGTTTGAGAGGCACCAAGTTGCCTCATCTCCCAGTTTTCCTCTTCAAAGTGATATATCAAAAAGTCCTTTGGTTCCAGGAAATGGTTTGCTGTGTAGAGGGCTCCATTTCACTGCAAAGTGGTCATCAAGGCTACAGCCTCTGCAGGAGACTGATAAGACACTGACAATAAATGGATATGCCGACCTGTAATCAGCTGTTGTGTGCCATTCCTGTGGTAAACTTGAGTATTTGAAGAGCAGGGAAAAAGTCTGCTGTTTTCAAAACAATTTTAATTACATAGTCTTTCCTTTGTGTTTCCTCTTTGCTTTTTAGGACTTTTCCTTTGTCTGAGATTGTAAAAGAAGCACCCTGAACTCTAAACCCTGAAAATCCTGAAAACTGAATTTCTCCACTTCCCGACCTGCTGTTTGAACAATAATGCCCGGAGTTGTGGATCGCATGGAGCTTCGGAAAGTCTCCACTGAGGCTGATGACGACAGCACTGACAGTCTGGATGACCGCTACACAGAACCCATCGACTCTGAGAAGGCCACCATCAACAGGTCGGCAGCCAAGAAGTTCTTTCTCGAATTCTGTGTAGATTTAAAGCTTCTGTGAACTTTTGTAAACTTTGATGTACAAAAACACTATCCACCTACATTTCTCTAGGAGATTTCTTAGCAAGTCTCCAATTAACCTGGTTAATTGCATGAGAACAAAGTCTTTGTCAGGGTGTAAAGGATCATTTGTCACAGTCTCAAGTGTTAAGTTAGAATGACTTATTTAGGCTGCTTGTCTAATTGGGGTGCTGGTTTTACTTCAGGGCAGCTAGTCGGTGATTAATTATTAAAGCTGGTGTGACTTCAGGTGAACGACAGGAGCTGCTGGCTGCTTTGAAGTAACAAGAGTTAATTTTTTACACACTATGTCAACTAAAGACTCTGACGTGCCCAAATGACCTCAAATAACCAGCAAAGAGGCCAACGATTTGCGCTTGAAAACAAATAATACAAGTGACAGCAGCAGGACAATTCACAAGATAGAACACAAAAAGCTGATTTTCTTACTAACGTACTTTTTTCTTGGTCCTTGCAGCCAATTCCTGGATGTTAATGATGATGCAGAAAGCCAGAAGTTCCTGTCAAATGGCATGATGAAGAAGAAGAAATATGAGGAATACCATGAAGAATATGTAAGAGAATACACATTACTGGTAGCCAGCATCTGTACACACAATCTGCAGATTTCACAAGTAAATCGAGAAAAAAAACAGCAAAATCTGTTACGTTTTTGCCCATAGTCACAAAAAGGAAACTTCTTTTTATATTACTGGTGTCCTGTGACATCCTCGACAACAGGTAAAACACATAACTGGTCAATTTTTGTTTTTTATTCTATTTATATTAATTTTAAAGGAAATTTCTTTTCCACATGGATTCATAAAAATGTCAGCTATTTGTCATCATGTCGGCATAACTTACAATACGTAATGGAGTTTGAATGTACAGTGAAGGGTTTTTAAAAACCACACGATGGAGCTTGTGAGTCACGGTGAGAGCAGCGATGAAGGAGAAGAGAAGGAGATGTGGTAGCAAATCTAAATCTGCATGATTCATATTTAGCAGATATGTGATTACTTTTACTGTGTAAACCTAGCAGATTCTGATAATGTAGTGACGAGCTGTATTTAATCAGTAAAACTGTGTCAATATTCAGTCTTCCCATTAATTTATAGAAGACCGCTATAGTGAGGCAGCAGGGATAAAGTCTTGGAAATGTCAGCACTTATGAACTGAAGTTGAAGGACAATTAAATAAAAACCGAATAAGTACCAGATAGTCAGTCTTCAGCGGTGTAGAGGATGTGAACTGATAAAGTACAGTGCCATGAAAAGTATTTGCCCCCTTCTTGAATCCTTACTTTTTGAAATATTTCCCGTATTTAATCAAGCAAATTTAAATATCAGACATGTAATAAAGCCATTTCTAAGGATTTAGGACTCCATCGAACCACAGTGAGAGCCATTAGACCTTAAAGTGGGGAAAATATGCAAAAAAAATAAGAATTTGAGAAGGGGGCAAATACTATTTCACAGCACTGTATTTATCAAAGGCAACAGAGTCTGGTGTGGTTAGCCAAGCTTTGGCAGTTTTTTGCTTTCTTTCTGCCCTGCGGGGTGCATACAGTATACTTGACTCAGTGAGGTTTTAAATATATCATCATTTAAGTTTGTATTTTTTTTTTAACTCTGATCGTTTGCATTCCTCATACAGATTTCTTATCATCCTCTGTTTCTCTCTGAACAGCATCCTGGTCACGCTTCCTTCGGCATGTCTGTCTTCAACCTGAGCAACGCCATCATGGGCAGTGGCATCCTCGGCCTGTCTTTCGCCATGGCAAACACTGGCATTGTTCTCTTTACGTAAGTACGCTGCAGCACAACAAACAGACCGACCTGCATGCTCATTAGGGTGTGTGAGAAAAGGACATGCAGTTCCTCGAGTCATTAATTTGTTTACAGAGAGCACAGTTTGACATGAAATAGATACTGATTTGATTTTAGATTTCTTTAAAACATTTTGTTCTGGGGCGATCTGGAAGCTGAGTGGTTGGGTTCAGCTGCTGTAATAAGTGAGTCCCTGATTCAGTTGGATCCTAACTGTGTGCTATTTCCCCACATGTCCTGTCTCTCTTCACTGTCACTAACTAATCAAGACAAAAAAAGCTCCAAAAATACTCTCAAAAATAGCATTCTATTCTTTCTAGTCCTTCCCAAAACTAGTGATAGCTGCAGGGATTTGTTATGCTGGTTGTTACATCTCAAGATGACTGACAGTGGGACCTGAACAAAGGCCCTGAAGTCGTCCACAGGTGTGACTTTCTGACACAGATTCCAGTTACACTGACATTTACAAACAAACACATTCTGTTTTTTGTTTTTTTTTCAATTTTAATTACAGAGCAAATTTAGCTGTCAGGATTGTCATTATGGGCTTTGCATAAAAGATTGAAAGTACAATGTGTCCTACAAGCATTTCCTGCTGAGCCTTACTGGGTGGCGTGGTCGGTGTGTGTCGCCTGTGATGTTTATGCTCTAATATGAATTTATTAGCACTATAACACCATATTTTAAGTACTGTTATTTTCAGTGAAATAAATAATTGTATTAAAGTAGTAAAATTGAAACAAGATGTACCTGCAACGTTGACTTTTGTTTGCATTTTAAGGTGTAGGTAAACACATATATGCTAACTACTAAGTATGCTAACAATAGTGTTGCTAATGCATTGATATTTAGCACTTTATCTTAGTTTAGCATGTTAGCATTTGGTAGCATGTGAGTCATTCCAGAATTGGAGGACATTTGGTCAAAATGTTTGACAAATAAACCTTCTCTTTTACAATTTTCTGCTTAGACATCAATGGTAGCATTTTTATTCCATGTTTTCTGTGTTGTTTGCTAACCCCACTCTAATCACACTAACAGGGTTGCTAATCCATGCTAATGTGATCTTTCTCAGCAGTAGAAGCTAGATATTTAGCTAGCTGTTACTGCTGACCAAGAGGACAAACTGACTGATGGAAAACAGTCCAAAGAATTAGTCTGATCCTGATAATGAGGTAGAGTGAGACATTCAGTCAAGGCTGATAATGTGATGAAAATATGAAAAATAGAAGAGAGGACATAGCTTTGCTCTACACATTCTTTAGGAAAACTGTTTGATGATGTTAATTCCAGTGTTTCATGTGATTCACTGTTTTCTTCTTCTTCTATCAGAAAAAAGGTTATCCTAACAGGGTTGTTGTGGGACACACATACTATAAATAATAATTATTTAAAATACTACGTTGACAAGAAATGTCAATGAAAAAATAACACAAAAAAAGCAGATTTAAATTTAAAACTGTTTTATTTGAGATTCACTTTGGTCATCAGAGGAGTGGGACAAGAGAAAAATTACATTTTAGGGGGAACTCCAGAATTATTTGGTATTTTTAAATGTATTTTCAAGCATTATTTTCTTCTAAGTAAATGTACACAACAACTGCATGTTTTCGTATTTTGTACATGGATTATTTGAAATTTGATGGGTGGACGTAAAATGTCCTCCACTTCTGGAATGACCCTTGTAGTATTTGGCACTAAACACAAGCTACAGCCTAAAAACAGCTCAAGTGAAGGTCACTACATTTGCAGGAAGCTGCTCATAAACCAAGATTTTGGACATTTTTGCATTTTGACTTGATGACTCTTGTATGCATAAATCTAAATTGTGATCATGTGACCACCTGGAGCAGAGAGCAGCTCCTGCCCTTAAGCCCTTCTGCCATCTCTCACCCAGCTATCTGTCCTATGCACATGCATTATCAGCATTCATGGAGGACTTCCACCATCCAGAACCCTGCTGTCACTCAACACCCACATAATGCCCCCATCCAACCCTCCTCTGTGGTCACATCCATGCCCCCGCTGCGTGGTCACCTTATGGGTTGGCAGTGTTACAGGGAACAAGAGTTGAAAAGTTGCAATAGCTCATGTAGATCCAACACCAGGACGAAAAGGAATAGGGGGTAAAATTACTCCTGGAACCTGTAAAAGTTAAACCCTGTCCCAGTGCTTCCAGGATCGACCTGCTGACATACAGTATGCCATCTGAAGAATGCAGTAAATGGATGTATTGACGTAGCACTGATGCAACAGTGCGCTGGTCATGTTGAGCCATGCTGAAGTCGTGTTGAAAGCACACAGCGTCCTCTGAGACGGGCCCTCTGAACACACAAACAACTCAATGACACACATTTGTGAGCAGCTGCAGAATGTCACACATTCTTTGATGTTCCCTTTTTAAAAGAGGAAGGAAGAAAAGGTCCTGCCAGGATTGTGTCAATGCAGCTACATCAAAGTAGAGAGATAACTACGTCTACTCCACCTAACATGTATATTTGTCTTTCTGTGCAGAGTCCTGCTCGTCGCTGTGGCCATCCTCTCCTTATACTCTGTACACCTGCTGCTTGTGACAGCTAAGGAAGGAGGTAAGTATTAAAGTTCACTCCAGGTGCAGTGAGCCCGACTGGCCTCCAAATGACCAGTGGTGAAAACAGTTGTTCTCAACCTGTGGTCGTGATCCCATAATGGGTCGAAAAAATGAAAGAATGAGGTCCAGAGCTGATCGTCTAAGCAGGAAATAGGAAAACAGCTCAACTTAGCTGCACAAAGTCATATCTATTTTATGAAATACGGTACAGTTGCACTGCTTCAGGCCTCCAAAAATATTCAAATATTATTTTGTTGTGTCCTCTTCGACAATGGGGATCTTACATTCACATATCAATAGTCTATGGAAGTTGTCATTCTTTTACTTTGTTTTCAATGATTTTCTGAAAACCTGTAAAAATTTTCAGTTAATGTTGAAGCAAACTTTACTCATTAAGAGTTACAAATGAGCTTCATTTAGTCAGTAAAACTATATTTCTGTACTGAAAAGTCATTATGGGGAGTATAAAGGATCGAAGAGCGATTGAAAAAGGTACAACAATACTACTTTTTTCTATAGTAGCAGAGGGAGGTTAAGCAACTTTAGGAAAGAGGGTGCAAAAAAAAGGATCTGATTGTTTTCTCCTCATCTTTATGTTTCTTCTGATTTCTGGCTTCTTCTTTGAGGGTAATTCTCAATCAACCTCTCTGTTCTGGCAGGATCCCTCATTTATGAGAAGCTGGGAGAGAGAGCATTTGGTTGGCCTGGGAAAATGGCAGCATTCGGATCTATTATCATGCAAAACATCGGAGGTAAACCCTAAACCAGTGTGTTCAAGTAAACTGATAGAAAACACATTAAAGGCAAAGCTGTATTGTGAATGCAAATACTTCACTGCATGGCTTATATACACTACCATTCAAAAGCTTGGGGTCACTTAGAAATGTCCTTATTTTAAAAAACAATACAAAAAAATTTCCAGTGAAGATAACATTGAATGAATGATAAATCCAGTGTAGACATTGTTAATGTGGTAAATGACTATTGTAGCTGGAAAAGGCTGATTTTTAATGGAATATCTCCATAGGGGTACAGAGGAACATTTCCAGCAACCATCACTCCTGTGTTCTAATGCTACATTGTGTTAGCTAATGGTGTTGGAAGGCTAATTGATGATTAGAAAACCCTTGTGCAGTTATGTTAGCACATGGGTAAACGTGTGAATTTTTTGAGGGAATACATGAAATTGTCTGGGTGACCCCAGAACTTTTGAATTATAGTGTAATTTTTCCTTTCATTTGTTACCTATTAGTGTGACAGATGTTGTCAGGGATGTAACAGTGTGTGCTTGTAATGTGTGTATGTGATAGATACTTGTAGGTAATCTCTCAGTATTTCCTCTCTTATTGTCCTGCAGCCATGTCTAGCTACCTCTTTATTGTGAAGTATGAGCTGCCAGAAGTGATCAGAGCCTTCCTGGGCTTAGAAGAAAACTCTGGGTGAGTATGTGAGCTTTTATAGACAAAGTGTATTTTTGTTTTTGTGTGCCATCTCTTGTGATTTTAATCCTGCGCTGTATTTGCAGTGAATGGTACCTGAACGGAAACTACCTGGTGGTGTTTGTGTCCGTCGGAATCATTCTGCCTCTGTCTCTCCTCAAAAATCTGGGTAAGGACACAAATGATAGCTAAAACCTGAATTGTATTTGACCATCAAATTGTGTCTTGTTCAAATATTTCACCACATGTTCTGTGACCTTTAATCCACTTACTTCTAATATCATTACTGTGTGCTGACTTCCAAATGGTTCTGTTCTAATGTTCACTTCCTGCTGCTTGAAGCCAAGTTCCTCAGTGCTTCCATGTTCCTGCAGCTATCTGTAATCAGCTCTGCTCAACCAGAAGTAATGTAACACTAGAGTAGCCCCTTAGTCAGCTCAGCAATTAGAAGTTACAGTAACACAACACTGCTAATACGCCTGTAGTCAGCTGCAGCACTCAGAGGTAATTTATAAACGCAGGAGTCAGATCAGACTCAGCTGGCTCAGCTCCAAAAAGCCCAGCTGACCAGATGATGTAATTAAGACAGTTAGACATAAAGCAGCAAATAGGTTCAAAGCTGTATGACAGAGCTGAATGGAATAAATGACACCAGAGACTGTGGTGTCACCGGTTCTTTCAAAGCATTAAGGGCTTTATTAAAACTGCACCTCAGTTCTGCTCAGGTTGATTTTTGTTGGTTTATTCTTGGATGTTGAAAGCCAAAAATAAAGAGCAAAGTGCAGAGTGTGAGAAGACAAGTGTTGTTTCATACACTAATGTTTTGTCCTCTCTAGGCTACCTGGGCTACACCAGTGGATTTTCCCTTTCCTGCATGGTCTTCTTCCTGGGCGTGGTAAGTTCAGCTTAGACAGTTTAAACACTTACCTCTAGGATATTCTCTACCGTTAGAAAGTTTGGGGTCACCCAGACAATTTCATGTTCTCCATGAAAACTCACACTTTTATCCATGTGCTAACATAACTGAACAAGTGTTTTCTAATCATCAATGAGCCTTTCAACACCACTAGCTAACACAATGTAGCATTAGAACACAGGAGTGATGGTTGCCGGAAATGTTCCTCTGTACCCCTATGGAGATATTCCACTACAAATCAGCTGTTTCCAGCTAGAATAGTCATTTACCACATTAACAATGTCTACACTGGATTTATGATTAATTTAATGTTATCTTCATTGAAAAATAATCAAAATAAGGGCATTTCGAAGTAACCCCAAACTTTTGAACAGTAGCGTATAGTACTATGGGATGTTTTTAAAATTCTGTTATTGATATGTTTATATTAACAGATCAATAGGTACCATTTTCACATCATATTTAGAGATGAACCAACCAAGAATGACCTCAGTCTCACCCATCACTGCTCTTTGGGGCATGGTAATATCTTTCAGTTAAATATTTTGGTGCTACAGCCTGTAGCTTTAAGTCCAGTATTTGCTGTCAGTGTTTGCAAAGGTACATGTGTGTACAGACCCCTCTGTAAATGACCACATGCAGCCCAAAAGTTTCGACTGTGTCGACTGTTCGCGCTGCAGGCATGTAAGCCAGAAGAACAAATTGTTCCCAGAATAATTGTTTGACATTAGGAGAAGCTGCAGGAGAAAATTCTCTGTCATCCGCAGCTTTTTAATTCATCATTAAAAGAGTTGTAATTGAAGTAGTCACAGCCAGACTTGGATGGTGCTTTGATGTGTTGTTGTGTGCTTTCCATCAGTGGAGCCCAGACACAGTAGGAAATTCTAAATTCTCCAGAAATCCTCTCACTGTGCTCGACACAACTCAGGAGTAACCCCTGACACGGTGCCACAGCCAAGCTTATCATACTCTGTAAAAAGTGCAAAGTCATAGACAACTTTGCAGAAATTCCACAGGCGTCCTGAGGGATTTTAAAATCAAAATCAATCAAATCAAATCAAGCTTTATGTCATTTTGCTGTACATACAACAGTAGTACAGGCAGGATGAGAGTGTTTCTCCAGGATCCAATTTAAAATAATTAAACAAACTTGAAACTAGAGAGAAAAAAAGGTAGGAAAATAGAAAATAAGTTAAGAACACCCCACACCTATGCAGTCACACAACCACCCACCCATCCTCCCACCCACACATATACACACATCCCTAAGATGTCGTTTTACAAAACTGACAAAATTGGCAGTTGAGTTGTTATTAAGAGTAAATGGCAGCAGCCTGTGATGTAAAGGGCACAACAGTTAGAGTGATCTTGTGGAACGATAAATAATTTAAAACTAAAAATACTAAAATCAGATTAAGGTGCAGAAGTGTGTGTATATCCAGATCAGCAGTTCAGTGTTCTGACAGCTTGTGGAACAAAGCTGTTGATCATTCTGGTGGTTCTGGCTTTAGTGCTCCGGAAATGTTTGTCTGATGGCAGCAGTGTTCAGCAAAGTCTTTTGGCTGGAAGCTTTGAGGAATAAAGGTCTGGGATAGGAAAGACACTCAAAACGCTAACTCTCGCATTCTCCTGGAGAGGGCGCTGTGTCCATCCTTTGTCTTGAATTCTGTGTTTGATAAGAGGGTCAATGAAACCGTCTGTACAGCAGACGGACACCAACCTCTGGTATGCAGTCATCTGTAGTTTCTTCATGGTGTTGCTGTGTTCACATATCAAAAATACTGTGATTTTTCCATTTGTAAGTCCAAATTAGTTAATATGTTTTTCTGAAAGGGTTGATTTAACTGACTTAGTGCTAAAAAGTGACAACAAGGGGAACGTCCATTTTTTGACTCAATGAAAAACTGAAAGGTATTCCTCACATATAATGAACTATATTAACTATAACTCTATATTAGCATCTGACACAGCAAGAGCTTATGTTCACCACATGGTTAGAAACAGGACACAAAAGGAATGCTAATGTACCTCCAAGTGTGTGAGATGTGTAAATAACCAACTGTTAGCATAGCTACCAACTTTACTAAGAAACAGTATGTCAGTGTCGTGTTTACTGTTTAGTGCTGCTGAATTCAGTTTGTCCAAAAACAAAAGCATGACCACTTAGCTAACCAGATTGTTACCTTGCGCACTTGCAGTAGTGGACTGAGAATTAAATGTTTGCCTGACCACAATCTGCATTACAGGAAGTGAAGTGTTTAGAAACCTGTGACCGCAGTCAACCGATTATAAAGATTACGTTGTGTAGGATTTCCTTGACTATTATTATTATTATTTTTGTCAGATTTCATTCATTTCATGTTCTGAGCTTAGAAGAGCATTGCCTCACTTCATGCTATTCTTCTCCAGATGATCTACAAGAAGACCCAGCTGCCCTGCCCGCTCCCGTTCTTTTACGGCTCGTCGTACAACCTCAGCACGAACGCGTCGCACATGTCGGGGCTGTACACGCTACAAAACAACTCAGCACAGGTGGATTTCTCCCGGGCTGATGTTTCCCCGGCGGTCATCGGCAGTCATGACGCCCATCACTCCACAGGAGTCCACTTCGAGCCTCATCCTGATGACGAAGAGATGTGTACGCCCAAATACTTTGTCTTCAATTCACAGGTACGATGGAGCTGGAAGCGGCAGGTTATTTGTAAGGCTCATTCAGAAATGTCTGATCGATTGAATTTTTTCAACTTGCATGGTAAACGTAACCCATTTTTAAGTCTCACCACTATTTGAACTGAAGAGCTGGTGGGTGTGTCAGGTACTCACAGATGCAAATGTTCCCCCTTAACTCATCTTACCGCTTTAACAGTGACTCATAGAGCAAAGTTAAAGATCTTCCTGTCGCTAAAGAAAAAATGTTAAACATGAAGAGTGAAGAGAACATAAACGCAAAATGGTGAACTTTACATTTGCATGATATAACATGAGACTAGAGAGGTGAGTGAAGTGGAAACATATGGAATGCTTCTTACAACTTAATCCTGCAGAAGTAGAAGGCCAAGTCTTTGCAAAGACATGTTTGGTTAAGGTGGAGTTGTTCAGGGTGTGTTTTGGCCTGTGTGTGTGTTTGGGGATCAATGTCTGGGCCTGTCTGACTTTAAATCATGAGAGGAATATGGCATGAAGCGTTTGACTCCCTCTGGGTACAACACTTCATAGATGGGTTTTAGAGGGGAAGTAGCCAATTTAACCTTTAACTTGATTAATTTTTGACTTTCAATGTTATTTTGGAAGTTTGTTGAAGCAAGCCTCAAGGAAGAACTAGTGCTGACTTAAAAAACACTGAGATTTTTAGAAGATGTCAACTGACAGCTAATATCCTCGTACTGTATGTTCTGTGCCTATGAGAGTCACATTAACCTTCCATATAACTAACACCTGTACACATTTTTTGTATACATATATAAAAGAAAATTACAAAGGGGGATTAAAGCTTTGTGTTGGTTTGTTTGGCATGTTATTGACTGTACATGTTGCTTCCAACTGTGTGGCGAGCCAGAACTCCTCAGTGCTGAGGAAACGATTGCTAAGTGCTTGTTCTTTTTTCTTGTTTCCACCTTGGAACTGCAGCACCGTCCACTGTCAAAAGGAACAGAGCATTTCTGTTCAACAGCTACCATCAGTTTTAATTTTATTTTACTTAATCTGTGTGTCTTAAATGTTTTCTATCCTTGTTTTTCCACAGACAGCGTACACTGTACCCATCCTGGCGTTTGCCTTCGTCTGCCATCCTGAGGTGCTGCCTATCTACAGTGAGCTGAAAGAGTAAGTGCACCTCAAGCTGTGAAGCACCATCGTAATATCTCAAACAAACCTTCAGTCAGTTCACCCATTTCCCATTTTGTAATGCAAATCATGTTGAAATGAGTCTTTGAAAACCATTAGAATGCATAGAGCTGAATGCATTGACAATGTCCTGGTCACTCTAACCAACAAAGTTTACTTTGAAGGGTTTTTACAGACAGTAATACTTTCAATGCACAGTCCATCATCTATGTTTACCATAACCTTAATCAGTGAGAAGTATATGACTGTATAATAGGAGCAAAGTTGTGTACAGTTAGTGTGTTCTGTACATACAACTACTCAGTCCACATTAAGTTATTAAGACACAAAAATACAGTTGTCAAAAATTCCATCTATCCATCATTTATACACCGCTTAATCCTTATGAGGGTCATGGAGGGATGGAGTCTATCCCAGCTGACTTAAAGTGAAGACAGGAGACACCCTGGACAGGTCACCAGGACTACACATCTATCACAGGACTACACATAGAGACAAACAATCACATTCACAGCTACAGACAATTTAGATTCACCAATTAACCTCGGCATGTTTTTGGACTGTGGGAGGAAGCCGGAGAGCCTGGAGAAAACCTACACATGAACGAGGAGAACATACAAACTCTAAACTGAAACCAGGGATCTTCTAGCTGCATCAAGCCACTGTACAGCCATGTCAAAAATTATCTTATCAGAATACACAACAGAACCTCTTAAAGCCCTTGTGTGTACAGTCTTTTTTTCTTTAAACCATATGGTGTGTTTTTATATGCTAGAACATCTGGAGCAAAATAAGCAGTCAACACCACAGCTGAGCACCCACCTTGAAACTGCAGTGTGCTGATGACAGTTTCAAAAACACAGATCCAGAATTCCAACAAACAAAAAGACTTTGGGAGCCCATTCTGTCGGCCTGCAGGGTGGGGCTTTCTTCTTCTTCTTCTTTTCTTCGTTTTTTGAGAATGGGTTTCCAGTTAAGACATGTATGGTTGAATGAGTGGATGACTGAATATTACAACTTAACACTGTGGAGTTCAGACTAGTTTTACACTGTTTGAGCTGTTATAGGTGAGCTGGTGTGCTCCAGGTGCAGAGTGAGAGTGGGTGGGTGGACAGAAATACAGGGACTTACAACATTCTAGAGGAAGAAACAGTGTAGAGCTGCAGCTAGGACATTTGAGGCAGAGGGTGATTTTTTTTGGTGGAAAAACGTATAATTTTGATATGCAGAGATTAATTTTTAATCAGTACTAGGGGAGAGACTTTATATTACGCTGTGAACAAAGAGCTTGGCCTCCTGCCCCGTGCTCTGAGGTTGACTCATTCATCCATTTTTTGGGAATTTCCACCTAAAAAATATCTCCCGAGTGCAGTCAGTGGTAGCTGCACAACTGTAGGGTCAAAATGAGCAACCTATAGGTGAGAGACACTCTCTGTCCACATCTCCTGGCCAAAGTAAGGTTTGATTTAACTGACATTTTCACTTCTACCTCGTCAAAAAAGCAGGGTGTCACTGAAGTCGTTAAAACTGTTGTAAAGATTCTCAGCTATAACGCTACCTCAATGTGACACAACAGTAATGAAGCACAACAGAAAACAAAGATTTTAATAACAGATGCAGCCTGGTCCCAGTAGAGGCATCAGTCTGAACCACACAGAAAGCACAGTGTACACTCACTATAAGTCATGTTTAAGTGCCTGAATGTCACATAATGGAAGTATTTTCTGTCGTTTCCATCGTGCCATTTTAAGTTTGGGCAGCACCTTTAATGAGGTAATTAAATCTAAATGTTTTAAATTGATGTGACGTCTGAACATGAATGCGTTTGTTATGTTTTCAGCCGTAGCCGGAAAAAGATGCAGAACGTCTCCAACCTGTCCATCTTGGCCATGCTCATTATGTACATGCTGTCGGCACTATTTGGCTACCTCACGTTTTATGGTAAGAGCAGCAATACACACAAGTGTTATTTATCAGCTCTGACAACACGCAGCAGAGTCTGCTTCCTTTTGTTTTCCAGTCTTTTCCATAGCTTCTGTCAGTGTTGCTCACAGACTGCTCCTTTTTTTCCTCTCCAACACAGGTAATGTGGAGGCAGAGCTGCTCCACACCTTCACCAAAGTCTATAAGTTTGACACCATGTTGCTGATGGTGCGTCTGGCTGTCCTCACCGCTGTCACGCTGACTGTCCCCATCGTGCTTTTCCCTGTGAGTACAACATGCATAGACGTTGTGTCATTAAAAGTAATTTTTTTTTTTTTAGCCAGAGTTCTACAGCATTTAGATTTGGAACGCAGCAAATCGTTCTTCTAAACGACTAAAATATCCCAGCAGCGGCTTATTTCTACTTTTATTTCATCTCTCAGCATCATTGAGCAGAGCCTCACTTAAGCAGTGGTATAATTTGATTTACGTCAGCGAAGGCAAGCATGTTCTTCAGGCACAAGCAGAGACACACCACCCTTGTAAATTTCGAGCGTTACTGCCACTCTGTGTCATTCTGCTTACAGATGGTGTTTTGTGTTTGCTGCAGAGTCAGTCTTTTTTTGTCATTCTCTGGACGCAGCTGTTTTTTTCCTGGCAGTTTGGTAAAAAAGAACACACTGTTCAGTTTGGAACTCTTCTGGTGTCGTCATTTCAAATCCCCCGTACACAGGCTGAGGTCGTAAAAGCCCACACCTCTAAATTAGACAATCACACACATGCATACACACTGCGAGACCTCAACAGGGCGGACCGTTCTTTCTTCTTTTTTTTTTTACCTATGCTTTTGCTGATGTAGGGTCAGAGGTGAGTCTGCATGTGATTTCTAGTCACCAAAACTTATCATCACACTTATTCACGCAACATGTGCACACTCCTTTTCCTTTCCCCTCCATATATGGTTGTTGGCTAATTTTAGCTTGTCCCTTATCTGACTTCAGAGGAACAAAAATGGCTGCCGGTCAGAGGAAGTTTCCTGCCCCTTTTTAGCTTTCAGCAACACACATGCAAACAGTCACTCAGACACTTGGTTCAGCATAAAGACAAGCAGCTGCTTGTTTAGGAATTATTACTGAAGTGGTTGTAGTTACAGGAGGCTGCCACCAAGGGGCAGCAGCTCTGTTAATATTCAGTCAAAGGGGAATGCTGACAGAGAACGATGCAGCAGTGACTCCATGTTTGGGAAACGCATCATGACACAGCACACATACTTAAATAATGTGCTGCTGGGACATTTCTGTGCATCTGTTCTATCAAACAGTCACTGTGTACACTCACAGTAAGGCAGCATCACATTTAGCTTGTGTTTTCGCAGTGGGTGTCCCTAAAGCAGACCCCCCCACCAACCCTCCCTCAGCAGACACTGCTGTTTTTTGTTGTCAAAGGGAACGTGAGAGAGGATTCCCCAACCCCCTCCACCCTCATGTCTGCAGTGGAAGTTTACAGGCTCAGAGTGGACAGTGGAAAAACCCTCACCCTGACCGCTACCTTCAGGCAGATAGAGACAGAGAGACAATGAAACAGAACCTCTGCAAGGGCCACACAGTCCTCCAAATATACTGCGTTAATGATGGATGATGTTCACAGATCTGCTCCAACACATTGCTAGCAGACCTGTCATGTTTTAGTTTTGGAATCCAACCCTAAATGTGATCTGGAAATGTTTGGTTTTGTAGCTGCAGTGCATTCTGTGATCATCACGACTGTGTAATGTACGTATGTGAACCCATAATTTCGGTTGGTATTCAAAAGTTTGGAAACTCCAAATCAAATCAGCTGCAGCAAATTAGGCAAACACCAGTACTAATGTGATATGACTAAGGTGCTTATTCTACCCGTATACCATTGTCTTTCTATAAAAACAGCATGTTGGTTTTTCTTTAACTACCAGACGGATCTAAAACCTAAAATACAATTACATTACTCACTCTGGTTTGGGAAAAACCTCAGAAAGAACTTCACAGTCAACTGAAGAGCTAAAGTATGCGAGCTGCTATCAAAGTAGCTTCATGTACAGATAAACTGTGTTTACATGTTACATTTTCAATGGCTGTTATCTGCAATTCCTCATTGTAATAAATCTCTGTATTGGTGTTCAAGGTTACTGTATTAATAACCATTGTTAGTTCTTGTGAAAGAGAACCTGTCTGTGGGTCCACTCAATGCAATAACCACGGCAGTTCATCAATGCAACACAGGTTTATTCCCCACCAAACACCACCATACATACACAGTCTTCTTTGCCCGGCGCTACACCGGACCTCGTCCGGTAAACAGTCTCAACGTCCACCCGGCTCTCCGCCGGATCTCGTCCGGTAAACAGTCTCAGCATCTGCCCGGCTCCACAGAACCTCGTCCGGTCAGCTGCCACTCCACCGGATCTCGTTCTGTCCTCTGTCCGTGCGTTCTCTGCTCTTCTCTGTCTGTCCGCCTTTTTGTCCTCCGCTCCAGCCTGCTACTGTGGGGATAATCAGGACAACCTAATTGATGCCACCCGTGTCAATTAACCTGACGCTGTTTCCACACACTCTCCTCTACACCTCTCTCCCCTGCAGCTGAGCTCTCCCACGCCCATCACCACAGTTCTTTTTTTAGTCTGTAACTAAACGAAGCAAAGGCTAAACCTAGTCATGGAACATAACAAACTCGCTAAGGTCTTGCTAAAGCTAACCACTAGCATCTGACGTTTAGTGAAATTTACCTTATTTAATGATGATTTTCTTTTAAATCACAGATGTAAATCTAATAGATTGGAAATAATGTGTTTTCGTGAGTTTAAATACAAATGCACTGCATTCCTGTGCACTAAGTAAATGATCAAATGAAGTTTGTTTTCCGAAACTAAACTAGTTAAAATGAACAAGAAACCGTAAAGAATATATTTAGTAGGGCAATATTGTTTCTCTGCCTCACGTTCTGTGACGGATATCCAAAAGCAAGGTGCAGTATCTATGTCTTATCATGTTTTCTGTTTGTTTGTAGTATAGTGGATCTGTGTTAATCACTTCTGGGGTAAAATAAACTTTCCCTCTTGCAGAGTTACAAATTGTGGCTTTCAGGACCAGTATACTGATAGCTTTGCCATCATAAGCCTTGATTATACCCCTTGCTGACATCCACATGGGCAGTGCAGACAAAACAGAAGCATAGTTGTGATTAAACTACATTCTGGCCCACTGGGAGTCCATCTTGAAGGCTCAAAACATGTGTAGTAGCTTCACGTCAGTGTTTTTCTACGTATTTGCCACATTTACAGCAGTCTGTCAAACATTAAAGACTGCTGGTGGTGTTATTTAACATGAAACCTCTGATTGTCAAGTAATAACAACAAACTCTAACATCCTGACAAGATCAGGATCCGTGATCAGTTTGTTTTTTACTCTGTTCAGTGTGTGTCTGACTACAACTGAATACTTTGACTTTATAGAGAATATGATTCAAAACCAAAGCTGCTCTCATAAAACAGAAAAGGGCAAAAAGCAAGAGTGACAAACGGTGAGAGTTTGAGGAAGGACATCAAAATTTGATAAGAACAGAGAAACACAAGACTGAAATGGGATGCGGCAACGCAGCTGTGGTGAATTAGTGGAAATAGTAGGCATGCAACTCCACACTGGATAGAAGATATGTATTCATGGTCCTGCAATCAGCTATGAAGGGATTAAAAATGTTAAACAAATTCCTTCTGTATGGGTGTGTTACAGACTGGTTGTAGCCTGCATGTACCTGTACGTGTACCTGTGAAAAAGCATGAATCATAGCTTGCTTTGGCAAGAAGCACTAGTTTTGATAGACAGTGATACTGCTGCCTTAGCTGAAAAAAAGTTGATTTGTGCATTTGTGCAGAGTTGGGAAAGTTTAATTAACTGACCATAACTATTCCAGCAGTAAATTAAGCAGTGTTGCTGTAATATGGTTGAAAGATTGACGAAGTTGGATGCATGTACGGCATCCAATCAAAGGAACTACTTAGTCGCTCTGCCAAGTTTCCATTTGACCTTTGAGAATCTTGTCTTGAATTCTCCTGACCTTCATTTTACATGAAAATACGGTCGACCTTCAGCTAGAGATTAACATTAGCTTTGTCTGCAACTGTCCTTGGCTCCTGTGGGGAAGAACTATATGGGAGTAGAAGGAATGTGTGTGTGTGTGTGTGGGGGGGGGGTGCAGTCACGTGAAGGATAGATGCTAACAGAGGCCAGATCACACAGGGCTTTGCCAGGATCCAGTCCATAATGAAAGGGCTTTATGTGGAGTCAAACATGCCCCAGTTCTCAGGCTTCGGCTGCAGATGGAAACCACAGGAGAGGGCTGCAAACGAGCTGATTAACACCTCCAACGTCAGCTTTATGACTAAACCATCATAAAACAGACAAACTGTCTTTGTGCAGTATTAACCTAACTACTTATCTGTAAAGCCTCACATGTTATCTGGTTTCTCTTCACCTAAAACATGCCATATACACTACCATTCAAAAGTTTGGGGTCACAACGGCTGAATTTTAATGGAATATCTCCATAGGGGTACAGAGGAACATTTCCAGCAACCATCACTCCTGTGTTCTAATGCTACATTGTGTTAGCTAATGGTGTTGAAAGGCTCATTGATGATTAGAAAACCCTTGTGCAGTTACGTTAGCACATGAATAAAAGTGTGAGTTTTCATGGAAAACATTAAATTGTGGGAGTGACCCCAAACTTTTGAACGGTCGTGTGTATACTCATGTATCAACAGTTACGATGAAAAAAATCACATTTTGTTGTGCTAGTTAATGTACAGTATGAGTGTTTACAACTGGTGAATATTTGTAGTTAGCTAATCCTGCTAAATATGTAGCAGGTCTGGTTGGTTGGAGGACATTTTAATTTTTTTTCATTTTATTTTGTTTCTCAGTTGAAAAAATAGAACTGTCTTTGTTTTACTTTATTGGAAGCTGATCACACACCAAATGCATCACTGTTTCTAACGCTACGCATAAAGTTTAGCTACTTAGAAGCTAGACAATATTAACTTGCATCCCAATTTCTTAGTTTTATAGGAGGCAGAAGTTAAATAATAGCACTTTGCTACCACGTTCTGATAAGGTTGGTGCAAAAATGTAGTAATGCAGTATTAGTAAATCTATCAGTTATAAGCCATTAGAAAAACGTCTTTTTAACTGCTACAAATGTTTAAAAAAAAGACATGAATGAAGTTCCTAGGGGTCATGAGGTCAACCTATTTTTTAATATTGAAACAATTCAGTGAAATTGGTCCAGATGGCCGGGGACTCTTTTCCAGAAGGGCAAACATCAAATAAGCTTTTGGAGGGGTCCTCTGTTTAATTAAAAAGCTGGAAGGGATAAACAGCAGCCAACAGCCGACATTTCACAAACTGAAAGATTAAAAATAGTCTTTAAAGAAGTACATAGAGGAGTTTTATACCTTTAGAAAGACAGCCTAGTGTGTTTACCCCATGCTGCCCCTGACACAGTGTGCTTGTTGGCTGGTCATGATGAGCTGCAGAGGTCCAGAGTCACCACTAGAGCACTCATGTTTACATCTGCTGCTCTGTGTTCTGAGGCCGGTTTGCCCTTCAGTTTGTTTTGGCTGTAATGACAATTACAGTTTGTGAACCTTTTCTTAGTCATAAAGTTCCAGCATAGCAGTGTAACTTCAAGTAATGCCCCAGTGCTTTTGCAGTCAAAAACACTTTGATATGGCTTTCCTGTTGATATTTTTACTTGCAATGGGACTTTTACCCTGCTGAAGGTAGTTTCAGTTGTTACTTCTGTGAAAATGTAAATGTGTGACTGCTGAGCAAAACTGAAAGTAGAAATAACTTTTACCAGCTGTCACACAGTATCTACCACCTGCCTCTTGTTTTCAATGTGCTTGCATTTTAGCATGTGCACAAACTTTGACTTGACTCAAATCAACGGAGAAAACACAGCAAGTGCACTTGATTTATGTTCATCTGCTTCTTCTTTGGGCAGATTTCACCGAACCAGCTTGCACTGCTAAGACCTCAGTCCCTGGTTTGTTGCTAACTGGCTGAAGCCAGATGTGTCCGGGCTGATCCGGCTATGTGTACAGGCTGACAGGTGAAGACTAAGGTATAAAAAGTGAGCAAATATCACACGGTGGACTCCAAAGGCTTTGCGCCAGGTAACAGTCGGGTGCAGAATAGTTTGGAGCCTTGGAGAGAAATGCTGCGCCCAGGCTCTAGTTTTCCAGGCTGGCCTAATTATGCAACAGCTGGTGGGAGTGAGCAGAAGGTAGCAATGGGGGGAGGCACTGGTTTAAAACTTTAGGAGAGATGCGCTTAAATTATCTTTCAGAAGCAAAGAGTTTTGGCTGAAGTGGTGACACTTCTTTGGCAGAGGACGGTGGAGTGCAGACGTCACCCCGCTGCCTCCTGACAGTCAGGATGGAGGTCACTTGGTTCGATCTGACAGTGCAGAAAATCCAGTTAATTTGATTTTTTTTCCACTGTGCCATGCTAACTGAATATAAATCTTGGGCTTAAGTCAGACTTGGAATGCTACAAAAAGGGCATGTGGTGTTCTGCCAGCAGCGGAACAGATTACACATGTCTGCCCTGTGCAGGTAAACAGGTACAAAGAAGTTCTCTGAAAGTGCTTTTCAATCTCACAAATCCTCCTCTGCATTAAATTGGGAGTAGTAAAAAAGGAATGAAGACGGGCTTGTGAGTGACAATAGCAAGTTGGTGACCCCACCCCCTGCAGACGAGCCCGCCCTCCTCTCACTACCGGCTGATGCAATCCCATGGTTCCATTGCGCTGCTGAAGATAATCCCCAGGCTTTCTGAATGGGCGCTGTGAGCAGTGCTTTTTGTAACCTTTCTCCTGGAGGCCCGCGAGCTGACCCAGTCCTGGGCTTCACCTGATACCTGCAACCTTTCACCCAGTGAAGGCTTTAACAGGCTGCCTGTGGCTCAGCAGCACCAGGCGCCTTAGCTGGGATCTCCTAGTTCTGTTTCAATTCCTCACACACACACACACACACACACACACACACACACACACACACACACACACACACACACACTCGCCTCGTGGCACTTGACACACTTCAGTCAGTTGCCAAGTGCGGGAATCATTCAGGCACAGGCTGGCAGACATGCAGACCATTGAGTTGTTCATTAGACAGACACATAGCACACTGAAATAGTGCAACAACGCCGGCACATTTTATTGCAGTCCACTGTGAAGTCAGCTAAATTTAGTGCCGGAGTTGAATTCATTTCATCAAACCAAACTGTTACATTTGGCGCTATAAGTTGACTAAAACAGAGAGTGTTACACCTCATTAATCAGCTTCATACATTTTTGTCAAGCTCAACACTGAAGTGTCAATACTCTGTGTTTTTCCAGATCCGCTCCTCCATCACCACGTTGCTGTTCAGCGGTCGAGAGTTCAGCTGGACTCGCCACATGCTCATCGCCGCTGCCATCCTAGCCTTCAACAACATGCTGGTTATCTTCGTTCCTACCATCAGGGACATCTTCGGCTTCATCGGTGAGTCCAGACACTGAGTACAAACTTCTAAGGCAGGGGTGTCAAACTCATTCTAGTTCATCAGTCACATTCAGCCCAATGTGATCTCCAGTGGACCAGACCAGTAAAATCACAGCATAATAACCTTTACATAACCACAATTCCACATTTTTCCTTTTGATTTAGTGTAAAAATGTTCACATTTAAGGAATTATCTTTTTACAAAATGTTATGAACAATCTGAAATTTCTTACAAAAAATAAGTTAAATTTCAACAACATTATGCCTCAGTTTATCATTTACACATTACAACTTACAGATCAGACTGTATCTACAAAATTGCACAAAATATTTAGTCTCAGGTATCTGAACATATACAACATAGTATTTTGCTTCATGATCGAAACGACAAAAGTCAGACAAGAAAAGACAAAAAAACAAGACAAAATATTAGAAAAATGAAACACAAAACAACAGAAACGAGAAACACGACAAAAAATGAGACAAACAACAGGAAACAAAACAAAAAAATAGACCAATTTGACAAAAAAGTTACACAGCGACAAAAAATGGACAAACAAGACAAAATAGACCCAAAAAAAAGACAAAAACGAGATACCATCCATCCATTCTCTATACACCGCTTTATCCTCAGACAAAAAAATAGACTAACAACACAAGCGAGACAAAAAACGCAAGACGACAAAAACGATACACAAAAACAAAACACAAAATGACAAAAATGAGACAAAAAACGTAAGCGAGATAAAAAGGAAACATGAAAAGACAAAAACAAGAAACAAAACGACAAAACATGAGACAAACGACAAAAGTCAGACAAAAAAACAACAAAAACAAAACAAAATATTACAAAAGTGAGACACAAAAAGAAAAAAGAACAATGAGCAATCTAGCATTTTACTTTTAACATCAAAGCAACTTGTCATGGTCTAGGAATTATTTTAAATTTATAGTTTTATAAATTTGCAATCTACACTGTTTGACACCCCTGATCTATGACTTTTTAACATATTAAACATACCTTGAGAGGGATATTGGTGAATGTAGAATACACAGGAACATGTAGCGTGTTCTGATATGAGCTGGTGGAACAGCGAGTGGCCTGATTAGCCCCTGTAGTTCAGGGGTCGTTCTACAAAGTAAAGACGTTCGAAGTACAGAAGCTTAAAGTGGTCGGGTTGAGTCAGCTGTGCGGTCGCGTAAGCGGTTTGTGACCACTGTATCTAATACACTTATTCACGTTCTCACTGCCACGTACACAATACCAACAAACAGTACACGCACTCACACAGGTCTCCTCTAGTATTAGCTGCACCCATGTCACACTGATGACACCTGAAAATAATGGATTCTTCTCCTTTCATTGGGAAATTTAGAAGTGTCCTACTTCCTCGCTACACCAGGTCAAACTATGGCCTACTTTATGTAGGATCTCCGTAGACAGTCAGTCTGAAATGGCCAAGGATTCTCAGGTTGATGCATTTCAGTCCTAATATTAGAGCTCAGAGGAACAGCACTTTATCAGCCTTCCTACTCACCCAACTTTTAGTAGTGCTCCAGAGGTGCACTAACCTTTTAAGAGCTGCCAAGAGGTGCTGTTTTTCATGTGCGTAAATTCTGTGGGAGGAGAGGACGTCACTGCTGGGAATGTGGGTTAAAGATGCCATTTTGGTGTTTTCAAAAAAGCAAGGTACTAGCAAAGGCAACAAAGTGATATTAGATTTTTACTATATGATTGTTGAGACCTAAACAATTTAGATCTATATAGAAACATACAATATATACACTACCGTTTCAAAGGTTGGGGCCACCTGGACGCTTTAATGTTCTCCATGAAAACTCACACTTTTATCCATGTGCTAACATAACTGCACAAAGGTTTTCTAATCATCAATGAGCCTTTCAACACCATTAGCTAACACAATGTAGCATTAGAACACAGGAGTGATGGTTGCTGGAAATGTTCCTCTGTACCCCTATGGAGATATTCCATTAAAAATCAGCCGTTTCCAGCTTGAACAGTCATTTACCACATTAACAATGTCTATACTGGATTTATGATTCATTTAATGTTATCTTCATTGAAAAAAATGATTTTCTTTCAAAAATAAGGACATTTCTAAGTGACCCCAAACTTTTTGAACAGTAGTATATGTAGAGAGAGAGAGTTATGAGTAAAATTCATCTTTAACTTTGTTTATTGTGTATTTTGTCTCTTTTTCAGCAAGTTATTTACACATATTAGCTTAACTGTACGGTATGTTGTTCCAGTGTTAGAGTGTCAGCCAGACAGTTACTGGACCTGGACTATTTATAATGTCATGATATGCCTAACATTAACACAATCAATATTTCATTCTTAAGTGTATCAGTTATCATTACCACCAGCATATTATAATGCCTTATTTGGGTCACAATCTCAAATTAAAGAGTAGAAAGTTGAAGCACCTCAGATAAGGCCCAGATTCATTCATTTCCACAAGCTACATTTATTCATTGTGGATTATTTCTTTATTTAGAGTCGGGCTATAATACATGATGTGAGATGTGATCATGTTAGCAGTTTCATTGCAGCAAATGTACAGCATTAATTTCAAAATATAACACTATGACAGCCATTTTAAAGTCTGTAGGGGTTTTGTTGGGCATGTTAAATTAAAAGCGGCCCTTTTCTGGGATTTAAAAATGTTAGTATTTTAAAATGGAACTGTGTACAACTAAAGTCATAGTGATTTCTACTTTCTGGACCAGAGTCCTGCAGTCACACTTTTGTAGGAAGCTTTATGAATACCTGTGAAGTCCTGCTATCATGCAGAGTGTTTATAGTCTTAGTCAACATTTATTGTGAGCCTTCAGGTTGATCTGAGTTGCCAGACTGGCTAAATCAGTCTTCCTCTCCGCTTTGTTGCAGGTTCTTCTGCAGCCACATTGCTCATCTTCATCCTCCCTGCTGCTTTTTACCTCCGCCTGGTAAAGTCGCTGCCATTTCGCTCCCCGCAGAAGATTGGGGTAAGTGTGCAGAAACGAACTGACAACCACACACTCTCAGCTGCTTTCTCACTGTATCAGTTTTCTCCATTCATCCCTGGAGGGTTGGAGTACATTTTTAAAACGTCACCAGACCCCTGTTGTGTATCTCCCCACACTGAATCCATTCCCGTTCTGTCTTTCCTCTTCAGGCGGCCATCTTCCTGGTTGTGGGAATCATCTTCATGATTGGCAGCTTGTCACTCATCGTCCTTGACTGGATCCACAACCCTCCAGGCTCCAGCGGCGGCCACTAAACCCAGTTTCTTTCTTCTCACAGAGTGCAGCCAGCCTCACCTCTTCATCTGGCATCTCTTCTGGTTTACCTTGGTCTTTGGTTCCCTTCACTTCATCAGATCATCGCAAAACCTTTAACATATGGACATACTGGGCTGCACCAAGTTAAGACATCCGTTTGTCCCCAGAGTTTATATTTTGTTCGGCTTTTTTGGATGTGACAACACAAACGATATTCTTATATTCAATATTCTTATTACCCTCAATGAAGGCACAGAACAAACTCACTCTGCAGCCCTCACCTGAAGCAGATCTGTGAACTGTGACTTGCAAGGCTGGAACGATGATGCAAGTCCATCAGTCCTTTGAACTTGAAAGAGACATTTGGAGGTGGAGTGTGTCGTCATCCGTGGAAAAGGAGCACTTCTAGCATTATGTTTCACTTTGTTTGTAGAGCTAACACATATATCAACATCAGTATTTATGCTACTGTCCATAAAAATGCCTAAAATGTATCAAGCAGTCAGATCATCTCAATCGACATTTAATCAGTAACTCAGTTCAGTCTTTTATTCGGGAAAATGTGGTTTAATTTAATCAGAAGCTTTGCCAAAGTCTGCACGCACATACAGATTTAGCTGGTAGGTTCATGCTAGAGCTTTCCAGCTTCACATTCTCAAGGATCCTTCTTGACAGTCGTTTTTATCTCAGCTGTGCACATGAAGCCAGGAGGTACTTTCAGTATTACTGTCACGGAGGGATCTGACCATGTAAGGTATGAATGTACAGAATTAAGTTTATCCACTGAAAAAATGACGGTTGTACATAATGTCTTCCTTCGCCTCTTAAGGTCATTTGTCATCCAGGTTGTATGAAGTTACATGATAATTATCAACAACCAGTTTATACACACCTGCTGGAATAACTGATTAGGCATTTAATATAGGGCCACACAGGTCAACATACGGAACAATATGTTCTTATTTTTATAAATAATTAGCAAAAATGTGTACAAAAAAAACACACATTTTAAAAATGCAGTTTGGACAACTGAAAAATTAATCAAAGCCAGTAGAGACAAATATGGAATTGCTGACTTGAATATTCATATCATAAATGGAGTGTATTTCCTTTCAACATGTTAAGATTATAGCACAAAAATTTAAAAACGTGCCAAACTAGCATCATTGCCGCTGAATAAGAACCTTCCGTCTCCCCCAAAACTGTCATTAAATGTAGGAAAAGCTTCTTTTATTTTCAGTGTAATTATCTGCTATTCAGGTTACAAGAATAGTTGAATATTTGTAGGAATACATAAATGTCAGAAGAGAAAATTTGTACCACTCATGTAATGCTAAATATGTAGCTAACATTACGACTAGCAGGCAGTCAGCTTTTCAAACATAGAAAACAGCTACTAAGTTCTCATGAAACAACAATTCTGTATTCACTGCTTGGTTTTCATTTAAATGAAACTAATGGAATGTAACATTTCAGTTACTACGCTTCAGAAGTCCTGATTGGTAGATTTGAACTTGAGCCATTCAGGCTAAATGTCATCCTCGTTTTCAGTCGTCCTGCTAGTCTTAGCTAACTCCTAACTAGCGTCATGTTTTGCATTCAAAGATGAGTGGCATCAATGTTCTCATCTCATTCACAGCAATAAATTGAATCACTTCTTTTTTGATTTCTTTAAACAATGGTGATTTGGAAGAAGCGGCAAGGTAAATGATATTACAGACATTGTGATGGCTGACAGAGGAGCTAACCAGAGTATTGGTACCGAGAGGACCTGACTCAAGTACAAGACAGTTCAAAATTTGTTACACATGAGTTACTACCTTTGTTTCGTTGTCAAGAAAAATAATCACACTCATTGAGTTCATTCTGTTCTAACCTAATATACACATTTGAACATTTCCTTATACCTTTCACCTAACCTTTGAATCAAGCATAAATTGTGACAGCTAGCTTATAAATTGTGCCTTCTGGATCCCTGTCATCATAATTGGTTTCTCAGACAGGTCCGTTTAGTGGAATAGTTGATGACGACATCCAAGCCTCAGATCTGTCTTGTTCCACCTCTTCTCCCAGCCAAAGTGGACAACATTTATAGATCCTGTGTGGATCTATGTACATGAAGCAAATAGATATTTCAAATGAAATAGTATATTATGTGCATGTTTTTGGACTACAAACATGGTCTTTTTGGACAAATTGTATATGCTCTGTAAATAATCTTTATTTTATGGTACACTGACACTCATTACCTGTGAGTGGGTTGTTGGGGGATTCTACCTGACAAGTCTTCTGCAAACCAGTGTTTGTTTTAGTATATATATAAATATAAATATATATAAAACGTGTATTACACTTTTTTTCTCTTGCTGTATGACAATAGATTTTTTTCCTTTATTTGATGCTTGTATATTTGTAGAAAATTTGTTCCCTCTGTATGCATTTTCTTGTTTTAATGATGACTTCTCAAATCAGGATGTATTAATCAACAACCTACTGCTTAACACGGTTTCCCCAGAGGTCTCTGAAATATGGCATCAGGTTTCTGAGACTCACTGGCTTCTGCTGACCAACACTGGGTTACAAATTAAAACCACAAGTAAGCAGCATGCATGTGTTTTGGAACACACTGATGTTAACAGAAGCAAGACGAGATTCAGAAAGTATTACGTGACCACACTACGGGAAGGTTCCTACAGAACGCCTTAATCATTTCAGAGAAAAGCTGAACCTTTCATGTTAGCTCGTTCTACAGACCTACCAGGACAATCGTACAGTTTTAGTTCAAACCTTGCTGTGGCTTACAACACATCTCGCTGCTGTCATTGAAAATTTTTTACAACTCAGTCTTGGTGAGGTTTTATTTCCATGACGATACTTGAATATAAGCTTTCCACAGCTTGATAACGTCAGCAGGCTTCACGACCGAAGGGTCCACGACCGAAGGGTCCACTTGGCCCATTCTCTATGAATGTTTAACAATGGATTGTTCTCACTTTAAAAGTCTATATCACTTTCTCTCAATTCAGTTTATGAATGTTTTATTGCAACTTCATTAGCCTCCCACCATAGGCAGTCCACATAAGAGCTTTGTCTCTTCCTCGGGTTGGGATTCATCTCTTTTAAAGGCTCATGTTACAAAGAAAGGCGAGAGGCAGCAGTTTTATATCAGTCCTTCTTACACTACACCTCGATCCACTTTAGTATCTCAGGTATTTGATCTAGATGAATTTTCCTCTCACTCATGAATCGCTTCATATCTCTTCACCTCCTTTGCATGATTGAGCCAAGCTGTACAAGACTGTTGTATATTGTGCTGGCCGGGGTGAGAAGCTTTCTTGTGGATTTGTAAAGCTGACACGTTTTCAGCTTAATGCTGACAGTGTTTTGAAAGTAGATGTACAGAACCACCAGCCTTATTTTTCTATGGACCCTCAGCCGTGGAGAAGCACTGCTTGTGTTTCTGCTGTTCACAGTGTCTCTGCTCCCTGTGGACCAGGCTGAATATTCAGATTTGTAATTTTACTGAAACAAAGGGGATGTTTTTTGTATCAGTGATGCTGTTTCATTATGATGAACAATAAAAATGTGAAATGAAAACATTCGTTTTTGCACACTTTTTTTAACTGCTCTAATATTTACACTGTAAAAGAAGGAAATGCTCTGATTATTATGTAACCTATGTGGGTGACTTACTATATTCAAACACCGAAAAAAAACTTTGCTGTCTTACCGTTGCTTATATAACCTGCCTGACGTCTGGGAAGCTATTTTTTGGCATGGCGATTAGATATTAGGCCTCTAGGAATAAAATGGATCCTCCTGTTGGTGTGTAGCTAACATCTACTGCTGACATGTGGCACCTGCTTGTAATGTCTCAAGTCAAGTCAAGTCAAGAAATCTTTATTGTCCCCGCGGGGCAATTTTTGTTGCAGCCAGCTGCAAAAACAACAAACAATCCAGCACAATAAAATGCGATACGCAACAGTAAAATACACAACAGAAACAACAACAATAACAGTAATCAATTAAAATGCAATAAGATACAGAGATAAAGATAAAACCCAAGGATAGTTAAAACGACCACAAAGCAAAGTGCATTATAAAGGTGTTAAAAACCGTTCATTATTAAGAAGGCCAATGGCCAATGGGACCCATGATTTTTTTTAATCTGTCTGATTCTGTCTGTCTCAGACAGTCAAAATGAGGAATTAGGTAGCCGTGCCATTTATTTTTATGAATCAAGCTGGAAATCATAACAGGTGTGTGTGCATGTGTGTGTGTAAATATGAAATAGATATTTACTTCTCATATATAGGCTAATAGTAATGTATAGAAAGAGGTGATTAGAAAGTTTATCTTTGTATCTTTATGTACACATCTTAAGAATTACTTTTTCATTCAGTTTGGGACATTTGAGGGCTGTGAAAAGTAAACACAGTTAATATTGGACTGTGTCTAAAAACAAATTACAAGTATCAATACTGGAATATTAACTTTCTATGCTCAAAACAGGACCAAATGATGTTTTCTGCTCTTAGGTTCAGCTTTATTTCTGTTCATCAGTGTCCTCACATTTTAATCCCACATCACACTCATCTACAGACTTTAATTTAGCTTCATGAGAGGACTAATAACCCCATAGATTCATTGATTTTAATACAAACCCCTCCATGTAGAAGTGAGCATAACACAGATTGTGAGTCTGAATCTGCTGGTTTGTGCACTTAGTCCCACCACATCAGAATGCAGGTCACATTCCTCCACACGGTGTTGATGTAAATCTGGTTACACAACACCTGAGAGCTTCAGCCTCCGGTTGACAACCCGCCGGAGCTCCTCTTCCTCGCCACCTGCAGCTCTCTGTTTGGTGGCATCGCGGTGTTCATGCATGATTACTGAGCTGTCCGTCTTCTCTCAGGAGCTCAGTGCGCTGCAGAGGCTGAGGGGAGGTTCTGATGCAGGACCGATGAATTGAAATCTCCAGTCGCCTGCCACATTGTTTGACTGAAGCAAACCATACCAGGATGCAAGTGTGACTCATTGTACACAAACCACACACACCTAAATCCATTGTAAGTGCAGCACTTTAAGAATAATGGGGCTTTCTGCAGTTTGACACAGTTTATAAAACAGTAAATGTATGTAGTGAAGCCATGAATCCATTCAGATGCAAATAATGATTGACGCTTGTCACATGTCTGAGTCAATCGTCAAATCTTAGCTGCTTATTATTTGGAAAATGTCACTTTTGATGAAACCTGATCCTCCTTTACTCCATTTCCCTCTTTCTTCCCTCTTCGTCTTTCCAACTGAAGCAAATATCCTCCCCCTTACCCAGTCTCCCTCTCCCCCTGCATTTTTCCCTTCATTCTATCTTCTTTTTATGAGGATTAACTGTACCATTCTGTACAGTGGGCTAAATTCCTGGAATACGGTCACCGTTAATAACCTACTATCTGTGTGGGAAAAAGCTTCAGGAGCTCCGATCTGCTGAGAACTGAAGTCCCATTAGAGAGGCGAGGGTAAAAAAGAGAAAACACCTGCTTGCGATCGAAGGTTCCCTCTATGATCCTATGACGAATTACTTTATTACTCGGCCAAGGAATGGCAGAGTAATGTGACGATCGGCGTACGTTTGTCTGTCTGTCTGTTAGCAACATTACTCAAAAACAGACTAACGGATCTGGATGAAATTTTCAGAAAAGGTCAGAAATGACACAATGACCAAGTGATTAGATTTTGGCAGTGATGCAGCTTATAGTCTGGATCCATGGATGCTAAGTAGGTAGCATAAAATCACATTAGCATCTGCCTGCTGAAACCCAATGTCAGAATGTTGACAGAATATTTAAACCTTGGCAGAGAAAAGATGCTAAAATGCAAAGGGCAGCTGCTGGGTCAAATAATTCTCTGTAGGTTTGTCACCATGTGCAACATCATTTACAAACACACAGTAATTTGATCCACTGTTAACATAAAAGCATTGATTTTAGCAGCTCCAGTCTGATGGTTAGTCAGGCTGCCATCCATTATTGATCAGATCAGAGCGCTGCTGCAGATCTGGGTCATGTGGCAGCAGGGTTGTTGCGGTAGTTTTCTGTTGAGCCACATCGTTCAGATTCTCCTGGGGGATCCGAGGCCAGCTGGCTGATACAGTACACTCTGGGTCTACCCTCATACGCCCTTCCCAAAGTTGGATGCACCAGGAATATCTCCACAAGGAAGCGTCTGGAAAACATTCCGATCCTTTATCTGAGCTTCCAAACACGTCTTTCAGAGTGAGACCAGGGACTAATTTTGGCCATTTGTATCTACAATGTGACTCTTTTGGACATTACCAGCAATGATGCTACTGATGCAGCAGGAGACGGAGATTGCATCAGCAGCGGTGTTTGTTCTGGAATAGGCTTGTATGTGTGTGGCATGTTGTCCATGTTTTATATTTGGCACATTCATATGTGCTATATTACCAGGGTTACATGACAAGGCAATTTACAGCCTGGAATTATATCCAACAAATGGTTGGCTTAGCATAAATTTCCATAGCTATAGATCACTCGTTATTGTACATAAATTAGTGTTCATAGCTACCTACCAACATTCTGGAGTCTTAGTGTGTCTCTTTGAGGTTGCAACCAGAAGAGACTCCAGGAATTATCTATGCTCAGCCAAGAAATAGAGTCCTGCAGTCAGTTTTTGCTTTTTAATTTCTTTTATTTTTTTAAAGGTTAAATAAAAATGTGCAATATTTTAACAGCAATTTGCATAAAAAGACTCCTCCGTGTGATATTGAAAACAGAATTCAACTAAGTTATGTACCCCTAGCAAATGTTGACTTAAAGTTACTCTCATTCAACAAGCAAGTTTTTTGATTGAAAATGACACAGGCATTTCCCAAAAGATAAAAAGATGATGAACAAGAGTCATCATTGTGGAAAAAAAATTTTCTCAGCTTTTACTTAGATATAAAAGTAACTTTAAGTTCAATTAAATTTATTTAGTAATTAGTAATTTCAGACTTGACGAACGATAGATAGATAGATAGATAGATAGATAGATAGATAGATAGATAGATAGATAGATAGATAGATAGATAGATAGATAGATAGATAGATGCAGAATACGCATATCTGGAAGATCCAGTCAATTCTACAGTCTTGTCTTTATGCTAAGCTAAACTAAGCTAAGCTAAGCAGCTATTGGTTGAAGCTTCATATTTACCACACATACTTGCGTAGGCTTTCAATTCTCTCATCTAATTCATTCCAAGACAGCCAAAAAATACATTTCCCAAAACACTGAACTATTTGCTCTATCAGCAAATAATTCCCTCCTAGTAATTATTCAGACTGACCTTACTGTCTGAACATGTGAGGTATTTAAAGATGCAATGGCTGCATTCCGAACTGTGATAACGACAGACGCACAATGTCTAAATTTATTTACGATGACACTGACAGTACGTAAGGTGACAAAGGTTGTCCTTGGCTGGTGCCAGCATGTAGGTGTGGTTAATAGACTTGTATGTAAGACAGATTCAGTCTCCATAAAACAGCCCTGCACTCTCATCTTCTAAATGCCAATAAATGTCACCACCACTGAATGACTTTATTCAATATCATCGAGTGGATTAGATTTACAATTTACAGCAAATCATTTGGTGAGCGAGAACATGTGTGCTGCTGTTGTGACTGCTTCCACATTACATAAGCTCAGGCTGCTGGTTGGATGCTGAGGGCTCCTCTGAGAGCAGAATCCTGCATCCATCACCGCAATAAGAGGGTCACGCTGGCAGACATTTTACACACACACACACACACTGAGGCACGCCCAGATGCAGCCACACACACAAACACACAGTCAGGGAACACAGACATGTAAAACATACACTGTTGTGGTAATCACTGGTTTCCATGTTCCAATAGCAGGGTGTGTGTCATGTTGTCATCATGTGACTTTACAGGATCCTATCAGCTCTCAGCACACACGCCTCATCCTGATGTCACACAGCGGTCCTCTATCCACACAGAAAGGAGACAGACTGTAAGTAACGGCAGTAACCAAGTCCTTCAAGGTGACAGCAAACTGTAGATTTGTTAAAACCCCAGTTCCAAAAAGGATAATGGGCTGATGAAGTCCTTAAGCTTTGCTATATGTATCCTGTATGCTCGACACTGTCTGCTTTTTATATCTGATTCAGTCATAATTGAGAGTATTGACTGTTATTTTGAAGATACGTTTCTATCGTACATTTCTCGCCTCTTTGTGGTGATTTCTGCTGAATTTTGTACAATTTCAAGTCCTTGTATCAGTTTATTTATGTCATTGATTACACAACTTTGCTCCAGTTGCATATGCTGTCTTAACCCATTTTGTATCATTTTCTAACATATGGGTTTTACTTTATCATATAAATATATACGGCACCCTCCATAATTATTGGCACCCCTGGTTAAGATGTGTTCTTTAGCTTCTAATAAATTCAGTTTTTTTCTAAATAATATAGGACCACGATGAAAAAAAGACCAAAATCAACCTTTAATTCAAGTGCATTTATTCAGTGGGGAAAAAATCACACACTAAGAAATAATTCTTTTACACAATTATTAGCACCCCTGATGATAATACTTTGTAAAACCTCATTTTGCCAACAAAACAGCACCTAATCTTCTCCTGTAATATATTTTTGTACAATTTTCAGTTTGAGAGTATGCTTCTGCAATAAAAACAATTTTTTTTTAAAGGCTTTCAACACATCTTATCCAGGGGTGCCAATAATTATGGAGGGCACTGTAAATAAATTATTATTTCTAAGGTGATTTTACTTCTTCTAATGACAAATTGCTAGAAAAAACAAGTATATTCAGTACTGTTCAAAAGTTTAAGGTCACTTAGAAATGTCCTTATTTTTGAAA
Organism: Acanthochromis polyacanthus; assembly: GCF_021347895.1. Taxonomy (NCBI): domain Eukaryota; kingdom Metazoa; phylum Chordata; class Actinopteri; family Pomacentridae; genus Acanthochromis; species Acanthochromis polyacanthus. The sequence goes on from NC_067113.1 coordinate 62,233,021, forward strand.
GAAAATCTTTTTTTTCAATGGAGATAACATTAAAAGAATGATAAATCCAGTCCAGACATTGTTAATGTGATAAATGACTATTGTAGCTGGAAACGGCTGATTTTTAATGATATATCTCCATAGGGGTACAGAGGAACATTTCCATCAACCATCACTCCTATGTTCTAATGCTACATTGTGTTAGCTAGTGGTGTTGAAAGGCTCATTGATGATTAGAAAACCCTTGTGCAGTTATGTTAGCACATGAATAAAAGTGCGAGTTTTCATGGAAAACATGAAATTGTCTGAGTGACCCCAAACTTTTGAACGGTAGTGTATATAATAAATAATAATAATAGATACAGCAGTACAAAAATATTTGCATTTATTACATTGTATTGTCTACTTTGCTGTTTAAAAGGTATCTAAAATGTATATGGTAAGCCTGTACTAGCTTTTCCGTAGTTAAATATGGTGCATTGCCATCCATCTGTGCCTCCCCTCCACCACTTAATTTCAATTTTTTTATTTCAGTATTATTACCGCCCGGCAAAACTGCGTTTTCCGGAAGGTATTGTTTTGAGCTGCATGGTCTTGGTTGGTTGGTTGGTTGCTTGTTTGTCTGTAACAATTTGGTTTCCGCGCGATAACTCGATCAAATATTGATGTAGCCTCACCATATTTGGTACACAGGTGTACCATAATACGACACAGTTCGAGTTTGAATTTGGTGACCTTGACCTCATTTTCAAGGTCACAGGGGTCATCTTTGTCGCCAGGCGGTCCAAGTTTGGTAAAACTTCTTGTTATTGTTGTTATTTATTAATTAATTTATTCATTGTTTTTTCCTTTCTTTTTATTTAGTTTTATTCATATATGTTTCATGTTTCACATTTTTTTTCATCAACTACTTTGCACGTTGCACAGTTGTTATACCTTGAGTTTATTTAACTTTATTTAACTGTACAGAGACTCTGTTCCATTGTTCATGCCATTGACCCCCCTGTGAGGCTCTGATGTAGTAGGAAAAAGTGGGAAATGTATAATATGTATAACCTTTTTTTGTATCATTATTGTATTTCCACAAAAAAGATTAATAAAAAAAAACATGGTACATTGAAGGTACATTGAGTATAGCAGGCGTGGGGTCACCTCCTCAGGCTCTCTGAGTGTCAGAGATTAGAGCTGCCTGTTTGATTCAGTGGATGTTACTGGAAGATGCTGCGTGACACACCCACAGTGGGAAAGATGGCGACACAGTGATAGAAACCACATTCAGGTGTGAGAAGGCAACATCTTTAGGCGAGGACACGCAGGTCAGAGCAAAGAGGCTGGTCTTGATTCTGACCTCTCAGATCGTAGGCATGTTATAGCAGCATCACAGTAACGTTTGTGTCTCAGGAGAAAGTCTGAGCAGAAACAGAACGTCCTTTAATCTCTGAAGGACAAGAAAATGTCATCAGCGTTTAAAAGCACACTTTATGAAAATCACACAATGAAAAGTCAGTATTTTAATATATACAGTGGGTACAGAAAGTATTCAGACCCCTTGAAATTTTTCACTCTCTGTGTCATTGCAGCCATTTGCCAAAATCAAAACTTCACCTCTCAAGTTTTAATTACACTTAGTCACTAAAGACAGCAAAATACTGATAACACACACTGCATCTGGGGCTGCGTGCGGCTGGGGCGCCGGCCCATGCCGGGTGGCCCGTCTGGGGTGGCTGGTTCCCCTGGCGATGTTGACCCTCTGGGGGGGGCGGGGGTTGCCTCTTGGATGCCTGGGGCCCGGGGTCCTGTGCTGGGTCCGCCCTGGGCCTCTGGCCCCTGGGGGGTCGGCGGCCGCCGGTCTTGGTTGCCTGGGGCTCGGCCCCGCTGGACGCCGGGGGTCCTGGCCGGGTTCTCCCTCTGCCCCCTTCCGGGCCAATCCGTGGTCATCCTTGAGGTTTGGTGGCTCGGATCTCTACTCTGGGATTGCTGCCGGCTCGCCTGGGTCTTGTGGGCTCTCGGGCCCGCTTCTGGCCTTCACGGAGGTCAGAGGTCATAGTTGCATGATCACAGTCACAATTGCACTGTACTCTGCATGTGGACATAGCAACCATGTTGTCTTGTGGGATGTTAAGTTTGTCCTGGTGCCAAAATATCAAAAGACATGTGTAGAGGCTAAGCCAATGCTTGAAGCCCCTGAGGTGCTTCACCAGGATGTAAATAGTTGACACGCCGACAACTTTACCGCGTCTGATGAAGAGAGCCGAGACCAATGCTTGCGGTTCCAATAACCTGCGTTTGTTACTCCAAATAAGTATAGTCCAACAGCTTTTGTATGAACAAACATTTCATTGTTACTGGCTTTTCAACTGCGACTTCAATGGCGGCGGCGGCGGCGGCGGCGGTCAAAACTGTTTTATCCATCCGGGCGGAACAACTGCCCGGACAAAGATTGGTTCCTATTTATAATAATCGAGCTCATTGGCTCCTACAACATGTTTCCTCAGCTTGTTTGCTTCACATAGATGATCTGAATAATTACTAGATTAGATATAATAATAATATAATATATATAATATATATATATTATATATATAATATAATATAATATAATATATATAGATATAATTACTAGCTGTGTTTCTTAACAAAACCCGTAGGATGCGTTCCAGTGTGTCTTTGTTAAGGTGTACTAGCTTGTTGTCTGTTGTGTCGGTTTCAATTGAAAGATAATTGTATTCTTGCACTCTTCCTTTTCTCTTCACTATCCCCCTTGTTGTTGTTTTTTCTTCCTCTTTTCTCGTTTCTCTCTTCCTGCCTTTCCCCTGTCAGGTCCGGCAAATTTATGTATATTTAACTAATCAACAAGTATTCAAACTAAATAAATTACTGTACAGTATCAAGGGGAGTCTCATACTTATAAACTCCCTTTGGAAAAGTAAACTTCTATGGCACAATGCAGCAGCCAGATCCCCATTCTGCCTGCTCTGTTGCCGGACAGGACAAAAAAAAAATCAAAACTTCATTTTATTTCTCATTAATGTACACTCAGCACCCCATCTTGACAGAAAAAAATCAGAAATATAGAAATTTTTGCAGATTTATTCAAATAGAAAAACTGAAATATCACATGGTCATAAGTATTCAGACCCTGTGCTCAGTATTGAGTAGAAGCACCCTTTTCAGCTAGTACAGCCATGAGTCTTCTTGGGAATGACGCAACAAGTTTTTTACACCTGGATTTGGGGATCCTCTGCCATTCTTCCTTGCAGATCCTCTCCAGTTCCATCAGGTTGGATGGTGAACGTTGGTGGATAGCCATTTTGAGGTCTCTCCAGAGATGCTCAATTGGGTTTAGGTCAGGGCTCTGGCTGGGTCAGTCAAGAACGGTCACAGAGTTGTTCTGATGCCACTCCTGTGTTATTTTAGCTGTGTGCTTAGGGTCATTGTCCTGTTGAAAGGTGAACCTTCGGCCCAGTCTGAGGTCCTGAGCACTCTGGAAGAGGTTTTCCTCCAGGATATCTCTGTACTTGGCCGCATTCATCCTTCCTTCAATTGCAACCAGTCGTCCTGTCCCTGCAGCTGAAAAACACCCCCACAACATGATGCTCCCACCACCATGTTTCACTGTAGGGATTGTATTGGGCAGGTGATGAGCAGTGCCTGCTTTTCTCCACACATACCGCTTAGAATTAACACCGAAAAGTTCAATCTTGGTCTCATCAGACCAGAGAATCTTATTTCTCATAGTCTGGGAGTCCTTCATGTGTTTTTTGGCAAACTCTATGCGGGCTTTCATGTGTCTTGCACTGAGGAGAGGCTTCCGTCGGGCCACTCTGCCATAAAGCCCCGACTGGTGGAGGGCTGCAGTGATAGTTGACTTTGTGGAACTTTCTCCTATCTCCCGACTGCATCTCTGGAGCTCAGCCACAGTGATCTTTGGGTTCTTCTTTACCTCTCTCACCAAGGCTCTTCTCCCACCATTGCTCAGTTTGGCTGAACAGCCAGGTCTAGGAAGAGTTGTGGTCGTCCCAAACTTCTTCCATTTGAGGATTATGGAGGCCACTGTGCTCTTAGGAATCTTGAGTGCTGCAGAAATTCTATTGTAACCTTGGCCAGATCTGTGCCTTGCCACAATTCTGTCTCTGAGGTCCTTGGGCAGTTCCTTCAACCTCATGATTCTCATTTGCTCTGACATGCACTGTGAGCTGTAAGGTCCTATATAGACAGGTGTATGCCTTTCCTAATCAAGTCCAATCACTTTAATTAAACACAGCTGGACTCCAATAAAGAAGCAGAACCGTCTCGAGGAGGATCAGAAGAAATGGACAGCATGTGAGTTATAAATATGAATGTCGCCGCAAAGGGTCTGAATACTTATGACCATGTGATATTTCAGTTTTTCTTTTTTAATAAATTTGCAAACATTTCCACATTTCTGTTTTTTTCTGTCAAGATGGGGTGCTGAGTGTACATTAATGAGAAATAAAATGAACATTTTTGATTTTGGCAAATGGCTGCAATGACACAGAGAGTGAAAAATTTCAAGGGGTCTGAATACTTTCCGTACCCACTGTACAGTGATCCCCCGCCATATCGCGGTTCATTTTTTTGTGGTCTCACTGTATCGCAGAATTTTAAATTGTATTTGGTATCGTGGCTTTTTCACTATATCGCAGGATTTTGCATTATATAGATATGCTGATATATTTTTTATTTTAATTTTTGTGGTAAAATAAGCATATTCTAGCCAAAAAAACCTGAAAACGATATAATATAATAATTAAAACATATTAAAATAATATGAAATTGAAATAGGGGCTGCTCAGTGGGGTAGTGGTTAGCACTTTCGCCTTGCAGTGAGAAGATCCCTGGTTCATGTCCCGGCTTTCCTGGCATCTTTCTGCATGGAGTTTGCATGTTCTCCCTGTGCATGCGTGGGTTTTTGCTGTTCCATACTCACCAGACATGTTACCCATTGAGCATGTTTGGGATGCTCTGGATCGGCGTATACGACAGCGTGTACCAGTTCCCGCCAATATCCAGCAACTTTGCACAGCCATTGAAGAGGAGTGGGACTATGGAGTTAGAACAGTCTTATAATTCACAAATGCACACAGAAGAATTCACAAATGTAAACTGCAATCCACAAATGCACACAGAAGAATTCACACATGTGAACTGGGATTCACAAATGTAAACTGCAATCCACAAATAAATTAAGAAAGTTCACAAATGTATTTCTGCATTCACAAACTGCTTTTGTGTGTGAATCTTTTTTGAGACTGCTCTGCCGTCAGCTCGATCCACAAATGCATTTTTTTCAACACGGAAGTTTCTGTAGCCAATCAGATGTCTCCCTCCTTTCAGCCAATCACAAAAACTCACCCCACGTGGGGGTGGGTGTACTGTTCAGCCAATCATATGAACGCGTCCGCACAGCGTTATACTTGACCGTGGCTGTGTCCGAAATCGCATACTAACGTACTACTCATACTAAATGTGACGTCAAAATAAGTATGTAGTGCGTTCACATTAGATAGTATGAAAAGACTGAGTACGCGAGAAATACCCGGATGTATACTATATCCGGAAAAATTTGAAGTATGCGCGGTGACCACACTACTCATACTCAACCGCCCCATAATGCTTTGCGAGCTATCCACCGAAATGCCAGCCTCTGCAGGATATGTGGCCGGACCGCGGCGATTTTTATTTTATTTTATGTGGTTAAGTAGTCATCCTAATCACCCCACAGATTTGAGAAAAAGGCGTTTTCTGACCAACGTTTTAAATTTGTCAGACGTCTCACAACGTGCTACTGAATGCTAGCAGCTAGTTGCAGCAGCTCGCTTTGCATACAGAACAAGTAGCAGCTACCTCCAGTAGCCTGCTGCTACAACCGAAACGATTCGCATAATCTGGCTAATAACTGCATGAGGAGTGCCGGCTTGAAATTGCCACATTAATTATGCAACTGTTTGTTAGCGTAAAATCGACCTGAAGCCGGCATTCAGCCAAGATATTTGATAGCCGTACTTCCGGCTTTTGTCGTCGGAGGTTTGAAATGCATTATGGGAAACGGAGTAGTATACTACAGTGTGAACGGTCGGCATTCTAATCATACTTCTAGTACATAGTATACAGTATATACTCATTGAGAATGTAGTATGTAGTACGTTAGTATGCGATTTCGGACACAGCCCGTGTCATTGGGCTGAAGAGTGAAGCTGCCCGTCGGAGAGACCATGGCGTCTGATGGGGACAATAGACCCTTTATTTGTTTACAAACATTGTGACGTTTTTTGTGGGCGGGGCTTATGCTGGAGGCAAAAGCTGAGCGAGAAGTCAAGCGGGACTGGGAGTATATAGTCAGTGTTGCCAACTTAGCGACTTTCTCGCTAAATCTAGAGACTTTTCAAAGCTCCTAGCGACTTTTTTTGGTCAAAAGCGACTAGCGACAAATCTAGCGACTTTTTCTGCCGTCTTGGAGACTCTGATAGGAAAACTCGGCTCATTCTGCAGTTACTGTTTTCAACAAGCAGCAGGTCAGGTGCTGCTGTGAGCTTCTCCCCCTCCCAGAGCACAGGCTGTCAGTCCAGTAACCCCGCAGCAGTCCCAGTGAGGGGAGGGGGAGACCCACATCACTCCACGGCCAGACGACAGATGAATCGCGCATGCGCAGTCCCTACAGATCCCATCCAGACTTACGGAGCCATATAAACGAAAATGTTTCTTCACTGTCATGCTAAAATAAACCACAGCATTTAGCCTCAAGTACAAAAACATATTTTGGGTGTTTTATATTCCCTTTTTGGTCTCTTCCACAACGGTATTCCTCTCTCCTACAACGTTGATTACAATTACATGCAAACTGGGAAATATGCAAATTAGGCGATGACATCATTTAATTCAATTCAATTCAATTCAATTTTATTTATATAGCATCAATTACAGTCAAATCGTCTCAAGACGCTTTACAGAACCCATATGCCTGACCCCCAGAGCAAGCCCAAAGGCGACAGTGGCAAGGAAAAACTGTCACAGTTCCGCTCCTCTGTCCTGTCTGTCTGTCTGGTTGTCTCCCGTCTGCTCCTCTGCTCTCTGTCTGGTTGTCTCCCATCCGCTCCTCTGCCCTGTCTCTGTCTGGTTGTCTCCCATCCGCTCCTCTGCCCTGTCTTTCCCCTGCAGCTCGGTGCCTGAGTGGAGTCTAGCTTCTCAAGCTGACTCCACTCAGGCAATCAACTATCTCCATGGCTCCCGGACAGCTGACGATCATTCACTAACGACTCACCTCTGCAATAAGTACCGGCTCAGCCTTCCACTCCCTGCCAGAGTGTTAAACAAGAACCACGCAGTTCGGTTTGCTCTCTAGCCCTCTACACGATCTGTTTTTGAGTTCCTGCCTTAATTTCTGACCTTGTTTTCTCCTGCCTCCCTCAGTTCAGCTGTCCGGGATCCCCCACCATCCTCCTTCCCCTCCGGCTCTCCCCGACAAGCCTTCACCGGTTTCTCCTGCCTGGACCCCCCACTCCTGCCTGGACCCCCCACTCCTGCCTGGACCCCCCACTCTTGCCTGGACCCCCCACTCTTGCCTGGACCCCCCACTCTTGCCTGGACCCCCACTCTTGCCTGGACCCCCACTCTTGCCTGGACCCCCACTCTTGCCTGGACCCCCACTCTTGCCTGGACCCCCACTCCTGCCCGGAACCCCCCGCTCCTACACCCTGGTTTTCCCCCACCAAGCCACCATTTTCACCCCCAACAATAAACCACTTGCATTCAGCCAGCCCTGGTAGTGTGGCTTTCTGCTCTGGTCCACCTGCTCAGTTCGTGACAGAACACTCTGGCCAACAAATGGACCCGGAGAGCACGACCAGGGTTTGGACCAACCCTCTCCTCTCACAGTCGCTGCCAACCCTGCAACCGGATTCCTTCTGCTCTGCCCCTCACCTCATCTCCGGATCCTACAGTTCCCATGGCAGGTTATGACACATCCTCTCCCTTCTGGGGAACCCGTTGGGCAATAAAACTGCCTTCCAAGAGGCACCATGGTTCCCTGGGTTCTGCCTCAGCGAGACCGCACTCCGGCCCTCCGTCTCCAGTCCACACGGGAGCCATCTTTCCGACCTCTGCTCCCCAGAACCGGACCCAGACCCCGACCTCTGCTCCCCAGAACCGGACCCAGACCCCGACCTCTGCTCCCCAGAACCGGACCCCGACCTCTGCTCCCCAGAACCGGACCCCGACCTCTGCTCCCCAGAACCGGACCCCGACCTCTGCTCCCCAGAACCCGACCTCTGCTCCCCAGACCCGGACCCCGACCTCTGCTCCCCCGACCTCTGCTCCCCAGACCCAGACCCCGACCTCTGCTCCCCAGAACCGGACCCCGACCCAGACCTCTGTTTCTCAGAACCAGACCCAGACCCCAATTCCACCAACTGAGGACCCTGACTCCCTGCCCTGGACCCAGGGCTCCTCCCTTGTAGTTCTCTTCTCCTGTTTGGAGAACAGCATATACTTTTATGCATTACGCGATCTACATGACGAGTGGAGGAAAGATCCCAGGGAGGAGACTGTGGCCCAGGGCCTTCGACTGGCGGTTCAGCGACCTGGTCTGATTAATTATCTACCCGACTACATTCAGCAGTTCCTGGACAGCCCCGTCACACTTCCCCATGGCAGCCACTCTCCTCCAGTTCCCGCGGTGGTCGACGCACCGCCTCCAGTTCCCGCGGTGGTCGACGCACCGCCTCCAGTTCCCGCGGTGGTCGACGCACCGCCTCCAGTTCCCGCGGTGGTCGACGCACCGCCTCCAGTTCCCGCGGTGGTCGACGCACCGCCTCCAGTTCCCGCGGTGGTCGACGCACCGCCTCCTGTTCCCGCGGTGGTCGACGCACCGCCTCCTGTTCCCGCGGTGGTCGACGCACCGCCTCCTGTTCCCGCGGTGGTCGACGCACCGCCTCCTGTTCCCGCGGTGGTCGACGCACCGCCTCCTGTTCCCGCGGTGGTCGACGCACCGCCTCCTGTTCCCGCGGTGGTCGACGCACCGCCTCCTGTTCCCGCGGTGGTCGACGCACCGCCTCCTGTTCCCGCGGTGGTCGACGCACCGCCTCCGGCCCCCAGGGCTTCCCTCCAGCTCCGCCCCCGGAGGGGCCCCTGGATCCTGTGCCGCCCCTGGATCCTGTGCCGCCCCCGGAGGACCCACCGGACCCGGCTCCGCCCCCGGAGGACCCACCGGACCCGGCTCCGCCCCCGGAGGACCCACCGGACCCGGCTCCACCCCCGGAGCGGCCCCTCTGCCCTGTCCGTCCGCCGGAGCGGCCCCTCTGCCCTGTCCGGCCCCCGGGCCGTCCGCGGGAGCGGTCCCTCCGGCCCACTCATCCCCAGCCAGTCCGACCTACGGTTCGCCCGCCGGAACGGACCCTCCGCCTACCGGAACGGACTCACCGGCCCACTCATCCCCAGCCAGTCCGACCTACGGTCCGCCCGCCGGAACGGACCCTCCGCCCTGTCCATCCCCGGCCTGTCCAGCCTACGGTCCGTCCTCCGGAGCTACTGTCTGGCCAGCCCAGTCCCCGTCCTGCCCTGTTCTCAGTTCAGTCCGATCCAGTCCCCGTCCTGCCCTGTTCTCAGTTCAGTCCGATCCAGTCCCCGTCCTGCCCTGTTCTCAGTTCAGTCCGATCCAGTCCCCGTCCTGCCCTGTTCTCAGTTCAGTCTCAGTCCAGTCCCCGTCCTGCCCTGTTCTCAGTTCAGTCTCAGTCCAGTCCTCAGCTTCGCTCTGCTCAGTCTCAGTCCAGTCCTGCTCTCAGTTCAGTTCAGTCCAGTCCTGCCCTGCCCTCAGCTCCACTCAGTTCAGTCCAGTCTTAGTTCAGTCCCTCTCCCATTTCTCTCCCTCCCGTCCTTCCTGGTCCTTCCCTCCCTCCCGTCCCTCCTGTCGTTTCGGTCCCTCCCTCCCGTCCCTCCTGTCTGTTCCCCTTGTTTTCTGCCCTTCCTGTCCTTTTGGTCCCTTCTGTTCCGTCTGGTCCCTGTGTCTGTATGCGTGTCTCTGTCTGCTCCTTGGTTGCCCCGGTAGGTTTTGGTTGGGTCCATGGGGCACCGGGAGGCGCCCGTTGGGGGGGGGGGGGTACTGTCACAGTTCCGCTCCTCTGTCCTGTCTGTCTGTCTGGTTGTCTCCCGTCTGCTCCTCTGCTCTCTGTCTGGTTGTCTCCCATCCGCTCCTCTGCCCTGTCTGTCTGGTTGTCTCCCATCCGCTCCTCTGCCCTGTCTTTCCCCTGCAGCTCGGTGCCTGAGTGGAGTCTAGCTTCTCAAGCTGACTCCACTCAGGCAATCAACTATCTCCATGGCTCCCGGACAGCTGACGATCATTCACTAACGACTCACCTCTGCAATAAGTACCGGCTCAGCCTTCCACTCCCTGCCAGAGTGTTAAACAAGAACCACGCAGTTCGGTTTGCTCTCTAGCCCTCTACACGATCTGTTTTTGAGTTCCTGCCTTAATTTTTGACCTTGTTTTCTCCTGCCTCCCTCAGTTCAGCTGTCCGGGATCCCCCGCCATCCTCCTTCCCCTCCGGCTCTCCCCGACAAGCCTTCACCGGTTTCTCCTGCCTGGACCCCCCACTCCTGCCTGGACCCCCCACTCCTGCCTGGACCCCCCACTCCTGCCTGGACCCCCCCGCTCCTACACCCTGGTTTTCCCCCACCAAGCCACCATTTTCACCCCCAACAATAAACCACTTGCATTCAGCCAGCCCTGGTAGTGTGGCTTTCTGCTCTGGTCCACCTGCTCAGTTCGTGACAAAAACACCCTTTTAACAGGGAAGAAACCTCGAGCAGAACCCGGCTCTATATAGGGGGGACCCATCTGCCTGCTGGCCGGGCGGGTTGAGAAGGACAGAAGAGGGCAAGGGGGAGGGATGGGAGAAGAGGGAGGGGTGGGAAAGCAAGGAAAACACAACACACATTTGGATACATGCATGACAGGATATGTGACACAAAGTATAAGCTAACATTGAAAACTGACTCATAATTTACTCTTATGATGTACGGCTCTGACATTAAACATACTCCATATATAGCTAGCAGTAAAATTCAAACAGTATGTAAGTTAGCATAACAGTATAGTGAAGGCAATGCAGAGTTGACTAGTGGAAAAAGGGAGTTGGAAGCAGAGGGCTGGAGGAAGGTCAGCAGCAGCATCCCACAGTGGACATGATGGAGACTGGACCAGCTGGTGGAACATCAACCGCAGATCTGAAGCATCCAGCTCTGGGACCAGGGACACTCGGAGAAATAGCACAGGGGGAAACAGAGTGAATGTACTGCAATAAGGGTATACATATTAAATGTAAAGGTAGATAGAGAAGGGCTCAGTGCGTCAAGAAAAGTCCCCCAGCAGCCTAGGCCTATAGCAGCATGACTAGAGGCAGAACGAAGGGACGTCCAAGAGGGAGTCAGCTGTGCAAATGAAGACACAAGCCGAACCCCTGTGGGTCACCCAGTCAGCCCCAACTATAAGATTTGTCAAAAAGGAACGTTTTAAGCCTGGTCTTAAAAATAGAGAGGGTGTCTGCCTCCCGAACCCAAACTGGGAGCAGGTTCCACAGGAGAGGCGCCTGATAACTGAAGGCTCTGCCTCCCATTCTACTTTTAGAAATTCTAGGAACAACAAGTAAGCCTGCAGCTTGAGAGCGAAGAGTTCTACTAGGATGATAAGGTACTATCAGATCTTTAAGATGTGATGGAGATTGGTTATTAAGAGCTTTATATGTCAGAAGAAGGATTTTAAATTCTATTCTGGATTTAACAGGAAGTCAGTGAAGAGAAGCAAGTACAGGGGAAATATGATCTCTTTTGCTAACTCCTGTCAGTACTCTCGCAGCAGTGTTTTGGATCAACTGTAGATGTTTGAGAGAGCTATTTGGACAACCTGATAATAAGGAATTGCAATAGTCAAGCCTGGAAGTAACAAAAGCATGAACTAATTTTTCTGCATCACTCTGAGACAGAATGTTCCTGATTTTTACAATATTACGCAGGTGAAAAAAGGAAGTCCTACAGACTTGCTTTATGTGTGAGTTAAAGGACATGTCCTGGTCAAAAATAACTCCAAGATTCCTCACAGTAGTACTGGAGGCCAATGTGATGCCATCCAGAGTAACTATTTGCTTTGAAAGCGAGTTTCTAAGATGTTTGGGGCCAAATACAATGACTTCAGTTTTGTCTGAATTTAGCAGTAGGAAGTTAAAAGTCATCCAGGTTTTAATGTCCTTAAGACAATCTTGCAGTCTAGCTAACTGATCAGTTTCATCTGGCTTCATAGATAAATACAATTGTGTGTCATCTGCATAACAATGGAAGTTAATACAATGCTTCCTAATAATATTGCCTAAAGGAAGCATGTATAATGTGAAAAGTATCGGTCCTAAGACAGAACCCTGAGGAACTCCATGATTAACTTTAGTATGCTCAGAAGAGTTATTGTTGACATGCACAAACTAGAACCTATCTGATAAGTAGGATTTAAACCAATCCAGTGCTGTCCCTTTAAAGCTGCTGTCCGGAGTTTGAATCGCAGCGTCTCCCAAAACGCTGTTGGTCCCACCGTCCCTCCCTCTGATTTCGCCCCTTTATTTGTGCACGCGCGCAGTACATGAGAGAAGTGCCCGGAGTGCTGCAGCATCTCGCCTGTTTTGCTGTTTTCCCCTCTTCTACATTTAGTACATTTAGTAAATAATAAAGGAATTACGTTAGAATGCTGTATTGAGTCTAACTTGTCCTAATACCAAAATAACATGAATCTGCTAGGACGAACGAGTAGAGTTTCAATATGTGATTACACTCGTGTATCCCTCTCGATGACGTTGTTTATCAAACTTAGTGCATTTACGCGTGTATATGTGTTAGATTGTTTATTTATTTCTATCTAGAGTTCAGAATTGCATGACTCCTCTGACGAAGAGTATGTCCCAGACGCCCCAACATCTTCCTCCAGAGGTCGGGCATCTAAACGAAGCCGTCAGGCGGGCTATGGAGACCGTGGTCGGGGAGCGAGGCGAGCACCCCGACCACAGCATCTAAACGAAGCCCGCAGGCGGGCTATGGAGGCCGTGGTCGGGGAGCGACGCGAGCACCCCGAGCCAAAAAACGTCCTGCAGTCTCTTGGCCTGACAAGCCGTGGGATTGGTAACTTTTCTGGAAGTTGCTGATCCCTGATGCTCTCTCCTCCACAAGCAAAACAAATGTGCGCGCGGTTGCGTAGTGCGTAGCTCGCCCACCTCTGCATGGGCTTGCTTGCTGTGCGCGTAACCGTTGATTGACAGCATACGACAAAGCTGAAGCTCGAACTTGATTGGTCGGCAGCAACCGGCGCTTTTTGGAATAACATGGGGGTCTATGAGAGGAAGGCGGAGCTCAGGAATAAATTTTCATATCGCGTTATACTAACTTTATATTATAGTATCGAACTAGACTAACACATTTAAGCTTTGTTAAAAAATGATACATAAATTGAAAACAAACGGAAACTCCGGACAGCAGCTTTAATGCCAATTGAATGTTCTAGACCCTGTAATAAAATTTTGTGGTCGATTGTGTCAAACGCTGCACTAAGATCTAACAAAACAAATATAGAGACTAGTCCATTATCTGATGCTATGAGAAGGTCATTAGTAACTTTCACTAGAGCTGTTTCTGTGCTATGATGCACTCTGAAGCCTGACTGAAACATTTCAAACAAATTATTCCTTTGTAAGTGTTCACATAATTGATTTGCAACTGTTCTTTCTAGAATTTTAGAGAGAAATGGTAGGTTGGATATCGGTCTATAGTTAGCTAGAGCCATTTAGCGACTTCTAGCGACTTTTAGGACAGCCAACAGCAACTTTCCTTGCTGAGGAGTTGGCAACAGTGTATATAGTTTGCGCTGGGAGTTTGCAGTGCAAACTCGAGCATTTTTAACCCGTTAAACTTCAGTGTACTGCCGGTGGTACACTTACTAATTTGCATAGGAATTTAAAGAATGTCCGAAGGCTGCAAACGCGATTATATAAACATTATACGCCGATGGAAAGCTTAGATTCTCATGAATCCGCCGGTATAAACCACTTTCAGATGTGATTACCACAGCGGATAATATAAACACATTTGTCCGACAAACAACGAATATCCATCCATCCTTTCTCTGTACACGGCTTTAACGTACACAGCGCGACTCACATTTCCAGGTTCATTATTACACACAGATGAAAATATTCCACAAAAAACGGCCATAATCCAACCTTGGACATCCAGACGACACAAGCCAGTAAAATATTTTGTCCAAAACATGTCTTGAAGTCGGTATATACTCCACGAATCGGTCGTTTTCAAGGAAATGCACCTCGCGATGCGCGTCCAATATGCCCTGTATTTCTCGTCATATTTAACGGGTTATTGTTTTTGATTGTATTTTTTTGTGTGTCTTGTTGTGTCCTTGTTCTTATGGTGTGTGTATTTGGACCCAGTGTCTGGAATAAAACTGAACTGAATAGAATTGAATTGAATATTTTTTATTTACAAATAGAATATTAGCGATTTTTTGTAATGAAAATGGCTGGAATTGACTGCAGCTGATCGTCTCTGTCCAGTCTTTTCGCCTCAGTGCATTTAACCACAACTGTCTTCGTTCCCTCTGAGCACGAGTGTTCGGTGGAATCCTATAAAACTTTAATTTGCGTTCGCCAATGTCATTCCTCCTATTCTGGCATCCAAAAACACAGCAGGACGACATTTTAGAAAAGTTGATAGAGCCTAGTCTCTATCACATTGAGACTAGGCTCTATGTGACATTGATACTGACATTAACCGTGGCATCTCGCCTAAACAGCGGTAAAAGTACTGGTATTAACCGTGGCATGTTCCCTAAACAGTGACATTAACCATGGTATCTCTGCTGGCATCTCCAGAGGCCACTGGAAATGCCGCTGCGGCAGTGGCATCTCGCCCAAACAGTGGCATTAACCGTGGCACCGCGGCGGTGCCACAAAAAGTGTCACTGCTCGCTGCCAGTTCCACAAATCGGACCTGCTGTCTCTCCAGAGACGATCAGCTGCAGTCAATTCCAGCCATTTTCAGTACAAAAAATCGCTAATATTCTATTTGTAAATAAAAAAATATGACGAGAAATACACGGCATATTGGATGCGCATCGCGAGGTGCATTTCCTTGAAAACGACCGATTCGTGGAGTACGTTAAAGCCGTGTACAGAGAAAGGATGGATGGATATTCGTTGTTTGTCGGACAAATGTGTTTATATTATCCGCTGTGGTAATCACATATGAAAGTGGTTTATACCGGCGGATTCATGAGAATCTAAGCTTTCCATCGACGTATAATGTTTATATAATTGCGTTTGCAGCCTTCGGACATTCTTTAAATTCCTATGCAAATTAGTAAGTGTACCGCCGGCGGTACACTGAAGTTTAACGGGTTAATACTGTCAATATTTGACAGAAATGGTGATATTGTGTATGTGGAAAAAGTTTTATATCTTTGAGTTCATCTCATAAAAAATGGAAGCAAAAACAAAAGTGTTGCGTTTATATTTTTGTTGAGTGTACAATGCGTCGCGTACAGCGCTGGGTTCTGATTGGCTCAGTGACCGTAGCATCAGTCTTTTTATTTTTTATTTTACATTTTTCTTTTTTTCTTTTCATCGAGTTGATAAATCAACACGAGACACCTCTTCTGATCAAGGTGGGTTGGCAAATATGTAAAATGAACCCTTTTCAGTTTGAAAGTTTGTTATATTTTAAGTTAAGCCAAGAAAAAAAATTTAATTAAGAAAAAATAATTCAACAATTTTTTTAGATTTTTTTATTTTAAAATCCTTAACATAGCAGGAGGGTTAAGACAAATATTTCTACTGCTATTAAATATTTTTCTATCCAGTTACGTAAAGACATAAATTATGTTACATTTTTAAATTTGGCATTTACTTAGATTTTCGACTTCTTCTTGCAGACTGTGCAGAATTATATCTAGAATTATCATTATTTTGTTTTGTTTCAAAGGGGGACTTTTGTTTAATTTAATGATACCAAAACTATGTTTTTATTGTGTTTGCCGTTTTACAATTTAATCTATAATTGTATTTTTACTCACTGTGTTCACCGTTATCCATTTTTATTATGTGAAAGTAGATCTCAAATATCCCTAGAATGTGTATTTTACACATTTGTATGGATTGTTGATTCTCTCGTGCCCATATTATGCCTGGCTTTAGCCCTGTTCTGGGCTGTTTTAGTGTCTGTCGCTTTAATCTAACTAAGCTACTGTTGTCCACACCCTTTCCAGGAAGAGACCCTGCATCTAACCTGTTCGATGAGTTGCAGTGAAGAGGCCAGAGGAGGTGGAGCCAGTGGGAGGCGGAGCTTATCTTTAGTGACATCACAATAGGCTGCAAACCTGAGCGACTTGTTGTTCAGAGACACAAAGAGAGGCTCTTTTTCATATTTTGTACATTTATAATTAGATGAGAATACGTAATTATGTTGAAAAACTAGATTTTGCATAATATGGTTCCTTTAAGAAGAATGTACAAATAAAGCTATTGTTGTATTCAGGGTTGGGCATCGTTCAGATTTTAACAGTACCATTTCTTATACCAATACTGCTTAACGATCTGGTACTTTAAGGGCATTCTTATCGATCCCTTCTGATTGTTTTTGTTTGTTTTGTAGGTTAAAGGGAAAAAAATAACCAACTAGAAAAATACTCAGAGAGCGCAATACTCCTCCAATGCTGTTCATTCACCCATATGGTATTGTCAGAAATGCAGCATTTTAAAAAAAATAGTGTTCACTTGTTGTCATAGATACAGTGACAGCATGACGCTATCTCGCAATGACACAGAAATCTTTGACAGATCCGTGGATCTAGACTATAAGCTGCATCACTTCCAAAATCTAGCCACTTGGTCCTTGAATAATTTCTGACCTTCCCTGAAAGTTTCATACAAATGCGTTAGTCCATATTTGAGTAATGTTGCTAACAGACAGACAGACAGACAGACAGACAAGCAAACAAACGGCGATCGTCCGCTGTGTTGCTTGGTGGAGTAGTTAAGAACAGAATCAAGATTGCTTTGTTTTATATGTACTATATTTAATGTAGAAAAGTGAAGCTTTAAATAAACAATGAAGATATCCTCTGATTATTTTGATGTATTTTGGTTGGATGACCATGAAAAACTAGAGTTATGTTTTAGGAGGAGAAACTTTTTCATGGCAGAGTTTCTTTGCCAAGCCTGGGATAAAAGGTGACATATTTAGTTTGAGAACAGAGCAGCAGAATAATATGCGTTTGGATGTATTTTTGCAATGCTGGTCTTGTAAAACCATGAGGGTTGGGCACGAAAATAAAGAAACCAATCAATCAACACTAATGTTGTGTTGATGGGATTACCAATATACAGTCCACAGAGTGACAGGTTTTATTCACAAAATAAATCACTATACAATGTGTTTCATTGAACTGCCCAGCATTATATTGGAATTTAAAGCTCCAACTTTGGCATAATGCTAACTGTGTGACTTTAATAGTGGATTTTAATACAGCTTCTACCATTAACACCAACATTTAGTCTGAGAAACACTGAAGGCTGAAGCGCTACAACAACCAGCTTCAACTGTTTTATCTCAGAGGTTTGTTCTAATGACCATCGTAACACTTTCACAGCACTCTTATCTGAATGTTAACTGTTACTGATATCAGCCCTGTCTTTACTTCCTGTGGATACAGTACAATGTTAAAAGATGTGTGACTCAATGTTTGACAGAAAATTTTAACTTTCCACACTGACAGACAAACAGTGACTCAGCATGTTGTTTTGGGAATGATTCTTGTCCAAACACATTGTTCAGGTCAAAGATACATATAGGAGAATTCTTGCATTTGTCCAGCTCCAAACAATATTAGGAAATAGCATGATTCCCAGAAGTAAAGTGGACAAATTCCTGAGATCATTTACTGAAACTGTAAGTTTATGGTATTATGCTGTATTCATTCACTCTTCTGTTCAACAACAACATTTTGTCGCTGTGTTTTTGATTGAACATGTTCTTCTCTCAAGAATTTACCAAAATGTGAAACCGGAGATTAAAACAGCACACTGTGGATTTGTAAATGGGCACAGTTTGGCACATCAGGCTGATTCACAGAGTCTCAGGTACATTTTTAACCCATTTTAAACCAAAGTCTGCTTTTTTTTCTTGATGCACAAAGTGACGACTTCTAGTCTGGGCAAAGTTACAACAAGTGCTCACAAGAGGAAACAGTATCTGAACCAGGATCAGTGTCTCTCGCTGACTGCGTGTCTGTTTTTAGTGCACTTCCTATTCACTGAAGAGAAACGTTGTGTTACTAAACACCCACTTCCGCAGCATTTCAAAGAAAAATAGGGCACTTTTTGAGTACTACAAGTATTTAATGACTTTTTTTGATCCAGAGGGTGGAGACTGACAGGAAATGTGGCTGTCAGATGAAAGACATTTTGCAAAGTTTATAATATGTAAAATGATCAAAATTAGCCAGCCACAATAGTAAAGAGTTGCCTGAATATAGCTGAATTAGTGATAATAATCCGGATATTCATATAAAACACTAACAGGAGATCTTCTTAAATTTTGATATGGGTACTTTTAGTTAAAAGGTCATTTCTGGCACTGAGTTTCTTTTCTCTTGGTCCAGCAGTCTCACACCAAAATGTGTTAAAAGCTGCCCTGGTCAACTGCACTGAATGTTTTAGTTTCACAATAAAGTGTGTCAAATTTCCATCTTTCCATGTTTTGTTGTTTTGTTTGCCTGATTGTCTCAAGATGCTTTACAGAACCCATATGCCTGAACCCCCAGAGCAGCCCTAAGGCGACAGTGGCAAGAAAAACACATTTTTAACAGGAAGAAAGCTTAAGCAGAACCCAGCTCTTTATGTGGGGGACCCATCTGCTGCTGGGTTGAGAGGGACAGAAGTGATAGAGGAGGTGAGACAAGGAAACACAAAACATACATCGGCATACATGTGTGGTATAAGAGACATAAATGATACATGCAAAGTGATGCATAATGAATGCAGAGTGAATTACACAACATTGAAAGGGATTCATAAGTTTACTGTTATAATGCAAGGCTCTGGCATTAAATATACTACATGAGGTCACTTAGAAATGTCCTTATTTTTGAAAGAAAAGCAGTTTTTTTTCAATGAAGATAACATTAAATGAATGATAAATCCAGTGTAGACATCATTAATGTAGTAAATGACTATTCTAGATGGAAACAGCTGATTTTTAATGGAATATCTCCATAGAGGTACAGAGGAACATTTCCAGCAACCATCACTCCTGTGTTCTGATGCTACATTGTGTTAGCTAATGCTGTAGAAGCTGCATGCGTAGGATCCTCAGGAATTACATGAGGCTCCTGCAGACATTGATGGATAATGTAAAAATGTGTGACGGCAAGAGAACAGAGATAAGACTAAACCCTTTTGATGCAAAAACAATATTTCTGAAGTTGTCATTTTAAAGGGCTTAGTCATGTTATTTTCATGAAGGATACATTTCCAGCCAGAAGGAAATATGAACGTTATTGTAGAGGCAGGTTCAAGAGACTCAGACGGGGTCAGTATGGAATTCATAATGTAAATCCACAAGGCCATGAACCCTTTGATGGCACTTTATTTAAAAAAAAAAAGAAGAAGAAGAAAAAGAAGAAGCTCTGGCACTACCATAACATACAACTTGACTCTAAGTGACTGTAGACTCAATACCAGGGTGTTCTGAGGTTGTGTTTGTTCAGGTGGGGCTGCTCCTCTCACTTTTTGGATGTTCTTGTTCAGGTGCTTTTACCTCCGGGGCATTTCATAACCGGCATGAATCAACAGAGTTTGAATGTTTGAGAAAAAAGATAACTATTTAGGGTGGAGCTGGGAAAACAATGGAGGATACTGTGTTCATGGTTTAATGGTTAAAAGTGAAGGGAACAAAAGTGGTTTGTTTGTGCCAAAATGCACTTTACTGCAGTATTTTAAACACTTGCCAGGTAACTATGGCAGCTTTTTGTTTGTTTCAAGAGCTCCTTCTTTATTCAGCTACGTTGGCAGCCATTCCTCTGTCTGTTCCAATATATGAAACATGATGTGCATCACTTCCTCAATCTCACCTTGCACAAGATGACAACAGACCAACCTTACATAGACCTGGTAAAAGATGAGACGACAAAGAACAGAAAAGGACCTTTTCATTTAAATTTGCATTTTTGTTCTAGAGTGCAGTTTTACCACATCACCATGACTCATCAGCTACAACACTGCAAACATTAGTGTGTAATAGTGATGCAGCATGTTTCCACGACCATGAGTTGCCTGCATGGAGTGTTGTTCTGAAACTACTGCCAGCAGTTGCTTAGATTATTCCTCCCATTTGTTTTAAACATGTTCAACCTGTTCTCATAGTACAGCAACAATGAATTAAGGAAAGCTGTTATAAATCAGTTTATTTCTAAGATTGTACTTTCAGAGTTTTGACTCATCGTTAGGATCTGGTACAAACTAGAAAAGTCTTTCACGCGATCCTGGTAAACTTATAAGGACACGACAGTACTTGATCTCTTTCATTCTAGTCACAGGTTAATGTTTAACGCTTAACAGGCCACTGAGTAAACTACTGAATGATATAAATACTGGAAAAAATCCATTCTAAAGTTGGCTCTTCAGCTGTATTTACTTTAAAGCACCCTATTATGCAAGTTCATTAATTAGTTTTGAGGGTGTCTACATGCTTTAATGTTTTAAAAAAACACATCAGTTTTCTCATACAGCACATTGCTGCAGCACTTCTTCACATTGTGTCTGAAATGTTCCTTTTTAGCTTGTGTCTCTTTAAGACTCCCATCATTAAAAGCCCAGGCAGAGAAACATAGCCCAAACATATGAGGTTTTTGGAAGCAAGGATCATACAGATGTGTTACTTTGTGACAAACTACCGTTCAAAAGTTTGGAGTAACTTAGAAATGTCCTTATTTTTGAAAGAAAAGCATTTTTTTTCAATGAAGATAACATTAGGTTAATGATAAATCCAGTGTAGACATTGTTAATGTCCTAAATGACTATTCTAGCTGGAAACGGCTGATTTTTAATGGAATATCTCCATAGGGGTACAGAGGAACATTTCCAGTAACCATCACTCCTGTGTTCTAATGCTACATTGTGTTAGCTAATGGTGTAGAAAGGCTCATTGATGATTAGAAAACCCTGAGGTTTTCTAATGTTCCTGGATAAAACACTACAAACACAGTTAACCTGGATGGAGTAAATTGTGGAGTAAGTTTCTGCCAATAGGAATTAGTGTGTATCTTAAAATGAGAACATGAAGTGAACTGATCCTCTCTGCTCGGCGTATTCACTGCGGCTGATTTCAAAAAGTCTTCTGGGCCAGTAGAGAGGAATCAAGGAAGACTTGTCTGTGGTAAAGCTGACATTTGTTTTTCTTTCTTTTCCAAGATGCTGGAGGTAAATTCTTTCTGTAGCAAGCTGGGCCTCCATTTACCCCTGTCGTCTTCACGCCACACTGTACAAGTTGTGTGAATAATGGGAGAAAAAAAAAACCTCCATCTATCTGTCTCCATAGGGCTACAGAGGATCATTTCCAGCAACCATCACTCCTGTGTTCTAATGCTACATTGTGTTAGCTAATGGTGTTGAAAGACTCATTGATGATTAGAAAACCCTTGTGCAGTTATGTTAGAACATGAATAGAAGTGTGAGTTTCCGTGAAAAACATGAAATTGGCTGCATGACTTTTAAACCATATTGTAGGTAAGTAACAGAACACAAACCTGGACCTGAAGCAGTGTTTTCTTTTGGCGAGAATAACTTCTTCAGATGTGAACTTTCGGCTTTTTAAGCTTGTGGGCTTTTTATCTGCACAAATGGGGGCCTGCCAGAAAAAAATTTGAGAAGCACTGCGTTTGATGTATTTAGCTTAAACTTGATCTTCTGTTTGCTAGTTGTACATTATATGTGATTTAGGTTCAGTTCACTATTGAGACCTAAAGTGTCACAAAACATGCCTCCATTTATCTCTGGTACTTACTGCTACTTTTAGCGGTTGCTTGACTTCAACTTTCTGAACGGTGTTGAGTTGAGACACAGTGTTGTCGTTCAGCTCAAACCAAACGCAACCCTCCAGTCTCTGGTGTCAGCCCTGAGCTTCATATGTCCACCATCCATCCCAACCACCTCCCTACTGTTTTGGTGAGGTACAAAGTGGTTCATTCCTTCCAAAAAGTATTGACTCTGAACAGAATCCATGTAGCAATAATGACTGTCACCATGAAGGATGTAAGCATTAGGACAGTGTAAACAACATTTCTCTGAGATACTGGAGGTATTTAGCAAGTATGTACGACTGATTTAAACCTTTATGAAATCCAATATCCTGAAAATAAGCCTGACTTACTGAGGAAATATCTAGCTTTAATGGCTTGCTTATGAAACTTTAATCTTTTCGAGCATCTGGCCCACAGAGGAACAAACTATTATCGGGGAAAATAATGTAGATGTAGTATTTCGATAAAATAAAGCAGTTGAAAAGATTGTAATGTGGCAGAAAAAGACTCACTCAACTCAACTGCTTACTTTGACAAGCTCAAATGCCTCCGTGGCATTTGTTGATTCTGCCTTGCTGGATGCAGCTGTACTCCAACTATTCACTTCAAAATCTTATCAGATGTTTTTTGGTGGATTTGTGTTGTGTTTCCTTGAGTAGGTTTGTGATCAGCTCATGGTGTGATTGTGGTGATAAAAACAGGAAGGTCCTTCCTTCAGTTCTGGAAATGGTGACTTTTGAATCAGTTTGCTGATATTATGGGGTGCCCTCTTTAATCCACAAGCATTTACTAACAGTCATAAGTACACATTTTAAAAATGAAGTCTGGTGGTCTGAAGGGTTAAAATGTGTGGCCAAAAGTTAATCTTTCATTAAAATACCACTCTATTGAATCTGACTTATTCTGTAAATGCGGTTATGTATGCAGAGGAATGCTTAAACCCATGAGCCACTGAGTATTTGCAGACTTTTTCCTTAGACGCCTGTCTGGGTACAAACAGCACAGTGGCTCATACGCTTTGGTCAATACAAAAAGAAGTAATATTCTCAAAAAATTTGATGATAAAGCGATAAAGTGATGAATATCAAACTAAAGTGTGCAGACGTAATAGAGAACCATCACTTGGTTTATTAACATCAATCATCTATACACCGTTTATTCCCCTTTAGGGTGGTGGAGGGCTGGAGTCTGTCCCAGCTGACTTAGGACAGGTCACCAGTCTATCACAGGACAACATATACAGACAAACAATCACACTCACATTCACACCGACAGACAATTTAGAGTCACCAATGAACCTCAACATATTTTTGGACTGCGGGAGGAAGCCAGAGAATCTGCAGAAAACTCGCCATGCACAGGGAGAACATGCAAACTCAATGCTGAAAGATACCAGGAAAGCCGGGATGCGAACCAGGCATCTTCTAGCTGCAATGCTACGGTGCTGACCACCAAGCCACTTTGCAGCCCCTTGCTTTATTACATGACGTTAAAAAACAAATCATTTTGTGATCAAAATGCTGCCATTTCACCTGCAGTCTAAATCCACTGAAAGTGTTTTATTCCAAACACCTCACACTGTTTTTATTTTATTTATTTTATTTTATTAATTGGACAGGACAGTGCATATTAATGAACATACAATCTCATGATATTTTCCACAAGGCTGCAGTAAATACGCCAGATTTAGCACGAGGCTAATTTCCATCCGTTGTTCCACACATAAAAGAGAAAACAAAACATAAATTAAAATACAGCATTACAGACGTATAAAAGACAATATAAAAGAACAAAAACAAAGACAAAGAGAATGGCGATTAACACTGATTGGGTTTAACCTACCCTAAAGTGCTACTATTTTGGAAAGTGCTTTCAAAGCATAGCCTGTCATAAAGTGCATATAGTTAAAAATCTGTTTTTAAAAAATATATATATACACACGTGGACAAAATTGTTGGTACCCCTCAGTTAAAGAAGGAAAAACCCACAATTCTCACTGAAATCACTTGAAACTCTCAAAAGTAACAATAAATAAAAATTTATTGAAAATTAAATAATCAAAATCAGCCATCACTTTTGAATTGTTGATTAACATAATTATTTAAAAAAACAAACTAATGAAATAGGGCTGGACAAAATGATGGTACCCATAACTTAATATTTTGTTGCACAACCTTTTGAGGCAATCACTGCAATTAAACGATTTCTGTATTTGTCAATGAGCGTTCTGCAGCTGTCAACAGGTATTTTGGCCCACTCCTCATGAGCAAACAGCTCCAGTTGTCTCAGGTTTGATGGGTGTCTTCTCCAAATGGCGTGTTTCAGCTCCTTCCACATACAGTATGTTCAATGGGATTCAGATCTGGGCTCATAGAAGGCCACTTTAGAATAGTCCAACGCTTTTCTCTCAGCCATTCTTGGGTGTTTTTGGCTGTGTGTTTTGGATCGTTGTCCTGTTGGAAGACCCATGACCTGCGACTGAGACCAAGCTTTCTGACACTAGGCAGCACATTTCTCTCCAGAATGCCTTGATAGTCTTCAGATTTCTTCGTACCTTGCACACTTTCAAGACACCCTGTGCCAGATGCAGCAAAGCAGCCCCAAAACATTACTGAGCCTCCTCCATGTTTCACCGTAGGGACAGTGTTCTTTTCTTCGTATGCTTGGTTTTTGAGTCTATGAACATAGAGTTGATGTGCCTTACCAAAAAGCTCCAGTTTGGTCTCATCTGTCCAAAGGACATTCTCCCAGAAGTTTTGTGGCTTGTCAACATGCATTTTTGCAAATTCCAGTCTGGCTTTTTTATGAGTTTTTTTCAGCAGTGTTGTCCTCCTTGGTCGTCTCCCATGAAGTCCACTTTGGCTCAAACAACGACGAATGGTGCGATCTGACACTGATGTACCTTGGCCTTGGAGTTCACCTTTAATTTCTTTGGAGGTTGCTCTGGGCTCTTTGGATACAATTCCAACGATCCGTCTCTTCAATTTGTCATCAATTTTCCTCTTGCGGCCACGTCCAGGGAGGTTGGCTACTGTCCCGTGGGTCTTGAACTTCTGAATAATATGAGCCACTGTTGTCACAGGAACTTCAAGCTGTTTAGAGATGGTCTTATAGCCTTTACCTTTAAGATG
Source organism: Acanthochromis polyacanthus (assembly GCF_021347895.1). Classification (NCBI taxonomy): domain Eukaryota; kingdom Metazoa; phylum Chordata; class Actinopteri; family Pomacentridae; genus Acanthochromis; species Acanthochromis polyacanthus. Next base: position 62,258,266 of record NC_067113.1, read on the forward strand.
TTTGTCTATAATTTTTTTTCGGATGTCCTGGGACAATTCTCTCCTTCGCTTTCTGTTGTCCATGTTCAGTGTGGTACACACCTTTTCACCAAACAGCAGGGTGACTACTTGTCTCCCTTTAAATAGGCAGACTGACTGATTATGAGTTTGGAAACACCTGTGATGTCAATTAAATGACACACCTGAGTTAATCATGTCACTCTGGTCAAATAGTTTTCAATCTTTTATAGAGGTACCATCATTTGTGTCCAGGCCTGTTTCATTAGTTTGTTTTTTTTTAAATAATTATGTTAATCAACAATTCAAAAGTAATGGCTGTTTTTGATTATTTAATTTTCAATAAATTTTTATTTATTGTTACTTTTGTGAGTTTCAAGTGATTTCAGTGAGAATTGTGGGTTTTTCCTTCTTTAACTGAGGGGTACCAACAATTTTGTCCACGTGTGTATTTTCTGCAGGGCCAGTTCCTTGAGTACAAGAGTCACACTGACGGAGACAACAGTGACATGTCAGGAATTTGATCACACCTTCTGATGTCAATAAATAATCCTTATGAGAAGGAGCAGTGGCAGTCAGCGAGGGACACACTTTTCTCATATTTCACCACTAAGTTTGACAAAGGACTACATAAACATACATGAAGCAGACCAATTTACAGCTGCAGACATCTGACTGCTGCTGCTTTTAGATCTTAGACTGCACACTGACGAAAATGCAGTTTTCAAGCTGACGGTGCTGTTTGAAAGATCCATTTACTTCAGCCCCTCACCAAGATCTGAGCTCTTAAAAATGACAACAGTTGGAAAATATATGACTATTTTTCCTCTGCTAGGCAGCTGAAGTCACTGATCAGTGTCGCGATGTGCAACTGAAGACCCTGATTGCATTGAAAAGCTTTGTGACGTGAAGGAAAATAAAGAAACGGCTGAAAAGAAATGCTGTTAAACGGGACATTCAGCATAGTTCAAAAGTGTGAACATAAAGAAAAAATGACATTTAACATGCTATGAGATACTAATATGTTGACTGTGTTGCAGATCACCACCTTTTAGTTTCACAAACGTATCAATCAGGTGTTAAAATAATTTCTTCTAGTTGAGCTTGTGTGCTCACAAATTCTTTCAGATCATTCACATTAAGTTATTATCAATTAATGGACATTTGCATGTAGCAGACTGTCAAATTCACCAACTGCAATGTAAATAATTCTTAACCTTTAATGCCAAAAAGAGAATATTCAGTCTACAAACTGAATCAGACTTTGACATAGTAACTTCAGCTTTATTAAATGAATCCATATCAGTGAATATACACCAGCTAAAGGTACACGTGTTACAGAAAGTTCAGATGTTGATCTGCTGGCCTTCCTGTTCTGTTTATTACATAAGCATGCTAAAAGACAGCCAGCTCCTCTGCACCTGGACTTCCAGCTGTACTTTCTCACTGCCCCAGAGACTCAAATCAACACTTTATCCCACTTTTAAACCTCCAAAAAGTCAAATTACACAGTTACAGGAACAGCAAGCTGTAATGAGGAAGTCTGGAACAGGTCTGTGTATGGTTTTCTACAACAGGGAAGCAAAGATGTGATGTTTTGATTAAACTGGTTAAACCAGCATGCAGCGTCCTGTGAGACCTGCAGCAGGTGTTGGCGCAGTTTCTGTTTTTGCTTCTTTTGTTTTTTCCACCACAACATCAGTGAAGGGCAAACATGCCATAACTCCAACTCATGGTTAGACGGAGAAAAAAACAGAACATGATTCAACATTCGGCAGTGGTTTGATACATAACGCAACTACTGTCACATGGAAACAGTGATGACAGAAATTCTACTGTTTCTTCAGACAGACTTGGTTTAGTAAAAGGGATGGTAAGCACAGCAAACAAGGTAAAGCTCAATGTAGACATCATTTTTTATTACCTGTATGGTGCCAACAGGAAGAAAGTATCAAGAACCAACTTCCAGAAACAAGTGTGTAAACAAAGAATAGCATCTGAAGCAGTGTGTATCATGCTGGCTAGCCTGTGTTTTGCTTCGCTGTGTTGTGAGCAGCTGGAAGATCCCTGGTTTAAGTGTAGGCCCTATAGAGATACTCCATTAAAAATTAGCCGTTTCCAGCTAGAATAGTCATTTACCACATTAACAATGTCTACACTGGACTTCTGATTAGTTTAATGTTATCTTCATTAAAAAATGAAGATAACATTAGTGACCCCAAACTTTTGAACGGTATATGTATGCATATAGTCTCTGTGTGTGTGTGTATGTGTGTGTGTGTGTGTGTGTGTGTGTGTGTGTGTGTGTGTGTGTGTGTGTGTGTGTGTGTGTGTGTGTGTGTGTGTGTGTGTGTGCCCAGTTGATAGGTCACACGACCTATCAACTGGGGTTCCTCAGGGGTCAGTGCTTGGTCCCTTACTCTTCTCTCTGTACACCACCTCACTTGGTGCAGTGATCCGCTCCCATGGCTTCTCCTACCACTGTTATACTGATGACACTCAGCTTTTCCTCTCTTTTCCACCTGACGACACAACAGTTTCAGCTCAGATATCAGCATGTCTGGCTGATATCTCCACATGGATGAAGGAACGGCACCTTCAGCTGAATCTGTCTAAGACTGAACTCATGGTCTTTCCATCTTGTCCATCTGTTCAGCCTCAGATCAGTGTCCAACTTCACTCGAGCCTACTTGTGCCCACAAACTCAGCCAGAAACCTGGGTGTCATGATTGATGACCAGCTGACCTTTAAGGTTCACGTGGCCTCAGTTTCTCGATCTTGTCGTTATGCCCTCTACAACATCAGGAAGAGCAGACCCTTCCTGACCCAACAGGCCACACAACTTCTGGTTCAGGCTCTTGTGATGTCACGCATTGACTACTGCAACTCTCTTCTGGCAGGTCTCCCTGCATGTACAGTCAAACCTCTACAGATGATCCAGAATGCAGCAGCACGTCTGGTCTTCAACCAGCCCAAAAGAGCTCATGTCACTCCCCTGTTCATCTCTCTTCACTGGCTTCCAGGTGCAGCCAGAATCAAATTCAAAACTCTCCTCCTGGCTTACAAAACATTTACAAGAACGGCCCCAGCCTACCTGGATTCCCTGATCCAGGTCTACTCCCCTTCACGCCCACTTCGCTCTGCATGTGAGAGATGCCTGGTGCTTCCAGCCCAGCACAGCTCGAAATCTCTAGCCAGACTCTTTTCCTCTGTTGTTCCCAAATGGTGGAACAAACTACCAAACTCTGTGCGTTCTGCTGGGTCCCTTTCTACTTTTAAGAGACAATTGAAGACTCAATTGTTTAGAGAACACCTTGGCACTTAATCTGACTCCACCTTAGGGGTAGAATAAGTCAGGTGGTCCAAAACCCAGCATTTATTTAGCGCTGACAAAGTAAAAAAAAAAAATAAAAAAAATTTAAAAAGGGGGGAATTGCAACTTGATGGCAACACCTTTGACCAATCGCACTTGAAGCACTTTTTTGCAATTACTACAGGTTTTTCCTTATGTCTGAATTCTTGCTTGTGTTGTACGTCACTTTGGACAAAAGCATCTGCTAAATGAAATTGTAGAATTGTAGAATTGTAGGTGCTGGCTATACTTGTGGGGACAAAATGTCCCCACAACTGTAGGAAAACCAAAAACAATGTCACTTGTGGGGACCTCATTTCCGTCCCTGCAAGTTTAAACAGTGTTTTCTTGGCCATGTTGTTGTTACTGAAAAAAGTAAAAGTGCAAAAAAAGTTTCTTTAGGGTTAGGCATTGTTTTGATGTTGGTTAGGGTTAGGGTAAGGGTTAGGGGTTAGGTATGAATGGGAGTCAATGGTAAGTAACCACAGGGATATAAGAACCAGACATGCGTGTGTGTGTGTGTGTGTGCTTGCGTGTACGTGCATGTGTGTGTGTGTGTGTTCGTGCGCGTGTGTGTGTGTGTGTGTGTGTGTGTGTGTGTATGTGTGTGTGTGTGTGTGTGTGTGTGTGTGTGTGTGTGTGTGTGTGTGTGTGTGTGTGTGTGTGTGGCCTCATTAGTGAAGGAGTCTCAGGTCAGTTTAAGCAGGTTGATGGATGTCAGCCTGGCTCAGAGGGTCAGTGGTTCAGAATGTGTCCTCTCAGTGTATTCACACCTGACTGAAATCAGCTCAGACCAGATGAGAAATGATGGATGAATTTTTGTGGAAATGTGTTTGCACATCTCTACTGCTCTGACTTTAAAGGGGTCTCTGATCATTTTTGATATCCTCGTTTTTCCCCTTGTTGTTTAGCCACAGTATCTGTCATTGTCATACTAACTCAGCTGTTTCTGGTGTGTGACTGCTCAGTTTGGATGTCAGACTCTGATCCATTTTTATATTTACATGGGAAAACATTACATAACACAAGATCAGTGTCCAGCTAAGCTAGTGTGTCTCTAGTCTGTCAACAAAACAGGCCTGGAGATGAAAGAGTGCACTATGTATACACAGTAGAAATCAGTCAGGCCTACTGTGTCGCACTGCTCTGCCAAATACCTGCACTCATAGTAACACACATTCACAACAAACTGTGTGAACTCACCACAGTTAGAAAGTCATTTCCAAGAATAGCTCTGATGCACTAAAATAACACCTATTCACTCATCTGGGTTTTACAAAATCAAAGATTTTAGTTTTCCTGAGTATGTTGCAACACATCTCCCAATATTGGTCACTAGTGACAAACTTAAAGCAAGATACTAGAATCATGAGAGGTTTATCACCACTGATAAATATGTACACCAGCAGTTTTCCACCACAGTTTGACAGTTCTTTCTTTGTTCTTCATTTGTGGCAAATACAAATATCCTTATTTTTGAAAGCAAAGCAGTTTTTTTTAATTAAATAGCATTAAATGAATAATAAATCCAGTCTAGACATTGTTAATGTAGTAAATGACTATTCTAGCTGGAAATGACTGATTTTTAATGGAATATCTCCATAGGGGTACAGAGGAACATTTCCAGCAACCATCACTCCTGTGTTCTAATGCTACATTGTGTTAGCTAATGGTGTTGAAAGGCTAATTGATGATTAGGAAACCCTTGTGCAATTATGTTAGCACATGAATAAAAATGTGAGATTTCATGGAAAACATGAAATTGCATGAGTGAGCCCAAATTTTTGAATGGTAGTGTAGTTGTTGTTAACCTTTGGGATTGAAACTGCAAGTTTGTAGCAATGTCAGTCTTATGATCTTTCAATTTTATTTTTAAACTAAAGCACATTACATGATTGCTGTGACTACTGTAGTTTCACAATGGACCTGTTCTTTTTCGTCTTTTTTCATTTCTTCTTTTTAAAGTGAAAAGGAGACCTGAGCCAAAGCTAGGAAGTGGTTAACTTAGCATGACCTCAAGGCTAGAAACACAGGGCAATCAGCTAGCGTGGTTCTGTCCAAAATCTTTAAAAAAAAGACGTCATAAATACATTAAATAACAAATACTTTTTCAAAAATATGCCCACAAGCACCTCTGAAGCTCCACTAGCCACCTCATAGAGAGAATTGGAGGTTTCTGTTCCCAGCTCCCGAATACAGTATATATCTCCTCAAGAACTATACATTATCAGTTCTACATTTGTTTTTTTTTTATAAATGAGAGAAAAGTGTTACTTAGTGAGCTTTAGAGCTGGAAGTTTTAGTTTTGGACAGAGGCAGGCTAGTTGCTACCAGCCCTGCTTTCAGTCTCTGCTAAGCTAAGCTAGCCTTCTCCCAGCAATAGCTTCATATTTAGCATGCAGACATGAAAGTGGTATCAATGGTCTCATCTAACTCTCAGAAAGAAAGAAAATGGGTCTATTCCTCCAAATGTCAAACTGCAAAGCTTTATTTTTTTTTAAGTGCAACGTATGCTGTCAAAATACCGCTGGCTAAGTCTGGCTCTGTTTTAAATCATGACCAAAGCAACTCTGTCAAGACGTATTTTTTGCACATTTTGAAGGATAGCATTCGCAAAAAATGTTAAACTTACACAATTTTGCAAAGAAACAATAAGTTTCTATATTTCTTTGAGGTGGTTTTGGAATGGAAACAAGCTTTTCAAACACATTCTAATTTAGTGAACATTTATCTGAAATACTGAGCTGTTTCTGCTTCTTTTGTTGTTTTTGTCACCAAACACATCAAGAAACATGTCCAATTCCAGCTGACATGAAAGAACAACTCCAGGGTTTGTGGCTGGAAAAAAATCCGAAAGACTTGTCTACATTTTTGTGTTGTAGATGGACGAAGTTGTGATTGTTCCTTCCTTTTTTTCAGGAGTTCTAGCAGTTGGCTAACCCCTGGTTTTGTTTCCTGCCACGCGTAACACAGCCTATACCACTATATTCTGTCAACACTACACAATCGAGTTTATTTGCTCAAAACAATTAGTCTAAGTAACCCTTATTGGCTTTTCTGTTTTGTTTTTATTTCAAAAGCTTTAAATTCACTCAACAATCTCATGGAAACATGGCTGTTATCGCGGTCAGGACTCAGACGCTTGACTGTGTTGATTTCTTCAGCCGGTGCTCGCTCTTTCACCCAGACATCACAACTCCTCCTCATCTTTGTCACAACATCCTCATTAAACAGCAATTTTTCTTTGTATGGATGTATTCAGTCTAAAATTATGAATGAGCTGTTAAGGGAGTAGGGCTTAATATTAAATCCTATTAATAGTAATTTGTTGAGAACATCTCTTGAAATATCTTCCTGTTCCTACATTGTGTCACGAACAGGTTGCTAATGCATTCCATTCCCCTTAAAAAGAAAAATGAATAACATCTTAACACATAAGAAAAGACGTGGCCCTGCAAAAGTTAGAGATCGCATTTGACTTTTTGACTTTAAATCCTCCTCTTGCTAAATTATAGGACAACAGGAACGCCTCTTCCCGGCATCAGGACGGTGATTGTGTCTTCCTAACCGCCAGCTGCAAGAGGAAACTGTCATGGTGAAGGCATTTCACTGCACTTCCTGTGTTGAAGTCACATTACCATATTGAGACAAGCAGACACACACAGGCCACATAGGAAATCAGAGGTTATCACGTAACAGCCAAGCTTTGTTTACCAGCTGTGATAGAGAAACTGGTATTGTTTTCACCTTCTGATTCTGTCTGTGTGTCGTCATAGCAAAATGTGATTCTGTAGAGATGTATTACTGTTGTGGAAATTACAGCAAAGGCAGTTTTGAGTACTTTCCCTTGTGTTTATACACCCAACTCCTACAGTTTTATAACCACTGGTAGGTGAAGGGAATAATAAAGATGATCTCCTGACAGTGGCACCTATCAATGGGTTAGATATATTAGACAGCAAGTTAACAATCAGTTCTTGAAGTTGGTGTGTTGGAAATGGGCATTCTAAGGATACAAGCAAGTCTGACAAGAGCCATAATGTGATGGCAGGAAAACTGAAAAGATCTCCAAAACCGCAGGTTTTGTGGGCTGTCAGTATATAGGGGTTAGGACCTTCCAAAATAGTCCAAGTAAGGACAACCAGGTCTTGGAAAACCACTTGATGCTCACATGGAGCAACGGCTGGCTGCTGGTTCAAATCCACAGAAGAGCCACTGTAGCTCAGATTGCTGAATACTTTCATTATGGGAAGGAGTGGAAGCAGTGAGTTACTCTGAGTAGTGTTCTTCCAACCTTGGGTCCTGGTCCTAAACATTGTTGCAGACCACATACAGGTCATGGTAGTGGTATTCCATGATAGCAATGGCCTCTTTCAGCAGGATAATCACTCCGCCAGGGAACACGGTGGAGGTTATTGGTGCTGGTTTGTCTGTCTATTTGTCTGTTAGCAACATTACTCAAAAAGGCATTTGAATGAAACTTTCAGGGAAGGTCAGAAATGACACAAGGACCAACTGATTAGATTTAGGCAGAGATGCAGATTATAGTCTGGATCCATGGATCTGACAAAGATTTCTGTATTGCCAGATAGTGGCACAGCATCACTGTAACTACTACAACAAGTGAACACTACATCAGCTGCCTGCTGATGATCATATGATTGCGATCCTACTACAAATCCACCACTGTACATTTTCTGGAACTTATCCATCAGAAATGATACAAGGAACAACTGATTAAATTGTGGGGTGTTTCTGAGTCCCATCAATTCCTGACGCCCGCTACATATTTAGGTCATGTGATTCGGTATTCGTACATAAGCATAACACACACCTGTGCTCAGTGCAAGCACATTTTGTTTGTCCATTTGTTTCTATATTAAATGGACAGATTCTATGTTGCCATGATTTGTGATCATCAATAAGTCATTAAAAAATGCTGCATTTATTTAAAAAATGCTGTGTTTCTGACAATGCCATATGAGGGAATGAACAGTCTTGGTGGAGTACTGCACTATCTGAGTGCTTTTCGAGTTTTCCATGCCACTCTAGACACATTGTTCAGGAATGTTTTGAGGATCATGATGAATAGTTCAAAGTGTTGGCTCAGCCTCCAAATTACCCAGATTTCAGTCTCACTGAGTGTCTCTTGGATGTGCTGGAAAAGTCCACATCCCATCATAAGATCCATCCATCCATCCATCCATCCATCAGTCCATCCAACCATGTCCTTCCACTTAGAGTCAAGTTGTGGTAGTAGAGGGCTGAACAAGCCAATCCAGATGTCCCTCTCCCAAGTATCGGTTTCCAGTTTCTCCTGGGGGATTCCGAGATGTTCCCAGGCCTCATGAGATATGTAATCCCCGGAGAAAGTTCTGGATCTAACCTGAAGTCTCCTCAAAATTCGACGTGCCCAGAAAACCTCCAAAAGAATGCTCCCAGGAGGCACCTCAGCTGGTTACTTTCAAAGCTGAAGAGTAGCGGCTGCATTACGAGCTTTCTCCAAGCAGGTTGGTTACTAGTTGCTGCTGCTGAATTTTAACAGGCAAAAAAAGTGTTTTTTCAGCATTGACTCTCAAACTGGAGAGACACTGTATACTCTGTGTGTATGTGTGTGTGTGTGTGTGTGTGTGTGTGTGTGTTATCCACCTAATCCCAGTCGCTGCAGCCTCACTAATTCCTGTACCACAGCAGTGCCCTAACTTTACCCTGATCTGCGAACTGAATTACCTCCATATACCCATTTTTCTTTTGTTTTTTCTCCCTGCTGGTAGTGTGAGACGCTGAGGCTCGATTCATGTTTTAAGAGCTACACTATCATGGACAGATACACAAACACACGTGTACTACCCCACAAAGACGAACAGCTGGATTTGTGTGAGCAGTGAAATCGAGATAAGTAGACTCACAATTTTACAGAGAATAGACAGGGTCCAGTTAAAGGTGTGTTGTGTCTTCTTACTTTTAAAATGCAACATGTTCTGACTGAAGGTTAGCACACTTCTGGGATGGCATTGAAAAGGAACAAATAAGAAAATCAATAAAGTATGTAAATGTAATGTAAAAGATGGATAGCTGGCCACTAGTTTTCAGTCTTCTCTGAGATTAACCAATCCAATTGAATCACTTTTCATTGTGACAAGTGTCACAAGGGATTTCTTGTTGCAATACCGTGAATAGCCACTGGGAAAAAATGCTGGCAAGCCTAAGTGCTATTGCTTTTCTTGCTTTTGCAAGAAAAGAAAACTAACATTGAAAACTGTGGTCTTGATATGACAATAATATAATAAATTAATTAGATATTTGACTTTTGAAGAGATGAACAAAGAATTAAAACTGGAGCTTAAAGTATGGAGAAAGAAAGCATGCTTAGCTAGCATATCCAGTATGCATTATTTATCATACTGAAATGTTTCAGAATTTCAGAATTTTAATGCAAGACAATGATAACCCAAGAAAACACAAAATGCAGTTTTTAAATGATGATTTTATTTTTTGAAGGAACAATGCTATAGAGCCCACCTTGCCCTGTGTGAAAAGGTCATTGCCCCCTCAGCTACCAATCGACCAAATGACCAAATTCATTTGGCAGTTGGGTTCAGTCTCAGCAACCACACTCGCGTATAATTACTGCCAGGATTGTTGAGTCTAAAGATCACTAAATAGAACCCGTCTGGTATTGTGATTCAGCTAAAGGGTCTCAAAATCTAACACATGATGTCACATTCTAAAGGGATTCAAGAACAGATGCAAAACAAAGTCATTGGCATCAAACCAGTCTGGAGGGTTCCAAAGCCATTGCTGAGGCTCTGGGACTCCAGAGAACCACAGTGAGAAACATTATCCACAAATGGAGAAAACACAGAACAGCGGTGAACCTTCCCAAGAGCAGCCGGCCGACCTAAATTTTTCAAAGAGCACGTTGACATCTAATCCAGGAGGTCACAAAAGAACCCAGACAGACATCAAAAGATCTGCAGGCCTCACTGGCCTCAGTTAAAGGGGAACTTCATTTTTTTTTCAACCTGGGGTCTGTTTTCATATGTCATTTCATACATGTGAGTGATGGAGAAATGAATTTTCGACATAGCTGCAGTATTTAGCCAGGCAGGCAGCTTAGCAGCTCAGCTAGCGAAAAGTATGGGGTAACTTGCCCCCCCGCATCAAAGTCCGCCCTAACGCTTTTTTTTTTTTTTTTTTCCCCCCCACACACTGACCGGCTCAGATAGCTTCAATGAGTGTCCCACAATATACCGGGCTTTGCAAAACTTCTGTTACACTCGGTTTCATGATCTTTAGAGACGTTTACATGTAGGAGTGAAAAATTCCATTAAATAAACTGAAAGTTCTACCTTATAGGCAGGTGTCCTTAATACAAATTTTTTTCTCCGGTGAAGTTGTATCAAGATGGAAGTCAAAAGAGTTGAGATATCTGCTCTCCTTCGTGCTGAACATCAGCCAGATGACCGTCCACAGAGTCGCGGAGAGGCTAAAGAAAGATCATCTGAAACATCTTCACCATTCTTGAGCCTCTCCGCGACTGTGGACAGTCATCCGGCTGATGTACAGCTGCTTGGCTCTGTCAGACTTGTTGTGGCCAGCATGAAGGAGAGCAGATATCTCAACTCTTTCGACTTCCATCTTGATACAACTTCACTGGAGAAAAACATTTGTGTTAATGACACCTGCCTATAAGGTAGAACTTTCAGTTTGTTTAATGGAATTTTTCACTCCAACATGTAAACGTCTCTAAAGATCATGAAACCGTGTAACAGAACTTCTGCAAAGCCCGGTACTAGAGATGAGAAGTGAACGAAAACCTCCACATTACTTGGCGATCACTATTTGTATCCAAATCTCGGGACGCTAGAAAGCAAATCTCACTCCGAAATCGCGCGATAGCTCGCGCCAAAACAAGTAAAACCGGTGTTTTGGGCTGGTGGCTCCAGGAGGTTGCGGTGGGGGGAGTTTGTGGAGGTCTGGCGGGGTCCGAGGGGCACCAGGAGGCGAGGAGAGGGGAAACCAAGGGAGGGGATCCAGAACGGCGGGGTCGAAAGAGTTCTGAGCGGGAGCAGACGGGTCTTGGCAGGAACAGGAGCCCAGAGAGCTGGTCCCAGGCAGGCAGAGGAGAACAATGTTAACAGCGTGCAAGAACACACAGCAGAATTTGAGACTGGCAAGACGATGACTGACTGAAGTGTCTAGTGCAACAATCTGGCGGAGAATGGATGAGTGAGCCGGTCTTTTATTGTCAGGGAGGTGATTAGTGAGATGATCGTCAGCTGTCTAGGCTCCAGAGCGGCGACTGATTACTCGAGTGGACACAGCTGTGACGGCTGTGCTCCACACCGAGCTCTGCTGGGGAGGAAATGAAGAAAGAGAGAGATGGAGAGAGCAGGAGGGAGAAAGGAGGGAGAAAAAGGAGAGAGAGGGTTTTGGGATGCCAGGTGGGTAAGGGTGAGGAGGGAACCCTGACAACAACAGAAAGGTTCATCCGATATTGAAAAAAAAATATCTGGATGAGCCCCAAGACTTTTGGGATAACATACAGTGGTCTGATGAGTCACAGGTGGAACTTTCTGGAAGACATGGGTCCATTGCATCTGGTGTAAATCTAATACTGCATTATACAAGAAGAACAAGATACCAGCAGTGAAACATGGTGGTAATAATGTGATGGTTAGAGGACCTGGATGACTTGTCATCACTGATGGAGCCATGAATTCTGCACTCTATCACAAAGTCCTCTTGGAGAATATCCACCATCAGCCCATGACCTAAATCTCAAGCACAAATGGGTCATTCAGCATGACAGTGACCCAAAGCACACAAACAAATCCACATCTGAGTGGTACAAAAAGAACAAAATAAGGTTTTGGAGTGACTGAGTCAAAGCCCAGACTTGAATCATAAACCATCTAATGTGGTTGAATGAAAACTATTCTGCAGAGAAAAGTGGGCTAAAATTCCTCCATGGTGAAGTAAAAGACTGTAACAAACATTTAATTGTAGTTGTTGCGTCCAAGGGTGGCCCAACCAGTTACTAGGTTTAGGGGGGCAATTTTTTTTTCACAGGGGTGACACAAGTTTCATTAATTCCTCAATAAACTATCATTTAAGTGTAAGAAATATGCAAAATAGAAGATTTCTGAAGAGAGGCTGCACTGTACACAGTTAAGATGTACCAGCTTTATAGTCCCTATCACTCAAACTGCCCCATTACCCCTGTCCTGTGCACGAGCTCAGACAAGCACAATATAAGCTGGAACAGTGATTTTGTTGTTGCTAAGACTAACTGGAATGCATTCGTCATTAAGAATATTCATATCCCTTTATTAGACCTAACAAATAAAATAGAAGCTTTTTGTAAAAAATTCTAACATGTCACCAGAATCATCTTCTTCTACTGGAATGAAACTGAAACCCAATAGCAATTAGCAATCCTTAAAATCCTTAAAAATCTAGTCACTGTTTTGTGGCTTTGCCAGAAAATATTAAGATTAACTACTAATGATTTATGTTGTGAAAATTCTCTGAATTGCATGCAACTGGTGGGTAAAGAAATAGTTTTACTGGTTTGGATCTGACTGACGTGACCTCTGACACATTTCTCTTCCATCTATTCGCTGCCTGTCATTGAAAAATAAAACCACACATCCCATAGCAGTCCGGTGGAGGCGTGCAGGGAGTCAGTGGGTTCACAGGGCCGACCGTGAACCCACCCAGGTCCATCCTGGGTGGAAAGTTTTTGGAGAGCGAGATGAGTGGCCTCCCCTCCCCTCCGGGGGCCCCTAAGGCTAACGTGATCCCCCCATTTGTGCTCCCGTCATAAAGAATGCGCCCGCTAAACCACTTTCCCACCACTAAGAGGATTACTAAGGTAATGCTCCCAAATCAAGAGATGCTCCGGCACATCTAGACATTGGAAAGCTGAATTTAATAACTCATGTAGAAAGATGGATTCAGTTTTTTCCCTGTGGATCAAACTAGCGCCTGACCTGGACATGCAGTTTGGATGCTAGCCGGGTATCCAGGCAGGGAGGGCAGAGAAACATTGCACCTGAAATTTGTTCTGATTCCAGCCTTGAAATTTGTTTTCTGTAATCAACACATGTGGTATGACTGTGGTTCTTGTTACTGCTAAACCGATTCTTGCCCTGGAAAGGCTGTAGACAGTCATGATACGCAAGAGACCACCTGTGAACATCTAAAATACAAATATCCTATCCTCCCAACCAGCCAGCAGCAATGAGGGCATGATTTCTCATTGGCTTCCACACATAATAACCTCCAACTGTATTTATTGGGATGCTGTCAAGGGGGTTTATTTATTCATTAATTTGAGCATCTGTCAACTTTTTATTTGTCTTGTTGGATCTATCTGGTCTGGCTGCATGTCATGATCATTCTGCTATAGGAGGAAAATGATCTGGTATTTTTGCATTTTGCTGAACCAATCACAATAGTTGAGGGTGGTGATAAGCCTGGAATACAGCAATGGCGCCCCTGCAAAGTAGCAATGAGGAAGTTTAGCTTACTCAAGGAACTAAACAGGCCTGTATTATTTTGCAATCCAGATTCTTGGCAAAATTTGCCATTTTTAATGCACGGGTGGCTCCTCAGAGTTGTTGTTCCTGTGGTGAAGGGGATTTTGAAAACAATAGCACGCAGATCGTTGAAAGGGAGGAGAAATGTGTAGTGGAAATAATATGTTTTTACCTGAAACCTGGTGAGTCAGACTACATGATGGATACTTTATTAAAAGATTAGAAGATAAAGAGTTATATAATCGTCCAACAAAGGTGAGACATAAGGAAATATATTTTTCATTCAACAGTATTAACTCTTCCAGTTTTGAAATCCGTCCAAAATACTTTGAGTTCTGAAGAAGCCTAGTTCTCATTCCCACCAGAGGCATTGCTTTCCAACAACCCTGAAACTGTCAGGTTGGTGTTTGCAGTACCAAATCATGCTGCATAATGTGAGTTCTTTGATCACAATTTTCTTTATGTGCATGAATATTTGAATTAACACTGAGAGGGAGCGGGACTGGCATGGGAACCTGCCGGGGAAATGAAACTGTGACATTTAAAGCAAATTAACTTGAGCTCAGTTCAAACTGTGAAGCAACTCCAGCAGTGATTGTTGGACTCTGTGGGTTTTCCCACTGTGTTAGGAGGTCGTGTTTAGCTAAGGAGTGTTTGCGTAGTGATCCTGATCCTGTCGCAGGCCTCACGTCCGATCAGGATCAACTATGCCTCTGTGTGTGTGTGTGTGTGTGTGTGTGTGTGTGTGTGTGTGTGTGTGTGTGTGTGTGTGTGTGTGTGTGTGTGTGTGTGTGTGTGTGTGAGCGACATGACAACGTTTCCAAAAGATAACTCACTTCCTCTTCGGCGACTTGTTTGCTTTTCAGTCTGATGGCCACTAGCCTCCTTTGTGTCGCCAGCGTCAAATGGCAGTCGCATTCAGGCACTCGATGCCCGTCTAAAATGGAAACACACACACACTTAGACATGTGCAAAAGCACTTACAAAGCAAAGAATGTAGGATGAAAGGAGCAGTTTGTTTTAGCAAAATCCCTATTGAAAAGGACCAAAATGCCCTAAATTGTTAGGGCTCCACGGGAAAAAATGCACATAATTTCTTTCCAGGTGGACTCCTGCAGTGTCTCCATCTCGGCTTATCGTCTACTCTGTTAGTGGAAATAACTTGGTTGCCTCTCATGCGTTTGATACCGGCAGATCTCTACCTTAAGGTTTTGTTAGCACCAAGAGCCCATGAAAGAAACCCAATGACCTTTATTTTCTTAATAAAGTATGGGCGATCATGAGATCTCCTCCTTGGAAACGGAAAAAAGTTGTCCGTCTATATTGTAATAAAGATCCTCCTTAGAGGTTAACTGTTCTAAGAATGCTCACAGTGGGTACGGGGTGAGTCGGGTTGAAGAGCAAGAAAATCCCAGATGTAAAGTGAGGGAAAATGAAAAGTTAATAAGTACAGTCTCTGGGATGGGGGTGAGGTGGGAGAGAGAGAGGAGGGTGATGAGGTGGGGAGGGATGGTGTTAGTGATCCGGCCTGGACGCAGGAGGGGGGCTTGGTGGGAGATCAGCCAGGTTAGATGTGATGTGCTGGGAGCGATTCA
Organism: Acanthochromis polyacanthus; assembly: GCF_021347895.1. Classification (NCBI taxonomy): domain Eukaryota; kingdom Metazoa; phylum Chordata; class Actinopteri; family Pomacentridae; genus Acanthochromis; species Acanthochromis polyacanthus. The sequence goes on from NC_067113.1 coordinate 62,273,757, forward strand.
TCTGGTGAGTGGGCAATGGACTTGCATAAGGAAATAGACGGCTACCAGGGAGGTGATTAGCTGTGGGGTGATCGGGTACGGTGACTGTAAGGGAGGGTCACATAGGGTGACTTTTCTTAATCGGCAAGCTAATTCGAAGCAAACTTTAAAAATACCACAAAAAATGCACACACACACAAAAGGAAAATGTGAATTAGTCTAGTTTCCATTACCTGCTTTGGAGTGAATCAACTTGGCTGCATGGCGTCATCAGAAGGTGGCAGTACCAGCTGCATTACACATCGCTGCGAAAAACAGAGTGGAAGAAGAATGGCAAGCAGAAAAAACGCTAAGATGAAGAAGAAGAACACAAGTAGACAAGGAGGTGGAAAAGGTGTTCCATTCTTTATGTGTGGGTTAACTTTTCAAAAAAGTCTAAAAGTTTTAAATGCAAACATTTCTGTAGCCATACTTTAAAATGTGCATCAAAGAAAAGTGACACAGGGCTTAACAACAGTATTCCGCCAAGGCTGTTCAGTCGTTGTATCATTTCCAAGGGATGAAACCTTTAATAAAAAATGACCGTGCGTACGTTATGTATGGATACCAAATTGTGTGACCTAAATATGCAGCAGGTGGCGGGAATTGATGGGACTCAGAAACACCCCCACAATTTAATCACTTGTTCCTTGTATATTTTCACCGTGCTGCTATCTCGCAATGATACAGAAATCTTTAACAAATCTGTGGATCCAGACTATCAGCCACATCACTGCCAAAATCTAATCATTTAGTCCTTATGTCATTTCTGACCTTCCCTGAAAATTTCATCCAAATCCTTTCGTCCGTTGTTGCTCAGTATTGCTAACAGAGAGACAGACAAATGTACGCCGATTGTCACATAACTCTGCTGCGTTCCTTGGCGGAGTAAATATGTCAAATTAAACTGAGCCCATGAGATGTCAGAAATCCCAGGCCTTAACTACGTAATACATGAGACTAATGTACACCATGTGACCATAAGAGGAGGCGGGTAGAGTGGCCGTCTTGCAACCAGAGGGTTGCTGGTTCGATCCTCGGCCCATTGTGCTCATAACCCCAAATTGCTCCTGATGGGTCTTGCATGGCAGTTTCCGCCATCAGTGTGTGAATGTGACATATCTTGTAAAGCGCTTTGGGTACCTTGCAGGTATAGTAAAGCGCTATATAAATATTAACCATAATGCACCACCCATTTTGAGGACTGTTGCTGAAGAAACAACTGGGCAATGTGCGATAACTATACTGTGAGAGGATGAAATGTGCGTTGGCATGTGGGAGTGCAGCAATCAGCTCAAACCAGTCAGACCAGCTGGAGGTCACATGCGTTAATGTAAATGTTGTAGATCCTGTTCTGGCAGCAACAGATATGATCTACATTAACCTTGAATGTTACGTCCACATTCATGCAAGCAGTACCAGTAAAGGGTTGGAATATTTGGAAACTGAAAGTAACTGTTCCATAAATAAATGGGAAATGTGTTCATTTTTTAGGATCACAGTTCATTCAGAATATTGATACTACTTGTCGTGCAAACATTTGCTTTAAACCATTGGTTGTACTGCCGTAAATTTGCAGTGGGCTCAGATTTTCATATGCAAATTAAATTTGTGGTAAACTTGCAGTAGACTTCTGGCTAACTTTGTGGAAAGCTTCACTGATTAGCTATTCTGACTTTATCCTTCAGTCATGTTGGAGGGTGGAGTCTGTTATTAAACTAGCCAGTTCATCACAGGAATAACACATTTACACCCATGACCAATTTAGAATGAATCTACCATGTGTGTGTTTGGACCGTGTAAGCACCGTAACACTGCTCCTAAGACACTATAAAAAGTTACATAAAATATGCAAAATATAGTGTTGTTTGCAGAGGATTAATAGAAGTTAAGGGCTACTGGTAGATTGTGGGCACAAACCTCTCATTATTCCCAGATTATTCTTAACCATTTGCTACAAAAAGTCAACACTGAAAAACTTGTGACAACATTTGTTGCTTAGCAATGTTTTGTTTGTTTTTTTGTTTGTTTGTTTTTTGCTGCAAATCAGCCATAACTTCATCACAAATCTGCTGCAAATATTTTGTTGTTGTAAAGGTAAAGCTATGGCTAGCAGTTAGCTGCTAAAGACTGACCTAGCCAAGAAGCAAAATTGCGTTGAACAGATGCACTATTTTAATAATTTGCTTATAAACAAAGTAGTCTGGCAAAGCTGCTAATTCCACATTTTGCCAAGAGCCAGATAAAAATATTCACACTGCTGTCATGTCTGTGAGCTCATTCAAAATGAAACAAGAGTCTGCAAATAATTAGCTTAGCATAATGATGTAAAAAAAAAAGGTGGAAAACAGCTAGCAAAAGTAAAAACTATATTCTTCCTATTTTCTTTTCTCTAATTAATAACACAACTAAACAACACACATTGGTTTTGTGGGAAGTTAGGTAGCTTTTTCCTCCTGGTTCCAGTCTGTATGCTGGGCTAGGCTAATTTGCTTCTGGCTTTAGCTCAATATTTATCAACAGACATGAGTGAAGTATCAGTCATCTCGTCTAATTCTTGCAAAGGAGTGAACAAGTGCATATCCTGATCTGCATAGCTATGTTTTTAATATTTCTAAAATCTTACTGTTGTCAACAGAGTTAGGTATTAAGATTTATCTCCAAGAAAAATAAAGCTTAATTAATTTCTGTCACCTATTGTATGAGCATTGTTTCCTTTAACATTCCTCTCTCTAGCACAATGAACTGCTGTCTCTTCATTGTGGTCGGGTTTTAGTACTGCTTTTCCCTGAGCAGGTTGAAGTGACCTTTTCGCTTCATCTGAAAGGACAGCACACTGTATTGAAGAGGAGATTTAAATTTGAGCACAAATTAAAACGGCACCAAACGGTCATAGTTCAACATTTTAGTGTCAACAGGTCACTTGTGTCACATCTTAAAGTAAAACATGCAGCCTTCTCTTTCAATTTCCGTGACAGTTTCTACTTTCTGTTTCTCATGAAACCCCTGTGGTTTCCGTTTGTGACACTCTGTCAGGAAGTCTGATTTTTGCTGTATTTTTCCGTACTTATGGCAACATCACCTATCATCTACCAACAGACCAGACGTCTGTGCTTCATGTCATTTTCTCCAAAGGTGTGTGCAGACAAATTCCAGTAGGATTTGTTTTGAGCACACACACCCATGCAAGGGAGCTGCGAGGCATTGTTGCAGGTTTTACAGACAGATAAACCTCATTTATGCTACATTTGCTACATTTATGCTCTATGTACAGAGTGTCAGTGCAGTCGTTCAGATCCAGTTGGTGTTACAGTGAAAGCCTTGTTCCTTAAACTTCTCAGAGCTGGCTCTCAATGTACTAGTCAGCCGCTGCATGACAAAGTCAGCATTATTGGAGGCAGCTGCAGCAGTTGGAGGTTCTGATAGAAAGATAGAAAGAGTTTAAAGGGGCTATAATTATAGTTAGGAAGAAGTGTAATGAGTGTTTAGTGTAATGAAAAAGGCAAAGCGTTCACCTTTTTAACCTGTGGACCTGCCTTTGATTAATATTCTGACCTCCCCCTCTCTCACCTGTCTGGGTCAAAACTCAGAGCCACAACATGCTCTTCTGGATTCAACTCAGCAAATCTTCTTTGTATATGTCAAATATCTGTTATCATTTTTAGTGTTATTATTTTGTCCATGGATGTGGATGTGGCTAATGGGGGAACCGGTGTCCAGACCCGGACACCCTCCCGCTGCACCCCTTGCCCCCGCTCCAGTTTCCTGATCCGTCTTAGATGTGCTGGGTCGAGCTAAAGCCCCAAACAAAGGCTCACACACAGAGAGCCACACACAAACCTACTCATGTGTGACTGAAGGCATAAGAATGCAAATGTGTGTGTGAGAGAGAAATGGGGAGATTATGAAGAGCTGTTGGCGAGAGCATCAACACAAATGGCCTTTCACTTGCAAGTGTCGCCTCCAGAGTGTGGCCATTAGTTCACTCTCTCTTCCTCCTTTGCTAGGTTACATGTCTCATGACTCCTGAGGGGATGGAAGTCATCTCTTAAATCAGTAAACCTGCCTTCCCCTGTTTAGAGACTAAATATACATGTTTGTATGTAAAATAAAGCCTCTTCTGCGTCATACCTGAAGGACACATTGCCATGGATTAAAACTCTGTGTGTTCTGCTACTTATTTTAGATGAAACTCATCCATTACTCTGCCAAGGAATGGCAGAGTTATGTGACAATCAGTGTACATTTGTCTGTCTGTCTGTCTGTCTGTCTGTCTGTCTGTCTGTCTGTCTGTCTGTCTGTCTGTCTGTCTGTCTGTCTGTCTGTTAGCAACATTACTCAAATATGGACTAACGCATTTGTATGAAACTTTCAGGGAAGGTCAGAAATGGCACAAGGACCAAGTGATTAGATTTTGGCAGTGATGCAGCTTATAGTCTGGATCCATGGATTTGTTAAAGATTTCTGTGTCATTGCCAGATAGCGTCATGACATCACTGTAACTACAGTATGACAAGTGAACACTACATCAGCTGCTTGCTGACGATCACGTGATTGTGATTCTACTACAAATCCACCACTTTTCCATCGAAAATGATATAAGCAACAATTGATTAAATTGTGGGGGTGTTTCTGAGTCCTATCAATTCCTGCCACTCGCTACATACACTACCAGTCAAAAGTTTAAACACATCTTCTTTTTTAATGTTTTTTATTTAATTATTTTGTACATTGTGGATTAATGCTGAAGACATCAAAACCATAAAATATTACCAATGGAATTATGTTGTAAACAAAAAAGTGTTAATCTTCAGAAAATGCAGAAAATAATACAAATAAATAAAAGGTATCAAATGAGAAGGTGTGTCTTTTGACTCTTAGTGCATTTAGATGGCATGATAAGGTATCCGTACATAACGTACACATGTATAACACACGCCTGTGCTCAGCGTAAGGTCATTTTGTTTGTGGGTACATTTATAATAAATGGACACATTCTATATTGCCATGATTTCTGCCACAAATTATTTTTCAAATTTCATCCACTGTAATTCAGATAACGACTGAGTCCTGCGCTCTGAGTGCTTTTTTGATGGCCCCGTTTTCTTTTGTGTCTTCTTTGATTTACTCTAAAAACGTATTTTCTGTGAGGAAATGTGACAACTTTGTTTTATATAAAGACCTCCTTTGTCTTGCCGTAAACCGATCGTTCTCATCAGCAGTGGAACAAGTGTAAGTTGAGCTGGCGTCACAAGATCACAAAGCCAAAATGGATATGAGGCTATGAACATTTTGTACAGCAGTTCAGGGTGTAAAGACATAATGACGTTGCATAACGTGTCCAAGAAGAAAGATCTCTTTCTTTGCAGCTGCTGACATTTCACCTCCAACTGAGGCAGATTCATAACACTGACCCCACACTGCACTTGTGTGCAATTTTCTGTTATCTTTTGATGAAGTGAGCAGTTTGAATTGCCTCGAATGAGTGAGTCTGATCATGAATCCTGCTGAAGAGCCCATGAGCAACGAGCTGAAACACCGTCGCTGACCTCTGATTTCTGATTCTTATGCAAAGGAGGACAAGAACTCCCTGCAAGAGTCAGTCCACGGTCATCATTAATCAAGACAACAGTATCAATGACAATTACTCATTGTGGTAGTGGTGATACAAGTTGTACAACTGGTAGTAGTTATAGAACTACTTCCTGGACCAATACTAGTTGTATTATTAGCAGTAGCAGTATTAATCTAAGTAACAGTAATTTCAGGAGCAGTTTCAGCAGTAGAAATGGTCATAATAATAGTAAGTAGTATAGTACAACCTGTAGTAGTCGTAGTAGTAAACATAATCTACCAGGTGGTAGTAGTACTAGTAGATAATAATAATAACAATAAGACTAATAATTTATTTTTTCTCTATTTTGTCATATATTTTTCTACTGAGTCAAATCCACTCAACTTCAGTTTGATTGATATTATCTCAAGTAAACAATAAAAAAAAGTTTTCTGAAATTTTATCAAAACAGAGTTATCTGTTTTTGCAAATGAACTCTTCATATATACTTTATATATACTTTATATACAGTCTATGTTCTGTAGTAGTAGTAGCACAGCAGTAGTCAAAGTATTACAAGAACAAGTAGTAGTAGCAGGAATGCAGGTAGTAGGTAAAAGGTGTAACTGTGGGGATCATCAGTAGTAATACTGTAGTGGTAGCTGTGACAATTGTAAGATTAAGTAACAGTAGTACGGATTGTAGTGGAAAACGTGAGGAGAGTTGTGTTATTCTTTATCAGAAGTGTTCATTTACCAGCCATAAAAAAGTTGTAATCAGCTAAAGTTCAGAGTGGTTGCAAGAGACCGAAGTTTTCATGGATCACGTGGTTGAAGACAAAGGCCACCCATCAGCCCGCGAACAGATTGTTCTGCTCTCAGTCCTCCCAGCATTAATATTAAACAGGAGACCTAGCCGTGGAAGATTTCACTCTCACACATACACACCTGACCCAGCAAGAAAAGCCAGCGGCGTGAACGAGGATCAGGATGATCGCTGTCACATGACGGTGTGTGTGCGTAATCTCCCTCAGACAGGGAGGTCTGCTTTGAAGCTCCTTTCACTGGCTGATCTGGACTGACATCCGTCCAGAACACTCCAAGTCTACTTGACCTTGCAATACTCTCCAGTGGCTCTGCGGTGTGTCTGTGGGGCTCAGTCAGGGGGTGGTGACACTGTTCTGCTGCAGAAATAGAGCAGTTTGCTGGTAAATGAATGAATACTCATCGCACTAAAATGTTAATCAATGCAGCAGTGACTCCCAGAGCAGTGCTGCAGTTTTTAGGAAGTGACAGCTGAACCTGATGAGTCACAAATGGCAAATGGTGCTGTGTGATGTAGCTAGTTATCTGGCAAAGAGGTCTAAACAGCTAGGAGTAATGAAAAAGGCTTTAAATGGTCGTAGAAGCAGCCTTACAAATTCCAAATAGTGAGCTAAAACTAATAAATGATACTAAAAGATTATAATACATTGCTCGAAATGATAAATAGAAACATGAACTACATGATGGAATGGATAAAAGTAGGCTAATGACTAAACAGATGAAATAGTTAGCCAAAAGCAACTGCAATAGCTACTTAAAATGTTGTGATAAAATAGAACACTAGCTTTCAGTTTCAGAGATAAATACAGTGCCTTGTGAAAGTATTCGGCCCCCTTGAACTTTTCAACCTTTCGCCACATTTCAGGCTTCAAACATAAAGATATAAAATTTTAATTTTTTGTCAAGAATCAACAACAAGTGGGACACAATCGTGAAGTGGAACGAAATTTATTGGATAGTTTATACTTTTTAACAAGTAAAAAACTGAAAAGTGGGGCGTGCAATATTATTCGGCCCCTTTACTTTCAGTGCAGCAAACTCACTCCAGAAGTTCAGTGAGGATCTCTGAATGAACCAATGTTGTCCTAAATGACTGATGATGATAAATAGAATCCACCTGTGTGTGATCAAGTCTCCGTATAAATGCACCTGCTCTGTGATAGTCTCAGGGTTCTGTTTAAAGTGCAGAGAGCATCATGAAGACCAAGGAACACACCAGGCAGGTCCCAGATACTGTTGTGGAGAAGTTTAAAGCCAGATTTGGATACAAAAAGATTTCCCAAGCTTTAAACATCTCAAGGAGCACTGTGCAAGCAATCATATTGAAATGGAAGGAGTATCAGACCACTGCAAATCTACCAAGACCCGGCCGTCCCTCTAAACTTTCACCTCCAACAAGGAGAAGACTGATCAGAGATGCAGCCAAGAGGCCCATGATCACTCTGGATGAACTGCAGAGATCTACAGCTGAGGTGGGAGAGTCTGTCCATAGGACAACAATCAGTCGTACACTGCACAAATCTGGCCTTTATGGAAGAGTGGCAAGAAGAAAGCCATTTCTCAAAGATATCCATAAAAAGTCTCGTTTGAAGTTTGCCACAAGCCACCTGGGAGACACACCAAACATGTGGAAGAAGGTGCTCTGGTCAGATGAAACCAAAATGGAACTTTTTGGCCACAATGCAAAACGATATGTTTGGCGTAAAAGCAACACAGCTCATCACCCTGAACACACCATCCCCACTGTCAAACATGGTGGTGGCAGCCTCATGGTTTGGGCCTGCTTTTCTTCAGCAGGGACAGGGAAGATGGTTAAAATTGATGGGAAGATGAATGGAGCCAAATACAGGAGCATTCTGGAAGAAAACCTGTTGGAGTCTGCAAAAGACCTGAGACTGGGACGGAGATTTCTCTTCCAACAGGACAATGATCCAAAACATAAAGCCAAATCTACAATGGAATGGTTCACAAATAAACGTATCCAGGTGTTAGAATGGCCAAGTCAAAGTCCAGACCTGAATCCAATGGAGAATCTGTGGGCAGAGCTGAAGACTGCTGTCACAAACGCTCTCCATCCAACCTCACTGAGCTCGAGCTGTTTTGCAAGGAAGAATGGGCAAGAATTTCAGTCTCTCAATGTGCAAAACTGATAGAGACATACCCCAAGTGACTTGCAGCTGTAATTGCAGCAAAAGGTGGCGCTACAAAGTATTAATGCAAGGGGGCCGAATAATATTGCACGCCCCACTTTTCAGGTTTTTATTTGTTAAAAAAGTTTAAAATATCCAATAAATTTCGTTCTACTTCACGATTGTGTCCCACTTGTTGTTGATTCTTGACAAAAAATTAAAATTTTATATCTTTATGTTTGAAGCCTGAAATGTGGCGAAAGGTTGAAAAGTTCAAGGGGGCCGAATACTTTCACAAGGCACTGTAAGTAACAAACAAATTGCTGAAATGAATAACTTCGAGTAATGGTTGAAATAGCTAAAAATACACAATGAATGGTTGACAGGTTAATAGTTAAACTCAAAGTCCTTATAGGGGAGTCTCCCTGTCAGGTAATTCATGCTAACAGGCTACTATCAAAATGAACAGGGAGAGAACTGTAATGTCAGTGGTCACCAGGACATTAAAACTGTATGTGTAGAACTGACGGTCATATCTGATAAAAACTGTGGAAAAGTTGTGGTGACTTTGCTGTAAAATATGCTTTTAAAAACATTTTCCCCTACTGGGATACTACGCGTGTGCAAAGTCTCATCACAACAAGCTTGAGGGAATGTGACAACATGGATGTTTTCCAGTTACAAGTCACTCAGACAAGTTTAAACTTTTATTCATGAGGTAACATAACTGCACAAGGGTTTTCTAATCATCAGTGAGCCTTTCACCACCATTAGCTAACACAATGGAGCATTAGAACACAGGAGTGATGGTTGCTGGAAATGTTCCTCTGTACCCCTATGGAGATATTCCATTAAAAATCAGCGGTTTCCAGCTAGAATAGTCATTTACCACATTAGCTATGTCTACACTGGATTTATCATTCATTTAATGTTATCCTCATTGAAAAAATGCTTTTCTTTCAAAAATAAGAAGTGACCCTAAACTTTTGAACAGTAGCGTAAGTAAGAAGGTTGCTATTCTGTCATAGAGAGTAAATATTCATGTTACAGCTAATAGAAAGAAACATTACAACTTCTTGTATTTTAAGTACAGAAAGGCAGAAGGCAGAATTTATAAAAATAGGAGTATATCTCATGTACAGTAGTGTTTGGTGCTTTGTTGTGACCTTCTAGCAGCTTGTCTTGTAACGTTTCCATACACATTTAATTGTCAGATAAGTTGAGAGCATTTTTCTACCTTAGTGCCACATAGTATTTTCGTGGTTTCTCGTAATAGCACCTATTGTTAAGTGCTCAGTGTCTGCCTGTGGTTTTCCAGAGGGAGTCTCTGGGTCAGACTGTGTTTGTATACAAAACTACGTCACTGGTGTGCGTAAAGAATCTCCGCCTCCTGACTCCTCCTCTCTCCCCCCCATTCTCCCCCCTCCTGTCTCCCTGGGCTGATGCAATGCTCATCTATAAAGGGTGAGTCCCCACCCCTCCTCCAACAGAACAGGGTCTTCTCTCCGAGCGCGCCGCATCTCTGGGATTTTGGTTTTAATCAGTCAATAAATCCAAATTCTTTTATTTGCTTTTACGCGTCTCTCGGTCTATTCCAAGTGTCTTTTTTTGGGCTACTTGAACCGTTTCAGTGTCTGTTTTAAATCAGATCCTGCCTTCTAATAAGCCTATCAATCCATCTTCTGTTCTTATAACAAAAAAAACCCCGAATATCCTCAAGGATCAGCTGATTTTTGTGAGGAAATCGTCCGGACAGTTGCTGTTTCTTTTGTCGCTGAAGGGATTTTACAGGCATCCTGCCACATCTTTACAAGGTAAGAATGCCGGCATCTTCTCATGTGCTGACTGTCTGTCTGTCAGGAAAATTACCGGGTGTGATCGGCTCAGTCTTTGAACTCGATCTCTACATATCAAGATTTAACATTTCTTGGTTTTCTGTTTATAAATGAACACATCATTTGCTACCTTCATGTTGGATTTTCAGTCACATTTAAACCAAAATACATGTTTCCGCCTCTAATGAGCCAATCATCTAGAACAAATCGCTCTATCACCGTATGTACATGTTATTCTAAGGAGCTAAAAATGCATTTAGGCGTTCTTTCTTAGCAGGTTAGAAAGCCTGGTTCAGATAAATGAATAATGAAGCGGTGTGACAATGATGCTGCAGTGCTGGACTCGTGTCTGGAGGTGGAACAAGGGTGTCACTGCCACACACACCAACAAACACGCTCTGGTTGAAAGGGAAAACGTGCCACAGTGCCCATATGTGTCCTGGATTTTAAAAAAACAAACAAACCAAACACTCCAAACATCTGCCGGGTTTGAATGAGAGCGCAATCCTCTGCGCAAAATGGAGAGCCATGCCCATAAAGGGACAACACGTGCCATTGTTTCCACTGGAGCCGGCCATGGAAATAATGTCATTAAACGGATCTGGCTGTGCGTCTTTTGGGCTCCGCAAGGCTCCCCATGTACGTCATTTTCATCCAAGAACAGATGTGTGAATATTTAAGGATGCCAAATTCGGAAAAAGCTGAAAACATGAAGCTTTTTTTATTCTGATTGAAGTTTAAAGAATGCGATGTGTCCAGAAAAAGACGCGGACACACCCTGATTTCATTTCAATTTTCAAATGATTTCGGAGGGAAATGTGCGCAAAGTCAGCGGCGCGTACTGCGGCTTTTTTTTTTTTTTTTTTTTTTTGTCATTCAGCATCTAGAGAGCAGCTGAGGTGATGTCGGGTGGACGCGGATGCCGGTCTGGTATTTTTCCACTGCCGGTGCGTCACCCCCCTCCCTCCTCTTCCTCCTTCACCTCCTCCTCTCGCTGAAGCGGAGTCACATGACGCTGCTGCGCGTTCCCGTTCACTGTAATATTGATTATTCTAAAGGGAGGGAGCGTGAACGCGCGCGGCTAGAAATAAAGATGCTGGGGCGAGATGGAGATGACGCAGGAGGCAGAAATACACAAATGCAGCAGCATAATCAACACATTTGCTCTGTTTTTCAGCTTTAAAATGCCCAGTGAAAAGCAGCCCACTGCCAGAACTGAGATGAAATCTTTGAAACCTGCGCACGAAGACGACAGCAGCAGCTCCAACAGCAATGAATACCCTTATGTGAAGAAGGTCCCACTGGACGGGTACGGCTCATATATGCCAAAACATGAGGAAAAATATCAACCTGTGTGCTTCACATGAATTCTCCTCACTTCTTCTTTTTTCTTCTTCCCTTCTGAAGCCAATACCCTGACCTGGACGCAGAGAGTCAGAACTTCCTGCCTGAACACAACCTGGGCAAGAAGAAGTATGAAACTGAATATGTAAGAGTTTCTCTCACCTCCCAGCACATTTATCTGCTTGTATCGGATGTGTGATGTGTGATTTTCCCTCATCTCCTGACTGTGTGTGTCTCCTTCCATGCACAGCATCAGGGCAATGCCTCCTTTGGCATGTCAGTCTTCAACCTGGGCAACGCCATCATGGGCAGCGGCATCCTGGGTCTGTCCTACGCCATGGCCAACACCGGCATCGCCCTCTTTGTGTGAGTATCTGCTCTACTGAAGTGTTAATCCTTCATTTTGAAGATGTGTTTATTCAAAGGAGGACATGAGGCAGGGCGAGGTGCAGAGTGTACAGAAGAAACTAAAGCCAGCGAGGGCGGCTTTGGTTTCTTCATCCAAATCAAGCTGAGGCAGGTGTGGTTGTGTCTGTTGCACCAAGGTCACAGATCATGATGTACCGTGGCAGTGTGTTGATTCAGCAGCAGGTCGACCCTGAGGGAGGCAGATTACACCGGGGTCGAAAGTTTGCCCCAGCACAGCTGAAGTGCTCTCTATCGTGTTTGCTGCAGATAAAAGTGTGGAGAGAAAGTTCTTTTATAGCGAGAAGAATTCAACAAATAGCTCTTCTCAGGGTAAACTGAAGGTTTCTATTAAAGCGCCCCCTGCTGGTGATTCAGTGCATCAAATTAGCTGTGAATTTTGCAGCATATGTGAACAACTTAAGCCATTTTACATTATGTGGATTGTGGATTTCTGTAGTTTTCCTCCTCTAACTCAGTTTTCCCTTGCTCATACGAGACACGGCGTCTTAAGAGGCCAAAGGTTTTACTACCACTCAGGCAGCATCTGGTAGGACTGATCCCCAAGCAGCTTATCGTCTCCCAAATACAACCTGAAGCTCTGAGGAGGCGGAAAGCAGTGGAAAAACACTGGTACTAATGGAATAATGGGGAAAATAGTAATTATGTGAACATGCTAGAATCTGATCGTACGCCTCAGTAAAACATGGGTGCCACCAAATGGCAGTTTTGCGTCACTTTACAAACACAGGGAGTGGCAGGAGAAGCAGCTTAGACAGGCTAATCCTGCTGCATTAAGGCCAGAGTTATGCAAACGGAGAGATAATGTACGCTCACATGAGATCATGAATGGAGAAGAGCGTGGTTCTCTCTCAGCCACCGAGTGTCCTATCTGAGCTCTGCATCTGCAGGAAGACGGAGATTACAACAATTTAACAGCTGACGTCGATGGGAGTGTTTCTAGTCGCTCTATCACTGACTAATACGGGATAGTTAGGATTTTACATGTGTTTGCATTTTGAAACCTCGTCTAGTTGAGTGTTACTACGTTTGCTGAGCGCTAACCAGCCCAATGCAGTACAAACTGACTGAAAAGGTCATTTCAGACAAATTATGTCATAGGCAGACAAGTGGCCACTGAAGCAGCTGGATGATCCCATGCTGAGAAGGAACGTCTTTGCAGGACAAGTCTGTAATGGTCAGGAGATTTGTTTTCACCTGCACTATTAATACCCTGAACACTCAGCGCTGCCTCTGCAGCATCACAGAGGCGTTCAAAGGATCTCATATAAGGAAACCTTTCGTCCTTTGCTGATGCTGCTCATGACTAAAGAACCTGCAGAGTGATGCTGCCTTCAAGGTCTTTGCTGATCAGGTCCACAAAATGGGAGAAAATGCAGGTTTTCACTATGCTAGATGATTTTCTTCTGAAAATCTGCAGACTCCTGAGTATCAAAGGCAGCACTACAAACCGCTGACTCTTTATTATGAGGAGCAGTTTCATGACAAAAGCGGAAATCTGGTGAAAGCACCTCATCCAACAGTTCCATTCCTCCTAAAGATATACGTCCATACAGACATTTCATGACTGAATGGATGAACAACATCTTCAGCAGAAGCGGTACAGGAGTATCTGACCTTCACGTTAGCCAAATGTCAATGTGTTTGTTTACCTCCATTACAAAATACATTTATCATTCAGTTGGCTTTTAAAGTCCCATGTTAAGCAGGTTCATCATTGATTGGTTGTTTTTTTTCCTTGAAATTGCATCTGGAGTTGGTACACAGTTAAAGATCGCTCTGGTCTGTTTACAGGATTCTCCTCACAGCTGTCGCCATCTTCTCATTGTATTCTGTCCACTTGCTGCTGAAGACGGCCAACGAAGGAGGTGAGCCTGTTAGATTTATGTGCACCAAACTATCCAAATGTTTCCTGATGTCGTTGTCAAATTTTAAATCTACAATTCTCTGGGTGTTTTTCTCTCTGAAGGTGCTCTGGTTTACGAGCAGCTGGGATACAAAGCCTTTGGGATACCTGGGAAACTGGCAGCTTCCTGCTCCATCACCATGCAGAACATCGGAGGTGAGCGACTGTTGCATTCTCACTTTTTTATACGGCTTATGCAACTATAATTGAACCACTCGTCTATATTTATCTGCCATGTGCTTTTCTGATGAGCTAAACACTGCTCCTCTGTGTCTAAACTGAGAGCATGAGGGGGAAAAAAACAATCCTGGCTGATGGAAACCAGCCTCTGTTTGTGGAACACAGCGTAGCTTCCAGTAAAAACTTGAGTCATTCCACAAGCATGTGTGAAACTGTCAGCCCCTCTCCAAATATTAGCCAGCATTATTTCTGTACTGGAGTCTCCTGCACGAACATGACTTGGCTCATTTTACAATGAAGTGTCCTAACTATGATTGTTTTTTCCCTGACAGCCATGTCCAGCTACCTCTACATCGTCAAATACGAGCTGCCCCTCGTCATTGAAGCTTTTGTGGGAACCAGCAACGAGTGAGTTACTAAATACTTCAGTAGCTCTCAAACACCTGCAGGTTGGAAACAGATGTGTTTCTGTTCACACTTCCAACAGCTGCAGCAGTTTCAAGTGAAAATGACTGATTTGACTGTCTTTAAAGCCGCCATGTGGAGTTCTCTTGTAAACAAACAAAATCCATGTTTACAAAATGGTGGCCCCCTCATAAAAACACTGCTCAGTAGCACTCCTAATGGTCAAAACGTACGAGGGTAGCTTTAACTTTCAGCATCAGGATGAATCATATCAGGCTTTACAGTATCCATACTAGTCGTTTGTTTGATTTGCACATTTCAGGGGATTGAGTTTAGATTGCAGAATTAAAAATAAACATATAAATGTGAAAATCAAACAAAAATCTATTTTAAAAAAATCTTGATTTTCCTTGACAGTGATAAGAATTCATGAAACATTTTATATAACTAATGATATCGGCTGCAGATTTTTCGCACACAGCTGAACACTGATGTTAGACTATTTATCAGGCAAGCTATATCTATGAACAAAATGTCTTTACAGAAGAGTTTACATCCCGAAATGAGTGTTTGCAATGTGAGCCGGGCTCTAAATAATGTGAGGTTTTGGTGTTTAACTGACGTGTAAAACAGGAGGAATGCCCGGCAGCAGCACTCCAGGTGGAGTAGCACATCAGCAAAATGGCTGCCAGCTGTTCTTCAAGTGCTGCGCATGAAAGAAGGTGAAGCAGCGTCTTTGTGCTGCCGTTTGAGTAGAGCAGGATAGAGGCAGTGTGTGGAGGAGGGTGTCTGGACGTTTTAAAGGGACGGACAGTCCTCGGTCTCTGTGTGCCGCCCTTCAAAGAACCCTTTTAGACAACGCAGCCGGTGCCGCATCGAGACAGAGCGCGGGATGAGCTCACTGCGACCCCGCTTCAAGTTTAAAAAATTAATGTGGCTTGGCTCCTCAGTGCTGCTTTGTTACGTCTATTTCTGCGGCCGATGCAGTCATCCTGCAGGCCAGAGCGTGTCAGCTGACTGGCAGATGTTGGCGAAGCTTCGGCTTGACAAGATGTGTCAAAGCAGCGGCTGAGATGTTTGATCAAGACTGAAGCTGAGGAGGGAGGAAAGGAAGGTTCCGACAGAGAAGTGGATTTAATGTGATGTTTTCAGCGCTGAGTGTTCAGTTTTAGAGCTAATCAGTTTACCGTGCTGCTGATTAATCAGTCTGTGTTTGGAGAAAAATGATTGACTATGTGATCAAAGCTATCAGAAGCCTGAAGTAAACTGACAAAAAATATAAAATAAATGTTAACTTGTCAACAGCTGACACTACTAACATTAAAAATCATGTATTACGTAATATAATATTATTATATATTTGTACATTTTGAAGCTTTGAAGTTGTTTTTACTTCAAATTACATGAAGATGAAAAGGAAAACATGACAAAACATGGTACATTTCATACAGAACACTGCCTAAAAAAGTGCATAAATTAAGGTTTTCTGATTTAGAACTGCAATTCCAAATAGGTGATAAACCTACAAAACACATGCAGGTTCTTCTAAAAAACAAGTCTTTCTCTGCAATGAGTTAACTATGTTCATGTGCCAAAAAAGAAACAAAAATCTCGTTGTGTTGGTGACATGCTGACATGTTCTGTCCTGTATTTCAGCGAATGGTACACCAACGGAGACTACCTGGTGCTGCTGGTGACTGTTGCCATTATCCTGCCCCTGTCACTTCTCAGGAACTTGGGTAAGAAGTGAAATAACGTCAGATGCATTTCGAAATAGGGTTCAGGTTAGACTAGAGTGACGCACTTGTACACAATGTAACACTTCTAACTTTGAAGTCCATACAACGTTTGCAGCTTAGAGTGAAGTGATAAAAGTTAAAAAAAGAAGCATTCCCCAGCTTTATACCAGAAATAGCTCACACTCATGTCTATGTTTTTCTTCCCCCCTCAGGTTACCTCGGTTACACCAGTGGTCTGTCCCTGCTCTGCATGGTGTTCTTTCTTATTGTGGTAAGTGTGACCCATCTTCCTCATTCCACGACTCGTTTTATTTGGCACATGAATGAGCATGCTGTTCCACTGTTTGTCAGAACATGATGTAGTTTTCCCTCTAAATTCCCATGCTCCCACTGAAACAGCAGGAATGTTTTATTGGGAAATGCAAGAAATGAAAAAAGAAAAAAGAAAACAGCTAAATACCTTAGTTGGGCTTCCTTGGAATTTTGTGTGTCTAAGATGATGTAGTCACAACATTATCACAACAACAGAAACACCTACTGGATTTCAGCTAAAAAACACCAGATTCTTTAACTTGTCAGCACAATCCCTTAGAGATCCCGCATTAAATGTTTTTTTTTTTTCTAAAATCAAACTGTTAACCTTAAACTTGCCCTCCGATCTTCCAGGTGATCATTAAGAAGTTCCAGATGCCGTGCCCTCTGCCTGTTTCCTTGGATTCTCTAAACAGCAGCTTTCCTGACCTCAACCTGTCCACTGTGAACAACAGCGATGACAAATGCAGGCCCAAATACTTTGTCTTTAACTCACAGGTAAAACCCACAAAACATCTGGGGAACTGAAGTAAAACCAGCAAAAGCATTTGTACTCTTTGGGTGTAAATTCTGAATGCATTGCTCTATTTTTTCCAGACTGTCTATGCCGTTCCCATCCTGACCTTCGCCTTCGTGTGCCACCCCGCCATCCTGCCCATGTACGAGGAGCTCAAAGAGTGAGTACTCGCTGCTTTACTTTCCCTTTTCAATCCTTGTTATTGATTTTGGTTTGGTGTCTAAATGAAGCATCCCCTTCCCTTCATTGTGTCCTGAACAGCCGTTCCCGCAGAAAGATGCAGGGTGTCGCCAACGTGTCCTTCCTGGCCATGTTCATCATGTACTTGCTGGCTGCCCTCTTTGGATACCTGACCTTTAACTGTGAGTGTTTGACCAGGACAAGGCATACACTGAATAATATATAGTTGCTGGAATTATTTAAATTTTAATTTCACTTGTAGTAATGTCTACAAATGCCTGACAGTGTGGGCTACAAGCAGTCCTTGCCTGAATGTTAAATATAACAGACAATCAATCGTTCAAGGTTAAACGAAGACGCTTCCAGGCCTAAATAAATAATGAATTTTGCAGTCTGTTATGTAACACTGTGAAAAAAACACACCTGATGCAGCTGAGCAGTCTTTATCATGACTGGAACATTTGAGAAACGGGACAGAAATGTTCCTGGAACGTCACTCCAGTTACACAAGAGCATGATAGTGAGGTGAGCACACACTTCCTGAAACCTGCCTCGGTGTTGTGTTCAGTTTGAGATGGGGGAATCCAGGGTTGCGAAATCTCACCTACTTTTCCGCTTTAAATGCTCAAAAAGCTCCAGTTCATCCAGTGAAGCTTAAATTCACCACATTAACGTGCTTACAGTGACAACGCTAACAGACTGATGTTTAGCAGGTGTAATGTTTAAGATGGTTGCCATGTACGGCTAATCATGTTAGCATTTGATAATTAGCACTGAACATTAGCTGAGGCAAAAGTTAGAGTCAGAACTAGGCCTCACTTGTTTTTTCACTGCGATAATGGCTACATATTTGAAACCTGTTTTCAACTTTAAAACAACCTCAACATGTTTTATGTTTTTATTAGACAGCTAGCTTAGACTAATGTAAATGAAACCACCCTAAACTCCTATTATTTCTTTCCAATGCAACTTCAAAACTCATTTATCTTGTCTTTTTAAAATTCCTGTTTGTTTAAGTGCAATAGCTTAGCCATTTCTAATGCTAAATTTAGCTAGTCGGTCGCTGGCTCCAGTTTAAAAAGGATTTAATAGTAATTGTTTTTGACCCCTTTCTTTTGCTAATGTATTTTATGCTCACAAAATACAAAATGTTAGCATCTTTTTAAAATTGTACTTTAAAGTACACAGTAGCAATGCTGACAGTATGTTTAGCATAGTCCAATGTGTTAGCATATTCTAACATTTGATAATTAGCACTGAACACAAAGTACAGGTGAAGGCCTACATGTTGCTTTATTTTGATTAAAGCTTTGCATTCTAAACTTTTAGTCTTTTCATTGGCTAAATATTAAAAAACAGGACTTAGCAATTGGTGTAGCTTTCTGTTTGCTCTATCCAAACACAAAGTAGAGCTGAGGCAAAGAAAAAAGGTAGATGCTAGGCCTTCCATTCTTCTTCCTTTTGATGAGGGCTAATGATACAACGACTTTTTTCATGTAAACTGTGCTTGATCTTGAAGTTTTTCTGTATAAATATGTCACATGTGACTCATTGGATGGTCTCTGTTGTCTTTCTTCTCAGCTAACGTGGGTCCTGAGCTGCTGCACACCTACTCCGATTACTACAAATATGATGTGCTCCTGCTGATCGTCCGTCTGGCCGTGCTGACCGCCGTCACCCTTACCGTCCCCGTGGTGCTCTTCCCTGTAAGCATCCAACAAGAAAAGTCTCTCAGAGTACTGGTCAGTGCAAATATTAGTAGCTTATAAAGGCTAATCTTTGTCTCTCTCTCTCAACAGATTCGTACTTCTGTCAACCACCTCCTGTGCCCTACTAAGGACTTCAGCTGGGTCCGTCACACTGTCATCACCGTGGTCCTGCTGGCTGGTACTAACGCCCTGGTCATCCTGGTCCCTACCATCAGGGACATCTTTGGCTTCATCGGTGAGTATCTATGAATGGCAATGTGTGGTAACGTCATCCAGAGACTGACTGAAAGACATGTTGGGACTAAAACACTACATTTCTCCTCTCCATCAGGCGCTTCTGCTGCTGCCATGCTCATCTTCATCCTGCCCTCAGCTTTCTACATCAAACTGGTGAAGAAGGAGTCCATGAAGTCCATGCAAAAGATTGGGGTAAGACGTAGTTTTGGAGCTTTAACATTAGAATCAGATACCTCTTCCATGTCTGTGTGGTAAACATGTAACTGTGGCCATTAGCTGCTCAGTGCAACAGTTGAGTCATTTCTCATGCTAAGCTAATTAGCTGCTGGCTCCAGCTTTATACTGAACAGACAGGCCTTACCGTGGGATCGATCTTGTCATGTGAGGTAAAGTGGTTGAGCACATTCACGAACTGTGAAATGGTTTCCTTCTCCAGGCCACAGCGTTCCTGATATGCGGCTTCATCGTCATGATTGGCAGCATGACCTTGATCATCGTGGACTGGATCAACAACACCTTACCCACACCGGTCACGAAGCCCAACGGACACTAAAGCTCCAGGTCTCCTGCTGCGTCCTGCCGGAGGAGAGGAAGCTCTCAGCACCGGGCTGCTAAAAACGCGCAACCAAGATCGAAATGCATTGTAACAAAGAAAAACACAAGAACTCACTTGATGCTCGGCTTTGACTTCCTGAGCAGCAGACCATGCCATTCCAAGAGAATGTATCCGAACTTTGTACAGTATGCTGTTATAGACCACAAAGATGGTGTTTTGTTTTTTCTCTTTTTAATTGTAACTTTTTTCATTGTTGTTATTGCTCGTTTTTACTCTTAATGTTTTTATTTTGTAGTTACGGTACAGCTGAAAACAAATATTTGAACATGCCTCATACCAGAGATGACATAGAGTCCAAAACGCAGCTTTCGCTCAGGTACAGTGTTGTGTGAGTTTGAGTGTGGCTGTGACCTCCGAGCTCGACAACAACGGATCTCCTGAAGACTGACAAGAGGCAACAGACTTGAAAGTTTATCCTCCTCAATCCTCAATGACAGTTAAGTTCCTTCCAACAGTTTTGTTTTATATTATTATTTTTCCTTTTTTTTTTTTTACTTTGCCAAAAATGTATTTGTAAAGCATCTTTGTACATTGAAAAGCACTTACAGTTAGCACACTTGTCAGTTTCACAGGCGAGGCCTACAACACCGCCTATTCAGTATTCGTACCAAGGCTCTGTGACCTCGCTTATAGTGTCAGCTTTCCTTGTAAAACCATGCATCGGTCTACAGAACCTGCCTTTTCCAACTCGGCACTGGGATGCACAGAATCTCACACCGGGACTTTTCTCAAAACTGTATGTACTCTTTATAACCTGCTGAAGATCTTGTTGTAACGGCGTGCGCAGCGACGACACTACTGCTTGGAGAAGGCCGACAAGCCTCCCGGTTCTGCCTCACCTCTCATGGTGGTGGAAACATACATTTTTTTCTTTATGGGAGAATACTTTGAATTTGACCACGTGCTGTGGTTGTAATATACCTGTTAAACTTGCAAAAAAAAAAGGAAAAAAAAAAGCTAGAAGAGGTCAGGTGTGCTCTTAAGCACCGACAACCAAACGACGACACAGAAAGCTGAGGGTGTTACAATACTTCTGAGTGTTTTTACATACGGTTGCGCAGGTTAGTGCTTTCAAAATGTTTCACAATGAAGAACACAAGAGCTCTGTGCGGACTTGTTTCCTGCCGAGATGAGCCTGTCATCAGACGGTGCACTGTGCTTCCAACACTAACGCATCACCAAACTGTTATTGTCCAACATCTATTTATGGAAGACCGTGAAATCAATGTAATTTAATCTATTTTACTATATTTATATTATATTGTATGTACATATATATGTATATATATATATATCTATTGAGTTCAACTGTATATACGCTTTGTTTTGTTTGAATTTCTTTTTTTTTACAATAATGCATTGGAGCTGTAAAACAAAAAATACCCAAAGTGGTGAATTTGTGATACTAAAGTAGCTCTGATACACTGGAGCTTCAGCAGTTCATCTTCGCTAAAACTGACTGAACAGTCCTGCTGTGCTGATTCTTTGTAGAAAACTGTGTTCAGCGTGGAAGCCACTGGTACAGCAGCAGGAACAGGAGGCTTTGTTTTTGTTTCTTTCCTTTTAGCCCCCTGAACACAAACTCGGATCAGCGTAAGGTTCTTTCCGCACATCTCGGTTGGAGAGTACGTCAACCATCTCTTGACCTCAGGAGTAAAGAGGGCTTTGCCCGTCAATGTTACACTCTTGTTTCAATGAAAC
Organism: Acanthochromis polyacanthus; assembly: GCF_021347895.1. Classification (NCBI taxonomy): domain Eukaryota; kingdom Metazoa; phylum Chordata; class Actinopteri; family Pomacentridae; genus Acanthochromis; species Acanthochromis polyacanthus. The sequence goes on from NC_067113.1 coordinate 62,295,389, forward strand.
ACTATGTATATCCTGTAATTAATGTCCAATTAAAATCAAAGATAACATACAACTTGGAATGTTGGTGCTCTTTGTGTCCTGTTCCTTTTTGTCTTTGAAATGTGGTTCATGAGGACAAACTGATCTTGGTCTTTGTTCATGATGTTAAGAGACTTCTGAACATCTAATCAAGTGGTTTTAGGCATGCTGGCCAATAGATGCCACTAGGGGGCGACCGATATTACAAAAACAGCAGTAATTTGATTCTAAATAAAAAGGGATTTTCAAAAGAAAATGTCAAAACCGTCAAGATATCAGTAAAAATTACACATTGGATATTTTTTTCAATTAAAATAATTACCCCTCTCTTTAAAATGACTTAGATGTAACTACACCGGTGCTTCTGTAAGAATATGCAGATTTATGAATATTATAAAGTCAACCTCTGATCATTTTTCTATAGACCTGGATCAGTAATCTTGTGGTTACCAGTTAAAATCATAGTTATATGTCAGCTTGTTTAGTCTTGAAAGAGTTTGTGATTGTGGATGACGATGACACAAAGCTAAAACTGATATATATTTTAGTTTTTTTCTTTAAAACCCTCTCCTATTTGATACTGAATTACTCTGGCTTTCACAAATAAAGAGGACAGAATTATAAGCCAGATTTACCCAAGAGAATATTAGGATCACGAAGCATGACAGAGATGTTGAAAGATCTTTTCTCCTGACCACGCTGCCCCCTAGTGGTCATGAGAGGAAGCTCTACAGCTGGACATTTTTGACTTTTTATCACAGAGATTAGATTTAGAAGTAGCTCAGACTGCCAGAACCAACAGTGAGTAATAAAAGAGTGCAGTTAGCTATCAGAATGCTTCACACTGCTGCTCCTTACATTCACAAAGTTTGTTTACTAGCTGCTATGGAGCTTTTATCAGAACACATTAGTCTCATTAAGTGGTTAAATGTGTCCTGATTTCACAGGTTTGTAGATGATAAAATGTCTATTTTTCCACATGGCAGCTTAAAAAACGACCGCACAAGACGTTTTTATTTAAAAAAAACAAGCATAATTCCCACTCTAGAGGAGTGATGATACTTATCCACAAATCAGTTCCCTTTCATGTGAAACACAGAATCATAGATCCCTTGGGGAGGTATGTCATACTCAGTGGGACTATAAACTCTATTTTAGTAAGTTTAATAAATATATATTCACCCAACAAAGATGATCCAGCTTTCTATGAAAATCTATTTTTGTCCATATCTTCAACCCCGGGTGATTATATAATTGGCGGAGACTTTAACTGCGTTTTGGACCCAATGATAGATCGTTCGACAGGTACTGATACTTCTCATCAACAGACAAGGAAAGTTATCAAGAAATTCATGTCTGATCTCAATCTTGTAGATATCTGGAGGTGTCTTAACCCTGACAAAAGGGAGTACTCATGCTTCTCGAGTACATATAAAACATACTCGAGGATAGATTATTTACTGATCACAAACTCTCTATTATCAAAAATCAAGAAATGCTGGTACGATGCCATATTGTTCTCGGACCATGCTCCAATTTCAATGAGTATACAACTGCCTAAGGCATCCTCCTCTCCACCCAGGTTTCGCTTCCAGTCTAAGTGGCTCCAATATCCCAATTTTGTGAAATTTCTCGACCAGAAAATAGACGAATATTTCTCTGTAAATACTAATCAAACCAGTGCCTCAATAAAATGGGAAGCTTTTAAAGCATTTTTAAGAGGTGAAATAATAAGTTATACTAGTTATAAATCCAAAAAATATTATGAGCAATTGAATACAATTCAACAGAAGGTAAAGGGACTAGAAAGGCAGCTCTACCACTAAATCAATCCAGGAAAGCAGCAAGAGATTCTTGAATTGAAAGCTCAATATAATGAATTAACTACAAGCAAAATAGCTTCGAATTTGCAATGGTTAAAACAGTCCTATTACGATCAGGGAGAAAAGGTGGGAAAATTGTTGGCATGGAGGATAAAAAAGGTACAAACGGAGAGGGCTATCAATATGATAATGTCTGAAGAGGGAAAACAGTTAACTGATCCTGATGAAATAAATACATCCTTTGCAAATTATTACAAAAATCTCTATAAGTCTGAATGTCAAGATGGATCGGAGGACCAGAACAGTTTTCTAGACAAACTCAATTTTCCTACCATACCAGAAGAGGCTAAAATTGGTATTGAAACTAAATTAACCATTGAGGAGTTACAACGAGCTTTACAGAGCATGAATAGTGGGAGGGCCCCTGGACACGATGGTCTACCTGTAGAGATATATAAGAAATTTTCAACCAAGTTACTCCCGCATCTTTTGGAAGTGTTTAACGAATCATATGAGAAAGGGATTCTACCTTCATCACTGAGAGGCGCAACACTTTCACTGTTGTTAAAACCAAGCAAGTCGCCCTCAGAAAGAACATCCTATCGTCCCATATCCCTAATGTCCTGTGACACCAAAATCCTATGCAAAGCTTTGGCAAAAAGAATAGAGACTGTTCTTCCAAATGTAGTTAAGAATGATCAAAATGGTTTTGTCTTACATAGGCAAGCCTTTCATAACACTCGTAGACTTTTGAATATTCTGTTTACCAAAGAAAATATTAAAGGGCATGCAATCCTATCATTAGACGCAGAAAAGGCTTTTGATAGAATCGAATGGGGCTACCTCTTCAACATTTTGAAACGATTTGGATTTGGTGATAAATACCTAAAGTGGATAAGATTATTATATACAGAGCCAATGGCAGAAATTTTAACTAATACTCAATATTCCACACCTTTTAAACTGTGTAGATCCACACGACAAGGTTGCCCCTTGTCTCCACTATTATTTGTGTTGGCTATTGAACCTTTAGCTATGGCCGTACAGCAATCAGCTGAAATTACAGGAATTACAATTGGGAGGAGAGAACATCGTTTAGCTCTCTTTGCAGATGATATTGTTTTATTTTTAACAGACCTAGACACCTCACTAGGAGCGCTAAATTTAATTCTTAGTGAATTTGGACTTTTCTCTGGATATAAAATAAATTGTTCAAAAAGTGCCCTATTAATGTTGAATAAAGAGGAGAGGGAAAACCCACCGATTCAAAGTCATTATGCCAACGTTACGGAGGGGTTTACGTACTTGGGAATTAAAATAACCCCAGAGGTCGACGGCATTCTGGCTGCCAACTATGACCTGTTGGTGAACGGGGTAGTGGACATGCTTGAAGGATGGGGTTCACTTCCAATTTCTATGATTGGACGTATTAATATTATTAAGATGCCAATACTACCTAAATTCCTGTGTTTATTTCAATCGACCCCTCTTCATCTTCCAGCCTCATTCTTTAACAAGCTGAAGAGAATTATCACCAACTTTATTTGGAATAATAAGCCCCCAGAGTGCGTCTTCCCCTCCTTTACCTGTCTTACGAAAGGGGGGATTAAGGCGGCCCAATATGAAATTTTACTACTGGGCTGCTCAGCTTCGGGCTGCCTGTTTTATTTTCTAAACGAAGATGTTCCAGCCTGGGTGGAGATGGAGGGTAACTCAACAGAACTTCCGCTTTGTTCCTATATCTATTCAGCACAAAGAAAAACACTCCTGAAGCAAACACAGAACCCTTTTCTAAAAAATACCATATGTATTTGGCATGAAGCTCACACCTTTCTGAATGAAAGTATTACATTGTCATGCTTCACTCCTATTTGGGGAAACGATAGTTTCAAACCTGGGAGACAAGATGCAGGTTTCAAACACTGGATGGATTTGGGGATAAGTAAAATAGGAGATTTATTTACCGAACACTGTCTGATGTCTTTCCAACAGTTAATAGATAAGTATAACCTCCCAAGGAAGCATTTCTTTAAATATTTACTAATTAGAAGTTTTGTACATGCTCAGAGTAAAACTTATTTGAGACCGTCATTTTCTTTAATTGAGCAATTTATAATTACTCATTTACAAGGCAGGGGGCAATTATCAAAGCTCTATATTATGCTTCTGGATGGTATGAAGGAAAACTCCCACTCGTATTTATCATCTTGGAGGAATGATTTGCAGATAGATATATCCACGGAGGAATGGGAGAAGGCCTGCTTTTTGGCTCAAACCCAGAGTATTAATACCAGAGGCAGGTTATTGCAATATAAATGGCTCTTCGGGACCTATATTACTCCTGCTAAAATAAATCATTTTAACCCCAATATTTCGGACAATTGTTACAAGTGTAAGACAGAAAAAGGTACTTTGCTTCATTGCATATGGGAATGCCAGGAGATAAAAACATTTTGGAGGGATACCCTTTGCCTGATTTCAAGACTAACAGAATGTACAATCCCTGTTGAACCTAAATTGAGTTTGTTGCATATATATCCTGAGAATTTTGAGGCAAGTGTAAAAAAAAGAAAGCTCATTGATTTTTGTTTGTTGCAAGTCAAGAGAGTAATAGCTTTGAAGTGGAAGGATGTTATGAGTCCTGATTCTGCTCAGTGGTTGAAGGAGATGTCTTCACACCTCGCTTTAGAAAAATTGACGTATATACTAAAAGGGAAAGTTGACGACTTTAACGACATGTGGTCGCCGTTTTTACATTTTATGGACACTTTGCCCAATGGCTCGTAGGTATGAGAAGGTGAAGGAAGTTAACTGTTAATTTTCAAAAATGATGATCTATGCTTTTTTTTCTCTCTTTTTTCTTTTCTTTTTTCTTTTTCTTCTTTCTTCTCTTCTTTTTTCTTTTCTTTGGGTATGTATTATATATTTATATATTATTAGTATTATAATTTTGTACTTATATTATAATTTTAATTTTATGTATTTACTTATTTATATGCTTATTTTCTGGGTGACCGAACTCTTCAGCGGAGGACTTTGGGGTGGGGGTGGGGGGGTGGGGGGGCGGTAATGTTATAGGGGAACTTCTGTGTTTTGTGTTTTGTATGTATGTTCTTTCAAATGGAAAAATCAATAAACAGATTGGGGGGGAAAAACAAGCATGCAAGATTCAGTGAGATTTACTAAGTAGCCCTTGTAGTATAGTAGAACCTAGATTGGCTGCTGCAAACACAAGTTCAGAGACAGTGTTTGGATGGTTGTGGTGCATCATGGGGGACTAAATGAAACAGAGACCTGCTCCTTATATGCAAATAAAGGATTCAATCAATCCTCGCAAAAGCACAGCAAATCTTACTTGCATGGTATTACACACTAAGAATACAGTACTATATTCCATTTCTGAATCTTACACACTGGACCTTCCACTGTGGTTTTGTTCAACGTGTTCACTATTCTGGTGCTTTAAGTCCATGAACACCCATAGGAAACCTGTATGCCTGATTCAACTCAGTTATGGATGAGACTGCTGGTCAGAGCTGTTGGAGTGTGTTTACAAGTGGTGATGTTCACTATGACTTCAGTTAAGAGTTCTGGTAAGCACAACATGCACTATACCAGGACTCTGAAAATGGTGCAGCTAAATGGAATTCAGGCAGGCCCGGGGTGACGAATCGGGAGGACAGGGACAATTCCCGGTGGGCCAGTCTCATGTTTGGGCCACGAGGTCTGGTGTTCAGTCATGGCTCTGGGTTGATCATTATGCTGCTACCGCTGTTCCTGTCCGCTTTCACTGAGAGCTTTTTTTTTTTTTGCAGACGCACCGTGATGTAACACGTCAGTGCACATGGTCAGAGGTGTTTGAAAGATGAAAACAGACATAATAGAGAGTAGACGCTGCGCAGTGAGAAATACGGCCGCCATCTTGGTCCGGTCACCCACTCCACTCAGTGCTGTTTGACAGCGCATCTAATCCATCTTAACTCTGAATATTAAACTGATTTTCACGCGTTTTTTATTTTTATGTTTTTGCTGCAGACGTCATACATGTAGCTATGATACAGGACAAACGGTCCGGCGTATTTTAATATTCATAGCAGGAAAAATAGATAATAATAATAATAGGTAATAGAATATTCTGATATTAAGCTCGACTGTAGACAGGTATTTAGCAAACACTGTAAACACACACACACTAATATATGTTAGAGAAGCAGATAATGTCAGTAAAGTCAATTATTTTAATAATTTGAAGAGACAATACGTATATGATTACGCTATATATACATATATAAACAAAATACTGACTAATGAACACATATTTATATATATATATACATATATATATATATATATATATATTATCATTTTCTGATATATCTTTTTTAATATATAAGTATGAATTATATTGATAGTCTATATATGATTTATATAATAATTTTCTCTGATATATTGATTATATTGATACTCCATACGTGATTTATATATGTAGTATGATTTTCTCTGATATATAATTTTTATCTATTATATATATGTGAATGATGTTGATACTCCATCTATGATTTATATATGTTCATTTTCTCTGATATATAACTTCTATCTATTGTTTTATATAGAAATATGTGTTCATTAGTCAGTATTTTGTTTATATATGTATATATAGCGTAATCATATGTTGTCTCTTCAAATTATTAAAATAATTTACTTTACTGCCATTATCCGCTCTCTAACATAGTGTGTGTTTACAGTGTTTGCAAAATACCTGTCTACAGTCGAGCTTAATATCAGAATATTCTATTACCTATTATTATTATTATCTATTATTCCCGCTATGAATATTAAAATACGCCGAACCATTTGTCATGTATCATAGCTACATGTATGACGTTTGCAGCAAAAACATAAAAATAAAAAATCAGTTTAATATTCAGAGTTAAGATGGATTAAATGCGCTGTCAAACAGCACTGAGTGGCGCAGGTGACCGGACCAAGATGGTGGCCCCACCGCTCGTCAGCCCCAATAGGCAGTAGCGGTCGATACGACGTCTACTCTTTATATATGTCTATGGTTTGAAAGATGAAAACAGGAAGAGCGAGGATGGTGTGGAGAAGGCAAGAATTAAAAAGGGGAAAGCTGTAGAAACAGATGCAGCCGAATGTGCAGAAATTGGAAACTTTTTCACTAAAGCTCGCGGTTTGAAACGACAAATGAGGACTAGGAAATGGATATGGACTTTGTTGAACTTTGCAAACCACCATTCAAGTTAATTATCAAGTCAATTAATTTTGTGTCATAAAACATAACGTTATATAATTTAAATAATAGTATGATGCGACCACATAAGTGGGAAACTTTGTCCTGTAGCACCTCAGAGTCAGAAGAAAGATCCAGAACCAAGCAGCAGCCAAGAGCCACAAGTCCAGAGTGGGAGGTAGGATTGTTCATTGAGTGAATATTATTAGAATGAATATAATGAAGAGTCTGGTGTAGACCTGCTCTATATGAGAAGATGATTCAGATCTACATTAATGAAACTGACCTGATGGCTTTGTAAAAAGGGGAGATGTGTGCTGAGAATTTTGACCATTTTAAAAATGTGATTTTGTGTCAGAGACAGAGCCAGCAGTGATGAGGGGATTACTGCTGTCAGTATGGAAGGAACAGGTGAGCAGTTGGAACAGAGTGAACAAGCAAGCATTAGTTCCAGTACTTTCTATGCCCACATGATAGCAGTGACCCATTTTATTTTTTATCATTAAAAGATAATAAATACACAAAGTCCACAACTGAAAGGGAATAGGATGAGATTAAACCATTTACTTTCATTACTGATGTTGTCCAGTTTTAATAAAGTTCATGCTACTTTTATAAAATGATGGAAGTGAATTAATTGTATTCCTGTGATCTGTGTTTGATTTCTGTCTTTTCTCCTGTCATCCAGATGTTCAGATGGAGCTGATGCTATATCTGGTCCAGCTGATGGAAGGTCTTGAAGTTCTCTGACTGGCCTCGACTGAAGATGGTCCTCTCACTGGATTTAAGGTTCAGATGCTCAGGAACAAACTCCACCAATAAGCCAACAGGGAAGCTTTAGGTTTATTAAATGTTGCTATGAAGCATGAAGACTAAACTCTCCACAAGGATCCAAAATAAGTTGGACTTCCACATGAGAGCTTTAGTTATTCTTCATCTACTTCCTGAAAAGTTTGGTCAATAAAAAAAGACAAAAACTAATATTTTCAGCTGAACTAAAGACAGACTTTGTGATTTTTCGGCTCACATGTTGTGTTGTCGTAAACTTACTCGTTCAAATAAATAGCCTCCTAACCCCGTGGAAACCACTGTTTGTCCTGTTTTTGCTCCTTGGCAACCCTAGACAGCCGGTTGTAATGCTTTTTGAGCAACACACCATACTATGACGTTTTTACAGTGATGGTTCTATGAAACCAGTTTGACATGTTCAGGCGTTCTTTGTGTGAAAACTCAGATTTCAGGTATCAGAAGGTGGTTTTCAACTTTCTCTGTAAACTTTCTGCTTCAGCTTTAAACTAAATTTACTTCACTAAGCCAGCCCTCCGGACTTCCAGTAAGCTGTGTTCTTATTGGCTGTCCAGGTGGCTGCTTGGTGTTATCAGGAACACCTGAGCAGCTCAGTGTCTTCCTGCTTTATGTCTGCAGTCAAACATTTCCTCTGCTTCTCTTCACTGAACCGGGTTTTGGCTACGTTACTGTGGCGTCGGCTGCAATCAAATTGCTGGTAGAAGGCGGTACTGCACCCGCTTCTCCACCCAGATGGAGCTTGTTCCTAATTACCGGAGCGCAGCTGAACAGGTGATTTGCACATGCTTTCTTCCTGAAATTTATTCAGAGCTGTGAATGCCGAAACAGGAGGGAAACAATTCCAAAGCTGGGATCTTCACAAAAAGCTCATGCTGCACAAACTCGCAAATAAACTCTGAAGGACTGCTGGTTTTTCACCTGCTACTGTTGCTATTGCTGCTGCTGCTGCTGCTGCTGCTGTGTGCTGCTTCAGCTATTGATAAAAGTCAAATAAACTGACCAAAAAGATCCAAAGGGACTTTGCTGAGTGGAATCTTGCTTATTCAAAACTTCAGATGCAAGGGTTTCCTTTCAAGTGTGGGAAATTGTGCAGTTGAAAGTGAATACACTTGACAGTGAAAAACCACGTCAGGCTGAGGAAAAGGCCCAGCGCTCCAGCCCAGCGCTCCAGCCCAAAAGCTCCAGCCCAGCACTTCAGACCAAAAGCTCCAGTCCAGCGCTTCAGCCCAAAAGCTCCAGCCCAGCGCTTCAGCCCAAAAGCCCCAGCCCAGCGCTTCAGCCCAAAAGCCCCAGCCCAGCGCTTCAGCCCAAAAGCTCCAGCCCAGCGCTCCAGCCCAGCGCTCCAGCCCAGCGCTTCAGCCCAAAGTTCCAGCCCAGCGCTCCTCTCAAAATCTTTACAGCAATTAAAGAAGGAGAGGAAGACTGCTAAACAGTGTTTTTCAAGGTCTGCAAATAATCTCCTAAAGCAGTGTAAAAGGATGTCCGCAAAAGAGCTGATGGACACATTCAGTAAAGTCACACAGGAGGCAGATAAAGTAATGGAGGCAAATGACGAATTGGAAGCCGCATATGCAGAGGAGGAAGGGGAGTCTGGTTCAAAGGAGGAGATAAATGCTGACGTTAAAAGCACTGAAGGAGAATCCGAAAAGAAAATGGAGGAAGTTGAAGAGGTTGTTCAACATGTCCTATGGAGCAACTTCGGCAATTACAAACTTTCGTTAGTAGCGAAGGCAGCTGAAAATGAGTGTGAGCGCTTCTCCTCAGCTCAGAATGAGTTGAAGTTGGAGGCGTATGACTTCATGCTCGGCAATCTTGAAAGGCTAGTCAAGGAAGCTAAAGAAGCTATCTCAAAGTGGAACCGCTGGATCCCCGAAGAGGAGTGGAAAGATTTTCAGAGGAGAGTAGAAAATGTGGAGGCCTGTCAGCTTGAACTGGTGTCGGGGAAAGCCCAGTTGATCCAGGCACATGTACAGCAGCGGAGTGTACCAGAAGAGGCTACCTGTGCACAGGTCCCTGCTATCAAGTTGAGACTGATGGCGCTCCCAAAGTTTGATGGGAGAAAGCGAAACTACTATCTGTGGAAAAAAGACTGGTAAGCACTCCAAAAACAAGGAGAACCCACTGGCTCCAAAGAGGTAAAGAAGTTCCAGCTGTTGGACAGTCTTGTAGAAAGAGTGGCAAAAGACCTCCGTCTATCCACTTACGGGTCGGCAGGTGAAATCTTTCGTGTCCTGGAAAATCGCTTCAGAAACAAGACTGCAATTGCCTTGGAGATTGTGGAAGAACTGCAGGCACTACCCCCTGTAAAAAGTTATCAATCTAGGAAGATTGTGGATTTGATTCAAGTAATTGAGAAAGCTTTACATGACCTTAGTGTGTTGGGGAATATAGGGGCCTTGAAAAACCCTCTTGTCACAATGTCCCTAGAAAGTAAATTGCCAGAAGGCCTGAAGAAAGAGTGGCTGATTTATGCGGGTGAGGAGGATGCGTCGCTTGAGGACCGATTTGACCTGCTCCTCAAATTTCTCAAGAGCCAGGAGAAAATTTATGAGCAATTGGAGCAACTGCGGGACGATGACTCTGCAAAGAGGGAGGCAAAAATTCCACAGAAACATGCCCGGACAAAAGCTACCAAATCAGCCAACATTCAAACAGCTTGTAATGTTTGTGGGGAGAATGGCCACAGGAAAAAGCTCTTCTACTGCAAGAAGTTTAAGACACTCAAGTTGGCAGAAAAGAAAGAAGCAGTGAAAAAACTTGGTGCCTGTGGGAAGTGTCTGGAGGTTCGTAGAAATGATGGAAAATGCAAGACCACCTTTCTCTGCAGAAATGAAGGATGCAAGGATGCTCAGAGTCCAGCTCATCATTACTGCCTCTGCCCCAAGTTTGGGGCAAGGGGGCTACGCCAAGGATCTTGAGGCTAAGGCCAGTCAGAAGTGGAGCGAAAAAGTATACTGATGCGCAGGAAGACTTCTTGACCAAATTGCCGCCTGAATTAGCCCAGCAGTGTCGAAACGTGTTTTGCAACTCTGTCTCAAAGACTTTTAGCTCAGCTGTGCCGGAGCGCAGTTTGCTGACAGAGTGTGGCCTCCAGGAGTTTCCAGTTATAATGATGATTTTAGAGGTGACTGCGAATGTGGGGCAAAAAATTGGGTCGCTTATTGACCTGGCTTCCGATACTAATTACATTACTCGTGAGGCCGCAGATGAACTGAATCTGAGGAGTGAGAGTGTGACGCTTATAGTCCATGGCGTTGGCGGCATGCAAGTCACCGTAGAAACAAAGCGATATCTATTAAAGATCAGAGTTACAACTTCAAAAGGAACCCTTAGATCCCATCAGCTTGTCTGTTATGGACTTGACAGTATTGCTGAGGTCAATTGTCATGTGTCCCCTCAGAAACTGCAGAAAATATTTCCCAATATTCCCATCCATGAACTGGTGTGCCCCACACAAATCAAGCTCCTTATCAGCCACAAGGAAGGCCAGCTGGTGCCTCAGAAGGTGCGGTCTGTTGGGGACCTTGTGTTGTGGGACGGCCCCCTGGGGAAGACTGTCGGAGGCTCCCACCCAGATCTTCTTGAAGATATCGTAGTCACTGCCTATGGGTCCAGAACTCATTTTGCACGCTCCATACGAACAGCTGCAGCCAGATACAAAGAGGTCAGAGACAAGAGCCCACTTCTGCCCCCTCAAGTTGTCAGTGCCACCACAACATCTGCCATCCGAGACTTCATGAGTTGGTGGAAATGGGACAGTATTGAGGCTGCCTGTGAGCCCAGATGTGGTGGCTGTAGACGTGGAAATTAGCACTAATCTGGAGGGCTGCAAAAAAGTTCCTGTCCAAAAGAGCCACGGGGACGTCAAAGTGGGAGGCCATCCCTTCATCTGGCTCTGTCACTGTGAAGGAAAGAGAGGATGCTTTCCGTGATCTCTGCTTGGCAGCCCAAGAGGGAGTAAGCTTTCCCGCCACCACAACTGATCGACTTGTCGTGTTTAAGGATGTAACCAGTGGATTTTTGCTGTGTGGGGGCAGGATCCAATATTACAGAGAAGACTGTGTGGCTGTCCCGCTTCTTCCATTCCACAGCTGGCTGGGCATCTTGTTAGCTCGACACAGTCAACAAGAGGGCCATGAAGGAGTCGCTGGCACCATGCTTAGAATGCGACGGCAGGCCTGGGTGGTGCAAGGGAGAAGGCTGGCTCAAAGGGTTGTTGACCAATGCATTCCCTGTAAAAAAGCCAAGGCAAGGACATGTCAGCAAGTCATGGGCAACCTCCCCGTAGAAAGATCAAGACCAGCTTTACCGTTCCAGTATACCTCTGTTGACCTATTCGGGCCATATCTTGTGAGAGATGATATTAAAAAGAAGGTCTCTATGAAGGTCTGGGGAGTTGTCTTTTGTTGTATGGCGAGTAGAGCTATTCATACTGAGTTGGCCAGCAGCATGTCTACAGAGAGCTTCCTAATGGCATACCAAAGGTTTGCGGCCATCAGAGGCCACCCCCTCACAATTTGGTCAGACCCAGGAACCAATTTCCCAATTAATCAATCCCTTTAATGTGCGCCTCCTGGTGCATGTACAAAACCACCAAAACCAAAAATACCCCAGTCGGGCGGGTGGAGGGGGCTAGGCCGGAGGGCCAAAACAAAGAGTCAACAGTCTGGGCGGCACATAGGCACGCTAAGAATGGCAACCCCAACACCAAAACAGAGTCCCAAGCCAGTCCAAAGCAAAATAACTCCAAGAAGGATATTGGAGGCCGCTAGCGAAGGCGCTCTGGCAAAGGCGCTCGGGGGCTGGCGGCGGGACCACTCTGGGGGCTGGCGGCGGGACCACTCTGGGGGCCGGCGGCGGGAACACTCTGGGGGCCGGCGGCGGGAACACTCTGGGGGCCGGCGGCGGGAACACTCTGGGGGCCGGCGGCGGGAACACTCTGGGGGCCGGCGGCGTCAGACGAGGCGAGGAACCTCTGGCGGCCGGGCTGGGGGCCGGCGGCGTCGGACGAGGCAAGGAACCTCTGGCGGCCGGGCTGGGGGCCGGCGGCCAGGAACCCCTCTGTTATCGCAGGAGCAGAGGGTTCCACTGGAGGATCGTCAGCGGCTGACACGGCACTCTGAAGGCCGTCTGGAGCGGCAGCGGCGGGAACACTCTGAAGGCCGTCTGGAGCGGCGGCCGCGTAGACAGTCTGTTGGACGGTGGCGGCGGTGGCGTAGACAGTCTGTTGGGGGGGCGGCGTCATCGTCCCACTCCAAGACGGCTGGGGCGGCGTCATCGTCCCACTCCAAGACGTCTGAGGAATAGACGTTCGGCGGAGGGACCTCCGCAACGCTTAGTGGCGAGGTCTGAGGTCTACTAAACCCTCGCTGTCGTCTGGACGGCTTTCTGGATGACTTAGGTGGTGTGATGGCTGAAACTGGGTGTGAAGGCCCGTGATGGGTGACAGATTACAAACTAAAAAATCCAGTCCGAACAATATTGGGATGGTGAGTGGAATGTGTAGAAACACAGACAGTTGGGGAAAAAGTTGAGTTGGTGGCAGGGATAGGTGGTGTCCAGTATAGTAAGGGCACGTTCATAAACTCTAAAATGTGGTCTGGCAGATGTTCTTTTAACCAAGGTATTTGGGAGGCTACACCACGGCCCCGAGAAGCAAGCTCCTCGACGAGAACCTGGTCCCGAGCCATAGTCCACTCAAACCACAAGTCAAACAACGTAACATAATAGTTGGTGTATCTCTCAGAGGTGAAGAAGATTGCAACGGATTCAGGGGTGGGGGCTGTGACCACCTGTTGGCCTGCTGGGTTCATTGTTGGTGGGAGCATACTGTCAAGAGTGGGGGAGGGAGAACCCAGGCGCAGATACCAACAGACAGGCTCAGAGGTCATAATGAAAAACAGGGGGTTTATTGTCAAAACACAACTACAGTACACCAAAACTTAAACTGGGGAGGCACTACGAAAAACCAAGCAGTTACCCACAAAATGGCTCCTGGGTTGTACTCACGCACACCAAAACAATATTACTGGCACCAAGCTGAAGTCCATTCAAAAATAGAGTCCGATCAGAAAAGTCCAGAAACTGCAGTAATCCCAGAAGAGGTGTTGAGGAACAGCATGTGGGTCGGTTCAGCTGTGATGCTCCCACACACAATGAAGGGAGCAGAGGGTTTTTCAACAGAAGGAGAAAGGCAGGTGAATGGTGTTGGCTGATTACTCCTCAGCTGAGTCTTATGTCGCAATTAGCTGTCCTGCAGCGGGCGATCAGCTGGGAGCGAGAGAGGGAGACAGGGGCAAAAACCGGGCAGGAGCTGGAACAGCATCCTGACAGAAGCAGGAACAAAAACCAGCCAGGAGCCGGGACGGCTTCCTGACACAAACGACTGAATGAAATAACGTTCAATCCGCCCCTGTTGATATATGAACATAGTTCTGCAAATACAGTCGTAGGCCGAATGGCGCACTATATGAACATCTACAACAATGAGGGTTTATGATTATCCGGCTCTACAAGTCTAATATGTCATAACAATAAAGGTTTGAGATCAATCTGGTTTCAATTCACCACTTCACCCTCCGGCACTGCCGTTCCCTCTGTCTCCAAAATGTGCGCAAGCAAGCATCAAAGTTGGCGCACCGGTGCGCACATTCTCACGCCAAGTTTGTTTTTAGAAATCACAGCGTACGCCACTTTCTACGCAAAGGTTGTGATTTACGCCACTTTCTAGCCCTGTTTTGTGCGTACGCAAGCATCAAGAATCAAGGTTGGCGCACCGGTGCGCACATTCTCACGCCAAGTTTGTTTTTAGAAATCACAACCTTTGCGTAGAAAGTGGCGTACGCCACTTTCTAGCCCTGTTTTTTGCGTACGCAAGCTTTATAAATGAGGCCCAAGGTCTTTAACCAGTATCCCTAAAATCCATGGAGTCACTCCAGAGAAATGAAGGAAGGTCAACTTTTATCAGCCTCCATCCAGATGTTCAACTTGATATCTTTACTTTGAGATTTTTAGCACCACAAACCTTTAGTATCACACTTTATGATCATTTATTAGGTCTTTAATGGAATCCACCAGCAGATTTAGTTTTTGTTGAGTAACTTTATTCTTGTCATCGTGGGAGTGCAGGATTTAAAACTGTTCCTTCTATTTGACCTCATGTTTATTAGTTTTAGTGGAGAAAGTTATTTTAATTGTCCATTAGTCTCTTAAAAACCAAATAAAAATTGGATTAGTCAAGAGGTTTAAACTTCTTACTTTGTCATGTTTTAAATATGACAAAAAAAGATAAAAAAAATAATGCGTCTTGAGACAATTTGACCTGTAATTGGTGTTATACAAATAAAATTGAAATAAAATTGTATGTATCTTTTAATGTTGGAGTAATTCAGCCAGATATGTTGGAAAACACATTTTCTTTGTCCATTAATCTGTTGTTTTCTCCAGTAATTCATTTCTTGTTTTGGTTTATAAAATGTCAAACCCAAATATATTCAGTTTACTGTCATAAAAACCAAAAACATTTACATTCATGATGCAGGAATCAGTTTTTCACTTTTTATCTTAGTTTAGTCAGAACTTTTAACTGACTCATTTTAATTCTTTATAATTTCTTAAGCTGACTTCTACTCATACATTTTTTATTCTTACATTTTTTATTACTATTTTATGTATAAATTTTTACTTTATACATTCTTTTCTCTTATCTTCAGTTTTATTTTCCATACCTTTTATTTATTTATTTATTATTATTATTATTATTTATTTATTTGTTTTACTGTTTTAGTCCCTCGATTTTCCAGTGTTTCCTCCTGGGGGCCTACCACACCTGGAGTTGATTCTGGTCCACTGATGGGGGTGCCGGCCCGTGGATGGCCCTGGCCCGGGTGGCTGGAGAGCTTTACACCTTCGTGTGGAGCCTCTTGTCTGCCTGGGCTGGGGTGGTCTTTGTGTCGGCGCCCCTGCAGTCATGGTCCATGACTCCACTCGGTGTGCGTGGCCCCCAAAGGTAGCTTCTTCCTCACTTCGGATTTCGGTGCCCAGCCATATCTCCTTTATATCTCCTTACCGACAGATGGTGTATGTGGGTGTGTGTATGTTAGTATGTTTGTGTGTGTGGGTATGTATGTATGTTCGTATGTCTACGTATGTGTGTGAATGTATATGTGATTGTGCATCTGTGTGTATATTTGTTGGGGGTGGAAGGTTTCGGGTTTTTCACAGTGTTTTGTATTGTGTTGTTTTTGTTTTTATCCTCTGTGGGGCACTTTGTGTTACTCTACTGTATGAAAAGTGCCATATAAATAAAGTTGATTTGATTTGATTTGATTTTGACGCGATTACCACAGACCTGACCGTGAACACTGTTGACACCCTACTGAGGGGGATGCTGCCTAAGATCTCCAGGCTGCTTGGTCATAGTCTTTCTGGTCCTGCTCCAGAACATCTTCATCAACTACGTCTTCTTTTGAAGAGGCCCTCAGATGCTGCAATCTCTGACCTTAAGGAGGAACTGCTACTTTCACTCTGTAACGAGACGGCGGTTATTTTAAAGACCCAGCTCCTGGCGGCTTTGAGTGAAAATTTAACATCCATCAAAACAGAACTGCAAACAGTTAAATCTGAGCTGGGCGTGCGTTATGGCATCCGACACCCTGCCAGGCTGTGGATCGAGGTGGATGGACAGCGCAAAATCTTTGACTCGCCGGTGGACGCCAGGAAGTTTTGCAAAGATAAGTTCGGATGACTGTCCTCCACTTTCCGCTGCTGATGTGATGGCGGCGCGTGAGCTGTGTACTTACGCCTATGGACAGATGAGCCCCTTTGTAAATCGATGTAAGTTTACCAATTTGGTTGTTATGCAGACTGCTGGTTTGAATGCTCCCCTGTTTTTGTCTTTTTTAGGGGGTAAGCTGAATGATGGATTTGGCATGTGTTTTATGATACTTCATGGTTATGTAGCCTTCTGTATTTCCCCAATGTTATTGTTTTGAGTTAAGGGGAAGGAATTGTTGATAGGCAAGGCTTTCCTATTTCTTTTTCTCTTCTCTTTTCTGACCACATTAGGTCGTTTGTTACCCATTTATCACTACAGGGTTCAGGTGATAACCTATAGTACTTCTCTGGAGGTGTAACACGTTGAATGAGGTTGAGTTAGAAGTTGGAACTGTTTATCATTAGTGAAGCTGGTAGATTTTCCTCTACTGTTACTGTAGCTTCAAAGGTACCTCACATTTTGGTGGGTGCCATGAGGGGTTTTTGTTATGTAATTTTGTGGGATGCTCATTGGGGGGGTTGGGTGGTCCAACAAGGTAGACAAGGGGTTTTTATCTTCTGCTTTCTCTGTGCTTTCATTTATGTTAATCTTGTATAGGCCGACTCTTAATCTTTTTTTAATTTTTTATAAGTAGCATACACTATAGTAATGACAGACCTTAATATTTTGAGCTTCAATGTTAGAGGGGCGAATATACCGCATAAACGCACCAGTATTTTAGAATTTTTGCGAAAAAAATCAATAGACTTTGCACTTATCCAGGAAACACATCTTCTACGACAACAGGCTAATAGGTTAGCTAATAAACATTACCGGATCCTGGCTTCTTCAGCTGAAACTTCTAGATCTAAAGGGGTGGCCGTTCTTGCAAGACGCAGACTCAAATTTGATTTTTTGGGTTGCTGGTCTGATGATATTGGGAGGATAGCCATAGCAAAAATTTGTTTTGAGGGCAAAATGATAGCCTTAGTTTCTGTATATGCACCAAATATGTTAGACAAAGAATTTTATAGTTTACTGACTAAAACTCTACTGGATTTGACAGATTTCAAACTTATAGTGGGTGCTGATTTCAACACCGTGTGGGATCATAGAGTAGACCACTCTACTGTAGCTGAAAGTAGGGAACAAGCGCAGACTTCTTCAGAACTGCGTGCCTGAGCTGGTCACACGGGTCTGGTTGATATTTGGCGCTTAATGAACCCGCTAGTTATAGACTATTCCTTTTTTTCTGGCAGACATTCTTCATTTTCAAGGATCGATTTCATTTTTGCCTCTAGTGATCTGTTTCACAAAATTGGAAAGGTGGACTTACTTCCGGTTGCATTTTCTGATCATAAAGCAGTGATATGTTCAGGTGCGCTGCGCACTGTAACAGAGAGAGCCCCCAGATGGCAGTTTAATTCCACATTGTTGCGCAGTACATCATTTGTGGCTCAAATGCAAACTGGACTGCGTGAATTCATTAATATTAATACAGATTCGGTGGATGACCCACGGATAGTTTGGAACTCCATTAAAGGTTACATCAGAAGTAATGTAACACTCTATTCATCTACAATTAGGAAGGCGCGTTCTGCTCGGCTGGATAAGCTGGAGGCTCAGTTCGCGGAACTGGATGCCTCTTTGCAAAACAACTTCAATGAGAATACAGCTGCACAAAGAGAGGTGATCAGAAGGGAGATTAATGCACTCCTCAAGCACCGCTCCGAATTTTTTGATAAAGCGCACAAGGCAAAACTATTATTTCAATAGTGCGAGGCCCAGCCATTTTCTGGCACTACGCCTCAAATCAAATGAACATTTTGCTGACATTGCGGCTGTTAAGTCAAAAGAAGGGGTGGTGCACACAGAACCTAGGGAGATAAATAAAACTTTTAGCACATTCTACTCAGAGCTGTATACCTCTGAGGTTGTCCATGAGGTAGCTAAATGTGAGAAGTTCTTATCTGAAATACAATTGCCAATGCTCAATAGGGCAGAAGCGGACTCCTTGGATGAGCCCATCTCAATGGAGGAGGTCAATGCGGCAATTCGAGATATGCGCAAAGGCAAGTCGCCCGGTTTTGACGGGATACCACCTGAATTCTACTCTACATTTTGGGATTGCCTTGGCCCTTCTATGTTGGGGATGTTTCATTACACGATAGAAAATGGGGCCTTTTCCAGAGATGTTAATGTGGCCATCATATCCTTACTGCTTAAGAAGGGCAAGGATCCCACGGAGTGTGCAAACTATAGACCTATCTCTCTCCTCAATTCTGACCTCAAGATTTTTGCCAAGGTGCTAGCACGCCGGTTACAGGTACATATGATTAAATTGGTTCACTGTGACCAAACTGGCTTTATTAGTTCCAGACTAGCCAACCCGGTCTCACGGGGATTCGTGAAACTGTCACGTAAGTTTTAGTTTCGGTTTCGTGCGCACCAACACGATTTCGTCATGTTTTTCGTGCCGCTCACCACGAAATGTTTTTCGCTGTGGTAATCACATCTGAAAGTGGTTTATACCGGCGGATTCATGACGATCTAAGCTGTCCATCGGCGTATACTGCTTGTGTGATCGCGTTTGCGGCCGCCGGCCGCCGGACATTCTTGAAATTCCTATGCAAATTGGTAAGTGTACCACCGGCTTATGGTTAGGTTATGGTTAGGTTATGGTTAGGGTTATGTTTAGGGACGATGTCATGCAAAATATAGCGTTGGATTCGCCACGGTTTTACATTAAAAATATAATATACACATTCTTTTGAAATACGTTCTGAGTGGCACGAAAAGTCCGCCGTTTAAAATACATTGGTGCGCATTTCGTGGTGAGCGGCACGAAAAACATGACGAAATCATGTTGGTGCGCACGAAACCGAAACTAAAACTTACGTGACAGTTTCATGAATCCTCGTGAGATCGGGCTGGACTAGCATCTGATAATGTTAGAAGATTGCTACATATCATTAATGGTGCAGTGAACATCAGGTCCCCGGCTGCTGTGCTCTCACTGGATGCCATGAAGGCATTCGATCGGCTAGAGTGGCCCTATCTGTGGGCTGTGCTCGAGAGGATGGGTTTGGGTGCCACTTTTATTGGGCTGGTTAAAGTGCTTTATTGCAATCCAACCGCTATGGTGCTAACTGGCAAGATCTGCTCCCCACCATTTAAAATAGGCAAGGGCTCCAGACAGGGATGCCCCCTGAGTCCTCTTCTTTTTGCCCTCTCACTGGAGCCACTTGCGCAGACAATTCGGCAGTCTTCTCTGATCTCCCCTATATCAGTCAATGGTACACAGCATCATATCAGGTTATATGCTGACGATATCTTATTATTTGTGGAGAATGCTGCTCAGTCCGTGACCCACGTGCTCTCAATTTTTGACCAGTTTAATGGCATTTCAGGTTATAAAATAAACTGGTCAAAATCTGCCCTTATGCCATTGAACGAAGCAATGAGATCTGCCACCGTATCACCTTTGATTCCAATTGTGAAGCAGTTCAAATATTTAGGTATAGAAATTTTCCCCTCCCTGCAATCCATTATAAAACATAATTTTGAGGACAACCTCAACAAAGTCTGCCTCGATTTGAACAGATGGTCTTCCCTACCCAACTCTCTTCAAGCTAGAGTGTCGATAATAAAAATGAATATCCTTCCCCGTGTCAACTTTGTGAGCTCAATGCTCCCCCTGCCCCCTCCAAGCAAATTTTGGAATAAACTACACTCTGCCGTCTCTAAATTTGTGTGGCATGGGAAGCGCCCCCGTCTCAAGCTGTCCTTATTACAAAGAGCTAAAGCTCATGGCGGCCTATCATTGCCTAATTTTGAATTTTATTACCGGGCCTTCACGTTACGCCCGCTTCTTAAGTGGCTTGACCCAGCAGCCAATGTCTCATGGCGAGAACTCGAAGAAAGTTTGGTGCATCCCATTGAATTAAAGGACGTCTTATATTCCAATGTAACCACTCAACAATGCAGGACTTGTTTTGGACCTATAGTTTCCCAATTAGTGAGTGTATGGAGAGCTGCAGAGAAACTCTGTAAGATTTCTTTAAAATGGAATCTGCTCTCTCCTGTGTTCAATAATTTTGGTCTTCTCCTAGGTGGACAGCCTATTAAATTCCCGAGTTGGAGTGCTAGGGGGATTCACACCTTGGGGGACTTGTTTAATGGGAATGGTTTACGTACATTTCAAGATTTACGAGAGAGTTTTAATTTACCAGGCACTTCTTTCTTTTTTTATTTGCAATTGAGATCATCTATGAAAGCCTATGGGGTCCCCTGGCAAACTCCACTTGCAATGCACCCTTTACATGAAGTATTCAGCAGTTTCAGGTCCTCTAGGGGTCTGGTATCACGGCTATACTTGTACTTGTTGGAATACAGCTATGAACCTTTGATGTTAGACACGACATGGAGGAATGACTTGCCAAATCTGGACCCAGAGTTCAGCTGGGACTCTGTCTGGGACAATATCCCACTTACATCAAGGAATCCGGACCATCAGCAGATCCATCTGAACATTATTCATAGGACATACCTGACTCCTCGCAGACTTCACACTATGAAGCTATTGGGTAGTCCCAACTGTACATTATGCTCTTCAAAAGCACTGGGAACTTTCTTCCATATGATGTGGGAGTGTCCTGGGGTTACAGACTTTTGGGCTATGGTTGCGAGAGAACTCTCAACTCTTCTGGAGACTGGCATTCCCCCCTCCCCATCTGTGCTATTGTTGAACGATGTATCCCAACTTCAGTTAAGGACTACACAGAAACGTGTCTTCTTCTCTGGACTAACAGCAGCCAAGAAGTTGTTGGCCTTGAGGTGGAAGCCCCCTCACACGCTGTCATTCCGCCAATGGGCTCTCACATTTTTAGACGTTGTATACCTCGAACTATCTACTGCTCGGCTGCATGGTGCAAGAGAAGATAATGTTAATATATGGTCACACATTGCTGAGAAGATTAAGGAGTTGGTCTGATATACCTACGGCTTTGTCACAGAATCACTTGTTATTTTTTGCTTTGTTTTTAATTTTTGTACCTGTCTGCTAGTTTTTGTTGGACCTGGGTGGGTGGGAAGGGATGGGTTTTATGTTTTGTTTTACTGTCACTATTCAAAGTGGTTGTAATCTCTGGCTCAGATTTGCAATAAATAAAGAAAACATTTGATCACAAAAAAAAGTCTGACCCGGGTGTCCTAAAGCACGCTGTGGGTGAAACAGAAACTTCAGTCTCCACATCACCGACGACATCGACACACTCTAAAGCAGAGCACCTGTCTGCTGAACAGAGAATAATAAACTGCTGAAACAGTTGGTCTGTCTTTCTGTAAGTGAAAGTTGAACAGGAAGTGGTTCACTGAGGATGTCGTCCATTCAGTCTCCTTGTTCACAACCAGATGAGGTTTTCCTTCTGTTGGCTTTACTCAGAAGATCCTCACAGTGAACATGAGACACCTGAGACGAAGACAGACATCACAGCATCAGCATCAACAGCAGAGGTTCATTTTAAAGTGACCCTAGAAAGATTTCCTCTTTCATATATATTTTCCAAGCACTGAAGGACACAAAGACCTGTAGTCACTTTAGCTTTAGAGGAGAGGATTTTATTATCCAGCTTATCTGTGCTGCAATTTAAATGTAACAACTGTAATATTCATCATTACTTTGGACATATTCTGGGAGGTTATTTTTCCAATCTGCACCGCAGGAATACGTACTACAACATGGGAATCAGTCATTAAACAATGTTAACAACTAGACAGTAGATTTACTGTTTTCTCCATTTTAACTTCAGAGAGCAGATATTCGGGACTACTGACAACACAGAACCTTAACCTTTCTGTTTTAATCACATTTAGGTTTTCTAAACCTTACATTAATGTAAGTTTTACTAACTAAATGCACCACATTACACAAACACAACACACTTCAGCTGTTTACATGAAACACACACAAACATTGTTAGCTTAATGCTACGTTAGCTTTAATCAGGCTACGAATAAGCAGCGAGCTTGGTTAGCATCACTAACATTAAAACTAATATTTACTGGATGCTAACTTTCTTCTCTGCTCAATACACACAGAAATAAACTCCAACAACATCTGGAGTGCATGGTACACATTATATTTGACGCTAAAGCTGCATATAAAGTGCATTAAACGCGGCACCGATAAGAAAACTAGACGAGCCCTCAGTAGATGGCAGAACCATCTTGCATATGAGTCTGTATCAATTTTGGTCATCCTACGTATATCCCTTCCTACTTGATCTGCTGACCTGTAACTCCACACCTGAGCAGGGGACCTTAGACTGATCTTCAGTGCCAAGTTTGATCCTGTCTTCAGCACTTGCAGAGATATCGGACTGGACATACATACAGTGCCTTGCGAAAGTATTCGGCCCCCTTGGACTTTTCAACCTTTCGCCACATTTCAGGCTTCAAACATAAAGATATAAAATTTTAATTTTTTGTCAAGAATCAACAACAATTGGGACACAATCGTGAAGTAGAATGAAATTTATTGGATATTTTATACTTTTTTAACAAATAAAAAACTGAAAAGTGGGGCGTGCAATATTATTTGGCCCCTTTACTTTCAGTGCAGCAAACTCACTCCAGAAGTTCAGTGAGGATCTCTGAATGATCCAATGTTGTCCTAAATGACTGATGATGATAAATAGAATCCACCTGTGTGTAATCAAGTCTCCGTATAAATGCACCTGCTCTGTGATAGTCTCAGAATTCTGTTTAAAGTGCAGAGAGCATCATGAAGACCAAGGAACACATCAGGCAGGTCCCAGATACTGTTGTGGAGAAGTTTAAAGCCAGATTTGGATACAAAAAGATTTCCCAAGCTTTAAACATCTCAAGGAGCACTGTGCAAGCAATCATATTGAAATGGAAGGAGTATCAGACCACTGCAAATCTACCAAGACCCGGCCGTCCCTCTAAACTTTCACCTCCAACGAGGAGAAGACTGATCAGAGATGCAGCCAAGAGGCCCATGATCACTCTGGATGAACTGCAGAGATCTACAGCTGAGGTGGGAGAGTCTGTCCATAGGACAACAATCAGTCGTACACTGCACAAATCTGGCCTTTATGGAAGAGTGGCAAGAAGAAAGCCATTTCTCAAAGATATCCATAAAAAGTCTTGTTTAAAGTTTGCCACAAGCCACCTGGGAGACACACCAAACATGTGGAAGAAGGTGCTCTGGTCAGATGAAACCAAAATTGAACTTTTTGGCCACAATGCAAAACGATATGTTTGACGTAAAAGCAACACAGCTCATCACCCTGAACACACCATCCCCACTGTCAAACATGGTGGTGGCAGCCTCATGGTTTGGGCCTGCTTTTCTTCAGCAGGGACAGGGAAGATGGTTAAAATTGATGGGAAGATGAATGGAGCCAAATACAGGACCGTTCTGGAAGAAAACCTGTTGGAGTCTGCAAAAGACCTGAGACTGGGACGGAGATTTATCTTCCAACAGGACAATGATCCAAAACATGAAGCCAAATCTACAATGGAATGGTTCACAAATAAACGTATCCAGGTGTTAGAATGGCCAAGTCAAAGTCCAGACCTGAATCCAATGGAGAATCTGTGGGCAGAGCTGAAGACTGCTGTTCACAAACGCTCTCCATCCAACCTCACTGAGCTCGAGCTGTTTTGCAAGGAAGAATGGACAAGAATTTCAGTCTCTCGATGTGCAAAACTGATAGACATACCCCAAGCGACTTGCAGCTGTAATTGCAGCAAAAGGTGGCGCTACAAAGTATTAATGCAAGGGGGCCGAATAATATTGCACGCCCCACTTTTCAGGTTTTTATTTGTTAAAAAAGTTTAAAATATCCAATAAATTTCGTTCTACTTCACGATTGTGTCCCACTTGTTGTTGATTCTTGACAAAAAATTAAAATTTTATATCTTTATGTTTGAAGCCTGAAATGTGGCGAAAGGTTGAAAAGTTCAAGGGGGCCGAATACTTTCACAAGGCACTGTACATTCCCACATACATACTTACCCAGCCAGATATCGCACCGAATGCAGTAACCCCGCTGACGTTCGTCAGGCGTGGTTAATTAAAGGCATTATGGAGGATGTTTTTTTGTTTAATTTGTCTGATTCACATAAAATGAATATACTGACCTTTAGTGGACTTGTATGTATGGTCTCTAAAACAATAAAAAAAAAAAAAAAAAAACTGCAGACATGGCAGGACCTGAAAAACATCAGCCAATCAATGCGCTCGGACCGAGGCGTTTGGTTTGCTCCCTTTCCTGTCAATCAAAAATCTTTCGGCTCAGGCCTAGTTACGTAGATTACGTATGCCTTGGACTTACGCGTTTTCTGTATGTGTTGCTTTGGTATAGCTTCGTAGTTAGCTGGCGACTTGTTTTGCTCATCTTTTTTTTACATAATGGCAGATAAACATCCAGGGAGACCCAGCCGTAAAAGACAACTTCACGAGTGCTACGCAAGTTTCTGGAGGGGGGCGTTTCTTCGTAAATGTTTAGAGGAGGGAGGTTAGAGGGGGGTGAGGAGAAGTTGTATGTGCGCATGCGCATGCTACGTTCAAAGTCGTAGGAAATTAAATCTCCTCTAATGCCTTTAACACTTACCGAACAATCAGTCCTTTCAGTGTCTGCTGGTAGAATCAGCCAAAGTTAGAAAACGGGTTAAAACAAGGCAACAGGCAGAAAAACTGTTTGTGGAAGAGGTTCTGCTGCTCCACCGATAAATAAACCAACAGTTATTATATCAGAGTTAATCCAAACGAGGAGAACAGAATCTGGGTTGTCTCCTCCATAGGACCCGTCAACGATTCCAGACCGGACTGTCAATCAAGTAGCCCCGCCCTCTGGGTTTGCAAAATTTTAATGCTCTATATAAAATTCAATATTGATTTATTTTAAGATCGGCCACCTGATCTCTCATTTTGACCATGAAAACTAACGAAAAACATTATATACAGTCTATGCACCTTACTCTGTTTGGCTCCACACTTGCTGATGACCACTTCCGGTCTCAGAAAATGAAAAAAAAAAACTGAACTTTTTTCGTTTCTGTCTCTTACTGATTTTATTTTCTTGTTCTTGTAAATATAAAATGAAAACCAAAGCATTTTTAAAATGTCATTAGAAAGTTATACTGTGAATAACAAACTTGCAGACAACAGTGCAATAATTATCTTTATTCATGATGACTAGATATCTGTGAACACTATTTTGCTTGATATTTGATAATGCAATAAAAGAACATTGTGATGTTGTAAAGAATAGTTGGAGATTAGCCCTTTAACTGATGTTCTCATATTTGTGAAATTTAAGTTGTGATGGAACTGTTTCCTTGCAGAGGAAAAAGAGATGATAGTGTTATTAGAAAGTGCAACACCTTTTATTTTATTTTTTAAATTTAATATTTTATTTCATTTTTAAGGTTTGGATATCCTTGAACACTTATTTGAACAGAATATAGATTCTGATATTGTTGTAAAGAATAATGTTGGAGATGTGCACTCATGTTGGAATATATGCTCATTGTGAAGCAACCCTTACTTGCACTGAATTGGAAATATTTTATGAAAACACACTGAATTACAATACAAGGCTCAAATTACATGATTTTAATAGTAATAGGTCATGATCTAAAGTGGGCCGGTCTAAGGCATGAAAGTCCAGGGCTGAAAATGAGTCCCACTCCGGCCCTGAATTCAGTCAAACTCTATTTGATTAGTTAGAGCTGTTCTTGACCTACTGCAACATGTCAACATGTTTTCAATGAATAAGACTATATTAGATCATGGAGCTGCATCCGCCATCAACACAAGAACCTGATTGATAACAGCAGTGTGGTGGTCAGGGCCTTTAATCATCACTGCCAGCAGCTTGATGTCCATCTAAATCAGGGGTGTCAAACTCTGTTCCTGGAGGGCCACTATCCTGCATGTTTTAGATGTTTCCCTCTTCCAACACACCTGATTCAAATGATCAGCTTCTCATCAAGCTCAGCAGAAGCCTGATAACGAGCCTGATCATTTGAATCAGCTGTGTTGGAAGAGGGAAACATCTAAAACATGCAGGATAGTGGCCCTCCAGGAACGGATCTTGACACCCCTGATCTAAATGGAACACACACAATACCCAAATTTCAACAAAATAAGCAAATGTTAAGTACCGTATATACATGGGGCTCCATAGTGGTTTGGTGGTTAGCACTGTTGCCTTGCAGCTAGAAGACCCCCAGTTCTCTTCCCAACCTTCCCAGGATCTTTCTGCATGGGGCTTGCATGTTCTCCCTGTGCATCTGTGGGTTTTCTCCAGCTTCCTCCCACAGCCCAAAAACATCCAACTATCCATCTATTCTCTATACACCGCTTTATCCTCACTAGGGTCATGGGGGGTGCTGGAGCCTATCCCAGCTGACTTGGGCAAAGGCAGGGGACACCCTGGACAGGTCACCCTTCTGTCGTAGGGCTACATATACAGACAAACAATCACACTCACATTCACACCTACGGGCAATTTAGAGTTATCAATTAACCTCAGCATATTTTTGGACTGTGGGAGGAAGCCGGAGTACCCGGGGAAAACCCACGCATGCACAGAGAGAACATGCAAACTCCATGCAGAAAGATCTACGCCACTGTGCAGCCCAGTCCAAAAACATGCTGAGGTTAATTGATAATTCTGCATTGCCTGTGGGTGTGACTGTTTGTCTCTATATGAAGTCCTGTGATAGACTGGTGACCTGTCCACGTGTCCCGTCTTCCCTTAAGTCAGCTGGGATAGACTCCAGCCCCCCACCACCCTAATGAGGATTAAGTGGTGTATAGATACTGGATGCATTTACATACAGCTGAAAACAGCTGCCACCTTGTGGCTCAGAGCTGTAAATGCAGCCTAACAAGTCCTGACAGAGCTCATATTATGCTTCAAGTGTGTAATCCAGCTTCATAGTGCATCTAAAAGTTAAAAGTCCAAATCAAAGGAATTAATCTGTTCCTTTGAAATCACTGCTCCCTCCGTGCCTCAAACACCTAATTTTAAGTCCAGATTTTTCTTTCATTCCTGATTTGCGTCATGTAACAAATTAGCATACCACCTGCTAGCAGGTAGCTCAGCTCACAATCAGAGGAGTTGCATCTCTGCCTTTCTACTCAGAGATTCAAGGTTACCACATATAACTAATCCTATCTTGCTTTCATCCACTGACCAATCAGAGTAGCTGGGGCATGTAGGGAGGAGGGCCTTAATGAGGCTGAACTAAAACAAAGCATTTCAGACAGAATGTGAGAGGATCAACTGTAACAATGAACAACATAATACTAATATGCCTTCTGCACCTGTAAACATTCTTGTAGACCCAAAATAAGATTGTAAATGTGTGTAATATTAGCTCTTTAACATGTTGGTTGATATGGAGCGTAAAGTGAGAGGAAGTCCTCTGACAAACACACTGAGCACAGTAGGAAGCAGCTAATTTATTTCACTACTCTCTGGATACTTTGCACAGTTCATGTTCACGCATTGACATTTATTACACATTCAGGCAGGGGGCGGGGTCAATTTCACCTGCACTACCCCCCAGGACCATCGCTTTACATTATACACTCACTGCTGATTGGTCATTGGACCACAGGTGGGATGACTCACCAGATGCCAGGCCGTCACTGGGCCACAGTTTAATAAAGGCAATGCACTGTGTTTTTAAACTAGACTTTCATCTGAGATATTATAGAATATTTGAAAAGAACATTGACATTATTCAATTAATAAGCTAGCCGATCAGGATGCCATACAAGTGAAGTTCAGCGTACCAGCCGGCACCCCTGGGAGAAGCTCTCCACTACATGAGCTGGCGTGGTTCCCCATGGGTTGCATCAGCCGTCCCACCCCCCTACGCTACCCGGCGCTCTTTACAGTAGTTCCCAAGTCACATGATCTATGCAAAATAAAGGGCTCTTGCATTACAATTTCTGATTGGGTCATCGTTTTCTAACAAAATATGAAAATCTATAGAAAAAAATCTTCATCATTCAATAAAAGGTAGAGATATCAAAAAAGAAACGCCGGCACTCCGTCGTCTTTCAGCTCGGAGGCCAAATTCCAGCTAGAAGAAATTGCACTTGAGCAGCTGAATGGGTCTGTGAGGGCGAGGCTGGCCCAGCAGCAGGGCGGCGGGTCATTTCTTGCGGGCGTGTTTGTATTTGTCCACGTAGGCCTTCACCAGGTTGGCCACCTTACTGGAGTTCACCTCACCACTCTTGCTGTGACACACCTCAAGAAGAAAGGCAAAACAGAGAAGCAATATTAGCTGCCCGCTAGGAAACTGTGGTAACTACAAAATCAAAACAAAAACAGAACAGCATCAGTCTAGACCAGGGGTGTAAAACATGAAGCCAAACCGGCCCTCCAGAGGGTCCAATCCGGACAGCGTACTTGATAAGTGCAAAAAATGACAGAGAAGATGATAACTGTAAATTGTAAATGTGGAAAACAATAAATTTAAAATAATTTCTAGACCATGGCAAGTTGTTTGATCACAAAGTAAAATACTACATTGTTCATTGTTCTTTTGGGTCTCATTTTTGTAACATTTTGTCTGTTTTTAGTTGTTTTTTTGTCTGACTTTTGTCGTTTGTCTCATGTTTTTGTGTTGCTTGTGTTTTTTTGTCTTATTTTTGTCATTTTGTGCATTGCTTTATCGGTTTGTGCATTGCTTTTGTTGGTTTGTGTTTTATTGTCTCCCTTGTCATGTTTGTCTATTTTGTTGTCATATTGTTTCTCGCTTTTGTCATTTTGGGTCTCATTTTTGTAACATTTTGTCACTTTTTAGTTGTTTTTTTGTCTGACTTGTCGTTTGTCTCATATCTTGCTTGTGTTTTTTTGTCTTATTGTCATTCCGTGCATTGTTTTTGTCATTCTGTGCATTCTTTTTGTCATTTTGTGTTTTATTGTCTTCCTTGTCATGTTTGTCTATTTTTGTTGTTATTTTGTTTCTCGCTTGTTATTTTGTCTTTTTTGGTTGTTGTTTTTTTTTGTCTGATTCTTGTAGTTTGTCTCATGTTTTTGCTTTGCATGTGTTTTGTCTTATTTTTGTCGTTTTGCCTTTGGTTTTTTTGTCATTTTGTGCATTGTTTTTGTCGGCTTGTGTTTTATTGTCTTCCTTGTCATCTTTGTCTATTTTGGTTGTCATGTTTCTTGCTTTTGTCATTTTTTGTCTTGTTCATGTCGTTTGGGTAGTATTTTGACTCATTTTTGTCATTCGTCCATTTTTTTTTATCGCTTTTGTCTAATTTTTTGTGTCATTTGTTTTATTTTGCACCGCTCGATTTAGACGGTCGCCAGGTCACCATTTGCGACTAAAAACTGATTTTGGCGACCAAAAATGACAAAAAACACGCTGGTTAGGGGCCCAAATATTTTGATTTTTGCTACTGACCTCCAAATCCAAGTTTCAGGGATGGCAATTTTCCACGGATCCCCGGATTTCCGCTGATTTAATTTCAAATTTGAACACTTTATTGTCGCTGATGTTAACATCGTTAACATCTTGCGGACTCCGTCGGATCCAGAACCAGCCCGGAATGTGGTGGCGGCATCCGGAGGACAGCACCAACTGAGCCTGAGCACCGCGAACGGAAAGCACCAAGCCACCAGAGCTGTCATTTTTAACTCGGCGGGTCCGCCGGCTGCTCTCCCCGGTCACAGACTGCTCGGACTCTCCGGCTGGCTAGCTATCCCCTGCTAGCTGGTCGGCTAACACCTGCCGCTCCTCGCCGCTCATCTGCTCGGCACAAACCGCACCTGTTCCGGCTGTCAACGTCCCAGTCGCCCGCTAGGAGCTCCGGACAATGCGCTGCTCATTCGTGGGTGACTTTTCACGGCCGTGGGGGGTTTTAAAGCACACTTTGCCCAGCGGATTAATTTTTTTGGCCACTAAAAGTTGATTTTGGCTCCTAAAAATGTCTAAATTGATGTATGTTGGTGGCCCAAAAAATGTCATTTGGGCGACCGGACCTCTCGGCCTTAAATCGAGCGCTGATTTTGTTGCTCGCTTTTGTCGTTTTGGGTCTCATTTTTGTAGTATTTTGTCTTTTTAGTCGTTTTGATCATAAAGTAAAATATTAGATCGTTCAGTTCCAAATGCTAGTTATAATATGTAAACAACAAACCGAGGCTTAATGTGGTTGAAATTAAATTTATTTTGCTTCAGAAATTTCAGGTTGTACATAATGTTTTGCAGAAAGATAATTCCTTAAATGTGAACATTTTCAGGCTGTACTTATTTGCACTACAACAAAAGGAAAATCTGGAGTTGTGGTTATTTTTGATAGGTTATTATGTTGTAATTTTACTGGTCCGGTCCACTTCAGATCAAATTGGGGTGAATGTGGAACCTGAACTAAAATGAGTTTAACACTTCTGGTCTAAACACTAAAATAAACAGTGGCTATCTGCTTTTTATTTTAGTTGCAATTACTAGATTACAGTTATTAGAAATAGTCTAAATCAGGGCTTCATACAAAGTTTTCCACTGGTAGTTCTGGTGCTACTAACTTTAATAAGATGGGTGCATTAAGATGTGATTTGGTAGCGAGCACCCATCCCAGTTTACGGTTACAGCATGGTATTAATTAACCTTGCTCGCTGAAGAAGTGTCGTCTTCACATGAAGTTTCAAACTGATTTAAATCTCTGCAGTCTAAGGAAAAGACTGGTCACAAAACCAATACATGTTGAAAGCTGTCTTTTGTATGAACTGAAGGCTAAACAACTCACTCTCTGAACATCTGAACAATTTATGGATGTTCTCTAATGTCTCCTTCCTATGGAGGTTGTGGTAGAAGCTTTCCAGTTGGCTTCAGCACAGAAACATGCAGTCTTCATTCACTTATTGCAGCACAGAAACTCATACTACTACTATTTTCAACCACAGTAGCTAGCACACAATTACGTCTGTTTTCCCCGTGTCCTTCTCAATGTTAAATCTAGAACCAATGTGAACTGCGTAGTGTGAAAACAGAAAGCCTGGCAGGTGCAGCAGTCATAACTGAAGGGGTGAGAGTCAGGTGTAAAAGTGAGTGTTTACCTTTTCTACCGCCTTGCGGACAATCTCCTTGTACTCCTCCTTTGTGATTTCCTTCTTTTGGTAAAATGGTTTGATGGCTGTCTTCACTTCATTTATAGCTTTCTCTTGGATCTGTTGTTTCTGGAGCACAAACAGGAAATCAAAGTGATTAAAGAGAACCTATTTTACTTTTTCTTACTGTTCTATGTATAATGCTACAGTGTCATGGTCAAAGTTTCAAATAATGAGGTACATGTATGTAAAAATAATCCCACTGAGGAAGGGCTTCAGATGGCTCTGAACACTGACTGTCCAACGGTTTTCTTCTAACGACTAGCTGACGTCAGCTCATTGTGGATTTATGGACATCTGCCTCTTACAAATGGTGGATTTTTTTTTTTTTGCAGGGTGGCTGAGGAAAATTGATTAACATCCATGAGGAACGTGCTGCCTGACTGATCGGTGAATGAGGATGTGAAGACCGAGAAAGGTTCAGGTGAGCATGTCAGTGTCAGCCAATCAGAGACAGAGTAGAGTGAGTCGAGCCTTTACCACTCTGCAAAACGAAAATTCCCCTCCAGGAACAGTACACTATGAAGTACAGGCAGTACAGCTGACAAGTGAAGGAAGAAGGCAGGAGCTATACTGGCCAGTTGCATACACACTAACAGGATGAATAAAAGACTATGATAAAACAAATAAGATATTTATAAACTCTTCTTCAAACAAAGCTACTCTAGAGTCTCATAAAACTGCAGAACTGAAAATTTAAAAAAAATATCTTCTTTTAAGAAAGACAGAGATGGACACACAGACAAAGTGGAGACAGGTGGCTGTACACTGCAAAAACTAAATCTTATCAAGCATTTTTGTCTTATTTTTAGTCAAAATGTCTCATCCCACTTGATTCAAGATAAATTCACTCAAGTGACATTTCAGCAATATGGAGGGACTTGTTTTAAAACAGTGCATCTTAAATATCTGTTTAAGTCAAGCAATCTTGAAATTATCATGTTTTGAGTTGTATTTTACAAGAAAATTCAAAATAAGTCAAATATATCTCAAATTAAGAGGTTACATGAAAGCAAAAATCTATTTTGGAGTGAAAAACTACCGTATTTTCCGCACCATAAGGCGTAGTCTCCATTACGGGGTTTATTTCTGTACTTAAGCCTTTTTGATAAGGCGCACCGTACTATTGGTCGCATGCTAAAACAAGAAAACGGAAGAAAAACAGTGAGTCTGGTTGAACTTTTTTCTACTATGTATTTAAAAATACACTCACATTATTTTTTTTAACAATCTTTTAACAAATCCATCAAAGTCCTCATCTTCTGTATCTGAATTGACCAGCTGGGCAATTTCGACATCAAACATGCCGGGTTCCCTCTCGTCATTGTCGGAGTCAGACTCATTGCCGGGTGGGTGTTCAGCAATGATGCCGGCTTTCGCGAAAGCTCGGACAATAGTCAGTACTGTACGTAGCTTTACGTAATGTTCTCCAATAGGTTTATCGCTGCCAGCGTGTGTAGTGTACGTATTACATCCCTATGTCGGCGGGAAATGGTCCGACAGTCAGATTTTGGAACTCAGTGCACACATAAGATGCACGGGGTTAAAAGGCGGTTAAAAGGCGCACCATCGATTTTTGAGAAACGTAAAGGCTTTTAAGTGCGCCTTATAGTGCGGAAGATAGCATATCTGGCTTATTGTAAGACACTTAAGCCTGACAATCCTGGTAAAACAAAGCTTAAAGTAAGTTTTCCCAGCTAATTTTAAGATCTTAATATTCTAAATGTCATATCTTATGTTAAGAAATTTTACCAAGCCATTTTTCGCTTGTTCTATTGGCAGGTTTTTCACTTATTTCAAGGGAAAAGTTCCTTGAAATAAGTTTTTTTTTCCTTGTTTTGAGAGAGTTTACCTTTTCTTTTTTGGAGCTGTCGGCCTGAGCCTTGTTGTACTGGCCTGGCTGAGTTGTGGAGGACGGCAGCACCTGGCTGGGTGCTGGCTGGCCCTGGGTCACTGCTGCAACACCTGCTTTGGTTGGTGTAGGAAGCAAGGCAGGTTTCCCATAACCTACCATGGTACTTGCCATCTGGGGCGAAGCAAATCGACAATAAAGATTGTGGGAGAGAACTGCTTAAGGAAAGTATTCGTGTGTCTGAGTTGTTTCATTTTAGCCAATTTTGATTTGAATGCACATACAGCATCTGGAACTTAATTCAATCACACACCTGGAGCACCCCCATCTACGCCTGAGTGCACCATACCTGTGTGGAGTGGCCATCAGGCTGAGCGGCGGCTGTCTGGCTGCCTTGCTGCATGGGTGGAGGTGGTGGAGGAGGGGGAGGGAGGCCCTGAGCGCCAACAGCGGGCACCTGAAGCAGTGGCACGGCAGGGTGAAGGTGCATGGGGACCTGAGGAGGCATGGCGTAGGGCGCGGCGGGCTGCAAGCTGACGGGCAGGGCTCCTCTTGGGCCCTGCATGGGGTAGTGATGGTGAAGAACATTCATCTGAGGAGGATGAGGAGGAATCATGTTCATCACGGGCACCGGAGCATTACCCGGGACTGCTGGAGGAGGAGGGTCACTCTTCGAGGAATCTGAGGAACAAAGTTAAGAAGCTGTAAAGATTTGTCATTCTGTCAGAGCCTGAACATATTCTTAAAGTACTGAATATTTATACAGTAAAGAAATATTAAACTGATAAACAATGAAAATGTGCAGAAGATACTGAAGAGGTGGTGTTAATAGTGCACATGAACAGCAGAATCAACCCAGTAGACTTAAACTAAAAATAGAAGCTGTGGAATTAAACAACTGTGAGACTTTCACAGGAATAAATTCACTTCAAAGGAATCACTTTTCCCTCTCAGTTTAATAAAGTGTATGTGCCTCGGGCTAATTTTTGATTTGTTTTCTTTTCACACTGCAACTATAATTATCTTCCTCTCCGAGCCTCAAACAGAGCAGTGATACCAAACACCATGACGGCTGCTGGCTAATCCATGGCAGACTTTTCTTCCTCCACTTATTCCAACAGCTCCAGAAGTGATAACTGTTCAGAGGGGTTAGGTTTACTCTGTTAAACAGGAAAACTGAAGAGGACTGACCTGCTGCTGCCGGCTGCTGCTCCTCCTCTTGTCGGTTCCAGCTGCCCGGCCCTCCTCTCTCCCTCTTTGAGTAATAGTCCTGGACGTCGGCAGGTAGCGTCCTCCTGACGGCCCAGCTGGACGCCGAGGACCAGCCTGAGCGGTCGAGCATTGACTCTCCCGGCTCGGGGTCTTTCCTCCGACCCCCACCGCGGTTTTCGTTGAAGCGACTGTACGCGTCGTTCCCTGAATTGTTGCCTGTACCTGAGAAGTTGTTTCTGGGCTGCCAGCGGCTGTCGGCAGATTCTTCCTGTTGGTTGTAGAAGCTGCGGTTGCCGCCACCTCTGCCTGCGCCCCGACCACGTTCAAACCCCCCGCGGCCCCCCCTGCCCCGTGCTTCGCCTCTGTTGCCCCCACTGTTGCGGTTGTCTTCCCAGCGTGAGCCACCACCGAAGGTAAAGTCGCGGTTCCTGCCGTCAGCTTCACCCCGGCTCTTGTCTGTGACCCAGTCAGGATTGTCCGACCAGCCCTGGTGCTCAGGAGAACCTTCTGGAGGAACGCCGTTTTCAAAGCGGCCGGCGCCTCCGTGATATCTCCGTCCATCACCACCAGGACCAGCGCTGGGTCCAGACCTCCAGCCACCCCTACGCTCCTTTCTCTGGGGGGAATCCTCTCTGGATGCAGGTCGTTCTGGGCTGGGCCCACGTCTGTAGGACCTAGTTCTGGATCGAGATCTAGACCGAGACCGGGATCTGGATTTAGATCGACTCCTTGATCGTCGCCACCTCCTCTCTCGACTACGGTCCCTCCTAGAGTAGTCTCTCTCTCCATCTCGGTCCCTGTCTCTTTCTCTGCTGCGAGCTCGTGAAGAGCGACTCGAGGGTGGGCTGCCATCACGGTCTCTAGACCGTGAACGCCGGGATGATTCTCGCTTAGAGTCCCTTTTGGGTGACCAGGTGGAGGTTGGGGAGTGGAAACGAGAGCGCCGCTGCTTGCCGTTCTTCCTCTCTTGACTCCTTTCTTTTTCCTGCCGGTCCTTGCTGTCCTCGTCCTTGGTGACTTGACTTTCAGAAGCAGTAGTCTGAGGTTCTGCAGCAGCTGGGGAAGCACTCTCACTCGGAAGTTCCAAAATGGGATCGTTGCCATGCTCACTCATGGGTGAACTGCAGTCCATGGGGATGACGTTTGTGTCATCCTTGGATGCTTCGTCATCCTTAGCTCCTTCCCCACAGCTGTCAACCTCTGAACGCTCTTTTGAGTCGAGTATTTTTGAGTCCGTGTCCTCTGAAACTTTTGCTTCCAGGTCAGCTGCATTTTCTTGTGACTCTTCAGCAGCGGGGGAACCAGGCTGTCCCAAGTTCTCACATGATTCAGCCTTCAGCTCCTTTGGAGAGTCTTCATAGTTGGTTTCTTCTGACTCTGCACAAATCTCCATGTTGTCGTGCTGCTCGGCCTGCTCTTCACGCTGTGGAGACATCGGGTCTTCCAGTGGAGTGTTGGGAGAGTCAGAGGGGGACGGTGACTGCCTTTTCTCTGAATCTTTTTCTACACAGGACGCTGGGCTGGCTGCTTCGTCCTCCTCTCTTCTGCTCTGAACATCCTCAGAGCCTGAAGCAGGGCTGCTGGGAGCTGAGTCTGAGGGACAAGAGAGGTCATTGTCTCCTTCGTCAGCTTTCTGTTCTTGTTTGTGTTCATTAGATTGTTCCTGAGTCTCATCACTGTCCTGCTCCACGTTGTTCAAAGATCCTGCAGTTCCTTGATCATCAGCAGAGTCAGCACCATCCTGCTCTTCTTTGAGGCCGTCTTCAGCATCAGACGGCTGCTGTTCCGACTTGTTCACGTCCTGCTCCTGTTCAATTTTATCCTCCTCTTCCTCCTTCTCCTTGTTGCCACTTCCTTCATCCTCCTCTTCCTCCTCACTTGCTGCTGGGCTGTTAATGACTTCAGGAGAGCGTTTTTTCCTTGCTGGGGCTTTCCGTTTCCCACTGGCTTTGCGGTTTGTTACCCGTTTACCCTTCCTCTTGGCTGGCACCTGAGAAGCCTTGCCCGGCTTGTTGGATTGGCTGGCAGATGAGTCAGAGTCCGACACACTGGACTGTGGTGGAGATGGTGGTTCAGCTGCAGGAGTCTCATCCTGGGTTTTACTGTTGCGTCCAGAGCGTCTGGCCGGCAGAGACTCCGCCTCTTTGGAGGGAGCTTTGGAGGTTGAAGCTCGGCCGCCTCTCTTCTCTCCTCCTTTGGGACACGTGATGGCGCAGACGACACCCTGAAACACTGCAGGAGACACAAACGGTTGTGAATAGAACCAGTGAGTTCTTGAGAATTTCAACACATACAGCAGGGCTTTCTCACACAAAGTGTAAGTGTGACACTGAATGCAACAAGGCCACTGCCAAGCCAGAAAATGAACTTTGTGGTGGTTACGTTAAGGATGTTCTCAGTCAGTCCTACTGACGGGTATCAGGGCTGATGTCACTGATCTATAATAGACCCTGGATGTTGCATCCGACTAAGCAGGCAGCTAAACTTTGAGGTAAGTGGGGCTGGGCTAGCCGCCATATTGGGGGCCCCAATAAGCAGTAGTGCAGAGTCCCGGGCTTTGGCTTAAGCATATAGTTTTATGTGAAGGCCTGCTAAATAACAGCCTCAACTATTATTTCTTGTAAATAAATTCTGCGCGTCTTTAGCTTGTTGTAGTTATGTCTATAATATAGAGGGGAGAAGTAGAGATGTCTTCAACTTTAGGCAAAAAAATTAAACTACTTAGACTGTAAAAAAACAGACACTTGCTTTAGTTACAGTAATCAGTACTGTACAGTACTATATGCACAATGAAACTGTTTTCTGGTTATGCAAAATGAATAACAGATTTGTTTAAAATTCAAATAATATTTTATTTTTGTTATGCAATAAACTTAAAGTTTTAATATGTTCACAGTATTATTTAAGTGAAATAAACTGTTTTTCACATTATTACAGGAACAGATTATTATATTATTCAATATACATGTAATACACACAAATGTACACGTGTATATATATATATATATATATATATATATATATATATATATAATATGATAAAAAGATAATAACACACACCAATAGAAACAAGCAAATACAACTGAATAACAAAATTAATAAATACAATAAAGTTACATGTAGGCCTAGCTATACATATCACAGTCTACTGGTGATTAAAGAGAACCAGTTTCGAAAACTGTTTTCTTACTTTTTCTCCTGTCATCCTCTCTGTATTTAGCAATGTGGTGCATGTGGATTTTACAGTAACAGCTAGAGAGGCATTTAATTAGGCTGAAAACATGATTGTTTTCCGGGGTGCAGTCAAACATGTGAGGGCCGTCTTGAGATGTGCAAACGTATTTTGCCAAAATTACCGAAGCTGCAAACTCGATGATAGAAACATTATACACCCATGGAAAGCTTTAGTATTTCCGGTTACCTCAGCTTCAGCAGTCCAGTACAAAATCCAGGGTCTATTATAGATCAGTGGTTGATGTGTGCATCAGTTAAAGCAGGGGTATCAAACATGCGGCACGTGGCAAATGTGGACCGCGGGACGACTTTGTAAAGTGCAAAAATTACAATGAAGACATTAACTGCAGATTGTAAATTAGCAAAACTATAAATTTAAAATAATTTCTAGACCATGACAGGTTGTTTTGATCAGTACAATACTAGATTGCTCATTGTTCCTTTGTGTCTCATTTTTGTAATATTTTGTCTCGTTGTTTTAGTCTGACTTTTGTTGTTTGTCTCATGTTTTTGTGGTTCTTTTTTGTCTCGTTTGTGTTTTTATCATTTTGTTTTGCTTTATTTGTTGTTTTGTGTCATTTTTGTCGTTTGTTTTTGTCTCATTTGTGCCATTTTTGTAATTTTTTGTCCAGTTTTTGCTGACTTTTTTGTCGCTTTGTAAGTTTTTATTGAAATTTTTTCCTCTTTTTCTTGTTTTGTGTCATTTGTCTCATTTTTTTGTCATTTTATTTGTCAATTTTGTCATTGTGTGCCTTATTTTTGTAATATTTTGTCTTGTTTTTGTCTTTATTTGTAGTTTGTCTCACGTTTTTGTAGTTTTGTTTCTTTTTTGCCATTTTTGCCTTGTCTGTGTGATTTGTGCGATTTTTTTTTGGGATGGCTCGATACCACTTTTTCACATCCAATACCGATATCGATATTGCAGCCTTGAGGATCGGCCGATACCGATCCGATATGATTCTTTTTGTCATTCTAAAAGTTGTTAATACATGGATGTAATTTGCTTGATACTGACATCTAAAAACACCATGTTCACTGTACAACAACTGTTCTGGTCCCCTAAAGAAAGTAGGAAAATATGTGACAACAACTGAAGTAGGGCTGGACCCTAATATCCCGAATATCCGGATATTCGTTCGCTACGGCACTATCCGGATATTAATTTGGTATCCGAATATTCGCCCCCACCCCCCCCACCCCCCCACCCCCCACCCCCCGTCGGATGTTACCAGGCGGAAAGAATATGCGGCGTTACTGTCTTCCCTCCGCCTTCGGCCCACATCCGCACTTATCGGCTCATCTCATCATGTGATCACATAAACATATACACATATGTCTATGTGATCACTCCCTCCTCCCCCCAGACGAAAATATTCAGAGCTCGTCTCTTCCCTGTGCCTTCGGCCCACTTCGGCTCATCCCGCCGTGTTCTTTGGCTCATTTCAGCTCCTCCATTCGTGTTTGTAAACACCACCCGAATGGCCGGGTGGCTGCCGACTCTGATGTCGCGCGTCACTTCGTTGCATAAACACAAGACAAGAAGACCTCTGCTGAAGACAAAATGAAGGCAACGAAGGTCGGTTTACACTGGGTTCAATATGTCATCAGGAAATTTTGGTCAGAACTTTCTAAAAATGAAAAAGGATCCGAATTTTCGGGCCGTCTATGTCACAAGCCGCCGCGCCGCGCCCCCCCCTCGTCGGACGTTACGGGGCCGAACGAATATTCGGATATTCGTCTTTAATAGGGCCCGAATATTCGGAGGCCAGAAACCAGTATT
This sequence comes from Acanthochromis polyacanthus, assembly GCF_021347895.1. Lineage (NCBI taxonomy): Eukaryota > Metazoa > Chordata > Actinopteri > Pomacentridae > Acanthochromis > Acanthochromis polyacanthus. The sequence continues at coordinate 62,335,285 of NC_067113.1, forward strand.
TGGGCCAGCCCTAAACTAAAGTTATGTGTAACTGCTGTGGCTTTATTAAAACTTAGAGCTCACATTGTTTTCAACAACACTGTAAACACAGCAGATCCAGCTGCACCATTCAAATGTTTGAAATAAAATAAAGGTGTAACTTTGTGCAAATATGGAAATGAAAATAAACAATCCAAGTGTATAAACGGAAAAGTCACATTACAAAAACAGAAAAACAAGGGTAAACAGAGACAGTGCAATCGAGTGTAGAATGAACATTATTTCAATACTAACATTAAATAAAATATTTACAGAAAATAAAACGTGTTAGCTGCCTGACCTTGAACTGAAAATGCTTAAGCTGCCTTGTCTTGCATCATGTGGGGCAGATTTTTCTTTAGAAAAATTTACATT